>NC_083351.1:131744575-132369575 GCF_030254825.1 Meriones unguiculatus | reverse complement strand
GTGGTTTGAATAAGAATGACCCCTGTAAATAGTTGAGTGCTTAGTCATCAAGGAATGGCACCATTTGAGAAGGATTAGAAGGATTAGGAGGTGTGGCCTTGTTTGAAGAAGTGTATTACTGGGGATAGGCTTTGAGGTTTCAAAAGTCCATTGCTATTAGCTAACAACAACAATAATAACTATAATAATAGTCCATTATAACAGTAATAATAATAATAGTCCATTTCTATTTCAGCAGCCACCAGTTATTACCCCAGTGCTCTGTGGGTGCTGCCATGTTCCCACCATGCTCCCCACCATGATGACAATGGGCTAAACATCTGACACTGTCAGGAAATCCCAAGTTAAATGTATTAATTTATAAGAGTTGCCTTGGCCCTGGTGTCTCTTCACAGCAATAGTACAGTGGCTAAGATGAAACTTAAGAAAAGATTATAGAAGGGAAAAAGAAAAAAAAAAACCTTTCTAATTAAAAAAGAACCTCCAGAAATATAAGGAGAATAACATTTCTGTGACCAAAGGCTGGTTCTGTGGTCCACTGTGAGACACAGGCTGTGACATTTGAGGAATTAGTGGAAACTCTTGGTAAGTGCTCTAATTGCGGAACTTTCAGAGAGGCAAAGGGAAGGCCCACATTTCAGGCTCCCCTCTGGCTCCACCCTGCACATCCAGATGACTGTGTCCTTGAATTTGTGGGGACAACAGCTCACACCACGGTCACAGTTCCCACTGCCAAGCTGGCGCCAGCCAGCTTCAGTTTGTTAGGGAAGAAGTCCTACTTTCCATGTGTGTTTAAATAGTACAGACACATAATATTAAAAAAACAGAAGCCCCGACTATGTAATGTGATGCTAAGCCTTCGCAAATAGGCAGAGATCCAAATATTTTTCTCTGCTAAAAGAGTTTAAAATAGGTTTACAGGGTGCCTTGGCTAGAGAAGTCACCACTGGGGACTGGTAAGCTAAAAAGTTTGATTTGGGGATGGGTTTGTGCTTCTGAGAGACAACCACAAGAGGTTGCTAGGACTGGCTGATATCCGAAGGGAGGTCTGGATCTGTGAGCAGATTCTCCCAGTTGAGACCAAGTGTGTGTATGGGTGTGGTGGGGTGGGTGGTCTTATGTGAGAATGGGGTAGGGTGCAGGCTCTTGTGAGAGTATGGAGTGGGGTCAGAGATCTCATTGTGAGTCCAGGGTAAGGTGGGGGCTCTTGTTTTTGAAGCTTTGAACCTGGATTATGGAATCCAGTAAGGTATCAGGAGATGCATCCAGATTTAGCTATCTCTTTAGACTCCAGAACTCTTTGGGAGAGGAGAATCAATCTCAGGAATACTAGCAATGGTGCATTTGTTGGAAGCTTTGTCTTAACAGTGGCCCTGTGGTAGGTAGGGAGAGAGGGGCCATGATCCCTTAAATCTTTAAGTCAGAGCAACCACATCCTCTGGGGGCTTGAAAAGCAAGCTGGCTGTAGCAGATGGATTTCATAACATCCAAGTCCTTCCCAGCTGCCCCTAACCCATTTGACCTGCCTTAATTTCCTGTTCCTGATGTCTGGGCCTGTGTGCTAGCCTCTCTAGTTGAGTTTGTTCATCTTAGATTCAGGAATGCTCCTCCCAGGTGGACTGAAGCTAAGCATTTCCACCCAATTCACAGATTTCACACAGTAGACCTCTGAAAACGACAGCCCAGTCAGGTTTACTGTCAAGTCCTTCTGAAAGGGGCTTTAGACACCACCTTGGCAGAAAAGGAAAACAAGCAAACAAACAAACAAAATAAAACAACAACAAAAAGACTTCTCCTAAAATATGCAGGAAGAGATAAGTAGTCTTTGATCTCCGCTTTCAGAAACCTCAGCCCAGTATGACAGAGCCCTATGCAGTGAGCAGGTCACAAGTAGGGAGTGTTGTCTCCTGTAAGGTAGCATGGGAGTGGGGGTGATGCCTACCCATCTCTTTCTCCCCTTACCGCCTTGGAAGAACTCGCCCAGGGGTTATGGGAGAAGGTGAGCTGTCCCTGTCCCTTGCCAGCCACAATACTTGGGAGGGCAGGCCCCGCACTTTGTCTGGGCTCTGATGGCAAAGGCACAGATGAGCCAGGCCTGAGGGGGTGTGAGAGAAGAAGAGCTGGCCCAGCCCCACACAGTGGGAAGTGGACCCTGCACCTGGACTGAGCTGGCTCTGGAGGCATGGGTGCCCATGAGTTGGCCATGAGGGCATGAAAGCAGGAGAGCTGACCCTGCCTCATGCCTATAGTGGCGTTGGGTGGCCTAGCAGGAGAAGGAGCAGTACTGGAGAGCTTGCCTGGTAGTGCGGATAAGGGAGAGCTGTCATGCAGACCAGCTCAGCTACCACCCAGGTCCAGATCCGGGGCTCTGAGCTGGCCACCACCAAATCCATATCATCTGTGAAATGCTGGGGCACATGAAAAGGCCAGCCCTGCTGACCCAAAGCTGTAGGATCTAGATGACAGAGGGCAACATCAGAATAACTAGAAAGAGTCCCAGTGAAGATCCAATATTGATGGTGTCAGAGAAGCCGGAGGCTTCAAACCAGACCAATGACTCATGTAATGAACATTTGCAAGTGAAGATGTTTGGATAGAGGGATGTACTGTGGGACACACTGTGCTATCCTACAGTTTCCATGATGAGATATTTTTCTATGCTTGTGTGTGTGTGTGTGTGTGTGTGTGTTTTATTTTGGGGGAGGAGGTTATAAGAGCAAAGGGCAGATATGAGAGGATGGGGACATGAGCAGGACTGAGGTGCATGATGTGAGACTCACAAAGAATCAATAAAAAGCTGAACAAAACAAAACAAAAAACCCAAACGAACAATGCTAAAACCAAAAAAAAAAAAAAAAAAAAAAAAACAACAACCAAAAATCCCAAACCCTCAAAACAACAGCAACAACAACAGTATGGTGAGCTGGCTGCAGGTCTCTAGAGGAACGGGTGGTCCTAAGGGTTTTCAGGGTCCACAGATGGTGTTCTTCTTCATCTCTCACTGCACAAATCACCGTCAGCTTGGTGGATAACAACACACAACTGTGTTAGCTCCCAGCATGGTGAGGTATCATCTAGAACTAAAGTGGTAGAAGACTGCAGAGCGCCCCCCCCCCAACTCCACCCTGTCCCACTCCACCATATTTGGGTCATTGGCTTCGGTGGTTTGAATGAGAATGGTCCCCAGTTGGTGGAGCTATCTGGGAAGGATTAGAAACGTGTCACTGCGAGTGTGAGGGCTTTGAGGTTTCAAAAGCCTCTTGGCTTTTTTTTCTTTCCATTTTTTATTTTAATTTTTATTAATTACATTGTATTCACTTTGTATCCCCCTGTGGCCCCCTCCCCCCCTCTGAATTCCACCTTCCCTCCTCCTTTTCTACACATGCCCCTCCCCAAGTCCACTGATAGGGGAGGTCTTCCTCTCCTTCCTTTTGATCCTAGTCTATCAGGTTTCATCACGAGTAGCTGCATTGTCTTCCTCTGTGGCCTCAGGGGAGGTCATCAAAGAGCAGGCCAATCGGTTCATGTCAGAGACAGTCCCTGTTCCCATTGGACTATGGAACTCACTTGGACACTGAACTGCCATGGGCAACATCTGTGCAGGGGTTCTAGTTTATCTCCATCAATGGTCCTTGGTTGGAGTATCAGTATCAGAAAAAACCCCTGTGCCCAGATTTTTTGGTTCTGTTGCTCTCCTTGTGGAGCTCCTGTCCTCTCCAGGTATTATTATTTCCTACATCTTTCATGAAATTCCCTGCACTCTGCCCAAAGGTTGGCCATAAGTCTCAGCATCTGCTTTGATACCCTGCAGGGTAGAGTGTTTCAGACGCCCTCTGTGGCAGGCTCCTGTACTGTTCCCTGTTTTCTCCTTCTTCTGATGTCCATCTTCTTTGCCTTTCTGTATGGGGTTTGAGCATTTAGCCAGAATCATCCTTCTTGATTAGTTTCTTTAGGTATACAGATTTTAGTAGGTATATCCTATATTATATGTCTAATATCGACTTATGAGAAAAAAGATTGCATTTTCAACAAATGGTGCTGGCCTAACTGCATGTCTACATGTAGAAAAATGCAAATAGATCCATTCTTATCGCCCTGCACAAAACTAAAGTCCAAGTAGATCAAAGATCTCAATATAAAACCAGACACACAATACCTGTTAGAAAAAAAAGTGGGGAAGAGCCTTGAACTCATTGGCACAGGAGACAACTTCCTGAATAGAACACCAACAGCACAGGCTCTAAGAACAACAATCAATAAATGGGACCTCATGAAACTGAAAAACTTCAGTAAAGCAAAGGACACTGTAGTCAGAACAAAACAACAGTCTACAGACTGGGAAAGGATTTTCACCAACCCTAAATCTGACAGATGGCTAATATCCAGCATATATAAAGAACTCAAGAAGTTAAAATGCAACAAATCAAATAATCCAATTAAAAAATGGGGCACAGAGCTAAACCGAGAACTCTCAACAGAGGAATATTGAATGGCCGAAAAACACTTAAAGAAATGCTCAACGTCCTTAGCCTCTCAGCTTTTTGAGGTAGCCCCTCCTTCTGTGGATGGAGATGTGAGCTTCCAGCTGCTGCGGCAGCTGCCTGCTGCTGTGCATCTACTATGCTGTCATGAACTCACCCTCTGGAATTATAAGGCCAACTGAACTCTCTCCTTTATAAGTTGCCCTGGTCGGTCATGGTGTTTTGTGACTGTAGTAGGAAAATAGCAAAGACATTGGCAAAGTCCAGTTTTACATGCTCATGTGGGTCCCCATTTTTTTTTTTTTTGGCAATTGCCTGGAGGTACCCTTTAGCCCCCAAAGCCTCTGCCATCCCCTGTCCACCATCCCTGGTCCCTACAGCTCAGGAATAGGAATAGTGTGACGGTTCTACCAGGCACAATCTAGCAACCCTCTCTGCTATTTAGGATGTTATGATTACAGAGAATTCAACCTTTTAGCCCAGGGGAGCCTTTTTATTTCAAGATTATATGATTATCACCCTTCATCATACAATACAAACAAAATATAATTCCACACAGGTGAAGCTCCTGGGACCAAAGGCCCCTCCCCTGTGTCCTTGTGATGTCTGGAGATGGGCAGGGTGGAACTCTCAAACCACAGTTTCATTGAACACCTTTGGGGTAGAGATTCCTGATGCTGATCTTTGCAGCAAATCACACCCGGTTCTTAGTATGTTGGAAGTGGGCATGGTTCCCCTTGTATGTCAAGGCACAAGCAGAGTACATCCTTCTTGATTGGTAAAGGGACATGGGCAGGCCCACTTTGGCCATTCTTCATGCAGGACATGGTGATTGACACTCCATGAAAATACCAGGACATCTCTTGATTGTGATGACAGACACAAATTCCCAAGCCCTAGTCTGTTGCAGAGATTTAAAACTGCTGTCACATGGCCCCAAACTCAGAAGTTAGGTATGTTTGGTATGGACTGACAGGTTAGTTGACTGACAGATATTTAAGACAGAGGCTCACTATGTAGACCAGGCTGGCCTAGAACTTGCTATTTAGCTTGGTTTGGCCTTGAACTCACAATTCTCCCACCCCAGTCTCCTAAGTGCCGAGATCTGCAGGCCTGTACCTGCATAGCCAAGTATACTTTTTTGGTGCACACTTGTGGGGTGCAGTTTGATAATTTGACTTTGTATGCCATGTGTAATGATTGTCAAACTAAGGTAATTAGTGCTACCATCTTCTGCATATCATTTCTCCATGTTGGGGAATTTCACACTTTTGCAAGCATTTAGAAACACACTGTGCTGCTAAGGTCATACCAGTGTACTATGTATTGGCCTGACCTTCTGCATACATGTTGTTTGGCTTGTAGTTGAATTGGAGGCTACCATTCAAAGCTTTCACCTAAGCATCATAATGAATGACTTTTCTTGAAAAATAAATTCCCGGACTTGTGTTCCTCGGGATATGGAATAGTGCAAGTCCCTTTAGACAGATTTCCTTGGCTGTCACAGTCTCACAGCGTCTTTGTACACTCAAGTGATGGGCCCAACCCTAGTTTGCAGTTCCTGAAATATGTTTCGTGTGTAACAGAGTTTCCAGAACTGTTGTAATTAGGAGCAAGAACTGAATGCCATACAGCACCCTTCAACATTTTCTCAGATGTGTCTTTATTAACCTCAGGGATGGGACCAGCGCGGCCAGGTCCCACAGTCCTTCAGTCCTTTGGGATTCTTCTGGGCAGAACCAGAGCTGGCTTTGGTGACTGGCAGGGAGTTTCCAGACCTGTTTAATGGCTGCAGTTCTGCTCAGCCAGATCTTTACTTGCGGAGGAACTTATCTAAATCTCACGTCAACAGATAAGCCGGGGAGCTTCAAAAGGTTTATAAATCAGGCTGGAACCCTGCCAACACACTAGACACTGAGCGCCAACAGAACAAAAACAGGCCAGCCATCCACAGTGCTTTCATGAGTGCAGAGCCAGGTTGGGGAAAAGTCTGTACTCCTACCAGATGAAAATCATGTCAGGCCTGACATCAGCCTCTCCAAGCCTGTGTTGCGAAATGCTCTTTGGGATCCTGATGTGTTAATTGTTATGCCTGAGTTTATTTGCAGGCACGTCCTTTTCACTCATATTGGATGCTGGTGGTTACAGGCGACATTTTTGGAAAAGCAATCCCTTGCACATGCATACTAGGAAGGCCCACAGAGCATTGAGAGGAGAGACAAGGGAGAAGTGTGCTCACAAAAGCAACAGTGTCCTGGGCAGCGAGGCGGGAATGCACCTTCTCTAGCTTAGCCTGGGTGTCTCAGAGCACACTGGAGTGACTCATCAGTCATAGATGGGCAGGGGGAGGGTCTCAGGCTCTTGACACAGCCCTCTGTAGGCGTGATGGATGTGGAGAAACCCTACCCTTCCCAGGGGGTCAGGTGGCACCAAGCAGACAAAGAGTGCAAACAATTCGGTCTTGAAAAAGAATCTCTCCCTTCCCCTCCCCTCCCTCTGGTCCTCTCCCCCTCCCTATTTTTTTTTTTCTCTCTCTGCCAAAAAGTTACAGTATCCAGCCGTTCCTTATTAAGTTAGAAGCCTGTGCACAGAAATATTCACTGGGTAGACCCAGCTATTTGTATGGCGCAGACATGCCTGGAGAAGTAAGTAAATGGCATTTCTGTTTGCTGCAGAGTCGAAAACCAGCTGCTCTCTGGATTTCAGAGGGAGATGCTATCCCACCCTGTGATTACCCAAGGTCTCTCAAGGTTTTCCTGCAGAGACTGCAGATGAAAACAAGAGAGAGCAAGGGGAGGTGGACAAAAGAATGGGGCTACTGTGTATGAGTACCGTGTGTGGCTGCTGGAGACCTTTTCTGTCTTCTTGTTGCTTCCTTGTCCTTTGACATCTTTTTGAAGTGGTTCTAATTGGATATGGCTTAATCTGACCTTTTGATAAAATATATAACACTATTCAAACCCCCCTCTCTCTTTCTTTTCTCTCTCATTTCACTGTCTCCAATCCTGGCCCCAAGAAGTTGTAGAAGTGTCTACATATTTGCCTAATGGGTACACACTGCGTATAGCCACGTTCTTCAGGCACAGTGCAGAGGTCTGACCTGTCACATCCTGGGAATGTGTGTGGTGCTCCCTGCCGTTTAGAAGCATCTTCAGTTTTCTTCATTCATCTCCTCTCACAGGCTGGACCAGAGAGGCCTGGAGCAGTCTGCTCTTCAGTTTTGATCTGATGAGCAGAGAGGTGCCAGCCCAGACAAGAATCTAGAGAAAGTCAAGATGGCCACCTGTGCCTACCACACACTGCCAGTGTGCTGACTTTTCTTGTCTGCAAACCCTTAGCAGGCCATCTTGAACAAGTACAGAGAGTACAGAGCACAGAGGAGCCATCCCCTGATAGCTGGCAGGAAGTGCAAAGCTTCAATGCTGAACCAAAGCTTCCTAACTCTGAAGCTTTACTGGCCCACAAAACTTCATTCTTAGTCCCATTAGAAACTTCTAGAGGGTACTTTGATGTTTGCTTTTTAAAACTTATCCCTCCTATCATTCTTCCTTGCAGAGAATTCCCAAACAGTCACTGCATGCAGTTGGAAGAGCTTTGCAGATATAATGATCAATGTGCCTCAACTCAGTTTCCACCGTCAAACCCAGAACACCCCTCTCTGGCCAACCATGAAGGATGGAAGGTGAAGGTCTCCATGGAGTCCAGGTGACCTGTTCACCAGGACACCACTCAGTCACACTCTGCTCAGGGGACGTTAGGTGTATGGTTTATTTTTAATAAGAGTCTGGAACCGTTGTTGTTTTGTGGGGAGGTTAAAGGGTAGCAGGAGAGTTAACTCAGTCTGAAGACACCGACTGCCCCAGTCAGATGACCGGAGGAGTTCTTGGACACCCGTGGGTTCACTTCTTCCCTCTGCCCAGAAGCTCCTCACTTGGTTTTGGACTTGGCAGTTCATGGCGTTAGGTATTAATTCCAAATACCACATTTTACGCACTTGCTCTTAAAAGAACAGAGCAATGACATGCCAAGGCAGGACTGTGGAGTGGCTGCACTGACTCACTGTGACCTTCAGGTATTGCCTGATGTCTGTCTGGAACCCTCTCTGTAGTCAGTTGTGCTAAATCTTACACACGGTAAATAACACATTGATTGCCTCAGCTTATCTGAATCTGAAAATTTATCTTTTTTTTTTCTCTTCACCTTTTCTCTTCTTTATTTTTTTTTCTGGAATTTCCTGGTCTCTGATCTTGAACAACTCCCCCCACCACACACACCCCTACTTTATCCTTAAGTCTTTTATTATTGCTTACTTTCTGGAGATAGTATTGAAGATGACATCTTGGCCTGCTCCTGAGCCAGGCACAGACTGCCAAGGATACTGTTTGATTTCTCTGAACTATAAATTAGTGAAAACGCTTGTGATCTGTTCATATTTAGCTACTCAGCACCTCACGTAGCAGCTACTTGATGTCTTGTTTGTGGCACCTGGAGCAGTTGCAGCCATCTTGAATCTGGAATGGTAACCAGTATGCTAATCGTGGTGGGATGGATGCTGGGAAAGAGCCTAGGTTTTAGCTGACATTGTGGAATTGCTGAGTGAGACCTTGCTTGTTCCTTTTCATTTTCTTCTCTATGAACCAATTAATGTTTACGCTAGTAACTAATTTAAATAGTCCCTTAGTTGTAGTGAAAGGCATCACTGCTTCCAGAACCATCTGAAGATCTAGAGATGGCACAGAACCCAGCCAGCACTTGCTATCCAGCATGCATCAGGACTCTCTGCTTGTTCACAGCAGGGAGAAAAACGCTGTCACCAGGGCCCTTAGTCCCACATGGAGGTTTTAATGGTCATTTCACTACACAAGTTTATCATCTTAAAGTTGCAATGCTGCTAAACAGGAAACAGCAGTAAACAGACCATCCTACGGGCACAATTGGATCTTCTCTCTGGCTTCCAGCCATTTCTCTCCTTCCCTGACTGAGCTCATCAACTTTTCTTTTCACTAAACTTGCTGCATTTTTAGATCTGTCCACGGAAAAGGGCACTGAGGTAGAGCCTGTTCTTTATTCAGTAGTATCTGTGGATGAGTTGTCTGGAGGATGAAAGACTGAAAACTTAGCTGTGAGTGAGTACGGTTCCTCAGCCAACATGGTCATGTTCTGGGTGCTGAAAGCAAGGTCACACAAACAGTCCCTGTGACCATGGTGCTCAGAGAAGCCAGCAGAGAGGATGTTTGAACAAGCCTGTGCAAAAAATAGAGTGTGAACAAGTCAGGAAGCTCCTGCTGTCTCCCAACAGTGTAATCTCGATGGGAATGACCAAGTCCAAACAACGCAGGGATTACTAACAACAGTGGTTTCCAGTGACTACGTTCCCTGTTCCAGGCTCTGTCCTAAGTGTCGCAGATATGTTGTCTCCTGTACTCTTTATTTATTTATTTACTTACTTTCTACCTCTTTATATCTGAGGTCTTGGAGTATCCTCTACGCTGATCCAAACCTTTTAGCTTTAAGGGCTCCTTCTTGCCTATCCTCCCTGGAGCTGTGACTTCAGGTACATACTGTGGTTGGTTGTTTGTGTGTGTGTGTGTGTGTGTGTGTGTGTGTGTGACAGTTGTGTGTGGTTGGTGCCATTGACACAGCTGCTCTGGAGATGAACTCACTGAGACCCAAAATGTGTGCCATTTGCTGGTAGAATTCATATCAGGGTAATTACAAAGACCCTCATCATCATAACTAAATTGCTAAAGAGATTTTTGCTTGAAAGGAGAAAGTAGTGCATCCTCTGCACCCCCTCGCCAAAAAGAAAAAGAAAAAGAAAGACAAGAAGAGAGAGAGGGGAATGAAGAAAAAGAAGAGGAAAAGGATAAAGAGGACTTGGCCCTTGGCAGAAATCCTGCTGTGCAGAGAAGGGCTTCCCAGAAGGGGATTAGAGGCATGTGGCTTTCAGCTCATTCTCTAACATGGACGGGGGAGTATGAAGTGGAATACAGCTGGAACTGGCACAGGGCACCAGAAACCCCTCAGATTCCTGTGATAATGATATTTGAGGGACTTGGGAGAAATTATGAGACTTGTTTATCCCTCTCAAATGCTTGACAGTCCTGAATAAAAGGTTGTTTAAGAGAACAAAGTGTTATGGTTGTGTAAATCAGACAGGAAGGTGGAGGGAGACACGAGATTAATAGAGAAGAAGCCAAATACGACCTTACTTTATTTTATTTTTATTTTTAGCTCAGGAGAGTAGGTAGCCATTTCAGGTGTGTCAAGCTGACAACCAAGATTAGCCATCACTTGGGTTAAAAGGCCTTGGTTTGGAGAAGCACTGTTCTCAGCAGGCATCAGTCAGTTATGTGTGTCTACTCATAACTGGTCCAAGCACTGTGAGTGACCAACCCTAAATGAGACATCTATGTCCCCCTCCCTGCCACCAAAGCTAAGGAGACATCACGGGAGAGCGCATGTAAAGAAGGCCAAAGCCGGGTGATGGGGAGAGGACACCGGAAGCTGTGTTCTGGACATGACATGGTTGTGGCTCTCCTGAATGCATAGCAGAGTCACATGGCCTGCACAAGACCACACCAGCACAGATGGCTGGATGATTGCCAGGCCCATGCCGTACCTGCGAGCTATTGGCAGTTGACTGCTGCTGAGACAATGACACTTTTTCTTTAAGGATGTGGCCTCTGGTAGCTTTCCCGTGTTCCAGTGGATGGTCCCATGCACATGTGAAGTACGTAAACATAGTGGGTATCAAGACATAACTGAGACATGGATTAGGAGGTGGAGGTGTTGGGAAAATATAAATGGAGGTTACCTATAATCATATTTCATTATGTACACATATAAAATTATCAATGAAAAATTAATTTTAAGAAGAAAATTAACTGAAGAAAAATTTTTCAAGGAGACAAAGGGGGTTCATGAAAGGAGGCAGAGATGAGAGAATGAAAGATAGGGGCTATGGGGAAATATGCTCAATACATATTTGTATGAAAACTTCAAAATTAAATAAATTTTCAAAAATGCAAGATGAGGAACCTGACTTTGGAAAGCAATGAAGCTGTGGGTCGGATTTCAAATACTTCATTGTTCCTTGGCAATGAGAGACAGCTTGGGAAAATGTTTTGTAGACACTGAGACCATTGTCAGGAACTATGGCCCCAGAGGTTTCCACGAGGGTGAAAATGCCCACTGGAGATCAAAGCAGACTGTCCTCAGAGAGGCGTCCACAGGGCCATCCTCTGAAAAGTGACCCACTGTTAGGCTCAGCTCTCTCTAGGATGCTGAATTGGAGCCAGCTGGTGTCTGGAGTATAACTCCTGGGTCATTTCTGGTCTCCGTTTGAAGGCCAACTGCATGTGATTAAGGGTGACAGATACAAAGCTTGTGTTAAGTCCAGGACGGAACTTGTTGAATGAATAGCAATTGAGTTGAAAATTGGATGAATGGATTGAGTTTCCTCTCTCTTTCTCTCTGTCTGATAGACAAGATTGAATTTTCTGGGCCTGGGCAAATCAATGCTTATATTTCTAAGCGTATTCTTGAGGGACATTATTTTAGGGTATATTGAGATTTGAGTAAGATAAAGCTTTTTATCAAACACATATATGCTGGAATTAGACCATTAAAATTACTGCATTTCCTTTGCAAGAAATTCTGAAGCTCTTGGTGGATCTTGTCTGACCAATAGTATTATCTGGAAGTGACAGCAACCAAAAAAGACAAACAGAGAAAACCTGAGGCCTCTGGTTAGGCTCCACAGATCCTATCTTAAGGTGGGTGGAGTATGGCCTGGGCCCTAGGGCTTTTTAAAGCCTGCAAAGCAATGCTAAGGTGTATAGTCTGAGAACCCACTGCAAGCCACAGTCAAGCCCCTCACTTGGGGGAGGTGCTGGCTACAAGCATGTTTCACACCAATGTTTTGCTGAGCATAAACATGCCAGAGCAAACTCTTACACCCAAGACCCCAGGGCAGCCTGTGGACAATCTTTAGAAAAATTCAAATTTGTAAACTGATAATACGTATAATTCCATTGGCTCCATATGGTTCCTGTTATCTCGAGGGGAACTATACACATTTGCCTTGCCCCGGGCAGAAAGATAAATAACAGATGTGGGTAATTTTTATCATACTTGTGCTGAACAATAATAGAAAAATAAGAAATGAAGAGGGCAGGGAGCAGAGCAACACTCGTGAAAATAAAGCTCGAATTATTCTAGGTTATATCTCAAATTTTCAACACAGGTCACAGTTTCTAAGAGGGAAGGTCTGTAGAGTGAAAGCAACGATGTGAATCATTTGAGAATAATGCAATCATCTTAATCTGCCGATAAAAGCAATAACTATAAAGCCAACGTGTAACAATGTCTAAGCGCTGCATGTGTTAAGTTATTTACCCCGCTGCAAGCCTGAGATGAACTCTGCAGTCATGTCCTCCACCTGCTGTCAGATGAGAAGACAGATCCGAGAATGCGAGCAGTTTGTTCAAGGGGACACCACACACAGCGGAGTCTCGGATGGACCTGAAGCAGTCCACCACGGTACCCCAGAGCAGCTGATGATCATCAGGTGACAAGCCCTGCCCAGAGTTTTTGCTTTGAAACACACACAGCGTGTACAACACTGTGTATGCACATACGGATATGTGTATATTCTATAAGCGATTAATTATTGAACACTCATAAATATATGGCTACTATGTTGTGTTACTTGTCAGGAAGTTGGTAGGCCAAAGGCACCATCCAGCCTCTTGCTTGTTTGTGTTTTTGTAAATAACACTTGGTTGGTACACAGACCACTCCTCTCTCCTTCGGGGACAGCAGCTGCCCTGATTTCTGTGCCCACCTTGCCTTTTAATAAACATCCTTAGCTTCACTCTTTTCAGCTGTGAACTGTGTCAATGCAGGAAGATGGATTCCGTGGTAATGTCTTCCTCTCTGTTCAGTGTGACGTCTGCCGTGCATCTCCGTTGGTGGTGACTGGGTACCCTAACTCTTCGTCATCTTGCCGTGACCTATCGGGTGAGACCACTCACCTGTTCAGTGGTGTGCGCGCACACCTGTAACAGTTATAGATTTGTTGATACTTTCAGTAAAGCAGCGGACTACAAAATGCTTGGTATGATTTCTGTTGGGCGTGAATGAGACAGTCTCTGGGGCCAGAGAGACACTTCAGGAGGCGAGGCTTGCAAACATGACAGCCCGAATCCATTCCAGAGCCCACATGGAAGGGCAAGGAGAGAGCTGCCATCCACCCTCCTGCCCCCATGCACACACTCAGTGATGACGAATTTAAAAAATTAAAAGCAAGGAATTTCTCTGGCACACATATTTACAATGTTTAGGTCATGGGGTATTTGCGTGTTCTCATGCCCTTTGTTGATGCTCAGTTTGAACTATTTTCTTAGAGTTTGAAAGTGTTATTTTGTGTATCGGGGTTTCGCCTGTGTGTATGTGTGTGTACCACGCAGCACCTGTGGAGGCCAGAAGAGAGTGCCAGGTCCGCTGATATTAGAGTTGCAGGCAATTATGAGCCATCATGTGGGTGATGAGACTTGAGCCCCAGTCCTCTCTGCAAGAGCAGCGTGTGCTCCTAACCACTGAGCCACCTCCCCAGCGTCTAGTTTAGACTACTCTGCACATGGCTGAGCAAGCTGGCGATACGACATGGGACTTTCTCGCCAACACTTGATGTTTTCTGGCTTTTTAAAAATAATTCATTTAATATTTTATGTGCGTTTAGTGTGAAGGCATCAGAGCCCTTGAAGTTGGCCTTACAGACAGTTGTGAGCTGCCATGTGGGTGCTGGGAATTGAACCTGGGTCCTTTGGAAGAGCAGACAGTGCTCTTAGCCACTGAGCCATCTCTTCGGCCCCATTTTCTGGCTTTTGAAATACTTGGTTATATGGGGTGTGAGAGAGAGTCTACCTGGCTTCGGGTGCACTGCCCTGCGCTGTGAGATGAGAAAGCTCTCCAGAAGTCATTCACGTGTTCTGCTCTGGATGAAATCTCCCCTTAGTTGTGTTTCCAGGTTCCTGGGTTTGCCTGTTACTGAATCCCATGAATAGAGCATACACTCTGCACATTGTACTCTTCAGGTTCCCTGTCTTCAAGCTGGAAGAATGATGGCTTTATTATAAGAATTAGTTTCTCTTTAAATAGCCGGCTGGAGTCACTGTAAAGCTGTTTGCTTCTAAATACCTTTGAGCAAATTTTTATTTAAATACTGAATCTGTTCTTCCAAACAGTTACTCAGTTTCTTTAAGCGTGTTTTCTTCTTTCTAGAAATTTCATTAACATCTTGCAATCTGGTTGTAAAATATATTATTATTCACATCTCATAAGATACAGCATTAAGTTCCCTCTTTCTGTCCTTCCCCTCCCAGATATAAGTGATATCTCTATTTTTCTCAGTTTGGCTTCATTTTGGTCAGAGACGACTCCTGGTGTACCTTCCATCCTTTGTCCACAGTGGAGTCATGTTGGTGATTGTTCTCTGCACACCTTAAAAGGTGTTTCCTGGTGTCCTTGAGTGACCTGTGTCAATTAGGCTAAGACTTGTGTTGGTCAAGTCTTTTCTGTCGTCTTGCATTTCTGTGAGTCGTTATAGGTATTTCTAGATGGGCCGCTGGGATTGTGTGGTGAGCTGGCAGATGCAGCAGTGTTGCTGTGGCGGGCTTCTCTTTAGTGGATGCACCTACACATCAGATTGACATCACACACAGCCTGTGTTTTCTGTTTGTCATTGCCCTGAGCCTTGCTTTTCATTCCTGCTTATGGTTTTTTGGATCTTGTTTTGTTTCTGCAGTGCTGGGGGTGGAAGCCAGGGCCTCACACCGGGGAGACAAAAGTTCTCCCACTGAACCACATTCTCAGCTCTCCAAAGCCTTTTGTTTTAGGGTATCTCAATTGTTTAAAGTCGGTTTGGTTATCACTGTGGATTAAATTTAAAGTTACCAGCTAGGGAGTTGGTTCCTTTTTGTCTTATTGCATATCTATTAAACATCCAAAGCAAACCAAAAAACCCCTCTAATATTCCATTTTGTACTGGGTGAACTTTTGTTCCGCTGTTTTCTTTGTTAGCGTGTTACCTGAAAGTCTTTACGCTGTCAGCTGGGTGGGTGGTTACAGGTTATAGTTTATACCCAATGCAGCACAGTCTGCTGACTAGTATGTTTACCGCTTACACATAAGAATGTTATCAATCCTCACTTCTGTCCTTCTATACCTTCTCATGTATGCGTTCAATGCCTTCTGTTGACCTTCCCTTCCCTCCACTCTCTTAGTTCTATCCAGCTCCTGTCAGCTCCTCTCTTCCTTTCCCGCTTTTCTCAGTTTCTCACTTTCATGCTCTTTTGTCTGCTGTGAGATCGTGCACTTGGAGCGATCTGCTGGCGCCTTCTGGTTTACCAGTGGGTGCACAGCTGAAGAAAACGACTGTCCCTCTCCCAGAATCCATCAGGAGCTATAATTCAACAGGAAGAGGCAGTGATGTCTAAGCCCCTCACAGACCCAGGCTTGACTGTTGTACAGGCCCAGCGCAGGCAACCACAGCTGCCTCGCGACCATGTTTTCGATGCCTGTGTCATGCCCAGAGCAGCACTTTGCAGCTCTTCCCCCTGAAGTCTGGCCCTTAGATTCTTTCTTCTTCCTGGTCTACGTTGTCTCCTAAGCCTTACAGAAGATGATAGAAATGTCTTCCTTAAGTTGGAGCACTGAAAGGTTACCGTTCTCATCACCTTGAGCAGTCATGAATTCTGTAATTGCCAACGTTCATTGCAGAGAGAAGCTTCCTGAGTAAGGCTGAGGATAGCATTTGTCACTGGATATAAACGTAAATATTTAGAAGGTAGTTTGGTGCCAGTTCATTTTTGTTATTACATGCTATAAACCTCACATAATTTAAAAATAATTTTTGTTTAAACAATGAGGTTTAAGAATAAATTGTAGGAAAATGTATTTATCATGTAGTTATATGACTACTAACTCTCACCCCCTGTGTAGATTCATAATTTTATCTGGTGTCATTTTCTTTGTGCCTGAAGGTGCCAGTGGTAATATAATTTAAAAGGAAATATCCCATCTGGGCCACAACTTTCCCTTCAAGAACCATAGACCATCTAATAAAACCCTAAAAGAAAGCATGAGAAGCCCTTTTTGGAGTTCTTGGTCATTGTTGTCCAAGAGGCTCCCAAAGCTTTATGGACTCTTGCTTTCCTTTTGGCATTGGTTGACTCCAACAAAAGATCCTCAACTACCGAATTCAAACATACTGACGTGGGTACAATGCCAGAAAAATTCTTTAAAAACTAACTTGGTAAAAATGTGCATGGACCTGAAAGAAGATATGAGAAGGAAATGAATTCTGTCTAGGACTTGGAGAGGAGAATTAGCAACATAAAGGGAAAGATTAGAGAAATGTATGAAGATATGAGCAACATGCATGAACAAAAGGTCATCATCTCAGAAGAATGTTTTGCAAAGGAAAATGGGATTTTGAGGGGGGAAAAAACACATAGAAAGAACTGCTGAAAATGTCAGAAAACAAACAACTCCTAGTGAATCAAATAAAAAGCACCAGTGGGCTTTCCCAAGAGAGGGTCACCAGGGATGGAGAACCAGGCTGACAGAATGCTGTACAAACAATGCTAGGGACAAGGTAAGTGTGGCCATGGTGTCCAAGAACTCTGGGATGAGACTAAGAGCCCAAACTTGAGAACCTATAGGGTGGTTGGAGCTGAGAGAAACACTGAAAGCATAAAGAATCTACTCAATGAAATTCTGGCAGAAAATTCCCCAGGGGTAGAGGAAATAAAAAGTCATGAAGACATAAGAGCCATAGAGAAGCCAAAATAAAAAATGACCAGAAAGGAATTTCCCCATGACATTTGTCGAGATATCAAAAACAAAGAGGAAATAAAAATACTAAAATTCGCAAGAGAAAAAAAATGCCAACTGACCCATAATGACAAACGTAGCAGAATGGAGTTCTACATTCACAAGGAAGCACACAAGATTGCCAAAGCCAGGTCAACCCTTAGCAGAAGGACCAGTCAGGAGATGCTGCAATCGCTGATCTCTAGTTACATTACAGAGCCATATTAACAAAAGCAGCATGGCACTGACAGAAATGCAGACATGTAAAACAATAAAAATAAATAAACAAAAAAATAAAAGACCCAGAAAAAAACCCACAGATAGTCACCTGCTTTTTAACAATGTTGTCAAAATTTGAGAAAAGATTGTCTCAGAGTTAACTACACCACCGCCGTTCTGGGAAAACTAGCTTTCCCATGTGGAAGAATGATGCTTGATCCACTCCTGAGCAAAAATCAATTCAAAATGAACTAAACAGTTCAATGTAGAACCTGAAAAATTTAAAACTGCCAGGGGCAACGGTCAAGAGAGGCCTAGGCCAGGATTTTCTGCCTAAGGCTACAGCAGCACAGGAAATAAAACTGGAATTGACAGTGTTGGCAGAGAAAGGATCACTGGAGTGAAGAAATAGCCTACAGAGTAGAGGAAGGCTTCACCGTCAGACAGGGGAGTAATATGTAGGCTATATAAAGAACTATAAGAACCAAACACCAAGCCAATCAATAAGGAAAATAAAACCAGGGTGTTATAGGTAAAGGGCCAGAATTATAAGTTATTGCGGAAAGTGTAATAGATCAGACCAAGGAAGACAAAACACTGCACACTTTGGTTCACATGCAGAACACAGACTTAATTTTTTATGTATATATATATATATATATATATATATATATATATATATATATGTGCATTTGTGCCTGGGTCTGAAAGGGGATCAAGAGAGTGGGGAGAGATCTTAAGGTGGGGAAGAGAAAGGCTTGGAACATGTGATAAGAAAGCAGAAGGAGGAACTATCCCAGAGATAGATGGGAATTGGGCCGGGTGGGGGAGGAGGCATGGGGGAGAAAAGTGGGGAAGAGAAAGAAAAAAGCATATGGCACATAAATACACAAATAATGTAATTAAGCCAATTATTTATGTGCTAATCTAAGAAACTGGTCTTTAAAGTGAAATTTTTAAAAGAGTAACAATCATTATGTAAAGTCTAATCTGTTGACTGATGCTTTTTCTCATTAAGTTTCATGTTGTCCTGCTTTTTTTTTTTTTTTTTTTTTGTAGGCCTGATAGCTGTGGTTTAGAAGTGTGCTGTGGGTGTGAGGAAATAGGATTCAAGGAGAAAAGTGATCGTCTGCCTGCAGGCTGCCCTCTGCTAGCTGGGCAGACACTGCACAGACCACAGGCAGAGCTAAAAGCAAAGCAGGTCATCTCTGCAGCGCTGTGGCTAGAAGAAAAAGCTGTGACAGCTAACAGAGAGACAGACGTCTCCTTTGCTGCACGCATGTAGCAAGCACACGGGCACTGGAACATTATTCTGTTCTCTCTGTAGATACTGAAAACCCTGGCCAATAGGGACGTACATACAAAGTAAAATTAGCTCAACTAAGTGTTTTTTTTTTAATTGTAACTTTACCACATTGCTTTAATAATAAAACGATATAATTTTAAAGACCCTAATATTTTTTTCTTTTTAAATACATACATACATGCTTGAACATGTATAGAAACTGTAAACTTTCTCTCTCTCTAGAAACTGTAACATCCCTCTCTCCATCTCTCCCTCTCTTCTTCTCTCCTGACCCCTCCCCCATGTACTTAACTGCAAGGGACATGCTTCAAGACCCCCATGGGTGTCTGCAGCCCTCAACAGGTATCTCCCTATGTAAATATGCACAACATAAAGGTTAGTTTACCTTGTACGTTGTCACAGTAAGTGATTAACAGTGAGCTCTAACAAGGGAGCAGAGTGATCTTTCCAAGACTATGTTACTATGACAGCTGCATGGGGGTGGCCCCACTGCCTCTACTTACCATTTCTGTTACACGCTGACAACCAAGTTCCCACAGTCAGGTATGTCTGTTGGCACACAAACTGGAATATGTCAACGATTCATATACGTAAGTAAAGGTCAGAGTCTCCTGTGGAAGGTGAGCACAGCAGGCCTGTGTGTGCACACGCAAATCCTTCACGGAGTTTCCAGGTAAAAGCGGCTTCTTCCAGGTCCCCGCTTTCCTGCCTCCCGGCACAAGAAGGGCCGCCTCTGTGAGCTCGCTGTTTGTAGTTCTACCATAGAGCTACTTCAGTGCGATCTCCATGGCAGGCCTCTGTCCGTCTCTCCCCGTCTCTCTCTGCTGTTAACTAGGGTCTGCAGTCCTCAAGGCTACTGGAACCTGACAGCCGCTCAGTAGATGAATATGGTTTTGAATCTTTCTGGTAAGTGAGAAAACAGTGTTTGCCAGTTACTGGTCTCCCTTTTCCAAGGGGTGCTTTGTGAACACATCTGATCTGTGGAACAACGGGATCCACATAGAAGCAGGCACACCCAGCCCTTATCTCTATGCACTACAAAGTTCAATTCACTCCCCCCCCCCCCACCAGCCAGGGCAGGAGGCTGGGGTGGGAGCTATGGCATCACTCAGTCAACAGAAACAGAGGTAAGAAAGTCTGGTGCCCACATGCGCTGTGCATGCTGGTGGCCAGTCAGAGAGCAGGTCTCAGCTAAGCAGATTAGGCCAAAGAAAGCACTATGAGACTGGGCACCCGAGTTGCATTCTGTGCAGTTTCTGAACACACCCTGTCCCCCAACGCTAAGCAGAAACTCAAGTGTGTGGCTCCTCCAGCCAGTGCCGGAGCCTTCTGCTCAACTCTCAGAGGACTTCTCCTGGCACGAGGCCTTGGGGGGCTGAGTGTGTGTGTCTGCACAGGGAGGTGCAGTTCTGCGTGCACCAGAAAATTCCTCACATCAAGGGCAGCAGTTGCTCTGTCTCGTTAGGACCACAGCATACAATGGCTTCTTTCTAAATAAACAGACGTCGAGAGCGCCCGATAAGTCACTTGGAAGACACACAGGTCACATCCAACCAGTGGCCCCCAGTGCAGACAAGCAGCCCTCTATGTCCGCTGGCTCTGGAAGAGATATCATCTATCCCCCTGCCCAGGCCCCATAATTGCATCCCATTCCTGAATCCTGCTGAATAATGACCTCTCCTCCATGGGCTGCAGAAGGCTGCAGAGGAAACAGTAGATCTGCTCTCCCTAGCCCAGAAATTCTAACCAGATGATGGAAAAACGTTTTGTCAAAGTAAGAGTTCTTTGGAATTTTTTTTAAGAGCCACGCATAACCTAATCAACAACGTTTTCAAGGCTCAGTCCTTCAGTGAGACCAGCAAGACCGGGCACTCAGACTCCCTGCTACTTTCTCTCACCAGAGAATGTAAGACTTTCTCCTCTTAATCAAAGCAGTAAATGACACAGTTGAAGGGGAAAAATGCCTTGCAAACAACAGAGACATAGAGACACAGCTTTGGGGGGTGGGGCAGGATGAGAGGCTGGGGGAGTGGAGGGTGGAGGAGTGGGGGCGTGGCTTAAGTCTGTGATCTCCAGCTCTTGGGAAGCAGCGGAAGATGAGTACTCTTTGGGCTGAGAGCGGAAGGAGAATGGAAACATCTCCTCACAGACAGCAGTGATTGGTCTCACATCTCTGAAGACTATGCTCCTGAGGAAAGGCAGCTCAACAACACGTTGAGAGCACCGGCTGCTCTTGCAGAGGACCAGGGGTAAATTCTCACTACCTACATGGAGTCCCTGACTGCAGCTCCAAGGAAATCTGATGCCCTCTTGTGGCCTCCGCGGGCACTGCACACAGGCGGTACACTTACATGCAGTCCCTACATCTAAAACGAGATTTGAAAAATGTTCAATGAGAATGATTTATATTAGTGGAGGATACAACTTTTAAATAAGTTTAAAATTTTAAATAATTGTTTAAATGTATTTAAGGCTAAGGGCTTTTTTCCCCTCTTTTGTTACTATATTTTGAGCACAACTTTCAGGTTTGGCATGTTATTACTTAAAACCCTAATGCATATATCTCTCGTCGTGTCCTGTCTAAGGACTAGGGAAGGTGAAGGCCTCTCCAGACTTTCCAATACCAACAGCCAGTTCTTCAGACAGCTCTTTATTCTCACATCTAGAGCAGGACCCAGGACTGATGGTCCTGTGAAGTCATGCTTGTACAGTGCTTGCTTTGGGTAGAGACGGAACACAGGCATCCGCTACAAATGAGGTTGTTCTATACGGTAAACTAAGAACTTGACCAGAGTCATCACGTACAGCTATTTTCAATTTCCACAGAGGACTCCCACCAGGATCTCCCACAAACATCAAAGGCTGACGTCTGTCCCCCATACCATTGCCACACATCTCCTCTCCAGCTCCTCTCTAGATTATTTGTAAAGCTGAGTGTGACTGAGTAAATAGTTGTTGTGCTATATTGTTTCTAGATCAAAGACAAGACCAAAAAAAAAAAAGTCTGAACACATTTGGGACAGATGCAGGTTTTTTTTTTTTTTTTTTTTTTTTTTATCTGTGGTTGGTTGAAACCACTGCTGTGGGGGTGCAGTGATAGGGCTGAATGAAATCCAATCTTCTCTCTGGCCAAAGCTGGCCAGATGTTGCTACCACTTGGTCTTCTCTGCGTAAGTGAATATTGGAGAGACAGGATGGGATCACAATTAGCACAGGAAGGAAGCTCCATGTGGAAATTGCACTGTAGAAGACAGAAGTCAAGATGGTGGAAAGATAAGCCTCTGATGACTGTAGACAAAGACAAGGTAGAGTGGGATAGAGAGCTGCCCTAGAGGTGGCCTCTGGGTAGAAAACTCAGGATGTAGGGTCCAGGCAGCAGCAACAGAAGAAAACTCTGAAGTTTGCAGGGGGAAAGTATGTCCGGGTGTCCACCATGGACAGGCCTCAAAGAAAAGTTTCCCCAAAGTTTGATGGGGTTCATGCTTATGCACGAGGTTGTGTTTCTTTCTCTTTCTCTGGTGGGCTAATAAAATCCAGCACAGATGGTCAGTCACAGTGGACTCTGATAGGAAGGTATGTGACTCCACTGAACAGAGAACCACAGGGAGGGGACAAGGAAGGATCCAGCCGGGGAGAAAGACTGTTTTCGTCCAACCTTGCTGATGATCGTCTTCACTGGGACCAAAGGAGAATGGAGAGCATGGAGAAGAGAAGGTTGTAATTGGGGTGAGGGTCGAAATCACAAAGTGGAATCCCCAAGCTTGTTCATCTGTGACACTGCCCTCACGCAGTCTTGAGTTAGAGGCAGACACACCTACCACACAGCAGGGTGCCTGTGCCTTTTGGGTCCCATGATGAAAGTGTCCCCAGGGAAAGGAAGCTACTGGCAAAAACTGTTATAACTTTCCTTGATAACAAAGAGACTACATTCATTTTTTTTTTTTCTGGAAGAATTTGATTTGAAGAGGTGTCACTGAAAGGAACCCAATAAAAAGCAGGTGTAGATTGAAACCCAAAGTTTTCTTGGCAATCTAGAACAGGCTGTCACTATCCTGCAGAGGACCTGTCTCGTCCTGGGACCCAGCTGTGACTCTCCAGTCTCAGGTCACTTGGCGTTTGATTATATATTCGTGTGGCTTTTCATTGTCAAGACCAGGTCTCCTCACAATCTTTCATAGCAGGAATTCCGTCCCCAATTTGCTTGGCCCACCTCTTCATTCTTTCTTCACGGGCTTCCCCAAAACTAAAATGTCTCCGAATAAAAAAGGCTGTGTCTCCATCTTTTTCCTTATGTGGATCCCTCAGATATGAAATCTGCCATCCTGCATAATTATCCTTGTTTGCTTATATACTTTATATGTGTAAACACCTCGGATACAGTTTCCTTGTTTGTTGACTCATGGGCATTAGTTGCTGTTTGAGTGAAGAATTCAGGTGTGCTTAGTGCAACAATTCCCTTCTGCCTGTGTCAGGGATGCTCGCTTTCAGTTTCCCCCTCTTTAAAAGAAAAACTATGTTCTTTAGATAGTGATAGTAGTTTTGGAAGTGGCTACATGGGAATATATTCAGAATTGTGGGGAAAAAAACGCTAGAATCCATGTACTTGTTATATGTGTATGAAAATAGATCCCACATTTATGTATAAATACAAACATATCTATGTTCTACATATAGAAATGTACATATACATATATATTTTTATGTCTTTCATTTTAAAGTTTTTGCACATATTTTAGAACATATGCAAATGTTCTTAATGATGGTATTTTAAGTTTAATTAGCATATGATATATTTGAGAGGTGTACAATCTTATTTTCTATAGTTTCAAAGATTAAGTATCTTAAAATCATAATAAATATTCAAAGAAAGAAAAAATATTTAAATTCATGGCTGTTTAGTAACAAATACATTATGCATGCTGGTTAAATTTGAGAAACTATAAAGTAATGAGTTCATTACTCTGAAGCCATAAAAGGTAAATTAGATTTGCATAATTGTATTATACAAAATGTACCTTCTAATTACATTAATTGTGCCTTCTAGTTATTAATAAATAATAATAAAATTAAAATGCGATAACACACTTTTATACTTCTGATAAAATAAGCAAGAAAGGCCCATTTCTTGAGCAGTATCTATGTGTAACTGGTTTATTCTATGACATTCCCATTACAGAACTTGATCAGCCTGCCTGTGTCCTCAGAGCCAGCTGTGGCGGAGCAATGCTGACAAGGATAGTAATGCATGGCTTACTTATTTTTTTTTATGTGTCTTCAAGTTGTTATTTAGTTGTAATTTTATCTTTAATGATGTTTTTAATAAGGAAAAGATAATTTACAACAATTCTTTTAACAATATCTGAATTGTCTTGGAGAACAAGGAGAATAAGGGACTGGTTGATGGGACAGAGTAAGAAACAAACAACTGGGGTTGATAAAATTTGCCAGCCATTGATGAAGCCCTCTTTTGCTCCCCCTTACTCCTTCTCCTCCTCTCCCCACTCCAGTGCCCCTTTCTCCTCCTCACCCTCTCTTCTCCTACCCACACTTGCCTCCCTGTTCTCCTTCCCATGCTGTCTCCTCTTCCTCCTCCACACTCTCCTCCGTCTTTCTCCTTCCCTTCCCTCCCATCTTCCTCCTCCTCTTCCCCTTCTTCCTCTTTCTTCCCTTTCCCCCACCTCTTCTTTTTCTCCAGCTTCTCTCCTCCTCCTTGCATTCCTTCTGGGATGTTCACCCACTGCACGTTCAGATGCTCAGAAGATGCCCAGTGGAGAAGCCTCTCCAACACTCCAGCTCCTCATCCTAACAGAGACTCTGCAGATAAAGCTGTGTTTAAATTGGTTGCCCTTCATATTCAGTCAAGATTGCAGGTCTACCTGGCACAAACTACGGCACATGTCAGTCCTTCCTGCTCTTAGTGTTACCTTGACCAAAACTGGGTGTGGCCCATGGGTCATTGGAAAGTGGAATGTCCAGCTGAGGGGAAGCTGGGCTCCAGCAGCCAGACCTGAGCAGCAGCCCAGCCTGGGGAGGATGATAAACCAGCCTGCCACTACCTTGGGTTTGAAAGCCATCTTGCAGTAAAGACAGACTAGGTTCATTCCTGTTTATGATCTAGTCTGTTTCTCAAGGATTTGGCTATGCCCTACCTGTAACCTTAACTACAGGTGGTTCTGGAATGCATGTTGCAGGAATGACAATCATGCCCTTGTTTCAAAAAGTTGTCATGACTACCTTGCAACCATGTCTTTGTTTTAGTAAGTTGTTATGACCGAGTTGGCCTATCAAATCCCCCATTTGGAAACCCCCTATTCCTGAGATATAAATACTGTTATCTTCCTCAAGTCCAATGCTGATCTCTTGAAACCCACCTTAGGGAGAAATAGCCTGTGTGCACAATAAAGCTTGTTTCAATTAATTTGGCCATGATTTGAGTCGGTGTTCTTTTTCCTTCAATCTGTGGGGTTAGGAACAACAAAAATGCTTATGCTTCCTTTTGCTTCTGGGCCTTCCTCTAGAGATCAGCAATGACCAATTGGGAGAAGTACTCTTTCCTAAAGCACTGAATGTTCCAGACCAGTAGAGTGTGTTCTAGACCAGTAGAGTGTCCCATTTGACCTGCTCCCATCTCTTTCCCTACTTCCAGGACCTCAGTCTGAAACCTCCCTTAGGGCAGGCTTCCTGGATTTCTTAAAAAAAAAAAAAAAAGCAATTTCCCCTAAAGGAGCTGTTTATGGCATGATAAAGTTCTGTTAGTCTCTCCTGAAACATTGTAACAAATAAAGGGAACTAAATTGTTGGTACTGTCAAAAATGCTCAGAGTTCCCTGGCCAGACAGAGAAAATACCTGATGGCCACTTAGAGTCGCTGTATAAGTACACACAGAAAAACAAAGTAGAAGAAACAATGTCACATTGATGAAGTGGAACATTGTTGATTTCATTGTTTTCTTTATACCCTAAAATATAACCTCTCTACAATGATCATATGCATTTAGTTTAAATGAGAAAGAAATGTATATTGTTAAAACATATAAAAAACCCTCTAAATATTGGTATAAACTGCTTTTAAACAGGTGTACACTCAACCATAAAAACCATAACAGATTAAGATCACTGGAAATCAAGAGAAACAGACGGATCCAAATTCAAGATGGTCTTCACTGATCTCTATTTTCAAATGTCCACATAGTAGAACAGGACAAGGCAGTGTTTGTGGATGAAGGAAGGGGCTGGTGTTTCCTGTCAGGTGGCTTCTGTCTCTTTCACCAAGGCTGAATTTCCAGAACACCCATCTCCCTATTTCTCCTGCCTTCTCTCCCCTTCATAATTGCTATCTCCTGTCATGATGGGGACCTCCCGTGTGCCCCATGGCCACAGTTCAGAGATTAGCCGCTTGGGAGCCAACCTGAGTATTCCCAGCAGATGCCGAGGACCTCTGCTGTAGAACATAGGACTCAGGATGGCCGGCTCCACTCAGGGATGTCCAACAGCTGGGAAAGAGATGAGTGGAGGCTCATCTTACAGTGTCGGAATCCACAGCCAGGCTGAATTTGGGCTGCTTCCCTTTGCAAGTTATTGCCGTGTGTTTAGAGGATCATAGCAGTGACTAAATCCAGTTATGGATTCCAAAGCGCAACTGCTTCAAATGGGTCAATCCCCTTGCTTGGCTAAACAAATACCAGAGTTCAGAGAAGGGGTCAGAAGCCAAGTGTTGCCTTTATTTCTGAAAAGCAGCGTTTTAAGTTGTGTTCAGTTGCCTTAGAACTACATGAAGTAAACCTGGAAGAACAAAAGAGTTCTTCTTAAGTCAAGTCCCTCCCATCTTAGAGATGCTTGTTTATTTACAAAAGCATAAGATCTCCAGCTAATGCTCCATTAGTACTAATCTATGGTTCTTCCTAGAGGTTCAACAAATTTAGTCTTTGTTAATGATGCCCCTCACTCTCTTCTTGTGGTTCCCCCTTCTTTCACTGTAACTCCACTGGGTTATCTACACCAAGGAACAGGGCGAGTCCCCACTTACTTTCTAGTTGCTGTACAATATAAAACAAACCAGAGTAGTATTTAAGTCTGCATGGGAAAAGAAAGCAAGAGAGCAGATACCAAAAGGGAGCGGTCTGCAGTTTCTGCTATGTTTTAGATCACTGTTTTTTTTCTATCATAAAATGCCCATCGCTGAGTAATTTACAAAAAAGGTTTAACTGCCTTTAAGTTCTGGAGAGTGTGGTGTCCATTAGCGTGTCAGAGGCTGTGCTGCACCCCATTCAGCCTCTGGGGAGGGCCTTCTTGATGCTTCCTGTCACAGAGACAGCACACAAGCCCACTTCAGGATCCTCTTTTTCTTCTTAGAAAGCCATCCATGATCTCAGGGAGCTGCACTCTCACCACAGCTTAATTATCTCCTGAGCCTCCACCTACAACTACCATGGAAATATGAATCTGGAGATGTTTTCATTTAGGAATTTGGGGGGGGGGCACATCTTTAAATCACAGAAGGGGATCTGGGCCAGTGTTCTTGACAAAGTGAAAGTCACTTTCTGAAGAAAAGTAGGGTGGCCAAGAAAAACAAATGATGTAAGCACATAGGAGATGGGGCCAGAGCCCTGGGGTGGAGGAGAGATAAGGTTGAGGATGTGGGGGTGCTGGGGATGATGAGGTCAGAGAGATCATGGAGTGGCTGGAGTTTCCCAGGCTACAGGAGGGCTCTTAACCTTTACTATGATGCATAGAAAGCAAGTGTGGAACTCGAGATAGCCTAACCGAGCTGGTTGAGAGGTTTAAGGCTGGTAGTGGTTGAGTGTATGAGTTCCAATTTAGGTGTCTGAAGAAGGTGGGGGTGGGGGAGTGGGACCTGGTGTGTGAAGAAGGTTGTACTAGGGATTGGAGGTGATAAAGATGACACAGTCAAAGGAGTTTGGGGCTGAGCAGTGGGAAAGATGGATATTCTGTTTCCTCAAATTTCTCTGTTGATTTTGGGATGCAGGGGTAAACTCCTGGGAGGTTGTCTTCAGTCTCCTGTGTTGCATCATCATCACAGAACTGAGGAACAAGACTAAAAAGCATGTTTAAATATGTAACTTAAAGTTCCTAATGTTCGTTCATGCAACCTGGAACTTTTCATGCCAAGCCTCACTAGGGGTCTAACCTGTCATGACTGCTTCCCTGGCTGAGGCCCTCCTGGGGAACCACTGGTTGCTTCAACACATCTGTATTTACGCGCCAACCTAGCCAGGGTGGTAGGTGGCTGTGGGAACGTTTTACTTCTTATGTGTTCTAGGCGTTCCTTTCCCGTTCTTTTTCTTACAGACTTACACATTTTCCAAAGAATTTTTTCAAGATTATCTCATTTCTTTGCACATGCTCTAATGTTAGCTCACGATGAATTGTACTCTATAGACATTTGCTTCTTGAGAAGTTATCAACCCCGATTTCTTCTTCTCTAAAGGTGTGTGTGCACATTTACCCATATATGGAAGCTAAGGTTAAAGTCTGTATCTTGCTCCCATTGCTCTCTACATTTGTTGTTTATGTGAGAGTCTGTCACTGACGCTCATTGACGTTACTAGGCTGCCTGGCCAGCGAGTTCCAGCCACCTGCTTCTTCCGCCAGTGTGCTTGGGTTACCAGCACACGCTGCCTTCACGCAGGTACGGAGGATCTGGACCGAGGTCTCCATACTTACGTGGCAGGCACGTTAAGGGTCCATTTCCCAGCTCAGCTACTTTTGGTGTCACAGAGAAAACATTGACTCTGTGCCTTTCTTGTTGCTTCCCACTACACTGGGGAATTAGGGACAGGGGGAGAAGGCCATATGGTCACAGGAGGCTACAAAAGAAGTTACTTCCTGTTTTCCTCTCTTCCTAGATTTCAAGATCACAACCAAAGGAAAAGGAAGTGACCAAATTAAGAGCAATAAGATTATTCTTTTAACACACACGGAAAAATACAAGCATTAAGGTAGACATATGTTAAAATTTTGAGCTGGACCCAAGTTGACATCCATTTGTGTCTGATATCTAATTTTGCTCTGAACACGTAGGAGGACTTATATAGATTGTTTATTTCCAGAAACCCTTTTATTCTGAGGTACAATAGATATCTCTAAGGGACCAACAGTAATTACCAAAACTTTTCAGAACTCTATTGTGCTATGGTTTGGATGTGCAGTGAACCTGGACAGTAAGGACTCATCTCTTGCAGGTTTGCCTCCCAGTTAGACGCCGTGGGCCCTTTAACTGCTCCATCACATGGCTGGGTTGCCAGGGCACTATTCACAAGAGGTTGATCCAGTATGGTGAAACTGATTAATTCTTGAGAAAGAGAGAGTTACTACAAAGTACAAGCTCTGCCCCTTTCTCAGTTTCCTGTGTCACCCTGTGTTCTCCACCTCCTACATTTATTTTTACCATGATGCTCCATCATGTGTCCTTCCCAGAGGCTAAACACTATCCAGCCTCATGGGTTTCATTACAATCATGAAAAATCACCAGCACACACGGGAAAGAAATGTTTCAGTATGTATGTAACTTCTTCCTAAGAATCCCTAATGAGAATTGTTCTGTGTGAGGTGACAAGTCAGGCTGTATGGAATGCTTAAAGACCAGCAAGGAGACGCACTGTCTTCAGTGATAAATTTATGACCTCAAGGGGCTAGCTTTAGTGACACATTTATGAGATCAAACCCTATATAGTTTTTAGCTACTTGAAGGTGAGGGGACCTCACCACCATCCTATCTCTCTTCCATTTCCATCTCCCTCACCCTAATTCTCCAGCAGAACCCAACTATAAGCAACTGACAAAGCCTGCAATGGAAGGCGGGAACATAAAGGACTCCTAGGGACTTCTGCATGAGGAAAAGGTCCTCAAATCAGGAGAGGAACTGCCAACTGTAGCCTTGGGAACAGAACAGCAAAGCAGAGTCGAAGACCAAGGTCCCTACCCTGGGCTAAGAGCAGAATCTTCTAGCCCACCTCCACAGTGATGGTTTCTCTTCATTGTTAGCTTGACTGGATCTGGAAGCACCCTGGAAATACAGCTCTGTGTGGCTGATTCCAGAAAGCTTTAGCTGAAGACAGAGACCACCCTTTATGTGAGTGGCACTATCCCTTGGGCTGGGGTCCCAGCTGAAGAAAAAAGAAAACGGTGAACTGAGTACCAGCTCCCTGTGGCACGTGTGACCAGTCACCTCATGCTCCTCACCCATGCCTTTTCCTCAGCAATGGATTGAGTCCCTTCTTACCCCTCAACCCAAAACAAGGGTCTTCCTTGTAGGCTGCTTTGTCACAGCAATGAAAAAACAAACAAACAAAAAACCAACAAAACCCCCAACTAATCCAATGTAAAAATGTCTGCAAAGGCTGTCTGTACCTCCTAAGCTATACCCACTGTGCTCATTTGTTCTATTCCATTAAAGGAAAATTCTTCCAGTTCATCTGAAAGCTTTAAACTCTGGTGAGATTGTCAGTGTTTACAAAGCCATTTAATACCCTCCACTATGCTTCGGAGTTAAACATAATCCCTTAATTTATGTTGATATTCTCCTGGGAGGATGAGCTTGATGAGTCTTTTAGAATAAGGAAAGCTTTCATTCTTTCCTGGGGGAAAAAAAAAAGATTTTCTCTGCATGCTTCCTCTTCTCTGGCTGGTTCTGATGATGACTGATTTTATAAGCCAAGATATTTCTACTTCTTTAGTTCCATGTGTCCTTGAGAACACCCCCCCCCACCATCAAGCAAACAAGAATTGTCAAATTGTCTCTTGTTAAGTGTTAATAGTCACGTGCTCTGTAGTCAGTCACCTTGGTTCTTGGTGCCACGGTGTTTGCAGTCCTAAAGACCCCAAAGACATTAGAGTTATTTCAACTCCGTGTAGGACAACTGACCCAGATTAGAGACTAGTGTGTGGGTAGGGTGGGGGTGAGAAAGGAGAATGCATGTCTCCAAAAGTTTTTGTTTTAAGCCAAACGCTTTCTTGAAATATTATGTTGGAAGGGGAGAGACTTATTAAATTAAAAAAAAAGTCTTTAGTGTCTTTCCAAGTCCTATTTCTGTGGCCATCGCTGGATCATTAACTCCACAGCATCCAAACAAGCTGGGAAGTTCCTAAGGCCCCGAGAACAAAGGGCTGCTTCAGGCCAATGGACGAGGGTCTAAGCACCTGTGTGGCTTCTCTGCCTTTCATCTCCATCTCCACCTTTACTGACTGTTGATAATAACCACAGAAAAGCCCCCCCCACACACACTGCAACTCCCAGCTTCACTATCCAGCTAGCGATGGAGCCCAGCTAATTGTGAGCATGTGAGTGTTCAAGTATCCAGTTTTATATTTAGTCCATGGCTCTGACAGGCCTTACTCAGCAGTTGCTAATCACGGAGGCACTAATTGCTCTTCCCCAGGACTCCAGCAAGGTGAAGGCTGCTCTCTAAAAAGCAGCTGCAAAGCTGGCAAGACGTACTGTCTCTGTGCAGATTGTCTCTGTGGCAGTTTTCTTTCTTTGTTGATTTTGTTGTTGTTTCGTTTGTTAACAAATTCCAAGAAAGAAAGAGAGAGAGAGAGAGAGAGAGAGAAAGAGGAAGAAAAGAAAGGAAGAAGAAAGAAAGAAAGAAAGAAAGAAAGAAAGAAAGAAAGAAAGAAAGAAAAGAAAGAAAGAAAGAATTAACCTACAGAGGCCCCACACTGGCGTCTTGCAGAAAGACAGTTCTGTGGTGTCTAGTTTCAGGGTAGCTCACTGAGATCATAATTCCAGACCACGGATGGCTCTCCCAGATGTCTTTGGTCAAGTTAATCACAGTTTGCCTGAAGGTTGAGTCTCCAGGTAATCCATCATGGCGTAATTGTAAATCAAGAGCTCCTTCTGCCTCGAACTGGAGCGTTTAGCTCTCCTGAGCCTTAGGACAGTTAGTGCAAGGCTTTATCTTTGCAGCTTTGCAACTGAATACAATTAAATGGCTTTCAGAGAGACTGAAAAAGCCTAGGAAGTTACACTCACTGGAATGTACAGAAAGCTAGTGGACAGCACCCTGATAACACGGTGACACCAAGTTGTGGCAGGGGTCCTCCACTGGCTAAAGCATTTTGGTTATTATTATCATCATCATCATCATCATCATCATCAGTAGTAGTAGTCTTAGAATGATACTGGTAATGGTGATGATGGTGGTTGTGTGAGTGTGCATGTGTGTGTGTGTGTGTGTGTGTGTGTGTGTGTGTGTGTGGGCATGTGGAAGTCAGAGGACAGCCTTGTGGAGCTGGTTCTTTCCACCTTTCATGTGGGTTCTAGATAATGAATGCGGTTGCCAGGTTTTGCACAGCGAGTATCTCATCCTGGCTGAGGACTTCTGACCCTAGATGGTGAACAGTTGGGTTGGCATGACATCCTGTGGGCTTTTGACAAGGCCTCTGGGTGCTGAACATGTGTGGAGTGGGAGGAGTTCTCACCAAGCACATCTCCCTGCTTTTTCCGACTCTTTGTCCCATCATGTTCTGACTCTCCAGCTTGAAGTTAATCTCTTCCCCATCTACAGGGAAGGTTTAGTTAGAAGCCTAGAGCAGAAGAACAAACTTCTAATCTATACTGAAGAATTCTGCTGCCTGATGCCCCAAACACCATATACATCCAACTTGGTAAAATACAGTTATGCATTTACTCACACACCATTATATGAATACCACATGTATCATTATATCTAGAGTCAGGGGTTGTTTCCTTTCTTTATAAAGCTGAAGTAAAACATTGTCCAGAACATTCCCATGTTAGCATATGCATGGGTACCGTTGGCTTCCAGCCTGGCTCTATGTAGAGAGCTCACACCACTGAGACTTCCATGGCTACATTCAGTATTTTCATCACCCATTCTGAATTCTTCTTATGGCACACCAGCTGGAATTGCTGCCCTGGGTTTCCATAAGCTCTTATGCTCCTCAGAGCTACGACCTATCCCAATACCAGTTAGAAGGCAGTGCTTATTGCCTGTCATAGGCTGAGGGTCCTAGGGGCATCTCCCGCAGTCAGGGCTAAAAGGAAAGTTAGAAACTGCCTTTCCTTTCTGACCATGCGTCCCAGGCAGACTTCCAATCCAGGAAGCTTCGAACTCCACTGTTCTCTGTGGTCATGTCACTCTCTGCTCAGAAGGATGCAGCAATGCAAAAGGCCTCAGAATCACAGCAGCCATATCCTTGAGTGTGCCAGGTTGTAGAAGACTTAATGCATGCATTTTTTCCTGAATTTTATTCAGGTATATTTCCAACTATAGAACTCTGGTTAAATTTGAAAGACAACTCTGTCTTGTTTCCTTACTCACTTATGGCTTTATTTTTCCTCTCATCTATATCAGTGTTTTATCTGCATGCTCCCACCCCTTCAGTCCCCTCCCTAGGCTACGAATCACCTTCCTTCCTCTCCTTTACATTGCTTGCTTTGCAAAACTCAGTTGCCTTTGGGAGGAAATTCATTGGTAATTGCCTTAGAGAGAAAAAAAAAAGAGAAAGAAAAGAAAAGAAAGAGAACCAAGCAGGCTATGATCCTGCCAGGCATGGTTAATGGATCACTGCACTCTGTCCCTGCAAACTAGCACAGCCTCATGAGGCAGCCACTGCAATCAATCAGGCTAGACTATATAGCTAGGATGATGCAGCAATAACACAGCCCGAGGCTTTTATTTATTTAGCTTTTGGAGGGGCCACATTCCAGAGTGCATGTGTGGAGGTCAGAGGACAACTTGCAGAAGCCACGTCTCTCCTTCCACCAGCAACTGAGCTCAGGTTGTCTGGGCAGCAAGCACCTTTACCTGCTGAGCCATCTCTGGTCTGGAGGGTTTTATTTGTTTTTTTAGTAAATGTATTTTAAAGTAATGCTTCTTCTCAGTGCTGTCTCTGCTTTGGCCGCAGCTTCTACCTCCTGTTTAATACCTTTTCCTGTGTAGCTGAGGTCAGGTGACCACAAAGGAATGCATTTCTGAGAATTCAGGCTCATAGAGGAGACTGGTCTTACTCCACTGGGAAGAAAGGAACTCCTAAGCATGTCCTGTTGGGGAAAAGTATCAAAGCGTCTGAGGATACAACCTCCATTCCAGCCTGGAGCACTTGGCTCTTGAGACCTTCTACCCAACATTTATTGCAAAGTCCTGCTTTTTAAAATGTGGATCACCATCCCACATAGGGTTGTAGAGCTGCATTCCAGGATCACTAAACATTTGGATAAATAAAATAAAAGGTGTCTGTGTGTACAACAACTAAAATCCATTCAATATCAAATGGACAATGATTCCAAGATATTTTGGCAGGCCACACCATGCTCATACAGCTTCTGTACAGCCTTGGTTCTAAACAGGCACCTGATTTGTCTCCTGGTGTGTATGCCATTGTGCCCCACGACACCAGTGAACACTGCCTAGAGTTCCTCAGCTTAGATCTGAGATTACTATGTGTTAAGAACACAGGTCATATGAAAGGAAAATGGGGGAATACAAGGAGGAGGCTTTAACTGGGAAAGGTGGAAGGAAGACAATTTAGAAGAGAGGGATGAGGAAGGGAAAATAACACTAACGATGCTTCTGAAAGACACAGGGAATCATTGTTTTACATTTACCTAAAATTATATATAGTACATGTAAGTATATGTACACACACATATGAATTTACACCACTTAGAGTGATAATACCACTCATAAAAGACCCCAGCACCCCCATCAAGAAAAGCTCTCTTTGCAATAGACAGACCATTACAGAAAACCACAACCTATCAAAATTCAAAGTTGTGGAGGCCAGTCCCAGTGGATACATCTATGAGACAACTCCTGTACCCAAGGCTCTGCAATCATTGCAGAAGAAGGGATGGAAAATTTGTAAGAACTGAATGAACAGGTAGTTTGTGGTGAGTTTGTCTCCTAGTGATGTCAGAAGCTATACCCGTAAAGACTCACCAACAGTAAACATGAGCAAAACAAAGGCAACACCGATAGATACAATAAGGTGAATGGGGACAGCGAGGGATGGTAGGGGTATTCGGGAGGTCTCACCCCTAAACAAAGAACTAGAGGCAAGTAAGGAATGCTGAGGGCGGGAGAAACAGTCTTCCCCAGCGAAGAGCACACTGATTGGTTATCCAGTTTTGAATGGTCAGCCCAGAAAACATGCATACAAGTAACGTTACACAGAAAGAACAGGTTATCCTTACACACTTAGGAATATGGGTGTAAAAATGAACAAAGCGGTCGTAAATTTGAAAAAGATAAAGAAGGGGGTGCCTTAGCTAGTTTCTCTTGCTGTGATGAAACACCGTGACCAAGAGCCACTTGGGGAGGAAAGGGTTTATTTGGACTACACTTCCACATTATTGTTCATCACTGAAGGCAATCAGAACAGGGCAGGAATCTGGAGGCAGGAGCTGAGGCAGACACTGTGGAGAAGTGCTGCTTACTGGCTTGCTCCCTCTGGCTTGCTCCTCCCGCTTGCTTACAGAACCCAAGAATAGCAGCTTAGGGATGGCACCACCCGAAGTGGGCTGCCCCACCCATACTAATCACTCACTAAGAAAATGCCCTACAGGGTTGCCTGCAGCCTGACTGTGTGGAGGAATTTTCTCATTTGAGGCTCCCCTCTCTCTGGTGATTATAGCTCGTGTCAAGCTGATATAAAAGTAGCCGGCACAGGGGTATGTGGGAGGTTTTAGCTGGAGAAAGGGGAAGGGGAAAGTGATATATTTATATTATAATCTCAAAAAAAAGACATATTTTTTAAAAGTATCCCAGTACCAAGCATGAAAATCCTCCTTTCAAATTGTTGGTCAGGGGAGTTCAAGAAACTCCTAGAATGTTACACACAATTTCTTGGCTTCCTCCCAGAAGTTTTAGATTAGACCCTATTGCTGAAGACCCCACACTTTGGACACAGAGCACAGAGGTTTAGAGCAGGAACTGGCCTAAAGCCTTATCCCTGAGACTAGCTTTCTTGGTACCAGAAGGCAATATGAATGCTGCAAAGATAGGGAAGCAATCAACAGTTCTACCCAGCTATTAGGATGTCTATGAACCATAGTAATGACCAGCAAGGCAAGCTCTTTCAGCTAAGCTCTTAGAGCTAAATCTTTATTGCACAGGTATATCTGATTAAAGTATTGACTAGTGGTAAGCAATTGATTGTTTCTTCTCTTCCCTGGAGAAGAAAGTCTTCAAGTCTCAACCTTTAATCTCACCTTGGACTAGTCCTGTCTCCCCCTGGACTCCTGCACACTGAGAAAACTTTCAAATCAAGTATGCTAACACCATAAATCCAAAGATATACTAATTTGATACATGCTGAGGAACAATGGCAGGGAAGATATTTGTTATCTGTAATTGAACTATTTCATTTCTGTAACAGCAGGAAGCTTTGTGGATATAGTGTAAAAATACTGCAAATTTCTTCTACAATTCCACCGTGAGCAACACTGCTCAATCAAGAGAAACCAGGTTCCCCCTAACCGAAAAGGGACTTCCAGGAACTCATTCAGCGCTCCTTTTCTGATTATAAATTCAGAAATAACAGAAGAGGCTGAAAGGATGGCTCACTGCTAAGCCACCAGTCTTCCGGAGGACCCAAGTCTGGTTCCCAAAATCCACTGGGTGCCTCACAACTGACTGTAACAACAGACACAGGTATATCCAATGCCTCTGGCTTCATATCCATATTTAGACACACACACGCACACACACACTTAAAAAAAATAAAGTACAAATCAACTTTGAAATTTGTAAATCAGGAGCATTTTAGCCGTATGTTTCCATTAAGGGGTTTGGGTGCAGGGCAGTGGTGGAGGTAGGGAGTTTTCACCTCTGCCCAGAGTTAAGGGCAGAGCCCTTTGGAAATAATTGTTTATTGTTCTAACCTGTCAGAAAAGAGAACAAATCTGTTTTCTTCAATGAGACAGGCTGTGAGTGTGTGAGTCGCTGGTACAGGTGCTTTGGGAATGGGCTGAGGGGACCTGCTACCTGCACCTTTTCTCTCTCTGAGCTACTTCTGAAGCCATTTGATGGAGCAACTTGTTCTTTGCAAATCATCCTTTGTTTGCACTCCCTTTGCCACCGCTCTCTAAATAAGCTTGCATGTAACTTTAAGATATTCCCAGCTAGAGTCCACTATGTCAGGAAAACAAATGAGACAATCATCAGCGGGGAGACCAAGCTAGGAGACTATCTTTGGAACTCAGACTACAGAACACCGATAATATCAGGATGCTTTTCAAAGAAGCAGCCACCATAGGATGAGTGACTGCTCAGCTGCTCACCCGTCCACCTGTAGCTTCCTGGACCCAGACAAGCTTTTCATGGGGGCTGGGGGGTAATTTTGTTATTTGACCAGTAGCCCCCATCTTCTGCTAAGGTAGCACCTGTGATAAAGTGCCTCCTCTGCCACCATCTTGCCTCTCTTCTAACTGGCATCCTCCCTGTAGTGACGGTTGCCTCTGCCTTTGCCTGAGAGGTGACGTGGTCAGAGCAGCTGTGCACCCGCTGTGGCCCAGGTGCTGCCACTGAGCACTTCTGCCTGACCTCACAGTGGAATTTCTAGACAACAAAGGCTGATAAAATGTATTTGGATAGGAATGGAAGGGCAGATCCATGTCCACTCTGAGACGGCAATAATCTTAGGGAGAAATCCCTAGATGTTCACTAGCAGTTACTAGAACCAATAAATGAATTCTGTAATAAATGAATTTCAGGTGTATATAAAAATCAATTATTCTTCCATGCATTAATAACAAAAATAAAATTATGAGAATAATATACCCAAAACACAAAACCCTGGGGAAAGCTATAATGAGGTAAAAATATGTACTGTGGAAATTATGAAACACCACTGAAAGAAATAACCCTGACTAAGCCTGGAGACATCCTCTGCACGAACCAGAAGGCATCATTTTAAAAAATTTTATTTTTACATGCATGCACTTGTGCATACCTTTAGAAGTCAGAAGAGGGTGTCATGTCTCTCAGGGCTTGGGAGAAGTCCTGGTGTATTTTTTACCACTTACCACTCAACAATATTGTGTGAAAAATCATGCATTGGGTTTGAGGACCTCTAGTCTATGCTGGGCGGGGCTGCAGAGGTTTGCCTAGGAGCTATACATCCCTGGGGAGAAATCAGAGCATTTTATAGTTCAAAGCATCCATGCATTCATGTTAATTAAAACTAAATTCTTGTATATAGCAATCAAAATCACATTGCAGAAATATTTAGCTTTGTTGAGTTTATTTGTTGGCCACTGTCACAGCTCCTGAAAGCCAATTTCTATTCGGAGTTCTCTGGAAAGCAGAGCAGTGCTTTCTAGAAACTGAAGCTCATTCTTGATCCATGAGGCTCATCCTGGGAGCTGGGAGCTTTGGTTCGTCACTACACTAGGCAGCTTTCTCTGACTGGGAACAGACACTCCAACACTCTGCGCTCATCCTTCTAAATATTTACAAGACAAAGAAAGGCAAAGCTCGGTTGCATCTTGCTTCCTCCCACAGGAGAAAGTTTGAGAAATTAAATATAGCAAGACAGCTGAGAGCTGTAAAACGATGATTGAATTCCAGCAAGCCGGGGAGAGGCTCTGAGATTCTTGTGCGCTGTGGTGCAGTGGGAAGAAGCTGGACAAACTGTCTGATGACAGGGACTGTTGCAGAGGCTGAGCCTCCTCCAAACTACAGCCAGCATAGGACATACCAGCTGCGTGAATCTGCACTGTAAACATCCCTGTGAAAGCGAAGGCTTTTCCAAATAATCCTGACATCCTTTTGCCCTGTAGTCCATGTAGTATCTGACTCCAAAAGTGTGGACAGATGCTTAGTTCACATCACTATGGTAGATCAAAGGGATGCTGGCTGTGATGACAGTTGCTTCGGTAAAACCAGAACCTGGCCTATATTTGACAAGGATCCCAGTAAGTCCTTTTATGCTTCAATGTTCTAATAGCATAATATCCTCAAGGCGCATACATGTTGCTACATATGACAGAAGTCCATTTTGTATGGCTGAACAGTATACCATTGTGTTCGTATGATACATGATATCATTCTTGGAATCTGAAAAAGCTGATGTCATGGAAGCACAGAGCAGAAGAGCCTTTTCCAGAACCTGGGAAGGAGATGATGAGGAAGAGATTGGTCAACTGAGATCAATGTAGAGTTACATAGAGAAGTAAGTGTGGACTCCTGCTTAGTGGGGAGAGGTAACAGCATCGACGTGAACTAGAAGAACAGACTCTGAATGTTCTCACCCTGAAGTAATGGTCAATGCTGGAGGCAATGAATGATACATGCTATTTTTTGTTTACTCTACAAGTATATGAGTTAAAAAGCAGAAAAAGCCATAAGAACTGCAACTACATTCTCAAAGCACAATGACAGAAGGTTAGAGCTTTGTACTTCTCTGGATGGAAAGTGTTGTACAAACCCACATGGAAAAATCATTGTGATGTCTTTGGGGGAAGGTGGCAGGTCTTCTTGTCCCCATGGGGATTCTGTGCCTTGTGATGATTTGCCGTCAGAAGGGCATCTAAAGACTTCAGAGCTCAGGACTCTGGAAAGTTGGGAAATGTTTCAGACGTCCAGAAGCACATGAAGGATATCATAACATCACACCATGGGAATCGTCCACTTTAAGGAAGGAACATCAGAAGCAGGCTTCTCCACTCTCCCAGTCCTGTCTCCCTGAGCTGGTCATTGAAAGGGACTTGTTTTTCAAATTAAATCTTATACATGGCTTCTCCCTGTCTTTGTATGAGATACACAAAAGCCAAATTCTGTACGTTTAAATAAATATAATAGACACATTGTAAGGGAAAAGCATTTCCTGTCTGTCTTTGTAACTGCCAAATCCTTCATCTGTTGGATTTCATCTAATGCTACATCAAGGACGCTGGAAGGATGTGTCTCCATACTTTGCCTTTCTTTACTGATGGCAGCTGATCTTTTGCAGAACCTTGATTTGAAGACAGTGTTCAAACAGTAGGGTATGCAAAGCACATATGACTCGAGTGTGTGTATGTGTGTGTGTGTGTGTGTGTATATGTGCAGGAATAGAAGGTAGATTGATGGATAAATGATAATAGATAATGGATAGATAGATAGTAGACAAATGAGAGATACATGCATAGGTAGACTATGATAGCTAGACAATAGATAGATAATAGATTGCAGATTATAGACAGACATTAGGTAAAGTATGACAGATGAGATATGATTGAGGATGTGCAGATAGCTGAGAAGTAGATCCCAGTGGCATGCTGTTTTAAAGGGAGATTCTCCCAACACACTGGCGCTAAGTCTAACTGCACACCTTGCTGCTTTATTCTTGTGGTGTTGGAGCCTGTGCACTCGGGACAAGTGCTTTACCACCAACCTGTATCTGCAGAGGCCTGAACAGCTTTAACATGTTAGTGAAACATGACTGGGATTTCCCATAAGCCATGTGCTTAGAATGGAAGTACGCTCCCTCTGAAGCTGCCACAGAACCCTTGCTGTTCCTAGACCTCTGTGGAGATCACCAGGCTTGAATCTTCCTTCCACAAATGTCCAATGACCTTAGGTGTGTGCAGATCTGTCAGATAGCTTTTGTTTGTTTGTTTGCTTGTTTTGTTTTTTTTTTGAGACAAAATGGAGAAATGGAAGAAAAGGAAATACTTAGTAGGGTGCTAGAAGGCCAGGTGAGGCCTGATTTTCTGTTTGTCTGGAGTGAGTTTCTAGCTGAGGGTGGATGGAGGCCCCTTCACAGAAGAGGAACGTTCATTTGATGGTGCTCTTGGGTATCATACAAAACAATGAGGAAATAAAGCCCCTCGTGCCATCTCGGGAACATGCAGAGCTTCTGCTGGTCCTGTGAGCAGGCGCCTCACTACAGCATCCCAGCATCTGCTTGTGAAAAACAGGGCAAAACAATACTGAAACAGACAAAGAATAAAACAGCTCAGAAGTGCACATTGTTTCTCAAGGTCACTTTGCAAGTGCTGGCATGTGCGAGACTAGATGAAACGAAGCTGTGAGGTGGGATGGGGAGGCCTGACTGTGGAAAACCGGCCTGAGCTCCTAGGAAAGACTCAGTCAGAATTAACAAAGCCAAAACTGGTCAAAATTGAAGCAGAAAACAAATTCTTGCCTGCTGCCTTGGCCTTCTAAGTTCCTTTTAAACTCCGGCCCTACATATTCTCACAGATTTTCTCTGTAAACCCATAACACTTGGCGGGGGGCAGAGTAATAGCTTGTTAAACAGGACCTTGAATTCCTTCTCTGCAGTCACCATGTACATATGGGGCAGTCCATCTCCAGCAAAGTTTAGATGGTCCCAGGGAAAGCAAATTCTGAAAGACCAAGAAGCCTGTGGAGAGGGCAACCTTCAGTGTCATTAAGGTGACCACGGCATGGCGGCAACGGGGAAGAAAAATTTCCAAGTGTTTCTTTCTTGTGCCAAAACTTGAACTGTTGAGATGAGAGCACGTGGAGGGAGAGAGAGAGAGAGAGAGAGAGAGAGAGAGAGAGAGAGAGAGATCAGTTAAGTAAACAACTAAACATTTCAGCAGGCAAACAAACAAATCTATGGGATAAAGACCAAGGCTGGGATGCATTCAATAAAGCTCTTTTCCATCAATTAATGCCATTGTTTATTTAATCTGCCCAGCCCAGCCCATGTGGCAGGCAGGAGAAATGCTCTCCTTTTCAACTGAAGCAATGCAAAACACAGTCTAGATCCAAGGGAATCTTGCCAGAATCTGGCCCTGGATGGCTCTTTAAAGCCCTGTTTTGCTTGTGTGCTCATGGTAACGATTGCAGCTGTTGAACGTGGCTTCGGGCTGTCTGACTCCCTTGAGAGAATTTATGTGTTCCCACTTCCTTTCCTTATTAGGAGGCAGGAATCTGCAACACCTATTAGAAGAAGTATGCATAAAGGGTAATGACTGTGCGATTTATTAGTGGTCTGTTCTTGCTCACTGGAGCCCTCCGCCTCCCGCCTCCCTCCCCCCCAGGGCCCAGCCTCAGCTGAGTCTGCCTCTGCCTTCTTGGCAGCAGGTGAGCAAGGACAGCTTTCATCAAGGGGCGAGAAAATCAGCTCTCTTTTCCACACCAAGGCACGGGAAAGAGACTGAAGTACCTGGGACCGAGCGAGGAGAATCATAGTAAAGGGAAACCACAAGCCGCAGAGACACCGAAAGGCTTCGTAGAGTCTCCCGCTTTGCTACTGTTATTAATAAAATGAAAATGATGGGGACTGGAGGTGAATTTGTTAAAGCCATGAGTGTTTTCTAGAAATAGTTTGGCATTCCTTTTCCCCTGAGTCCTGAACCTGGGGGCAGCATTTTCCTACCGGGAGTAGAAGGTCAGAGTGGACACCTCTGAAGCTGCCCTTCACAAAGCCTTCAAATCATGGGCAGAAACACTGGTGCTTAATAAAATCCACAGCATCCGCCTGAAAACTGCAGGCAGTGCCTGCCCCTTCGGGGCATCCAGACAGAAAGTTCAGGAGAACAAAATGTGAGGGAGCAAACGTATTTGCTGTTAAAATCCCATATATATTCAAGAGAGCGTAAGCCATGAGTTTGCGGGTCATTCAGATTTAGATGATCGAGTTTTAGGTCCACTCTGCTGTTTGAGTTCTGGAAGATAAGACATATTAGGACATGGACAGAGGCTCAAACTGTACAGTGCTACCTCTGAGACCCCAGTTACACATCTGCTCCCCACCTCCCCAGAAGCACCAGGACCCTGGGATGATCCTTTCGTTTGAGCAATTTAGAGTGTGGGAGAATGTGGCTGAAGTTCTGTGGAAGTATTATCCGTGCTCTAACAGGGTCAGTTTCAGTGAGTCTACCTTATGCTAGGCAAATTAGAGTCTCTATAATTCATTCAGTGTATTTCCTCCTGAAATATCAGAGTTGCTTCTCCGACATCATCCACAAAGCCCACCACAGAGGCTCATTTTCATGGCCTCTAGCCCAGCTTCCAGTCTGTTATAGTAGGCACCCAATGAAAGATGATCAGCATGGCGCCCTGTGCATGTCTACAAGCGACCACCTACCCAGAGTGCTCAGCGGCACTTACGTCAAACGGAGTGTGAGTAGGAAAAAGCCGGATTGAAGGAAGTCCCTGGTAGTAGATCTGCGGGAAAAAGATGAAGCTAAAAGATCAGGAGATATGTGCATGGCTCATGGCTGCTCACTTCTTCCAGTGCTGTCTGGTTCATTTCAATTTGAATGCAATAACTAGTTTGCAAAAGCAAAGATCCTGCCTCTGGGTTTCCCGGAGACATAGCAGAATGAGAACACTTCACGGCATCCCTCATGTCACTACACAGATCTTCCCCCCACCCCCAGCTTTATAAATCTCTCAGTGAGCAGAGCATGAGGCCCATGCTGGGTTCTGACAAAACTCCTGGCTTCTTTGCCTTTTTTTTTCTCTCTCCCCGCCGTCATTTCAAGCAGGCCAAAGCTACTAATTAAAGAGGCAGTGATTTATTCCTAACTCTTCTCTTCCCTCAGGAAACATAACTCAACTCCAGGCACAGCTAGCTTACCTCGCCCTATTCAATAAATTATGGCCGCCTCGTTAATAGTTAATTAGAAAAACTGAAAGCCTAAGACAGACCCTCAGGGAGGGGAGAGGTCAGCTCTCCCCAAGCCTTGTGCACAAGGAGTCAGAGCTGATATTCCTTGGTGGATTTTCCTCATGAGTCCCTGAGCTAGCCTTAAATGTCAGTGCTGACCCTGCCCTGGTGTTGAACGGACTGATTGTGCCCTGCACTGAATCCCATGTTGAGCTCTTCTTTGTTAGCTGAGCAGGTGGGAAATCTGTCATTAACTTTCTTTTAGAAAAGTCATGGGAAGAAAATGTGTGTGGTGTTCATGCGTGTATTCATGTTTGCATGTGTGTGTATATGCATGTGGGGAGGCCTATTTTGGGTGTCTTCCTCAATTACTTTTCACTATGTTCATTGAAACAGGGTCTTTCTCTGAAGCCTGAGCTCACCAGTGTCAGCCAGTCTGGCTAGCCAGCTTACTCTGGAGAAGCCTCTGCTCTTCAGTATAGGATTACAGAAAGTGTCCCTGCCTCTGACATTTATAAGTGTTCCAGGATGTGAACACTTGCAGGGGAAGGACTTTATCCACTGAACCATCTTTCCAGCCCTGACTATTAAAAAAACAACAATAATAACAACAACAACAAAAACTGGACATCAATTGTTCTTCAAGGTATTTGCTTGTTCACCAGACACTAACACACCATGAAAACTTCAAGAACAAGTTTTTCTTTCTCTTTTAAAAAGAGAGCAGGCCCCAAAGCTTGTGTGCTTTTCTGATATAATGCCTGACTTGAGGAAAGCCAGCTCCCACCAGTTTCCATTGGCTCCTGCCAGCTCCAAGCCCCCCTTGTTTCTCTGTAGACAGCAAATTTTGCACAGCTGCAGCGCAAGAAGCAAATGTGTGGAGAAGAAACTCAGCAGCAATGTCCACTCCGAGTCTGCAGCGTCTCCATCTGTTCAACTGGAGGTTCAACTGGGGATGTCTGCAGTGAGCGCACAGCCTGTAAGCTCTTGTGCAGACTCAGAAGGTTCTAAAAGTCTAGGGTGGGCGCCAAGGATCTGTGTTGCTAACAGGCTTCCAGCTTCTGCTGCTGCTGTTCTGTGGACAGCAGAAGAGGTAGCAGGACACAGGGCTTGCCTTTTGGAGTCAGCACACACATCTGAGAATACCAGTAAAAAAGTAATTTTTGTTTGCCTGATGTAATTGTTGCCTTGAGGCTCACTGCCTCTGTCTGCTAATGTAGGCCTAGTCCTTCAAGCTTCTAGCTTCCATATAACCTAACCTAGGCCTAGAATGTTTTCAGCCTCTGAGACTGCTGAATAAGCTCACCTTTTCAGGCTCTTTCTGAACTCTGGCTGGCTGGTTCAACTCAGCTGTTCTGGCTCAAACTCCTCTCTAAGCTGACTGATTCAAACTGGCTTCTCTCAGCTTCTGACTGAATTGCTCTGCTTGACTTCGAACTAACTCCAACAATCTGTTCTAATCTTCTGGCTCCTTCTCATCCTCTGGCTCATTCTGTCTTCACCTGTGTCTAGCTTGTTCTCTTTTCCATCTGTTTCCATAAAACTCTCCTGGTAAAACTGCCTCTGAATTCCACGGACTGAATTGCTCCAAACTCAGCTCCACTGTACTGCCTCTCAACTCAGTGAATCAACTGAACAGCCTAGAACTCAGAGATCTGCCTGCCTCTGTCTTCTGTGTACTACCATGCCTGAACCTAAACTTTTCTTTGCCTAAAACCTGTTCTGTACCAGTCTGGTCTTGAATTTAGAGCTCTGCTTGCCTCTGCTTCCTGGGATTAAAGGTGTGCCTGTATTCCAGACAGAGTAGCCGTGTTACTGGATTAAAATTCCTCTACATACCAGTGCAACCAAATGTCATCAACAAGGTGTTTCTCCTGCTCCAAGGATGTCATGGCACCAGCTTGTCACACTTGCTCTGAAGAGAGACATTGTAGGCCATTGGTCTCTGATGAGGATATTCACAGTCCTCTAGACACACAGATCTACTGACAGAGAGTCTTCTGTCACAAGGTAGATGATTGGAAGTTCATATTTTGATGGACACTAAGCCTGTGAATGATACCACTAGGGTATGCAGATGTGGATTCAGGCATCAGGTTCTCTTGCACATCAGCCCTGGACCTCAGAACTCCCACCTGGACCCATGCTTTTAGGTCACGTCACCAGAGCCAGTGTCTTCATCCAGGGATCATGAGGGCCACCCGTACCCTTAAAAACAGAGATCTCAGCTGGGCAGAAGGCTCTGGAGGTAAAGCAGTTCTGAGCAAGTGTGAGGGCCTTAAGTTCACACATCAGACCCTTCATAAAGCTGGTGAGGGAGCAGGTGTCTGTTATCCCAGACACAGAGGTAGATGATGTCTGTTATCCTAGACACAGAAATAGCAGGTGCTTCTTAGTGGCAAATGGGAGTCAGAGCAAGGGAGTCCACAGATGCTTACAAGCAGCTGTGACATATGTAATAACAAACAACAAGGAACCCTGTCCCAAGTAAGGTGGAAGGTGAGATGACAGCCAAGGTTGTCCTTTGAGCTCTACACACATGTGTATATACCCATACTCTCATAGGAACACACACACGCACACACACACACACACACACACACACAGAGAGAGAGAGAGAGAGAGAGAGAGACAGAGAGACAGAGAGAGAGAGAGAGACAGAGAGAGAGAGAGACAGATAGACAGAGACAGAGAAAAACAAAGACCAAAGAAACCCCACATAGATTTCCAAGCCAGTCCTCTGGAAGCCTGCTCCACCGCCCAGTTCTGCAAATGCAGCAAGTGGCCCTTGATGATGCTGGAAGTCTAGCAAGGTTGGGAAACAATGGTTTAGTCAATATTTGGGGCTGAACTGTGAAAATGTATAAGCAAATCAGAAACAAAGATAAGCAATTCCCAGGTCAGGACCGGCGGAATTCCCAGAGTCCCCCAGATGTTTCCCTGTTTGTAACAAGAGTCCTGTCTCAGAGCTGTGTTGCCTTCACACCACTGGCTGTATGTTCACATAATGCTACACATAGATGTGATGCTCAGAATCATCACTAACAAGGTCAAACAAATGGAGAAAAAAATGTTGGGAGAAGAGAAGTAGGTGATGCTAAAAATTCCTGTGTTGACAATTAACCAGAAGCGGTCTAAGGTTCTTATAACATTAGAAAACTTTTTACTGAGTAATAAACCACTGGCTAACTTACCATAATTAAAGAAAAGATTCACTAAGTCTTTTCAACTGTAGGCTATTTTGCTCTGACATTCTCCCTCCCCATGAAAATATGAATTAAGAGTTAGTTAAATTCCAACAAATCAGGTCCAGTCCAGCGATCAGAAGTTGAATCAAATGTATTAAACAGCAAGGTAGACACTTTAACTGTGTGAGTTTGGACCTGACATTTAGGGAACAACTCGACGGGTAAACTTCAATCCCAGTGCCCACATAAAAAGCCAAGCCTGGCATGCCTGTAAGCCTAGCACTGGGGACCAGTCACAGACATGTCCTGAGGGCCTGCTGGCCAGCCAGTCTGACCAAAATGGCAATTGCTGAGGAGACTCTGTCTCAGAAAAAGAGGTGGGCGGTCTCACTGCTGAAGGCATTGGTCTCCCTTCCAGAGTTTGCCAACGAGCAACACTGTCTTTGCAGGTAATCCTGCCAGGGTCTGGTGGAGAGACCCAGCCACAGCTGCACAGACCGAGTAAACTCAGCGGGTCGCAGAGCAGGCGTTGAATGTGGGAAAGGCACCTGTAGAGAGGAGGCTGGAAGTTAACAGTGGAAGGAGAGAGAGAAGAGGGGGTGAGAGTGATCGGAGTGCATTCCATCCAGGTATGAAATTGCCAAAGAACAAATTTAATTCATTTAATAATATAAGATGGAGAAGTGATTGAGGCAGAATTTCTGATTTGAAGGTCAAAGGTTTGACCTTCAAACACATGTGTGGATGGACATACCCCTGAATACATAGAGCGCACACCTAAAAGAGACACCGCACATACACAAAATTCATACAACATACACAGAACACACACAATATATATACAACACATCTACACACAGAGACACATTCACAGATACACTTATACACACACACACACACACACACACACACACACACACTTGAAGTGCCATGATAACAAACAGGAAATTCACAAAAGATTACTTATCACAACTACACAACAAAAGCATGTCAAAGCTCTCCTTTGAGGTTTGTCTGCCAATCACTCCGCTCATATCAGCAGTTGAGGAGAGTCAGGAGCAGTGGAAAGAGACTTCCAAGAAAGGAACCAAAAAAGAAAGTGCATCCCACGTTCTCTTTCAGGAAAGTAGCCATAAATGCTGGAAGTGCATTGCTCTGGTTAACAGCTGCACACCCACGTGCATTCTTCCTAGCTGACTCCTGGGTGTGCGTGTTTGCAGGTCACTCACGAGTGTTCAAATAGCTGACATAACTCAGAATAAAGTGGGCTTGGGGCTGGGGAGATGGCTCAATGGGTAAGAGCATTCTCTCTGCAAGCATGAGGACTGTAGTTCAAATTTGCAGCACTTTCATAAAAGGCTGAGCATGGCTGTATATGCCTGATGCCTGTAACCTCAGCTCTGGGAGTAATGCCCAGCAAGTCAAGAGCACTTCCTGGCTGGCCGGTGTGCCCCCAAAGCAACTTTTTGGCTCAAAGAGAGATTCTGTCTTAAGGCAATAAGGTGGAAAGCAGTAGAGACACCATTGTCTTTCACCCCCCAACACTGGAACACCCACACATGCACACGTGCATTCATGGGTGATAATGATAGCAATTGCATGAGCATAAAGCCAGCCATCTCTCAGAGCAGGTGGAATGGGATACAGTCCTGGGATCTAATGCCAGAGCTCCCATTACAAGGAATCACCAAAGGCCACTGTCCTTAAGAATGGTGACGTAGGGCTGGAGAGATGGCTCAGCCGTTAAAGGCCAGGCTCACACCCCAAAATATAAGAATGGTGAAGTAAGTGTGGGGTTCTTTATAGCTTTTGATATTTCCATTCTGTTAGGTTCCCGTTTTCAATCCAGAAGATAATCAATAATTACAGCTACCATAGTCAGGAACTTCCAAGAGAGTTTGTGGCCAGCCTGGGCTACGTAGTAAGAAGACAGTGAGGAAGGGACAAAACGCTAGGATGACTGGTTGAGGCCCTGGCTGGCTCAGCACTGACTGCTGGTCACCCACCTCCTACCCTGCTTCTTGATCAGTTTTGTGCAGAAGGCTGTGGCCCAAGTAATGTGAGTCAAGGTGGTCGCTGTTGAACTTGATTACTGGCAGAAATTGATACTAGGAAAAAAAAAATGTTTCTTGATCAGGAAGGATCCCATTTCAAAATCAGTTTCCTAGATGGCTTACGCTGGGTGGCAGATCATTTTTACTGAGAGACAGAGAAGGTAACAGGAGACGTGGAGAAAGAAGAGACGCAAAGAAGAGAGGAAGAGACACCGTTACTTGTAGCTCCCTCTGGCCCACATCTGAGGCTGCTTGGGCAAGAAATTAAGACATGTGTCCTTGGAATGGGGCAGGGGACTCTCTTTGAAAGTCAGTGTCCCATTCTTCAATGTTCCCAGCCTGGGACACTTTCATATAAAAGTCAGCTGAGGGGGTTGGTGCTGATGCTGACTGGCTGTTATTATGAGGAAAACACAAGGGGGAGAAGTATGGGGGAGGGGCAGAAGCAGAACAAAATTTCACAGGATTTGGGAATGACCGAGCTTAAAGGAATGTTTGAAAATCCAAACTGAAACATACTTAAAAAAAAAAAAGAGCAAATGTCTAATAAGTGCAATAAAATAAGCTGGTGGAAAAGACCACTCTGGAAAGGTTTCTCACAGTCCTACACTTACAGAATTTTGGAGCCAGAAAAATCCATGGGAACCTGAGGCAAACCAGTGTGTTCAAAGCCTTGGATTAGGGGACAGGGTGCGAGGGTGGAAGAGGAACCTTGTGCCCTTGTTTTAGCTCGTACAGCTGAAACCTAAGAAGCTCAAACCTGGCTGTAGCATAGCCCCACAAATACAGCTTCAAGCAAAAATTAATAGCAAATGATGATGCACACACTCAGCTTAGGAAGCTGAGCAGTTTTCCTTCAGGTGGGGAACATGGAGAATTGACAGGAGGAGGAAGGTTGTGAGTTTCCCTGTGTGGGTACTTATATTCTTTGTCAAAAAAATGCTAAAAGCAACAAACATTTTGAGCTTATATACCTACAGTCCACTGATTCTAAACACCATCATTTCACATTTTACTCTCTTTATAAAACACTCCATGTCTTACATACATGATTTTAAAAGGTGTTTGGTGATTTCCCTGTTAAAGAGCAGAATGTTAGAATAATAACAAATCAGCTAGAAAGATCATCAAAAATGACTCAACTCAAAATTTATCCTTTAAGTAAGATAAATGCAAAATAGCCAAACAACAAGAGGGTACAAAAAGCTATTCTCTTCATTCTGGAAAGAAATGGTGAATGGCACATAGCTTCCGTCTAGGCTGCCGGGGTAGTGGGAGTCAAGCTTGTCCTGTTATAGAGAAAACATGGAGCCCAACTCTGTCTTGGGCAAGTCTTGCATTGACTCTTTCTGGAACAAGGAATGTGGGTGGGCCCCAAACATCACTGCAAAGCCCTGCCTACATGGGTGACACTTTTCTGAAAGCTGTATAGGTGACTGCTCCCTTTAGTGCCTTCTGTCTTCTAAATACTCTACCCTGCACCCTGCCCCATGTGGGTAGCCGGGCAGGACTGTGTGCAATCTGGTGAGAGATGAAAGGCTGGAATCTCTGGATGGTTGGCAACACTCCCCTTCATTCTCTCTTTCAGGGAACTTTAACGTGTCTGTCTGCTCATATGAGGGTCTCATATTTGAGGACCACCATAGCTTGTCATTGCTACTTTATGGGTTCCTCTTTTTCTCACCCTCTATCCTCACTTCTCTGCTTTCACCCTCTATCACTAGATAGGAGAGAAAGAAAGAGGGGGGAGAGAGAGTCCTTGAATCAAATTTCTTTCTTGTTTCTTCTTTGAGCATGACTACTAACAAACCACAACCAATCTTCTCTGAATAACCAACAACCACCAACCCCACCTATCAGGGATCTAGCATTTATATATCCCCTGAAAAGTTTCCAGAATTCCAAATACCACACAATTGCAGAAACCATCTGCAGCTGGCAAAGCCATGCCTCTGCTAGAGCATGAGGGAAATCATAGTCAGCTACTTTGAAGCAATCCCATATCCCCACACCTGGGATTAAAACAAAAACACATTCTTATAATATTTCTGCATTAAAAAAAGGAAACCAAAATACCAGAATTGTCATCATAAGCCACAGTTGCTCGGGTTCAGATAACCCTGTCATGTGAAATATTCACTTTCCACTTCCCAGTTGGATGGCCCCACAGCTGTCCCAGAGGGCTTAAGCAAGTGTACTGAAGTCAAAACCCCAGGTTGGGGAAATTCTCAGGATCAGCTCACATCCTCAAAGATTTTGTCTAGAAGCACAGACCTCAGTAAGGATTACTACCATGAGAGAGTGAGTGACATCAGTAGGAGAACTTTCAATTCCATATGGGTAGTTACAGCTCCAGGGAATTTATCACGAAGCCTTTGAGCATATTGACTGGGAATTTTCATCTCTTTATGGCCTCATTCTTTTCTATCCTGCTGCTTGATGAAATGCTTCTGTCTGTTCCCTGCTCATTTTAGCTCTGTCTGGCTCTCTTCAATTTCCATATGGATTTGGGGTGCTATGGATGTGTCTACTAAGAGCTTGTGGGCTGGAACCTTGATCGCCAGTGTAGTCATAGTGGGAGAGGGGAGAGAGAGAAAGAGAGAGAGAGAGAGAGAGAGAGAGAGAGAGAGAGAGAGAGAGAGAGACTACCTTCAGGTGCAGATGTGGGGAATAAAGTGTTCATGTGTGAGAGTGGGAGTGCATGTTAGGTCAAAGGAGAATTACAAGTGTCCTTCCTCAGGTGCACCTTCCTTATCTTGTTTGAGTTCTCTCATAGATATGAAATTTCTCGTAGATCTGAAACTTTACCAAGTGGGCCAGGCTAGCTTGCTAGGAAGCTCTGCTTCTCTTGCCTCTGCCCCCACCTTGCTATCATTGGCATCACCAGTGGATGTCATCATGACTGAATTTTTACATGGGTACTGGGGATCTGAACTTAGAAAACCCTTATCCACTGAGCCATCTCCTCAGCCCTAGATGTAGTAGACTCTTTAAGAGATGAGGCCGTAGGGAAGTCATTAGATCATGAGGTCTCCACCCTAGGTAGCTATTAATGCAGAATCAGAAAGACCTCTTGTGAAAGCAGATTGTTAAACAAGGCCACCCAATATTCCTTACCCCATCCCTTCATGGCCATGCCCATATATCTCTGCCGTATTTCAGTACAATTAGGGTGGTTCTCAAGAGACATCATGCTGTTTGAACTTCCCAGCTCCAGAATCACAGACTAAATAAATCTGGTCTTTTATACCCCACCTGACATCCAGCGTTTTGTTATAGTAGCACAAAGTGGGCCGTGACAGGAGTTGGCAGAGACGTCAAGGCAGAAGAAATGTGAAAGGTGAGAAGAACAAGGATCAGAGGGGCCTGAGTCAGCATGGGAGGTGGGGGTTGTCACTTCAAGGATGGGGACACCTCCAGGAATCTCATTTGGGGAAAGCAGGAGGCAATTGAAGTAAAGTTTGTACATCCTCTGTTAAAAATGAAGACCAGGAAATTCAAAAGTTCCTGTGAGGATAATGAAATTCAATTCTCTGCCTCCATCCAGGGGTTCTACCCCCATAGATCATGGCTGCAAACAAGGACTGGGGTTATTCTTTAGACCCAAGATTAATTATAGCCTATACCTAAGCCAAGGGTGCATTTGCCCCCTGGCAGGCATACTCTTAGAATTTATGACACAAAGAAAGGATGGGTGGGGGTCAGGGCAGCCCAAATCCAAAGAGTTGTAAGAATGATCCCAAAGAACTAAGGGCACACTGTGACGTAAAAAAGTGTGATTGCCAGTAGGACAAGGACACAAGAGTGCCACCTTTGTGGAGGTTGTTCATCATATGATGGTGAAGTGTGGAAGTCCTCTTGAGAGCTGGCGAACAAGACCTGAGCCTTCACCAGCATCTGAGGTAAAAAAAAAAAGTAAATTATGGAAATGCCCAGAGTAGCTGAAAGTGAGTATTCTGCGTTTTTAGGTTTTACGTTCAAAATTATGATTTTGGAATCATTGGTACAAAGTATTTGCCACCATAACTTAAGAAATGGAGACAGATCCGTGTTGGGCCACAGAGAGAAACAAAAGGTGGTGGGAACACAGTGGAATTGGTACAAGGATGGCACAGTGTGGAAGCAGACGGAAGCCTCGACTCAGAGGAATATGGTGAGTCTTGTCCCGTGAACTTAAAATCCTGGGTTTCGCTTTGTTGAGGGGAAAAGAGCCGAGACAGTTTAGCTTCTTGTACCTGGCAATGAGTCTGGCAGTGTGTGGCACACCCTTGACTTCTCAAGGGACCATCAAGGACTTGTCTACACCAATCCACCCATTACCCTATTCTGCTCCTAGTGAGCAGTAAGTTTATAAGGGGAGATAACCTAGAGCAAGCTGCTCCTTGGCGGGAACAGTCCTGAAACGTCTCTAGTTGAGCTAGACTGAGGCAGAGACACTGGAATCTGCCCACCTTTATATCCAAGCACTGAAGCTGCAGGTGCTCACCCAGTTTTTAGGTTGGTTCTGGGAACTCAAATCCACATGCTTGTGTAGCCAGGGCTTGACACATTGAGACATCTCCCCAGCTCCTGGGATATTTTAATTGCCACCCAAGTCTGTCCAGCTTGATCAAGGTGATCTAAGTGCCAATGTAATGGCCAGCAGTAACAAGTTGTTTGTGTCTTTATGTGTAATGGCTGAGACAGATAGGAAGGATAAAGAATAAATACATGTGGAGTAAAGCCAGGTCTATTTTTTTGTGTGTGTGGGGCACTTTTTAACTGTGGCAACAATTCTAATTCCACAGTCCCTCTCCCTTGAGTTAATTCAATTTATCAGTAACTCAGAGGAATTCACAAACTCTAAAAGATGAGCTGTTAATGAAGGCTTCTCTACATCAGCTTTAATTGATTTTAAAAATTCATTTGAAGCAAAGGGACTCTCTCATTTCTCTTAGAAGACACGATGTCCACCCACCCTGCCCAGAACAAGTTTAATAGCAATAAAATTCTGGCAAATGAAGGACTGTTAGAAACAAAGATGAAATTCCAGTTTTGGCTCTGAATGAGGAGGTTGGTAGCTCTATTTGGGATTGTTCTAGCCTGCCTCTTTCAATCTCGCATTCCCACAGAGGCCAGGATTCCCCAGAGCCTGTTCTTCCACGGTGCTGTTCCCAGTATTGTGGGGTTGGCCTGTGGTGTTTGGAACTATTGAAAACTCTATTGAAGAGTTTTATATTTCTCAATCAAAGTGGCAGTCATAAAAATTACTTGCTACCATTTAAATTTGTAAACCAAACTTCATGCTTCTACAAACTGATTCATCCGCATGTCACCAGAGACCTCTGAGCAGAGCTGTGACACTATACTGATGAGGACAGGGAAGGAACCCCCGATTATCAGGGTGTGGTGATGGATGTAAGAGAACCAGGGTGCCAAATAATGCCAGTTGCTCTCTGTTTGGCTGTTTCCACATATTAGCTCCCACACTGCGTTCCCCAAAGGCTGTTTACCTCCAGCTCTCCCATAACTATGAATGCCCCGGTGGGAAGGGACCCCATCTGCCCGGATCTTGTCTGGAACACCGAGTGTTCGTGATACCCATCGGATAAGCCAATGCCAGAGTTCTCCCTTCCTTCATCTGTCTTCTCTCAGTGGTCGCCCCAGTTTTCCCTTCTTGTCAGAGCTCACCAAATGGATGCTTTATGTCCAAGGTGCCCACGGATAGCGGATATTCAAAAGAGAAACAAAGTGACTGAAAAAACGAAGGTTTGCTTATTTTTCCACAGAGTAGAAACGAACCAAGCAGTGTGCCCAGTCTATGCTTACTGCATCTCAGGTGGAAAAGGGGCTGTGGGAAGACCGGACTCAAGCACAGACCTCACTGCACTCTGCACTGCAGCCTGTTGGCGGCGCTCCTCCCTCCCCTCCTGACTTATTCTCTCCTGTGCCTTGTGGTCTTGAAGGAGGAGCTGAACTCTTTTGGATGAGAATGAAAACAAACACAGGTGTGGGCTCCTTCAGGAACTCTAGAGTCTGGAGTCAGCCACTGTACGTTAAGAATTGTCTTGAATCTCATTTTAAGTGAGATTCCCAACCAAGTTGGACATGAACTCAGCAACAAATGGCATACAAGAAAAACTTTTTCTCGGTATCATTTATTTCCAAACACCGTTTCAAAACTCCTGAAAGTAATTCACTTCAGTGAGAGAGGGAGAAAAATATAAGGAGAGAGAAGGAGAGGGAATAAAGGAGGGAGCATGGGAGGGGGAAGAGAGATTCAGGTTTAGAGTTTAGAGTTATAGGCACAACTTTAGTACCTATGGCTGAGGCTTGTAAAACAGAGAAGTAACTTGTAAGCTTGATAATGTAGAAGTTTATCATTCTCTGTAAGTTGGGTTGCTCTGTTAATTGTAATGGAAGTTTTGGTTTTTTTAAAAATTCAGGTATGTAAATATGTTTTTGTTTTAATGTCCTTCAGTTTATCTACAGCTGATAATTGCCTCATGCAGGGGTGTGGTCTTTGCCAGCTGCAGTTAGTTTAATTTTGAGGACTCTTGAGAGGGTATAAAGCCAGAGTCCAGAGAGAGAAGGCACAGCAGCTTGGAGGGGATGGGCAGAGAGAATGCTTCCATAATGCTTTGAAGAAAGAAGACTGCTTGCTGTGTTTGCTTGTTTGCTGGTTACGTGGACTGCTGGATATCCTGATGACTGAGACTAATATTGTTGCCAAAAGAATCCAACACCCTACCCAGTTGGAAGAAGTAAAGAATTCTGCATCCCATTTCCCATCTAACTTTCTTTCTCTCCTATATAGGGTTGATAAAAGGGAGGTAGAGGCTTTAGGAACCCCAAATAAAGGAGAGTTAGAAATAGCACCTACAATTAATTTCAGTTAATTTTCTGGCATCTGGACAAAGGGGACTTGATCTTTCCATGCGCGCGTGTGTGTGCATGCACGCATACACACACACACACACACACACACACAAACACACACACACAGAGCCACATAGTCTGAATGGGGCAAATCAAGGGATACCCTGCTATCAGAGGGAGGACAGTCCTTAGGGCAGCCTCAGTGAGGATGTAGGTGTAGTAGTCAGAACCCAGGTCTTCCCTGAGCTGTATGTAAGAAGATTACCTCATACACGAATCCATACCTTACACATTGCTCCAGCCTTCCTTCCAGCTGTCGGACTAGATATAACAGGACAACACATACACCCACTGACAGCAAGCTAGGCCCTTTACTGACAATTTTGCCTGCACCATCTCTCAACATCCTTCAAAGTTTTCTATTTTTACAATGCCAATGTTATTCGTGAGAGAAACTGAGGTGAATGTGATTGAATAGAGTCTTGTGAGGTGTCTGGGCAGTAAGTCTGGTGTGACAGGCTCTGAGCGCTCTTAAACCTTCCTGGAAACATCTTCCCAGACACACCTAGAATTGTGTTTCTATGGTGATTCTAAAGCCAGTTAAGTTGACCATGAAGAGCAGGTATCACGAGGCACTAGAACTTCAGTTAGCTAATTGATTGGTACATGTCTAGTGTTTATCAGGTGGAGGAGAAACACGCTTTGGCTCTGGGGCAATCCATGTAGGTGTTAACTTCTGCCACCAAATCCCTCCTTGAACCTTTCTAACTTCTTGTATCAAATGCATGCCTTTTCACATCTTCAGTGAATTATCGATTATCTGAATTCGTCACCGGAAGAAGCAAGCTTACCTTAGGCGAAATAAACTTGGAAACAGGCATGTCTATGGGATAGCTTAATTAAGAAGAGTCATGTCATAGGACTATGACAAGCACAATTGCTCTGGGTCTTCTGTCACACCTGTGGCAGCATCTTTATATATTAATAATCTGTTCTTTGGCTCTGTGCCTTTTTTTAAATGAAGTTGATGCATTCATTGAAGCAGGTGTCAAGGGCAGAGGCTTGAGATCCAGCTCATGCATTCTCCTAGCTCTTGGTGACATATCCATTGCTTTCATTTTCCATCTTCTGGATCTGTGTCCTGCCTAGCCCCTGCACATTATGTCTCACAGCAGCTGTCCTTAGCATGAATGACACAAGAGCCAGGTCTGGTATCCCAGGGGAGTGTCACCATGGGGTACTTGCTGGGTAGCCTGGTGGCTGGAGGCAAACTCTATCCTGCCTGGACTGAGGCTGCAGATATGTCACCACGACAGAGCAGGGTGTCACCCACCTGTCCTGGCTAAGGCAGTGAGTAGCTCAGGGAAGAAGCTCACTCACATTCTCCTCTGAGAGGCTCTGGAGAACCTGCTCTTTACAGCAATGCTATTAAATTATAAATTCAAACTCCAGAAATAGAAGAGGAGAGGAAGGAGAAGAAGGCAGGGGAGAAGAGGGAAGAAGCCTGGAGAGGATGGAGGAGAACGCCGAAGACTTTAATAACTTTCCTGGCACTGAGCCTTGTTGTTTAAAGTGCATCTGCCAACATCTCATTCTGCTGGGCCACCCGAGTCCCACTGCTGGGAAGCTTAAGTCTTCTTGGATGGTAAAAACCTGACTCACGCTTCAATTGACAGAAGAATTACAAAGATCTGCTGTGTATAACGTTATGTTTCACACATGCGCTTTGTAGAATGCTTTGTAGAATGCTTAAATCAGGATAATTAGTTATACCTATCACCTCACATATTTTTCTGCAATGGTGGAAAAACTGAAACTCCTCACGATTTTGAAATTTATATTTTTACTAGCAATCTGGCTCACTGTTACACCAGGCTGTTAGATGGCAAGGAGGACTGGATTCCCCAGCAAGATGGGGAGGGAAACAGGAGGGAAATGGTTTTCACCCTAGTGCCTTTAAGGAGAACCCTTCCTAACCAGAAACAGGGTGGCAAGCGACCGGCATCAAGAAAATGCCTTCTGTTGCCTTCTAGGGGTTGGGTAGTGGGGAGGATACCAGCTCTACTTTAGAGACAGGGTATGCAGGTTCAGAAAAACCACGTGTTTCATGCACAATACCTAGACCATGACCAAGCATGGTTAGGCTTCTGGCAGTCCCTGTTCATCCAGCTTGGGTAAATTAAATTCTTGTAGAAGGAGAAACACCCACCAGTTCTGACTGAACTCAGCTTTGTTTATAACATTTATTAAAGACAAAGGGACATAAGCCCAAGCTTATTTCCTTAGGCTGGAGGGGCTTCTACAAATGGAAAATCAAAATACATTCTCAAATGAAATACAGATGAAAGTAAAGCTGAATGAACCGCCATTGGAACAATAGAGGAATGGAAGACATTTTGTTCAGGATAAATTAACTCAGTTTGAATTTAATCAATACTAAAATTAACTGTGGAAAAAGGTACTTTCAGGGCTTATTTTATGCTATATATTTCTAAAATTTGATTGCAGTTATGGCTATGTGGTGAAATTTCAAACAAATGAGTATAATGAAAAATGATACTAATTTCAAGGTATCTTGTTTTATTTTATTTCATAGTTATCAGGTGCTTGACAAAAGTGTTAGTTTTTTTTTCTGTTTATTTTCTTTCCATCGTGTGTGTGTCTGTGTGTGTGTGTGTGTGTGTGTGTGGTTTGAGTGCACAACTCTCTGAACATTCCAACAGAGCCATGCACATGCATGCGAGGCCAAGGTTGATGCAGCCCTCTTCCTCCTTCACTTTACATCTTTTGCACCAAGGCAGTGTCTCTCAGCTGAACCCAAAGCTCACTGACACAGTGAGTCTGGTTAGCCACCTTGCTCCCATCATGCCCCGCTGCTTCCCTCCATGTGCTGGCATTACAGGTGGGCTGCCAAGCCTGAGACTTTAGTCTTCATGAAGTGAAACAAGCACTTCAACCACGGGGCCATCTCCCTTGCTCTAGGAAGCTTTCATTTTGATGGTGAATTGTTTGATCATTTTATCAAACTGCACTGTTTGTTTGAAGATAAACCAAACAATTTCAATATTAGCAAATCTGCTCTAGAAGCACAGGGAAGCCAGTAATTTCTGCACCCAGAACTAGAACACTTCTTTGTTACACATTTGGTCCTGTACTTGCTGGTAGTGAAATGCAGGTAGTTGGGCTGGCACGTTCCCAAAATGCTTGCAAAAATACTATCAAATACATGTGATGAGCAGACAAAAGCCATCTTTAATACAAACTATATTGGTCAATTGCCATGTACTGGTTTCAAGTGTGAAAAGTGCACTCTGGGAATGAGACCTTTCCTTAGACCCAAGCATTTATTTAGCATGTCTCTAAGATTTCATATCCTGCTCCCCCAGCCCTGTGACAAAGCAAAGGAGAGCAATACACAGATTGGCGTGTTGAACACATTACACCCTTGAGAATCATTAGGAGGTGAGCCATTTCCAGTAGAGGATACTATCGTTTATTCCCTGGTGTTTGTGCCTGTGGGAATAGAAAACCAGAAGCTCATTAGTGAAGAGCGCACCCTGATCTACTCAGGACTCACTTTTGGGAATCCCAATACTGGCTATTTCTGCCTCGTTTCCCCTTCCTTTTCCACTAGATGCTGTAAGAACCTGATTTAATGTTGTAACTTTTGCTTGGTCTTCCAATCTGGCTGCCATTTCTACAGCATGTCATAATGCCCAATGTGGTGGTTTTTCTATCTCCCCTCTGCATTTATATACCTGGTTTGTGCTGTTTATTTCTTTCCCTTTGCTTGGCACATGGTTATGATATTATTATCACTTATGCTGTATCAAAAGCACAGATGTTGGAGGTCCTTCACTGAATGGAACAGCATCCCAGAGACACTGAAGAACTTGCTCTGTCTCACCTGGAGAATGAATAAGGAGATGGAATTCCATCTGGCCATCTGGCCACTGCCTGCACTCCTGCAATAATAATCAAAATAGAATTTATCTTCTTTACATATTTCCCTAACATCTTTTTAAAACACAACAGGTTTTAAATATATATACTTCAAATCAATTGAAGTAGAAATAGTTTGATAAACATCAAACTAGTAAATTTTTGTGTCCTTTTCTACTACCTCCATGCAAATATTTCTGAATGTTCTTCTCCTTTTTGAGGCTGGCCCTCCAACACAATGGCCAACATTTTCCCATAAGACTGAGTATAAAAGAATGGGATATATATATATATATATATATATAGAGAGAGAGAGAGAGAGAGAACAAGAGTGGCTGTCCATGACTTGTGGCCTGTCTGCTGGAGAAGGGATGGTTTCAGTTAGAAGCAGCTTTGAAGATCTACTTAAGTCTTCATGCCTGCTGCTATCACATGGATATGGTTTGCAGGCATGAGGGAGCTTGGCCACCAGTGTGGCAGGATTGAGGTGACAGAAGTTTTAAGAAGCAGGGCCTACCAGGGGTTGCTGTGTCCCTGAGACATGCCCCGTAAGGGAATTATATAGTTCCTGTTGGACTCAGTCTTGTTTCTCATGTCATATATAGTCCCATGGTGATACTTACTATTCTCTATGAAGTTACACAGCCTAGAGTTTCTCATGGAAACTGTTCTTAGTCTCTAAGGCTTTGAACATTTATGAGTATCCAGTCCTGCATATGTCATCATACCCACAATAAGGACATCTATAGCGTTTTGTATTCTGTAATGACTAGATTATAATAAATGTTTCCCATATACCAAATGCAGAATTAAGTACTGTCCATGAATAGCTCATGCAGTCTTCATGCTAATTCTGTGAATGGAGGAGGGATTTTTGCTTTTTTGCAAATGAGTAAAAGGAAGCTTGTAGATTTTTAAGTCTTTGCTCAAGCTAGTGGCTCACTGAGGTGAAAATTTACTTTTAAATACAAAGCTCCAAAGCTGTATGTTTAACCATAATACTGTAAGTCTAGCATATGACATAGTTAGAACACCACATATTAGACTATTTAGTCAGTTTATAGATAGTGTTACTGTGTCAGGATTGGTACGTCAGAGCATGTGAGATTTCAGGGGAAAGATATAAGCACCCGAGGCTGACAGCAGCTAAGTCTGCTGATTTAGCTCAACAGTTTATCCCATGTGCCTAGAAAGGCTCTGACTCATAGTAAGAATTTAGTAAATATTTGATAAACTGATCAGTAGACAAAGGAATGAATTAACAACAAGGGTCTTTGAAAAGAAGGAGGAAAGTTATTATAAGCAAGATAAACACTATCTGTCCAAAGTACCTTGAAAAATGGTTAGGGATTTTTGTTCACCAATACAAACTGTTGCTATGCCACCCCAAAAGAGCCTCCTATCCCTTCCTTGTCTCCTTGTCCGAGCCCTGATCACTTCTAGAAAGCAGATACGCTCCATTGACACAAGCAGTGTTTGGGGTAAAATGAAGAAGACATAAGTCAAAGCAAATGCTGAGACTAATGAGACAGGATCTATATGTGTGGAAGGACTTATATTCTGAACATATATATTTAAGTATATAAACTGCTCCTTACCTCTTCCTTAAAACATAATATTCCCTGGGTGAATTATAATGATTAAAAATGATGCAGAGCACAAAGCCTTTGAAGGTGCCTCTGCAGACAAAAGAGTCTGCATGGAGCAAGGTGATTCAACTGCAATGGGTGCAAAAGCAGCCTAGGATGAGTGGGCTTCTATTCAAGGAAACTTGAAGGCAAAAAGTACACAACAGTGGTAATTTATAAAAGTTGTAAATCTACGAAACAACATAACAACATGGTTCCCAAGGCCTGGCAAGGCTTTGCTTTCATCTTATTGAAGGATAAAGTGAGACCTGAATTGCCGGAATTTTCTCTAAGACAGTGGACCCAGGCCTATGGGTGATTCTCACATCTGTTGAGAGACTATTTGGTGACCAAAGAAAATGGCCTCTTAATTGTGTAGGACAATTTGTAACCAAAATTGAGGGTGAAAAGGCAAAACAAAATTTGCCCTATCTCCTATATGAACTCAAATGACCTGGCTTCTTAAACTAAGTCTGACATTTTTTCCTGGCAGTCTGTCTGAGGAGATAAGATAAATTAGAATTCCTGAGACGGTGGGGAGAGGGTGGGGGGAGAATGCTTGTCCATAGCTTTAAGGCAAATGTCTGTTTTCTTTCTCTTAGATATTAAGACACATTGACAGGAAGAAATTTTGGCATTTGGAAGAAGAAGGCAACATGTCTCACACTATTCGAGAGAAATCTGTTCAATGTTAGAAGAATTTTATCATGAAAGCAGTCTCCCCTGTGCTGTGTTCCCTGGCTGTGAGGCCTTTGTCTTCCGGAGTAAGCCTGAGCTGGCCTACTGTCCTTTCTCTGCTCATTGCAGCCATTGTTACTTTGATGGAAACCTTGACCCTTCTATGACCTTCACAAAGGCCAAGTCCTCCTCACAGCTGGTCAGGCAGGAATGCTGGGAGTGGCAATCAGTGAGAAGGTAATGTATGGTGACAGTGGGTTCTCTCTCACTTTCCAGGGTCCACCACCGCAATTGGGGCCACCTGTGGGGGCAACACTGGCCATGCTCCAAGCAGGCTGTGGACAGTTCTTTGGTTTCTTTTTCCCTCCCTCAAATCTAGTCCTTGTAAGAAAACACTCATTTTGCTTCATTTCTTAAGACTCAAGGCTAAAACTTGAGTGTATTTTCCTGTTGAAAGATTTCCAGTTTTTATTAGTCCTAGAGGGACCAGAAAAACTACAGAGAGGCCTTTGCTTTCAGGGCCAGCCTCAAATTATTTGGGCTAAGACCTGGAAGCCCAAAGACATTGTGTGGTCTTAGAGTTGTTTTGATTTAGAGAATGAATCCTGAAGGCAAGATTAACATTCCCCACATAAAGAGAAATCTACACAAAGATGAGATGGCTCTCCCAGTCAGTCCCCAGTAAGAAACAAGCAAGAGAAGTCAGGGTAGACTTCATATTGGTGCTGCCACCTGTGATCAAATACTTCCAGAAGTCACCACGACACTCACACAGATTCACCAGAATTTCACAGGCATGAGGGACGAAGTCGAGTCAAGATGGAAATGTGCTCATTGCTTTACAGGACTGAATATTCCAGAGCCTGGCACAGATTGTAGATCCAGAGTTGAAACAATACTTCCAAGAATTTGTCTGTCTCAGATGGGTTAAGGTGTAGGCAAACTGGGTATATAATTAGGGGTAGCAAAGTCTGAGGGCTTGGCCCGGATTGTAGCCTTTCTTTCTTAATTCTGTACTGTAGGTGACTTGCTAGCCTTACCTGAGTCTGAAAAGCCATCTCCCCTCTCTGCTATGGCTTCTGTGTTGCCTTCTTCCTCAGATGGGCTCTTCCACACAGTGGCCAGAGGTTAGCAAAACTCCAGACACAGTTGCTGAGCTATCAGTGTTCCCCCACTTCCACTCCACTCCACTGCCCCACCTCCATGCTTGGTCCCCTACCAAAACCTTCACTCTAGTACTAGCTAGAAGTGAAAACACAGTTTGTGTGCAGAGGTCCTGATTATTTGAGCCTGGATATGTCAGAACCCTTCAGTGTCATGGAATCCCCACACTGTTTTATTTTCCCAAGACATTCAGCTAAACTGCCATCTTAGGTCCTGCGTGTCTAGGTTTACTCGTGTGATGAGTCCCTTCAGCAAGACAGAGGAGTTAAGGAAAAGGAACTCCATCCTGGTCACCATCTGAAGAACAGTCAGTCAAGAACAGATGAAATGGCACTGGAGGGAGAGATGCTTCAGCAGCTAGTGTCACCTGTTCTGTGTAATCCACATGGCAGGTCCCTATTCCTAATGTCAAAAAAGATTGGATTTTTAGAAGTAGCAGGTGTGTTTCAGGGGTCATCTTTGAAGCCCCAAGTAAGGTAGAGCCTGTGTAAACCCCAAAGGGTTAGAGCTGTGAAGGAGCTTTTCTGTGAGACACTCAGAATGTTCTTACCAATGAAAGGGAAAGGGGGTGGTGGACAGACAGACAGACAAGGCAACAAACAGCATGAATGTCTACATCAGATTACACAGAACACTGCTGCTTTCTGTCCAGGCGTCCTAACTGGCACCTAACTGTCTTTCCTTTGTTCATGCTCCTCCACTGTCCCTTGGGTCTTCAATGGGAAATTTCTACTTATTGTTAAAAGATACTTTGGATATGCAAACATCCCTTTCTTCTTTTAGTTTATTCCTATCCAAGGTGAGTTTTCTGTGTCCCTTCTCTCATGCTCTATCATTCAAGCACTGAACTGCAGCACACCAAAGGAGGATGGGCCCCGCAGGCATTCCTCCCAGACCCGGTATAGACATTCCACCTGGCTGAAATACTCAGATGGATGGAAAAAGGGAGACAGTGAGTTTTCCAGCTGTAAGCTAAATCCACTCACTTTTCCAGAGAATCTACAGAGATCTGTGCTCACCCTCCCACTCCTGCTGTGGAGGAGGCAAAGTGAGCTGCATGGGTGTGAGCTGCACGGGTGTCTCCAAAATCATTCATCTGCCCACAGAGCACGGTGCTGATGACCTAAGCACTTGCTTTTAGCTCGGGTGCTTTCAACTTACGTGTAGGTGGTTTTATGAGAATGTAGTGTGTCAAAACTTTACCTGCATATTTCTCCCCACTAGAGTCTCTGGGAATAAATTGTCTAGTTGGACCCTCATCTTTGGCTCTGGCCCATGTCAGAGTCTGTCCTATAAAGAGCAACACCCCACTCCTTCCCAAGCTGCATGGGGCAGATTCTCCGCTGACCCCCACTGAATGCAGTGAGGCCCAGTCAGTTTGCCAAGCATGGCTCCCTGGGGGATCTCACAGGAACCATGCACATTTGGACAAGAACGTTGTTTTCAATGGCACCTGCCCCCACCCCATCTCAGCAGCACGGGAAGCCATTAGAGAAGGCACAATTCTTGTTACGGCCTGGGGTACTGCTCATTTATCACTGTCTACTTCCATCCCACTCTAATATTTGCAAGTCAAACTTCCAAATTCCTTCTGTTTTTCATGGACTAAATTAATCATTTATCAAAATGAGATTTTTCTGTGTTATATTGCCATAGTCAGCTCTATCCAAGAACCTAAAGTCTCTCTCAAAAAAGGCTGTGTTGTGCTTGCTTGTCAGACAGAAGCCCAGGAGCAACTCCAGTCTTCTTTCTGTCTGAAGTTGTCTGTCAGGAAGCCTGGAAATTCTTTTGATGGTACCTCCTCATCATCTTAATATCCACCAAGTCGGGTAGAGCAGTTGTATGGTCAGAGCCACATGGATCTGTCGTGCCAAGGTCATTCTCCACTCCACTTTAAATGTAGGTGTCTTATATTCTGTTGAGCAGGCACCAGGCATCCACTTCTACTGCTTTTAAGCCTTGATTTTAGAGCAGAAATTCTATTTTCAATGAGCTTATTACTTGAACAAGAGTTTTCAAGGACTTTAGCAATGGTCTGGCTCAAATTCTTCATTTTCTTTTGGAAACCAAGGGTTCTTCCAAAGCAAAATGTTCCCCTGTGACAGACTGAAGTTTTCAGCCAGATCTCACAGTCTGTGGAGTTCTGGCCGTACCTGCAAGCCATCCTGGAAAATGTGTGTATGAATTAGGAGGCTAGACGTCAACACTGGCTCTTCAGTTTGTCTAGACTGGCTGGCATGGTGAGGGAGGGACGGGAAAAAGGGGAGCTTTAAGAATCTGCCTTTCTCTACTCTACAGCCATGCCTGGATTTTGTATGGGTGATGGGAATCCAGACTTGGGTCCTCATGATTACATGGCAAACAGTAAGTATGGATGTTGATGGAACCATCTCTCTATCCCCATTCACACTTATTTTAATAGAAGTGATTTTTGTTTACCACGTAATATGAGCTGCAGGACAGCTGTGGTCCTCTGTGATATGGGAGGCACACCCATCTACTGTCCAGGCCTCAAACTTCAGATAGTAAAGTGACTATGTCAAGCCTCACTCACACCAACTGTGGTGACTCACACACAGGACAGCACTGTGGCCCTGGGTGGCTACACTAATGGCCTCTTCTGTGCTAGTCAGTGGCTTCTGCTCACCTACCCCCACAAAGCTCCACAGGTCATACAGAAAGATACGGGTAAGTAAGACACACTCTTCTCTTGAATAAAAGTATTATGCAAGGCACTCTTGGGCAGGACTCTGCCAACAAGATAACACTTCCCTTTAACCTTCCAAATGGATTATGGTGAGATGGAGTGGTCAGATGGTATAAACAAGGGAATAGAAACAGTCATCGGTATAAATTAATGTCTTCAACATGGCTGTGAGGTTTGAATCTTTATTTTACTGGATTCTTCATAAAAATTTCCCAAACTGTGGGTGGAACTGCCACATATAATGCAATGTAAAGTATCTGGGAACAATTGATTTGTTAACCTTCCTATTTTGGCCAAATGATTCCCCCAGATGGATGTGGACCCAAGACTCAGATCCAGGGTAGGCTGTGCCAGATGAAAAAATGGAAATAAGGTTGAAAGATGGGAACTGTGAGCGGAAAATTTTTTTTCTTTGCTTTCCAACTTAGGCTCTGCTCAGACATATTAGGCAGCACAGATTCCGCAGTGGGGGAGGAGGATTTCAAGAAGAAAATTTCATTTTCAGCACCAAGGGCCTCTTGTCTCTAGGATAACATACTGCTCCTTCCTGAATTCTCTTACTTCTCCCTGTCCTTTGCTGAGTAGCCATTTCATTAGCAAGTCTCTGTTTCCACAGACACACTAAAGTCTGAGAGTTTTTCTGCACAGGGTGTTGTGTTCACGTGGACTAAGATCAAATCCTGTGTTCTGTAAAAGTTGTTGACGTGTTTCCAAATAAGTCCATGGGCAATGGTGATACCAGTAAAGTAGTCAGCTAATCACTTATTGGCACATGGGTTTCCACCACAGGCAAATCTTTCTGAAACATTTGCTTTCAACCAAGTTTGATTTTACATCGGCAAGAGTTTTCTTGCTTTTGTTTATCTGAATGCATTTCCTATAAAGAGCTGAGGTGAGCTCTTAAGCATAGATGCATACGTGCAAGTCTCTGAGTCTGTGGCCTCTTTACTCCATAGGTGGGTCCTTGGTGTATTCTACAGGACAAGTAGTGCAAATGCAGGGTAGATTCTCGATAGAGTTCAGTGGTGTCTATTTTTAAACTATTTTGTTGGCATCTCTTATACTTTCTTATACCTCTACCTCACTCCTCCACCCCTTATCATTTCTAATACCTTTCAACACACCAGCACCAGGTAGGAGAGAAAGAAAGTTAGTGAGGAAAAGGGCATAGGTTTCTTTATCTACTTCCAGATGGTTAGGATCCTTGGGGCAATACCAATCTCAGTCTTCAGCATATCTAGCAGTCCCAGCTAAACCAGTCACAGCAAACACAGCAGAAGGATGAACGAGCAATAGCACGGGGAGCAGGGGCCATTTTCTTTCTTGGAGTTCCTGGCTCTCTCCTGCCTCTGGTGTTTATACTCCTTCCAAGTCCTCAGAATCCCACTAACTGCAGCTGGCAAAGACCACGCCCCTCTCTGAGCTGCACTAGCCAATTAGCCAATTATCAGCTGTGGATGAACTAAGGCAGTCCCATATCCCATACTTGGGATTAAAACAAAAACATATTTACATAACACAACTGAGCTTTTAAAGAACCCAAAACTTTCACTACAGTTCAGAGTAGCTTTCTGCACATACAAGGGTATGCCTGGTGAATAGGAGAGACATGGGAAGCTGTTAGCCTTAGAGACAGCATTGTTCAACTCATAAGAGACAAACTCCATCCAAACTTGGCTCCTGACTTCTGGGCAATGGCTTTTTCTCTTGCTCTTTGAGAATAATGTAAGAAATTTACATGAGTGTAACACTAACCCCAAGAAGAACAAAGAAGAGGAAGACCATCCAACAAATTATTATCTTTGAGCCACATGACTTATAATATCAATTTCAAACATCAATCCATTGGCTTGAGAGAGCTCAGTAGTCAACAGCTTGTTTTGCTCTTGCAGTGCCCATGTTGGGTGGCTCACAGTAACCGTAACTACAGCTCTAGAGGACCTGCCATCCCCTTCTGGACTCTGTGGGCAACCGTACATATGTGCCCATACTGCAAATAGATACTCAATACTACACACAATTAAAAATGAAAATAAATATTGAGAACACATAGCCAAATGTAAAGAGAAAAGGGAGGCCTGAGAGACCAATACATTTACAGTAAGACGTGGAAAGGCCACATTTTTAGAATCCTTGGTTACGCTGTCATGATGCAGCCTGCTTCTTTACTCCTGTTTTATGTGTGATCTCCTAACTGACAGGTAGGCTTGAGGACCAGAATTGAAGATTTGGCAAAAGACCCCAGCGCCAACAATCCGTGTTCATGCTCTAGGGAAGATGCAGGCTATCGCTTGCCCATTAAACGTGGAGTTTTGTCAGCCTTCCTTGGAGTTGTCGCTCACGGATGGCAATAACAAACATGAAGAATGCTGAGGGCTTTATCTCTATATTTGGTGTGCCACTCATTCATACTCACATATCTCATGAGTGCTTGTGTCTGTTGCCCTCAGTGTCAGTCAGGGGTTGCCAGAGAAAAACAGTGGCAGAGAGAGACCAAGATATGGAAGACTTACTGGGAAAATTGGGGCTCACAAGTAGAGGGGCCAATTGTTCTCGTGCTCTAGACTTCCCAAAAGCTAGAGCCAACAGAGTACTGATGTGGCTCAGCCCAAGTTGGAAGGCCTCAGAGCTAATGACATCAATGGTGCAAGGCTCATTCCCAGGCTCAGGCCTGAGAACCTAGGAAGATGTGATCCGGTATAAACTCTGGAGTCCGAAGGCCTGACAGCCCAGAGTCCCAGTTTCTAAGAACAGGAGAAAAGGGGTGTTGCTCTTGAAAAGACAAGGGTGGGTTCTTTTTATATATATTTCTTTTTGAGGAAGGGCCATGTGTATTCCAGGCTGGCCTAGAGCTTGCTAATTAGCCACGGATGAACTAGTCCCCATTTCTCTGCCTCCCAAGTGACAGGAGCCCAGGCCTGCAGGACCACACTTGATTTGTACAGTGTTGGAGATCAAACCCAGGGCTTCATGCATGCGAGGCAAGCGTCATACCCACTGAGATATACCTTCAGCTCCTTTTCTCTACTGCTTTGTTTTCTCAGTGTGAATGAAGCAAACTTAAATCTCAAAATGTTTAAGTTGTGACCGTCTGTGGAGGGGGATGTTGCTCTATGTACTTGCTGCAATGTGTGCACTCATGTAAGCATGTGGATGTGCATGGGTACATGTGGGTACAGAGACTAGAGGATGACCTTAAATGTCTTGCCTCAGTCAAGCCCATCTTCACCTTTTGAGACAAGGTCTCTCACTGAGCTTGAAGGTTATCTCTCCTGCATAATTTCCTAAACTTAGCACACTTGCTTTCTGTGCAGTGACCATGACAAAGGCTGTCTTCTTGAAACCTGCCAACCTTACAATGCCTTTGGCTGAGAATCCCTGAAGACTACCTTCTCTGTGTTTCATTTTAAATGTTATTTCTTTAAGGAAGCCCAGTGCCAGGAGCGGATCACCTCTTTTGGAGTTCTAGGCCAGTGAAATCTTAGAAATCTAAACATTAGGCTGTTGCCAACTCTCCTGGTTCCCTTGAAGAACTTCACAATAAGATCTTATCACTGAAGACACCACAGACCTGAGTGGAAGATGAGTGAGAAATGAAGCTGGTACACATGATACCTAAGGAGCTGTTGGCAACAGATGGCTTTTTGGAGGGGGAGAGTCAGTTTTCTTTAAGGATTGTAACCCCTGGCAAGCGATTTAGGCCCATTGGGTGCCCCATACCAGAATGTATATGGACAGAACATTGCATTTACTGGACACAAAGTTGTGGGCTTAGGGAATGGGGTAGACATGCAGGAGCTGGGAGTGGATATCAATATGATAAAAAGAAGAAAAACACTACAAACTTCTCAAAGAACTAATAAAAACCAGGGAAAAAAAGGGAGTTCTTTTAGTCACCCCCCCAAGGTGTTAGCTTCCTGTCCACCTCATCACACGACCAGTTGTGCGCTTTGCCCAGCTTGAACCTAATGCCTTCTGTCTTGCTTATGTGAGGACTAACTGCCTCTGCACACATGCCATTCTGCTGCATGGATGAGAAAATATGAAAAGGAGCCCAAGGACTTGGGGATAGTCACCCTGCCTCTCACTACACTCTACACCTAGTTTCCTGTTGCAAATCCCACACAAACCAGCTGCATTTCCTAGCCACACAGAGCACCACCCTGAACTAAGGACAGCAGAGGAAGACAAGCAAATCTCAAGGAAGCAGTTTTTCTTCTTCATCAGACAAAAAAAAAAAAAAAAAAAAGTCTCAAGAGTGACCTCACCGCCTGCTACAAATTAGTTGCCAAAAAAATATTTGCTTAACTCTTGAACTGTATGCTTGGGAAATAAAAGGGAATTTATTCTTGCTTTGTAACCAGACCCTTGAGAAATGTCCGCTGCACTTCCCCAGCTCCTTTGAGAATTACCTGAACACCCTATGCCCTGCCCTTTCTTATCCCTTTTCTTAAATGAGATATTTGTGTTTAAATGAAGACCATTGTTTGCCCATCATCGATGGGAAAGCACTGCTATGCACGCATTCCTCCTGTAATAAAAAATAAATCCCTTAAGCCTATAATTTGCTCCTGTGGGTTTTGAATTTTGAAGTCCAAGAAGGCATCTGCCATCGGGGAAGTTGATTCTGGGGCTGAGCGGCTCTGCAGCTCTGTGTGTGCCCATTGTTCACGGTGCAGGAATGGTTAGGAGGGGCCCGGTGTTCTGTTCCCATAATAAACTCTATGTTTCTAAACACAGGTGCCTTTGGATGCAGACACCTGTGTCATTAAATGCAGACAGATTACAATAGCAGCTCAGAAATGGGCCCCTTGGAAATGCAGGGTGCCATTACCATGGGAATTCTTATCAGCCATCACTATTATTTCTTTGATGATACTATGGCACAGAAATGGTGGTAACTTACCAAATTATCTATCATGATTTCAACATGCCGCCTTGTACTGTGGAGTAGGTGAGGGAGTCATGATAGAATTCACCCCATTGTCATCACTGAAAAGAGTCATCAGACGGCCCTGCTTTGTCCCGCTATCACCGGCATCTGCTTCTTTCTTCATCTCTCTGATGGTTGATGTACAAGAATGAGAGAGCTCATGAGAAATGCTTGTTCACTGGTGGCTTTGATGAAAAGTCCTGGGAAATTATCAAAAATGCACAGGGAGAAGAAAGGAAGGCTATCAGGTGACCTGTGGCCATTATCCTGCAGCTCTCTTTTGGATTCCTTTAACTCAGACACAGGTTCGTGGGACGGCACAAGCCTTCCAGGGCTGGCTAGTTCCTGCCATTTTGCTCCCTGGGAACTCACCTTTCTGCAGTTACTCTTGCAACTGTCTGTCCAAGTTCTAAATTAGTGTGTCTTATGACAAGAGTATATTTCAATATTAGTCAACAATGTTCATTTTCATTTTTATTTTAAGCATTTTATCTAGATATAATTGACATGCAAAAACCTGTCCCTATTTAATGCATTCGACTTTATGAGCTTTGAAATAAGCATACCTATGGAAACATTACTGCCATATATATGTGCTAAGCCTGTAAACACGGGCTTTTTTCCTTCCCCCTTTATCTTTTCTGTGTTGTTGCCTTTTAAAACTTTACATGAGAGCTACAGCCTTAGAAAAATTTCCCATAGACAACAGGGCATTGTTGATTATAGGCACTGTGCTATGGTTATGATTTATTTTGTGTCATTGAAACTTTTGCCAATTGATCAATGCCTATGAGGTGTGACCCTTCTGTGATGACCTCTTCATGCTCCACCCACTTTGCAGTATGTCTTCTTTTTCTAAGCCTCTCTTTCTCTCCCTCTCTTTCCCCATCTGTCCCATTCCCCACTGCCATGCTTAATTCTGTGTTCAAATCCCTCCTGGTCAACTCAAGCTGGGCCTTGTACTGGCTCATTCTACTATTCCTTTCTGCTGAAGAGTCTAAGATTTGGTTTTCAGTGAACAGCTTGTAAAGACGACCCCACTCCACTGTGGACCCCAGCTTGGCGCTGTGCCTCTGGCCCAAGCACTACCACCACTTACAAAAGAGCATGAAGCGAAGCAGATCGCTGAAATAGTATTGCTGCCGCTTTCTATACCTGTGGTTCTTAGCCTTCCAAATGCTGTGACTCCTTAATACAGTACCACATATTGTGGTGACCACCAACAATAAAATTATTCTCGTTGCTGCTTCATAACTATAATTTTGCTACTGTTATGAATCGTAATGTAAATATCTCAGGGGACTCCTGTAGAAGGGGTCATGACCTCAGGCTGAGAACCTCTGTTCTATAGCCATGTCTTAGTCTCGCCAAAGCATCCCACAGCACCCCATGAGCCAGTTCCTCCCACACTGAGCTCCTGTCTACTCAATACTGTGAGCGCACACTGCAGGCCCAGGGCTCCCGGAAATGGTGTTCTCTCATCACAGGAGAAAACTTAGGAAAAAGTGACTTCTTAGGGATCAAAATGTGACTTCTTAGGAAACATGCATACACAGCTGCAAGGTGTTGAAGTGCGTCTCTGACTTACAAACGCACCTCACGTGTGGTTACTACCTGACACTGCAGGGGAATTCTGCAGAAACCTTGCCCCTGGAGGCTAAGATCTGCTGTGGATAAGCATCCTCTGTCACAGCAATGATCTGGCACTCATGTGACTGTATCTCTTCTGAGAGGCACCATAGTCCCATTTCCCTAGCTGCCTCCTCAACCCCCACCCCCTTTTTCCACATTTCCGGAGTTGTTCCTCTTGGCTCCTACCCAGGGAGCAGTTTCTCTGGCGGAGAGTCTCGTGGGCCCAAAGTTCATGGGAGCCTCCTCCACTGTAAGTGGCCTTTCCCAGAAGTAGCAATTGTCCTGGGAGTCCTGAGGTACATCACAATTTAAAATCAGGGTCCTCTTCTCTAATTTGTTGAAATTAGAGATAGCATCTTATTGCTTGCCGGAGAAAGATAAAAGCTCTTTGGCTGCACTGGATTGTGAGCCCTGGGGCTCTGGCCTCTCGCTGAGTTTAAAATAAGGGAGAATTTCCAGATCCCAGCACAGAGGATTCTTTCTTGTCAGAGTTTTCTCTGTGTGCTGATTGTGTGGAGAAATTCAACCGGGAGAAGACCTTGATGAGGCAACCATTGTGACTGATTTGGAGCCAGATCAATGCAGATGAGCCATCCCTGCTTACAACTGCATTAAAATGGCAGATTGCCGTCCCCAATAGGTCCTAGTTTAAGGGAGAGACCAGACTTCAATGGTGCAGTTCTCGAATCCTCTCAACACGCACAGTGAGGCAGACAGAAATCCCTTTAAGCCCAGAATTACTTGAGTCTGATTTTTATTGTTTTCTTTTGTCTGAGAAGGATCTCCCTACATTGGCCAGAAAGATCTCAAATTCATTATGTACCAATGGCTTTGAACCCTCAATAATCTCGCTGTTCCAGCCTCCACACACACTGGTATGGCATACATGTGCCAACACACCTAGCTCTCCATTTGACTTTAAGCAGAGAGAGGTTTGTGGGGACAAAACGTGCAGCTAGATCATCAAACTGCTGCAGAGTTTCAGCACCTTAAAAAACAAAAGCCAACATTCTTTGCTGTATTTGTGTTGTTCTCCCTACCTTGGAGCAAAACTCATTAGGTCAAACATTTTATGTATTTACTTTCATGTCAGATTGGAGAGAAATATTCATTTATCCATGCTAGGTATGTCCTATATTTAAATATTTAAGTTAAACGCCCCAAATTCCTATTCACTTTTGAAACTGACATTGTGAATACTGTTAAGTGGGAAACTGAGCAACACTTGACACAGATATAAAACAGCAGGTTGGAAAAGATACTTCCCCTGTGGATATGTGTTCAGTACTGACCAAAGGTCCCTCTAAGTGGTTTCAGAGTTTTCCACTGTTCTGAAATAGGAAGTCAAGCAACAATGAGCATAAAACTGGATATTTGTTTTTCAGCCTAAACTATATTCTCCTTGTCTCTTTTGACCTTACATGGAGTTTCTACTGACTGACTCCCTCTGCTTCCCTGGTGCTCTCTGTGGAGATGTGCTAGATGGCTCAGCTGCAGCTGTTTGTAAATAGTTACTATTCTAATAATCACAAACTACATGCCTTTTCTTCTGCTGTTCCATGTGGTAAGTAATATTTCTGAACATGAGTTTTTATTCACAGACCTAGAAGATGATGAAAGAAAGAAAGAAAGAAAGAAAGAAAGAAAGAAAGAAAGAAAGACATGCAGAGTAACACCCAAGAGTTCATCATTTTGGTCACTAAATACAAGGCCACATGAAAACCTTTATTACCATGCCATGAGCCCATTCTCCCTGATCTGAGAGAGTTCTGCGAAGAACAAGGGTGATTACAAAGCAAAAGAAAGAGAGATCGATGGAGGTTCAAAGTTGAGAGAAGTAAGGCTCTGCATCCAGGCAGTGTCTACAGCAGACTTGGTTTGTTCACACATCACTAGTGACACTCAAGGAAGGGGACTGTACCCATACAAGGCATTGTTGGGCATCTCTGACGACACCCTGGGGTAAAGATCATTTTTCTTTTTCCAATAATAATTATTTTTTATTAAAATTTGAGAAATACGTTATGATGTGTAAGTATGTACAAATATTTTATATGTATGAGTATTTGCATACATGTATGTTTATACATCATGTGCATGCCTGGTGCCACAGTGGCCAGAAGAGGCCATTGAACGTCTTGGAATTGGAGGTACAGTGGGTGCTGTGCGCTGAACCAAGGTCCTCTGCCAGAGCAGCCTGTGCTTTTGCCCACGGAGTCATCTCTCAGACCCTGAATTTTTACAATTTTATACATACGTGCATTGAGTTGTGAAGATATCTGCTCTGTGCCTACAGCGAGGTGGTGGCATCGCTGTGTTGGTGGAAGTAACCGGCTGCCTTTTTTATTTTCTTCTTCTTCTTATAATGAAAATCCTTCTTTAAATATAGTGTTTTCTTGATTCTTTGAGAATTCCATGCAGTGCATTTTTTTCACATCTAGAAGACACTGCTTTGCTGGGGTCTTCTGAGACCTCTGACTTTTGCGATCTTTCTACCCCTCCCTCTTCTGTGATGGGGACCTGACAAGTTAAGTTTGATAGGACTTCAAGTTCTTTGTATTTAATCAACCAATGGTTTGGAGACAGTTCCTTGTCATGTAGTCCAGGTTAGCCTTGACCGCCCTGCCTCTGGTTCCCTAGTGCTGGGATCCCAGCGGTGAGCCACCACATCTGCTAGGACCTCAGGTTCATCGAGGATGAGTGTCATGCCACTTGGCCTTGTACCGTTTCCTATGAGACAGCCACCATATGTCTGTCACTGGGACATGTGAGCTGCATGGGAAGAGCTGCACTGTGTTCTCCGTTTTCTTCTCAGTTCTATCCCTGCACATGAGTGAGTCTTGACACACACTGTGCATTTGCAGGAAAGGCCATTGCCAGGCCTCAGGCAGGCCCCTCGACATTACACTTGGCTCTTTGGAGGCTGAAGTATCATGCTCTGTGTGCTGTTTGCCTCCCTCTAAACAGAATCTTTTCTGGCCCTTGTGACCCGCTGGAGTCTCCTCACTACTGTGCTAGACTGCAGCATAAAACCTACTGTTTCCTCTCATCTCCCTGAAGCTTCCTCTACAATTTTTTTTATCAAATGTGACTTGAATTCGGGGACACATTCTGAAACCAGCTGACAGGAGCTTTGCAGAGTGCACATACACACACACATAGACAGCAAGACACTCCCACAAATGGTTACGTGGCACACAGAGGAAGTCGTGCTGCACTGCACAAATGTGTAGTTTTTCCTGTTGCTTTGAGGGACACCAGAACAACACAGTCAGACTGGATCAAGCGTAAGAGAAGATAATAAATAATAAAATTAGGAGCTATAATAAGCGAGATGCCAAGCCCGCTGCCAGCATGACCCAGATGTAATGTTCATCAGTAACTTTTACGCGTAGGTTAAACTCTGGAGTACCCATAGAGATACAGGACCATGCTGTGAGCACACAGCTAGTGCCATGGCCATTGCTGTTATTAAATATTACACGCCATGCTGTGCTTCTCTTTATGCCGGCAGTGAGGCAGGTTCATTTCGCCACCATTGCCGTAAGCATGCAAACAGCCTTCAGTAATTTACATAGCTGAGCTCTGCTAAAGCTTCAGTCTGGTAAACTTATAGCTGTCAGTTTTAACTCTAAACTCTGTAAAGATGCATACAAGGTGGGGAATGTTCCTTCCTTGAACTTGCCAAAAACTGGCCTGTAAAACTTTATGGACTTTTGGCTTTTAGAGTAATCCTGATTTTTCTGCTGTGACTTCTGGGGTCAAATAAAATAGTTTACTTTAAACTTCTTATAAGCAATGGTATTTGCATGTGAGAGTCTTAATTTACCTCCAAGTCTGACTTCTGCCGCTTTCTGCCATTTCTGCCAGGTTGCCTTTTCAGTCACAAAACTGCTGTGTTTGTCTCTCTCACGCCAGTGGCAGACTGGACAGTGCTTTCCTTCCCAATGTGCAATGCTTGAGCCCCTGGAACTGAGAGCAGATTTGTATGATTTTGTACAACTCTAGCAAATACTACAGGTAATTAGCTCACAAAGAGAGAAGGTTTATTGGACTCACAGAATTGAAGGTTCCAGTCCGTAATCACCTGGCCCCATTGTTCTGGGAGGATGGATGTGGCTGAGCAAAATCGCTTACCCCAAGGCCAAGAAACTGAAGGGAGGAAGAAGGAGTAGGGGAAGGAGGGACAGGGTATGGGTTAGTGAAAGCTAACGGTGTATGAAGGATGCTTATGAAACCCTACTAGTTTACAAGTTAAGTAAAACATAGTTGTTTGAGTAGAGATGCATTCTTGTGAATAATACTGCTCCCAGAACACAGAAGTTATTAAATGAAAAATCTCAGTGCCAGGTATGGGACACCTTTCTAGAAGTTATTGATCAGGGAGGTCACAAAGAAATGCAGGTCATGGTTATTGCTCCTGGTGTCCACTATAACTGGATGGTAAAACCTTACTGCAGAAGACACTTCATATTTTGTTTGTAAAACACAGAAAAGCCAATCTTGAATTAACCAAGAATCTCTCTTCCTGCTGCCTAGCTTTCATAGCACTAAAAGGAGCTATGTAGGCTTGGGGGGAGGGGCAAAGATGAATGGTCTTATCTACCCTTGGACCCTGCAGGTTACAACACCAGCTTGCTATGCAAGATGTGCTCTCTGGGACAATAGTGGCAAGAGTATCCATGGAGGTCGGCAACCACTCTCTGGATTTGAGGCCTGTGCCATGGCAGGACATTCACGCCCAGCACTGCAAGCTGGGTCAAAACCTATAATAAGAAAAACCAGAGGCCCTAGGGGAGATCATAGTCATTGTTTTTTTCTGAGTGGTCATGTTGTCAAATTGTCTCCTAAATGTTTATACCTGTAGATGAGTGCTTCTCCCAATCTTGGTCAGAGAAGTGTCTTACTGCCAGAGGTAGAGTTTAATGCAGAGACTCACAACTGCTCAGAATGCTGAAAACAAGTGACTGAGTGCTTGGTTATAGACAGAAAAGCTGTACTAGCACGCATGCACGCATGCATTCATGCACAGTCTTAGCTGTGCTTGGACCAGCGTAGCTTTGCTGCATCTTTCATGAACCGCTTGTCTCTTCTGCTGACCTTGCTCATTGACTCTATTTTGTTTCACTGTTGGTAACACCACAACCAGACTGAACTGACTTGGCAAGAGTTGGGGTTTCTCCATAACCCTCCTTTTCCTGGATAGGATTGGGTCACATGTCTCCTCTGCGTCTGCTGCAGAAAGCACACAGCCCCAGTGTGGATTCATGGCTCCCCTTTACCAAAAAGCCTCTTCACCAGCTGTGCTCTGAAAATCTGTGTCCTTACAGATGCTTGTGAAAGATTCCCAGCTGCAACCACCTACCCTTCATCATCAAAAAACAAAACAAAACAAAACAAAAACAAAAACAAAAAAGACTTTCACTTTCACCTACCTTGTCTCCATCATCACTTTCCTCTCACCCTCAACATTTGGGCAATTACAGTCATTACAAAGGAACACGTTTCCAATTCAGATCCTTGTGTTTAAGGTAACTGTTTTAGAATCTGAGTCCAGGTGATTCAATATTACTTCCTGTGTTTTTCTTTTTTTATCTCCTCAGTGAGCTAGGCTAGAAACTGCTCTGCATTGTTTTTTTCCTTCTCCATAAGTTGATCTTAACCATACTTGCTAAGGGAGCTGAACTAGAAGTATTCCATGGCTACTTTCATTGTACAGGACACAGTCAGCAGATACAAATCCAAAGGAAGGGAAAATCAAATCATCTCCAGGAATGTGCTTCCCAGAGCATATAAATAGTTCATTCAAGAATGAGCATTCTCCCAACTAAAAAAAAAAAAACCAAACAAAACAAAAACAAAAACCAGAAAACAAAATAGTAGCCTACGAGTGTGCTTTGCAAGAGTTGATTATTGATGATGATTCTTCATTCTGCACTTGAGAAAGTGAATGACATCAGAACTCATAGGTCAGGGCAGAACAAGTCTTAATGTAATGATTGTGGCATGGCAGTACAGCCATGAAATGGCTTTCTCAGGGAGCCCACCACAGTAGGCGCACTTCAGCTGTTCTCTGAACTAAAGGGTCCAGATTGTATCAGATACCTCTTGGCTTCAGCCCTCTTTTACATTCAGTGGCTATGCTGTGTGACGACTACTGTGTGTTTTCTAGCCAGCTTCCTACAGAGACCGATGCTGGGGTGGGATGCAGGACAGGCTCGTCACTCATGCTGCAGAACTGCACAAGCTCAGCTTGTAAGTCTCAGAGAACTAAAGAGAGAAGCTGCATATAGCTGGAGCTTCCTGTCTTCCTCTAGCACCAGCCCCAACCAGTCTGATCCAGCTCTTGAAGATGTCTTCAAGATGTGTCTGGACCCAGAATGCACCTAGCCTGTTCTCTCTGTGCTGGATCCTCAACTGAACATCTCCCCAAAGCCTTGGAGCCACAGTGGTATGTAGTGGAGCCAGCAGGAGAGCTGAAGTCATTGAGATGCTTCTTGAAGGATACTTTAAAGTCCAGTTCTGCTCTTTTGTGTCCCAACCAGGAAGTAAATAATTGTTCCATTGAATTCCCTTGCCAAATATTTCCACACTACAGACTCAGAACAAGCCCCATTAGTCATGGGCTGAACCCTCTGTTGCTGTGGGCCAAAATAAATCTTTCCTCTTTATAAGTTGACTGAATTGTTCTGGTGACAGACCTTGGCTAGCACACCATCCTTCATTCTGGTCCCTGGGTTATATTGCCTAATGGAAAAATTTAATTTAAGCTTTGTTCCAAGCTCTGTTTTTTTTTTTTTTTTTTTTGAGAGAAAAAACAAAAAAATATTTTCACTTGGGAAGTGTCACAATCAATATCTTATTTCTGAAAAGCTGGAAGGCCCATCTGTGGTGGTTTGAGTGAGAATGGCCCACACAGGCTCATATATTTGCATGGTTGGTGCCTAGTTGGTAAAATATTTGGAAGGACTAGGAAGTGTGTCCTTGTTGAAGGAGGTATGTCTTTGGGAGTGGGCTTTGAGGTTTCAAAAGCCCAGGCCGAATCCAGTGTTGACCTGTTGCTGCCTATGGGGTAGGATGTAGCTGTCAGCCTCTTGTCTAATGCTATCCTGTCCACATCCTGCCATGCTGTTTGCCATTATAGTAATGGACTAACCTTCTGAGACTGTTAGCAAGCTCGCAGTTAAATGCTTTCTTTTGTAAGAATTGCTTTGGTGTTTCTTCATAGCAAAGGACAGGAACTAAAACACCCTCAGCTTTTTAAAAGTCCTAAGGGATCCCACTTAAACCACCCAACCAGCCAACCAACCAACAACAAAACAAAATAAAATAGAAACAAAACAAAACAAAACAAAACAAAAACTTGCTTGCTGTTTAACTTTAGGTAGAAAATTACCCAAATACCTGGATTATGAACCATCCCTGAGAAAGAGCCCTTTCAAAAACTGTGTATGAGGAATCTGTCCTAAGAAATGCAAGTCTAGAACTTTCTATAGCCACATTAAGGATTTAGAATTCCTGAGATCTGTGAGGACATGCACAGTAGTGGATGAATGGTGGCCCTCAGAAGACCTGTCAGTGTCCCATCCTTAGGACCTGGGTGTCTAACTTTACTAGGAAAAAAAGATTTCCACCACTGTGACAAACTTCAGTACATTGAGAGGAGAAAATCATCTTGCATGCATTTGGGTGGGCCTAGAGTCTTAAGGCAGGGGCTCTCAAATCAGAAATCGAAAGAAAGACAGAAGTTCGGAGGGAAAGGAAGGATTGGAGAGAGACTATAAAGATCTAACAAGAAACCAAGGAGCTGCAAGGATCACCAGGAGCTAAGAGTGACAAAGAAGCAGTCAGTTTCTTGGACTTCTGTCCTCTTAAATGATAAGAAAACACAGTTCTGGTGCTCTGAGTCAAGGGCGGATGAAGGGAAGAGACATCCTTTGTCATCTAGTACCCTCAATAAGGAGGTGTTTGTACACAGCAGTTACTCCTGGGGCCAGGTGGGGCACACGGGGGTGGTTGGTGGTGTCATTCTGATGCAGAGAGAGTTGGGAAGAGCATGTTCTGTGTCAAGGTGAGCAAGTGTGATCAAGCACAATTCTGAAGGGCCCGGTGGGAGAATCAGCTCTTTGTAGGCAGTGCCTGAGTGGAGTGTGTACTGCTTAGTAATCCTGGTTCTTAGTTTTCCTTGTAAAGCTATTGAATAATCATGACAGTCCCTCTGGCTCTAAGATTTTAAATCATTAAAGAACAAGTTCTCTGTCTACTTTTCAACTTTTTTATTTTACAGTGCTGCCCTTTCAAATCTACCTCACACATGGTAGGCCAACACTCTACAGTGAGCCACAACCCCCCCCCCAACAGATTTCATCATGCAGCTTAGCTTTTCGTGGTGTTAGTTCCTGATAGTCAGCTGCAGTTCAGCAGAAGAAAATGATCCGTAAGTTTGACATTGCCTGCCACTCTGAGTAGGGTAATGAGCACATACCATCTGCTCTTATCCTGTCTGCATGAAAATGGCCTCTTGATCCAGTGTATCCATGCTGGATATGTGTCCCATCTGTTAGGCACTCAGTAGCTATCTTGGTTACCAACTAAGGACATCATAGTGTTTGGATACAGGGGCTATGGCTACCTGGGTTTCAGGCACTGAATGAGAATCTTGGATGGATCCCTCACAGACCTGACAAGAGCAAAAGCTCAGGCTGCCAGTCCTAGATAACAAGCTTAACATATACACGCTGATTGGAGTTTAGGTTCACGTACATGTGAAGGTCCAGGCAGGCTTCTTCTTGGGGCTTTGCCAGAGAAAACTGTGGATGACAATGTCTATTGGAAACCCATATTTTCTGAAGTTCCAGACAAGCTTGATGTCTATAATCTCATTGGCTTCTTGGCTAGATTTTTGTTTTTCTGGTGGCCTGTAAATCCATGGCCAGGTTAAGTGAGGTCTGCCCACCAGCCTTCTTTTAGAAACTCAAATGTTTCCCTTCACTGTTGGTTTTTCAACCAGTGACTGTTAAAACTAATGACTTTTTTCAGAAAAATTAAGTTTTTTTAATATAAGACAAATTGTATTTAAAAAATTTTTACTAGCTTTTTATAAACATAATTTTTTTGATAGACCAGGAGTAGCCATTTGCTTTGAGGGGATGGTCTCCTTGGAGGCCATTTTCCTGCCTTCTGGTTTGTGTGTACAGAGATGTGCCTGTATGCCCACCATGACTCTTCCAGATGAAAAACGTCGAGCGCAGCTTCCCTGCAGAGCCAACCTGTCAGAAGCACTTCACAGAGCTCTGCCTGCGACCTCCAGGCTACAGTAAGCAGCGAGGAGATTCTTGAACTAGGTCCAGATGGAAAACACAGTGACAGCTTTGGATTCTGTCCAGGGGCCCCAGAAGAGGTGCTGCAGACACACACATTTCTTCATGGAGGCTTCAGAAGAGGAGGGGGTGGGGACAGCCACAGCTCTACAATCCTTCCATGGTCAGAAGTAAACAGACCTAGCATGTAGCCTATATTTTATATGGACATTTTTCACAGGACGTTTGTAGACTGTTACAACCACAGCCTTCATGGTACGAAGAAAACCCAGGCTGAGGAGCAGGAAGATTTGAGTTTCAGGCCTGGCTGGCCTGTGCTCTGCAGGCCTCACCATGAACTGGCTCCTCCCTGTAGTTCTAATTCCTTCTCTGAGAGGGGAGGGGGGAGGAACCTGCTTCTGGGGTCATGGTGAGGACAAAATGAGATTGATAGAAACTTTAGTTCCTAAAGATGGTGCCTGTCATGCAGATGTAAAATACTATTGGGAATGATCCAAGGGAGCATTTCTCCTGAACAGAGCACACATCATCTGAGTTTTCTGCAAAGAAGCAACGGGGAGTGCAAAACGCCTAGGCTCTTCATCTATTTCTTGAGAAAACAGATTAAGGTTGAGGTTCCTGGGGTACCCAAAGATTTGTGGGCACAGTGCATTCCCTGAGAAGGTACTACCGGAATCTTGCAATGAAGGGACCTGTGTAAATTTGATGCAGACACACACCTGTGTGACAACCAAAGTTGCCAATATACTGTAAAAAAGAGGAACAGCCCAACTGTGGGTTGCTCTACCTGTTTCAGTTAGGGACACATGTTCTATGCAGCCTGTTGGCTGCCTAAGCTGGAGGGGATCTTCAAGGTGGCTCATTTCAAGGAATAAAGCCTGAGCCCTGAACATCTTCCCTGGTCACACAGTTAGGTCACCCAGGAGCCCCTGATTCAGTATTTTTTTCATTTTCTCTCTTCCTTTGTGAGTGATGGTCTATATGAAGCCTGCAGCGTGCTCTTGGCCATTCAAAGGGCTTCCAAAGTCTATAAATCATACTTTTTGAAAATGAGGAAACCACACCTCAGAGAGTTTCCAAAGCTTGCTTAACACTGCACATCTCCATGCTTCTGGGATTGTCCATGTTCATTACAGCCCTTGAAGGACTCGCTGGCTGCGGATATGAGCTGAAGCCATCACTCTGTCTTCCCTGTGGGGCATGGCTAGTGGATCATTCCTGATGGTGAAGCTAAGGAGTGTGGCAGACCCAAAACCATTCCCACCCCCATACCTCCTGCTTCTGAACAATGGTCACATGAACATTTCCGTTCAGAGCATTCTTCTTTGGTCCTCATTCATGAAGGAGGTCAGAGGCCAGAACCTTCTACCCTGGACCTTCCTTTCAGGCTCTAAAATGTTCTGAGCTCTTCCCAATTCTAAAGACATACCTGAAGGATAAAGGGTTATGAGAGAGACAACATGAAGGTCAGAGGAGAGGGATGGTGGGTAGAGGCATAATTCTTTCAACTGGGAACACTATGTCTGGGTTTTAGGAAATTAGCTGTTTATAACTAGGTTCTTGTTAGTCATTGATCCAAATCAAAGACTCATCTCCTCATTCTTCAGTGCCTCTGAGAAGGGCTGGGAACAGAGAGTCTCTGCAACAGAAAAAGAATGAGAATGCAGACACTCAGAAGTGAAATGAACATGCTTGGGCAGGTCTGGTACAGTGGGCCAGAAAAAGGAATCCTTGGCAGTTAGCAAGAGCTGTAGGCCTTCCTTCTCCTGACTCATAGCCTCCAAAGAGTCTCCTGACTCTTTGCAGGCATATGCACGACCTTTGGAGTCAATGGTTGATGAGCCTTCTGTATGTAAATACACAGAGCCCTCAACTCAGATTCAAGCTCAATTCAGCTATCATAAGAGCTAGGGGATGGCTTGAGAAGAAAGGTTATATGATTGGGCCAGATTCAGGATAGGCCCAGCCTCATCCTAATGGCAATTAAGAATGGATTCTAAGTAAGTTTTACTGATCTATCAGGCTGCAAAATCAGGGCTTAAGAGATATGCTTGTCAGGCTGTCAAGATGGCTCAGTAGATAAAGGTGCTTGCTATCAAGCCTGACAACCTGAGTTTGATGGACTGTCTCTGTGTCTCTATCTCTCTCGCTCTCCTTTTTACAATTTTTTTAAGGGGAAGGTTCATGCCTAATTGGAATCCAGATCTCTGTAAGAAGTAGTTCTATGTGATTAGAAAAGGCTCATTGTTACTAAATTAAGCTAAATGGGCTAAAGACAAAACCATGAGCAGCAGGAGACTTCATGTTCGTAGTGGTCACATGACAGGGATCATTAGTCAGCATCCAGCTGACTAATCTAGACTTCAGAAAGACCAGCCTTCATTGTAAAAACTGTCCTGAATCACCAAGAGAGAAGAAGAAGAAGAAGAAGAAGAAGAAGAAGAAGAAGAAGAAGAAGAAGAAGAAGAAGAAGAAGAAGAAGAAGAATTTGTTTCCGTACAAAAATGGGTCAGCGAGGCATCTGGTCAGAGGCAGAGGCAGTAAAGCCAGGACTGAGGACCAGAGGCACGCCCAGTCCTGATTCCCTAACATACTGCTCTCTAGCTGTCGAGTGGTCTAGAGGGCCACTCAAGCACAAGTGACTAAAACAGGCCACTACTTTCCCACCAGAGTGGAAAACTTCACCCTCATTGAAACACATCTTTACAAGGTCTTAATTAAACCATTTCAGCGCCATAGAAAAGTAAGAGGAGAAAGACCATTAGTCCTAAAAGAATGAGGAGGACATAAGCTAAACACAGAGTGCTTAATTAGAAGGCTCCCTGTTGGAGTACTTTTTAAAAACTCTTTTATTTTCATTTCTTATATCTCTTTCTCTTTATGTATTTCTTATATCTATTTCCAAGTCCCTTCCAACACCCCAACACCAGGTAGGAGAAAGAAAGGGTTAGTGGGGGATGGGGCACAGTTCTCTTAGCTGCTTCCTGCTTGTCAGGGTCATCGGGTTCCTTGGAGCCAGTCCAATCCTCATTCCAGGAGATCTCCATCTTGTCTCACCAACACCAACAGGAGCTACAGGAGGGAAGCAGAAGCAGCAGCAGCCTTGCTCTTCCTCAGAGCTCCACACACTCTATGCTCTGGCATTTATTCTCTCTTCAGAGTCCTCAGATTGAAACTATCTGCAGCTAGCAGGCAGCTCCTCTTAGAGCCCACACAAAGCAAATAATCTGTTGCTGTGGACCATCTGAATCAGTCCCACATCCCACACCTGGGATTAAAACAAAAACATGTTTATATCCACAACAGCTTTCTTTGGCAAAGACTCATGGATGGAAGGAGCTGGCTGTCCTGATCAGTTTTTGTCAGTGTGACACAGCTAGGGTCATTTATGAAGAAGAAACTTCAATTGAGAAAAAGTCTCCACCAGAGTGTGGGAAAGCCTGTGGTGCATTATCTTGACTGATGCCTGTTGTGGGTGGTTCTATCCCTGGACAGGTAGCCCTAGGTTTTATTTAAAAACACACACACACACACAACAACAACAACAAATAGGCTGAACAAGCCATGAGGAACAAGTTCGTAAGCAGTGTTCTATGACCTCTGTTCCAGAGCCTGACTCCAGGTTCCTGCCTTGAGTTCCTGCTTTGTTTTTTTAAATGATGTTCTGTGTTCAGTGTAAGCCAAATCAAGCCTTTTCTCCCCGAGGTGCTTTTGGTCATAGGTGGTGCTTATCACAGCAACAGAAGCATAACTAGGACACTAACTGTGATTATCCCAAGAAAGAACATTCCAAATGAAGAGTAGCCAGAGTGAAGGCCCTGAGGTAGGAGTGCGACTATGCTGGTTGGCAATCAGGAGGTCAGTGTGCCAGATCATACCATCATACTGACTGACAGAACAGTGGGTGAGGACCCACGATGACACAGCTTAGAGCATGGTAACATAGTTCAGATCCATGCTGGTGTGTCTTACTCTGTATGAGGATCCAGGGACTAGGGAGATGGTTCAGTGGTTAAAGGTGTTTGTTGTGTGAGGATGAGGACCTGACTTTGAACCCTGACTTTGACTTTTTTTGCATCAACATAAAAAGATGAGTGTGGCCACATGCATGCCTTTAACTCTAGTGCTATTGAAGAGGGCTGTGGAAACAAGAGAATTCCCAGGGGTGGCTGCCTGGCAGCCTAGCTACAGGTTTAGGAGGTACAGCCTTGCCAGAGGAAGTATGTCACAGGAGAGGGCCTTGAGGATTTACAGTCCTGGCCCACTTCCTGTTCTCTCCCTCTCTTTCCCTCCCTCTTCCTCCTCCCCTCATTCTCTGTGTGTGTCTTTTTGTTTGTCTCTCTGTCTCTGCTTTCCATGGGAAGCTGAAATGTACTGACCCAGCTTCCTGCTTCTGCCGCCGTGCCTTTCCCTATATGAATGGAACCTCTCCACCTGGATCCATAAACCAAAATAAACCCTTTCTTCTGTAACTTGCCTCCTGTCCTGGTGTCTCATCACGGCAACAGGAAAGTGACTAACACAGACGGCCCCCAAGCACCTCTGCTATGTCTTCTGAAACTCAGTGCCCTCAGCAGAACCCTCACTATGCCAGCCTCTCAGCCTGAGGTTGAACCTCACTATTTAGACACAGATTTCTGAATTTACCCTTTTGTTACAATTTATTTGCAATCCCCAAATAAGTATCTGCAGTATGTATTTATTTCCAAATACAAAGTGGCAAGACAATTGCATCATCCACTATATCCTTCCCAGGTCAGGTTGGATAGATAACACCCTTGGGTTCAGCTCTCATACTGTAAAGAGTTGTGCTTTTATGGCATATTAGCACCACAATTTTGTAAATTTTAGACTTGTTGTTGATTTCCTGGTCTAAAATGGTGCCAAGCTTGGTGCAGGTGTCTAGTGGTTCCTAAGCACATAAAAGCTGAGATGTAACATGGGGAGAAAAACATGCCTTGAATAAACTTCATCCTAACAGGAGGTACAGTGGCAATGGCTGTGAGTTGGATCTTACTAGACAGCAGTGTATCGAATAAGCAGAAATTTACATTAACAAGGGTGGGCATGCCTTAGCCAGTGCAAGCTGTCTTTCAAGGTTTACTAATCTAGTGTTCACGGCCATTTCATAGAACTGCTAAATCCAACTGCTTGCCCATGGCTGCCCTCAGCTGTGTTCCAAGGGGATGGCTGCCCTCAGAGATCTGATATTTAACTCCTTCTTTTGCTGCCACTGAGACTGGAGGTGAGCTAAGGGTCCTCCCTGTTCGCCATTCATTCTTCCAGATCACTCATTCTCCATTCATCAGCACCCCAATCCCAGTTCATCTGAGATTGGCTGTAAGATTCTTCATTTCCACATCCTTTTCCCAGAGATGGCTGTCTGCAGACAGCTGTTTTGAGAGTCTACTTTCTTTCCAATGTAACTCCTTTTACAGCTTGTGAGGATTTCAATGTCCTGTCTCCCTACAAATAATTCAGCTTCCCATCTCCTTTCATTGTTTTTACCTCCTTTGCACCTATATTCTACGCCAGCTCCATTACCTTTGGAAATGATCCAACTGTTTCTCAAGCACAGCACTTCTGGTAATTGTGCCCCTTTTGTAGACTCAGTGTCAGGCAGCCCACTTTCTGCCCATCATCTCCTGTCTTTTTTTTTTTTATCACAGTCTCTAAGGCACAAATTCTAGCAGTGCTCTGAGAGGTAGGCTGCCCTAATGCCATTTCTTTCGTTGATCCTTGACATTGCAACCTCTTCTTTGTTGACATCACCGTCCCCTCCCACTACTTGCCTCATTACTCTGCATTGGAAAATTTCAAAGTCGTTTTTCTAAACCCGCTAGTTCCACATTACTTTTTATGACATCTTGGACATAATCCAACATTGCTTCCTGTGTTCATTGTCTTCCTCTTGTGTCTATCTGGGGGTCTTTTGGATATATTCTCATCAGATTTTGACTGTCATGCCTCTAAAACACCTGCCCCTTGGATCCAGTATTTGAATTATGGCCCTTTCTGTCTTGATCTGTCAGCAGGATGTGTGCCAGCTGCTCCCCATCCCCCTTTTTGTAGTTCTCCTTGCTTAGCGTCAGCACCATTTGTCCCTGGCTTTCTTCTTCTGTCATTGCCTGCTCCTTCTTGTAAATTTTATTGGATTCTTCTTGTTCTTTGAACCTCCACATGTTGGTGCTTCTCCAGAGGCCAGCCTTCATATCTTCTCCCTTTTCCATCTATGCAGACTCGTCATTTAATCTCATGTAGTAAATGTCACTTTCACATAGATGGCTCCCGAATGTCTGTGTGCAGCCTGGGCCATCCTCCCCAGCTCCAGATTTGCTTATCCACCTGCCTTGTTGGATGATGACTAATGTTTAAGCTTAATCTCGTCAAGTCCGAGTATCTGACTAACTATCTAGTTCAAACTCGACTTTTCTTCATTCCCCATCTCAGCGGAGGACAGCCTCATCCACACAGTTGTTCCTGTCTGGATCCTTGACATCTTCTTGGCTCTTCATCCCCTAGGATCTTCCATCCAACATGTTATCTATTGCTCTTGGCTCTGTCTTTGGGATATACTCAGAGTCTGGCCACATCTCAATCTCTTCTTTGTTCCCATTAGTTCTTGCCAAGTTTATTGCTTCACTCTCATCTCCCAGACCGTCTTTGCTTCTCCTTTAGGGTGGTGGTGGTGGCAGGGTCGGTGTGTGGCTTTGCTTTGTTTTTTGTTTACACGGTAGTCTATATGCTTTTGAGTTCTCAGTAGAATTTCCCACTTCCCTGTTCTGATGTTAGAGATTCCTAACTTTTCAGAATAAAATCCAAAGTTCTCACTGCAGCCCTAACACTCTAACCAGCCTGGACCCTCCTGTTTCCCCATCTTCTTTTGGAACTCTGCTCTCAATCACTCATTTTAGGACAAGCACTTCCTTCCCCCATATATAGTCTCCATGAAGCCATGCAAGGGTCAGCTTTTGTGCCAATTCCATACGAGTACAGAAAACATGACAATTATGTGAACTAATGGACACATTAGTGGGCTCAATTCTGATATTTCACAACAAATTTGTAGATCCAAAAATCCTATTATGTACCATAAAATGTCTTGTAAAGTTTCAGTAAATAAGCAAATGTCACTATCAAGGACTGTACTCTGAATAACAGCATCATGCCCCTTCTTCCCCCAACTCCTCAGCCCCCTTTCTTTCCTGCATAGTATTGGACACCTGACAGATTGTATTTACTTATCTGCTGCTTCCCCCAAAGAATAGGATCCCTTATAAAAATGGTTGCATTCATTTCGCTGCTTATCCCATGAACTTTGTCATATAGTGAATAATCAACCAACAGGTGTGCCTGAGTCCTTAATCTTCAGTAAGGACTGTTGTGGGGTAACATATACCCTAACTCTGATTTAGTCATTGACTTAGCCATTGAGCACATTGTAAACATTGTTACTAGAAGAGGCTGGAGAAGGAGGTTAGTGGTTCATAGTACTGGCTCCGCAGCTCCCAACTGTCTGTAACGTAGCTCCAGGGAATCAGACTCCCTCTCCTGGCTCCTTTGGGCACTACATGCATGTGGTGTACATACACATGTGCTACCAAAACACCCATACACACAAAAATAAATAAAATCAATCTTTTTTCCTTAAAAAAAAATGTTACTAATTTATGTCACTAAGTGTTTCTGAGCCTCTTCGTTAGATCATAGTATCAGCTGAAAACTAAAAAAAACATCAAGAAACTGAGGAGAAATGTGATAATCACTTAAAAGTGTTTCTACAAGTGGGCAGTGGAAACGAATCAGTAAGCAAAGCACTTGTGCAAGTGTTAGGAATTGAGTTCAGATCTCTAGCAGCCAATAAAAGCCAGTTACATCAGTGGACACTTCTAATCCCAGTGCTAGGGAGACAGACTCTCGGACCTCAGTGCCCAGCCAAGCTTACTGAGTGGATGAGCGCAGCTTCTGTGAGACCCTGCCTCAAACAATACAGTATGGCAGAGAAGCGATTGAGAAAGTCACCCAACATTGACCTCTGGCCTCCACATGCACATAGACACATGTACAGGTACATCTGTGCACATACATGCATATGTACACACACGTATAAAAACAAACTTTCTACAAATGCGTTAACATTAGTGTAAATGATCCCTTTGTCCAAGAGTAGTAAAGGAAGTGTGGGAAATCAATCACAGGTCTTAGCCGACCCTTCAGATGTAAATACCAAGGGATGTGTGTTCTGCCATGAACACACTGACCACAGAGTTAAGATGGCGGTGCTTTTGTGGATGATAGTTGTGGCTGAAAGCTTTTGTTTCACTCAGGAGAGCTGGAATCTGTTCCCTTGCCTTTCAGAAGACAGAAAACAGCTCAGGGGGTAAAACATAACAAATGCTATTTGCTAATTAACATCTCTGGCCGGTGTTCTGACACCCTCTTGCGGAGTGTTTCAGACGTAGGGAGAGTTGTTTTTAAAGTTTTATTTTATTTGCTCTAGCAGAGCCTGAGAGCCCCCATGTCCTGCAATTGGTTGAAGTTGCAATTGGCTGTTTTATTTGTGCTGTATTTAGTTTGCCTCTTGTGGGTGTGGCATTTGCCCTGGTGGGAAGAAGTGGAACCTCTGGTGGACAGGTGAACTGTGTAACCCTGAACATCAGACATCCAGCCGAGGACAGCGTCTATAGCCCTTAGCATAGCTCAGAGGCACCTCTGCTCTCTGTAACACAGCCACCTGGATGCTTCTCTATTACTAACCACTTGTCCAGAAAACAGTTAATAAACACTTGTTTCTCTATTACTCAAATGATAGTAGACTTCTTTTCATTTGTTGCTATCCTTTTAGCTGTCTAATTTTGTTTTGCCTTGGGCTTTAAGGATTTTCTCTCTTCTCTGCCCAGAACTGTTTACCCATTAGAGATGTTTGGGATGGGGGCACATTGGGCCATAGACGCATTGTCACAGTCAGGAGACATCAGTTCAAAGGAATTCAGTGCACAGTAGAATGTCTATAGTTAACAACAAAACATTGTACTCTTTAAAATACAAAGAGAATGATGTCCTGTGGGCTCACCCCTAAATTGATGACTTTATCAGGCAATGCATGTGTTAATTAGCCAAATACAACTGTGACACAATGTGTCTGTACTTCCAACATCTTTCTTCTTTGCCAAAATTAAATCTGACACTGTATCATGATATATAAACTGGTGGAATCAAGCCTCTCATTTCTGAAATTAGGTAAAAATCACAATTAGTCAATAATTCTGTAAGTTCTAAACATGGGTGAATATGAAATTGTAAATACTCTCGAGGTCTCAGAAGGTGGGAGCTTGTGTAGCAGAGGAGATCTGATGGTGGAAACCAGGCCAAGACCATTGTGTGTGAGTAGCTGCTGCATCTCGGGCTGAGAGGATGTCAGGAGGAAAGCAAGGAAACCAGAGCCTGCAGAAGAAACGGCCCATCCCACCCTTCGTTTCAGCCCAGCAAGACTTCTGACCTGTAGAACCATCCGATAACAAAATGTGTTGTTTTAAACCAGAAAGTCCAAGGTTGTTTGTTTTAGTAGGAACAAGAAACCAACACAACTTTCCTTGAGAATCTGAGGTGGCCTCAGCATCGTCTGAAGCTTCTTCCTACAGAAGGGAAAGCAAGAGCTTGGTCTGTACAGACTCTCTTCCCCTGCCCAGACTGGCCAGCTCTGTGTTTCAGTGTACTTGTGGGCACTGACACATTGCCCAGACAGGACCTCATCTTTTGTGATTTATTTCTTTAGTTGTATGGTTATGACCTCCCAGAGGCTAGCAGGGTGTGCATCTACAGGGCCCCTGTATTGTTCACTTGTCTTCCTTGCTGCAGGAGTGATGGAATAGTTCTACCTACATCCAGTACATTTATTCACTAATGGTGTGCCAATTCTGTGGTAGAAATGTGTCTGGTGAGAGCAAGATGCAAAATATTTAGGTCTATTTAATCATAATTAACCGAAGTTATTTTTTTTTTTATTAATTCGTTAGTTTTTTAAACATGTTACATGTGTGGATGCTTTGCCTGCATGTCTCTCTGGATCATGTGCATGCAGTGCCTGAGGATGCCACAAGAGGTCATCAGATCCCTGTGACTGGAGTTACAGGCAGTTGAGAGCTGCCATATGGGTGCTGGGAACTGAACCCTGGTCATTTGCTAGAGCAGTCAGTGCTCTTAACCAATGGAGTCATCCCTCCAGGCCTTATAGTGAGATTTAAATACCCGAAAAGTGTCTACTAGTAAAGCAGACAACCCAAACAGCAAAGCTAGGATGTTGATAATGACCAACTAAAATAGTCAGCAGATAACTACTTCCTTAACGTCAAGTCAAGTCAGCCAGTTTTGCTTTAAATATTTTGATAGAGATGGGGCTATCATCTGAATCTTTAAAAACCTAAAAAACACATTCAGGATAGAAAGCCAATTGAGACCCCCTCAAGCTATAAGACCCCTAGGTGCAGTGCCTTAGGAACTCATGAAAGGAAGACTTGGCTTGTGGCTCTGGGAACATTTTGAAGTCTGGGGTATCGCATTTACCACACTTATCACATAAACCACATCTATGTCCTTTGTTTGGTCATTTTCAGCACCTCATGTCTACTGCTTTGGAACGTAAAGAAGAGCAGGGCATTGCTGATGGCTGTGTCCCCATGCTGGCTCCTGTGCTCAATCTCCCATGACTTCTGTGATGTAAAAGCCCATATAAAAAGGAGTAAGTGGGGGAGACAGTGAGAATTTTATAAGCAGCTGAAAGTCACTTGCTGAATTAACTAAGCAAGATATAGCATCGTCTTTGCTAGGGGACCACAGCCTACGCTTCAGACTAGACAGCCAGGTAAGCTGCATGACAGCAAAAGCGAGCCAACATGGTCCCCATGATAAATCCCAGATGGCTTATCAAAGACTGTTGCTCTGACACTCTGATGCCCGCCTGTCTTCTCAAGACTTTGTTGCAGGATTTGAACCAAAGCCACAGATGGAAAGTGGCACCAAAATGTCAAATTTACAGAACTTTTGCCTGATACATCTCCCATAAATAGCTGCAGAAAGGGTTTGTAAATGATTTCCTAAGAGGCCATGCTACTGGGCCTACCTCAAGTTGGGGTCAGATGACACAGATGGCCTACTTTCCAGAGAGCTGTGGGTTCCCTCACCTGGGCCTTTCCTTAAGGTTGTAGGTTACTTTGCATTATGCCTTCTTTTGCTTATAAAATAGGTGAGTACTTTTAAAACGCAAGTGAATTTAATAAAAATATCGCTATACAATGCTGAGTCTGTCAGGTTACAAACACCTCTGATCATAAGGTGAAATGTGTTTAAGCTCCTGGTTTACTGCTCTGGAAATGTTCCTTTGAATTTGTTCTTTACCCACCTGTCAATTGGTCATCTGGCTGATATAGAGAGCCATGGAATATTTATAACAAGGCTATGATACGGTTTGAGCGGGAATTAAGTCATTCTCCCCGCAAGAGCAGGACCAGGGAAAAACACCCTCTTACTATTCTGTTCCAGGAATCACTTTGTCCAGGATGCTCAGTCTGCCTTCCTCTGTGGTCTCGTCTGGAGTGGCAGATGGAGCCCCCAAAGCATTTGGTGCTACTCTGATGGAGGCCCTCTGCTGAGCTCTTAGAAATCATGACTTCAATTACGACTTCTAACTCAGAACCCTATAAAGAGGCTGTATTTGAACCGGAAGGAGAGGCATGCCTCAAGTGGGTAATAAAATAAACTTTTAATGGTTTGCATTTCCTGTGTCATTATTTACTTTATCAAACTTGAAACCAGTACCAAGCAGATCTTTATGCCTCCCCGTGCCAGCTAAGATTCAAGACTGCTCAGCGCTTAGAGAAAAAAAGGAAACGGATCTAGACAAGGGCGATCAGAGGGTCTGAACAGCTGCAGATGTGTGAGCCTGGTGGGGTCTGGAGAGAGCCGGGCTGCCCATGGAAGACTCATTTTAGTTGGCGACAGCAAATGCATGCTATTATGTTTCCAAGAGGTATGCAAAGGCAATCCAGCCCAGCCTTTATCCTGCATGCAGCACACATGGTTGTAAGATCTTAAATACTTTGAGGGTGGAGGGAGAGGCTAGCAGAGAAAGCAGAGAAGACTAATTGAGAAAGAGACTGTAAGTCTGTTGCCAGGCAAGAGGAAAAAGAATTTTAAATGTTCATGTTTTTTAAAATATGATTTCTTGTTCAAATTATATTCCTGCTTTTTAAGAGAAGCCAGGAAAATGAAGTTATTGGTACATTCAAATTTTCCTCTCTGCTGTCATTTCAATTTAATTATTGCTCAGACATCTGTAATGGAAACAACCAAGCGCTTAGAGCACAGTTTCCAGCTGGGATCCTTCTAAATATGTCCCTGGGTGGATGATGAGCTTAGACAAATGCTTCTGGTCCTCAGAGAGATGTGTTTCTTCCCATGAAGGGGGTGGAGGGTGGCTATTGACTTCTACATAACAGTATGGAGGAGAAGATATAACTAAATAATGAATGTGAAATCAGCTCCTGCACAGCGTGTTATCCAAGCCTGTTTTAATTGCTATGCTTATTGACCTGACAGTAACGCCATCTTGCTTAACCCTGAGACTCTGACGCATCTCACAGATGTCACAGATTACACAGTACTGAGATTTGAGGAGCAAAGAAATGCTACCTGTTGTCATAGTAGAGTGCTTGCTCCTCAGTGGCTTGTCTTTAGGATGAAAGGCAGAATCTGACACAGGAGCCGGTCACCCAAGTTCTGGTCAGCAGGATTCTGACATCCTCCTAAAGAGCAGAGGATGTTGGAAATGCTGCCAACAACTTCCCCAGATGAGAAACTCTTCCAGTTCCATGTGGCACTGAAAGTTGCCGAACACCTGTGTTTGAACACGAGGTAGGAAGGGAGGCCCCTTGGGTCTGATGGGTGAGGTTTGGGATGTACGGCCAGCAGCTGGGTTTCTTATCTGTCCTCGGGACTCTCACTGAGCTTGTAATCCTTGGCTCCAAGCAAGAGCCCAACACAGGTGCTCTGAAGCAGCCGATTTCGAACTTAGAAGCTTCATTTTTTTTTTAAACAACCATTCTTTTCTCAAGAGGTGTCTATAGACATATGACCATGGAAACATTTTTTCTTTTCTGGCACTCCATTCTGCAATTTTCCAAAATTCCAGAGCTGAGTAGTTTTCAATGTACACAAAAGTATCAATCCATTTGGATGACCTGGCCAAATGGAAGCAGGCAGAGAATGCCATCCAAGGGCCCCGTAGTCAGCTTATGGCTTTTGAGTCCCTCACGTGGGGATCTCAGAGTTCTGTTTTGTGAGGCAAAAGACCTTCTTAGTTAAAGGGAATCTTTAAAGTGTCCTGAATGCATCCTTTCTGGTTATGAAATTAGACGCTCTCAGCCAGACCTGTAGCAGGCTAGAACTCATACACAGTCAAACCTGTGGCTCATTTCCCACTGATAGCACGTCCCAGGGTGCTGGATGAGCTGGTTTAGCCCACATTCACCACGGCGTGTTTCTGCATCCAGCTGTGCATATGGCCACCCCAGGTTGGGGGTGGGTGGGTGGTATCAATTCTGAGACGTGTCTCTCTCAGGAGGGGGAGGTGCTTCTAGAATAACATCTGTCTTGTTTGTAGTTTGCACCCGTCCCCAGAGAAATCTCAGTTTAGTTAGGGGAAAAATATGCCCAACCTGTTGTTGTTTAGTAGTGGGGATCCTATAAACCACCTTCCCACAGTTACCCAGGAGTTTCACAACTGTGAAATCCACTGTCTTGGCCTCAGCACATTCAAGCCAGCCTGCGTGGATCTGGGCTCACGCCTCACCTGTGTGAGCACCCTCTGAACTCGGGGTTGTTTGAACACTTGGTTCTTTGGCCGGGAACGGCTCCTCCACCTCAGTGTGCACCAGGAGTGGGTTCAGAATTGCTGAACTCATACACAGCTGTGAGGCCTGCACAGACTTCCAGTTGCTCCATTTGCTTTAGCTAGACGTTGCCTCAGCCTGGAAATTTGGGAGCTGAGAGTCCAAGCAGATGCTGCTGTATCACCATCTGCTTCTGCCGAGACCCATGGTGCTGGACCTGAGGCCTCCGTCTCTGTGGATTGGGTTCAGTTCTGCATTGGAGGACAAATGTGGGCTGAGGAAGAAAACTCCTGGGATCTGCTGGCAAGAATTGAGCGTGTGCCATCTGTTGAGGAGATGAGCCCCAGAAGCGCAGGAGAGGAGGGTGCCAGGAGAGCTCTGGTTAGCAGGCCTGTGACTCCTGTTGGCAACTGGAGCCTGCCTGACCACTCAAAGAGCCTTGGAGCCGGGAGCACTATGCTGTATGACGGACAAGGGAGTCAGGGCATTTAACCCCAGTCTCTGCACACCCGAGGTCTCTACAGCACAAGCCTAGCTGCCTGAGATCTATCCTGGAACCCACGTAACAGTGGAGAGACAGAACTGACTCCACAAAATTGTCCCCTGACCTCCACACATGCACCATGGTACACATGCCCACACACATCACGCATCATACACACACAATGAAATAATAATAATTTAAGTCAGCTACCTATTAACCTAGTAGCCTATGGCTATTAAACATGCTCCCTTTGCGAATGCAAAAGAGAAGCCCACAGTTTGCTTATACTCATACCAGACATTAAAGCCAGGTGGATCTAGCCAAATATGGGTGCGACTGCAGGGAGTTAAGTATATACATTGTGTGAAGTTTATATTTGACCCTGACAAATGAAGAGAAGGGTTTGTCATATTGCTTCACATGGTGAGAGGCTTATGCTTAATAATTTCGCATCACTGCAGAGTGGAAACAGGAAAAAGACATCATGATCCTGCCACACCAAGGCGTCCAAGTTGGCTGTGACAAGTCAGATTCAGTGTGTAGATGTGTGTGACTTGGCCTGCACAACATTTGCCCACATAGACTTTTAATCCTGCTTTGTTTCAGTTGGCATCCTTAAAACCCACAGACAGAATAAATCAAAACGCGTTTGGTGTAATGGTTCTCTTGGATCATCAAAAGTGTCCGTCAGCCCTGGCCCTGCTTTTTCTTAGAAACGAAGATTTATTTTTTTAAGTAAGTGTGTGTGTGTGTGTGTGTATGTGTGTGTGTATGAGAGAGAGAGAATGTATGTGTGTTTATCTGAGTGTGTGTGTGACAGAGAGTGTGTGGGGAGAGAAAGCATATATGTATGTGTTTCTGTGTGAGAGTGTCTGAGAGTGTGTGTGAGTGTGTGTTTCTGAAAGTGTGTGTGATAGACAGTATGTGTGTATCTGCGAGTATGTGTGTGAGAGAGTGTGTATGAGAGTGTGTGTGAGAATGTGTGTGAGAGAGCATGTGAGTATGAGAGTGTGTGTGAGAGAGAGTATGCATGTGTCTGAGAGTGTGTGTGAGAGTATGAGTGTGTGTGAGAATGTGTGTGTGAAAGTGTGTGTGAAAATGCACACATGAGTGCAAATGTTTGAGCGTCCGGAAGAGAATGTTACATTCCCCTAAGCTGGACTTGAGTTAGCCATGTGCTTGTAGATGTGGGGTTTGGTCATCTGTGAGAGCTATATGCTGCTCTCAGTGGCTGAACTATCTCTCCAGACTCTGACTTTGTGTTTCACCCTTTGAATACAGTCCACACTTCCTAGGGCCACACACTTTCTAGAACACTGGCTCCCTTGCACTGTGGAAGGACAGTATTTGTGCATCGTTTTACTTATTCTGCCTTTTATTTTCATTACCTGCCTGGTCTGTGCAAACCTTCTGGGTAGCTGGAAAGGAACAAGACTTAGGTGAGTGGTTCAGCACACGCTAAGTTGACTGAAAAAAAAAATTCCAGGAGAAGAATGCAAATACATTCCACAGTAAAGTTTGGTAAATGCTCCCATTTTTAAATTCCCAGTGTTCCAGGGCACACAGAGGTCTCTAGGAAGACTCACGGCTTACCCGGCTTTGGGTAGACAACAAGGAACCATGTGAAGATTTAAATATCAGAGAGACTGATCATAGTGGTGGGGTTAAGTTTGCGGAATGTCTAGTTTTCCTAAAACTGAAGTTAAGAAAACACTTTCTTCATCTTTGTTTTCCTCTCTTTACAGCCATAATGGACTCTGTGTACTGAATGCCTGCCTCTGCTCATCAGCCCAGTCCCCTTTCTGTGTGGGTAACAGCAATGTTTTGCTGTCCCTGCCCACGGGAGAGACTGGGGTAGAGGTAGGCAGGATATCCAGCCGTGGTGAGGCAATGTTGACACTCTCAGGAGCTGTGTCTCCTCATGCAGGAATTTGCAAAGGTTGGGCTCATGTTAGGCACATATAGATTATAAATGGGGAAAAATCATAAATAAAAGAGTCCTGAACCTGGCTGGGGAACTTATGGTCTATAGGGGAAGGTAGACAAATCCCACAGCTCTGGTTGTTGGTGAAGGGGACAGGAGCATGCTGTTTTGCAAGTGTGTAAAGGAAAGGTGGCCTCATCTTGCAAATGCACTCCTGAAGAAGTGAAGTCTAGATGATGACAAGTGTGCCCCAAGCAAAGAGCACGAGGGTAAAGTTGCAGCCTCTGCTTGCACAGGCCTCTTGGCAACAGCATCAGAAAAACCCAAACTGAAGCTTCTGAAGAGGGAGCCAATGATGGGACAGAGCAGGACAGAAGAGATACGGGGAACCCAACCGAAAGCTCACACAGAGCTTCCGTTTGCATCCCAGGAGAGGCTGAGCTGGGGCAGCCTGGCAGCAAACAATGTGCAAGGGTATTCCAAAGTAGACAAAGGACTCAACCCACAAATTCTAAATGCTCCCAAGGCCACACAATCGTAAGTAGACCAACACGTGTCGACACGACCACATGGCGTGGCTCTCTACAACTCAGGGGGCAGGGACTTGGCGTGTACGGGGCCTTGGCTTCCACCCCAGCGCAGTCATGGTGAAAACGCAATGAGCACACAAGAACCTGTGACATGGGGGCTGCACGCGTGAGTCCAGAAGTGGTGAGCTAAAGGAAGGAAGTCCGTCACAGCGAGGTTTGTTCTGTCTGACATTGTAGGACATTCTGAAAAGGGCAACACCAGAGTGGAAGGCAGAGAGTTAAATCAGTTCTTACCAAGGTATGGGTGGCAGGAACCTGACTAGAAAATGGTGTGAAGGAAATCCCTTGAGTCTGGAATTCTCAGGTGCCAATGGAATGGTAAATTTGTACTGTGAAACAATACGATAGAAAACATTCGTAAGCTAACCATCAAGAATTAGTCACAGGGGCTGGAGAGGTGAATTACGGCCAAGAATACTGGCTGCTCCTCTAGAGGACCCCGGTTCTATTCCCACTACACACATGGTAGCTCGCAGTGTCTGTCACTCCAGTTCCAGGGGACCTGATGTCCTCTTCTGTCCTCCTTGAGCATTGCCTAAATGTGCCATACAGACATACATTCAGGTGAAATACAATATACAAAAATAAATATAAAATAAAATGATAGTCATTGCTGGATTCTATCTGCCTTTAATTTTGTCATTTGTCTTTAACTGCTGAGTTTTCTGGCATAAGAGCAAACTTATTACAGGTAGGGAAAAGGTTTTCCAAATTTGGGTAGGGGGGCGCGTGGTAAGTCTGCATGCGTACCAGTTCTGCCTGCTGTTGCCGCCCTGCCCCTCTATGCGGCACAGTCAGAGAAGAAATGCCTGGCCTCCTGCTTGGACAGACAGGGCTTGCCTTGGGATCAGAAAGACTATGGACGACCTTCGCATGACTTCATGGAAAGGTGTCCCCCCCTACCACACCACCTGCTGATTTATGGACAGTCACATACCTGTCTCACACCTGGCTTCACTTTTCAATCACACCAACTTGCTGTGTCTCAGCTGAAGGAAAAGAAAACAAGAAGTAAAGCCACTAATTACCCGGGCATAGGTTAAAACCCGAAGCTCCACATTAGCTAAGTGGGGCTTGGAGAGGCCTGCGAACCACCAACACCTCATTCTCCTGTTTTATGACAAATCTTCAATTACCCAATAAGTGATCTCGCTGCCCCCTGAAGCTCTGTGAGGTTACCTCACTTCACAGAGCTCCATCTCTTACTCTCTCCAGGGCTGACTTGGGGAGTTTCACTTCCCAGCCTTTGCTTGAATCGTTTTAGGTACTGCACGTCCAGCACGGAAAATGCAGCCTCGCCCTGTTGGCTCCAGTTCTCTTCTCCTCCTGTGTCCTGCTCACTCCTCCTCTTTCTTTTTGTCTCAGAGTTGTCATTCTGCAAAGCTCTCATTCGTTTTTTCCCCTTTTAAATATTGTCCCATGCATATTTACCCAGCTCTCTTTCTTTCTGCTGCTGTGAACGGTCACACTGTAGAAACGGTGCATTTTATTTTGTGGCTTTTTTCCCCCCAGCATCAGAACATGCCTCCTCACATCTGACCCTCCACATTCATATGACCCTAACACCCAGGCTTGGCCAGGACAATTTCCACCACACAGAAATGCCAGGCTACCTGATGACCAAACTACATGTGGCCTGAACCTCTGTAGAGCTGGACTTTACAGGATCTTGTGGCCCCTACAGGAGAGACAGGGATGTCCCCTCCCCTATCATGCTCTAACCCCCCAAACAGCTTTGTCAAACTGACTTTGGATCCTCTTGATGCTCACATGCAAAGAAATAATTTCACTACTTTTCCCATAAAAGTTAAAATGCACCTAAAAAGTGGTTCCATATGAACGTTCCCTCCACCTCAAACCTGGCTGCTGTGTCAGGCCCTGGAAGACTTGCAGCTCACCACCCCAGGAGCAGCAGCAAAGAGCCAGCAGAGGTGTTCAGGGCCTTTTTGCGCTGGAGATAAGATGGATTTTTCCAAGTGATACCGATAATGGCAATAATAATGCAGCAGGCGGTTGAGGCTGGCGTGGTGTCTGTCACACTTGCTGCTTTCCATTCCCTGAATACAATCCCAGCCCTGTTCTGAGCCTCACCAGCCATTTCAGAGTCATGAGGTCATCCCAGCTGCAACTGTAGCCTGGGAAGGAGCTGCTCTAGCTGTCGTCCCATCCCCCACCAGATGTAAATGTCCTCTGCTGAAGCTCAGATGCACAAGTGTATGCGTGTGTGTGTGTGTGTGTGTGTGTGTGTGTGTGTGTATGTATGAGAGAGAGAGGGGGAAGGAGAAAGAGAAAGAAACATAAAGAGGCAAGCAGAGAGACAGAGGGAGAGACAGACAAAAAAAGAGAGGGACACACACACAGAGACAGAGACAAAGATCTAATGTTGATGGAGGATGGAAGGGGAGAAGCATGATCCCACCCAAAGCCAGTCAGCAAGCTGCCAAGAATGCAGCATTTCACCCTGGGACCCTCCAGCAGGGCCAGGAGATACAAACCGTTTTCACTTGGAATGTTGGAAACGCATGGCCTCCAACATGCCAGCCAAGTGTCAAGTCCAGTTCCACTCAATAAACCCAGGAGGGCATGTGGGCGGTTTAACAACTGAGGGCTACAGGTGTGGGGGCTGAAAAAAAAAAAAAAAAAAAAAGGCCCAAGGCAGGAGGCCCAACCTCCTGCTTGGCCTGCAGCAGTGGAAAAAGTAGCATATGTGCCAACCCCCCCAGACAGCCGACATGGACCCTGATTTTACAACAGTATTTCCGCCAGGCGCCTGGCAGAATTTCTCCATTGCTGCTAGAGCTTCCCCAGGCTCCCAGGCCCGAATTCAGGTTCTGAGGTCTCCAGGGCATCCTTCAGATTGAGATAGGGTAGCACTATTCTTGCTTTGAGGGTTGTAAACCTGGTTCCTTATTCCTCCACCCCTTGCTGAGTTGGCCAGAGCATTTGCTGCCCTTCTGTACGTTTAAGGGGCACCAACATCCTTTCGAGTACCCCAACTTTCCTTCTCCCTTGGAGAGGCGTAAAGGTGGGAAAATCAGTCACTGTGAGCACTTGGGTACAGAAAAAGAGACACCATGTTGTCACCAGGACGGAGCGGCTCTGGTTGCTGTGCCAAAGGGGTTGGAGGAAATGGACACTCCGTTTATGCTCCTGGGAGCTCTGAGAGGTGCTTAGGGCCCGTCTCAATGTCTTCTCTCAGCGTCCTCAAGTGACTGCCACCTCCTCTGCTGTCCAACCACAGCTGCCGTCACACGCCTGTGAACCTGTGAGAAGCAGGTCAGACGGCCAGATTCGTCTGAGTCTTTGCCCTAGGATCTTTATGAAGCTAAAAGGTTCTGTCAAGGGAAGTTTTCAGAGTGAGACAAGGGTTTCCAGGATGAACACTTGTGCATCTCTATTGTGCTTCCACTGTAGGGACTCTCCCACAGGCCCCCATACAGGAACACTGAACAAGACACCTAGGGAAGTGGTTGCACTGTTTGTGAAGGTTGTGGAACCTTCAGGAGGTATAGCTCTGCTAGAGAAAGTGGACAGGTATAGGGGATTATTTTGCTTCTTTATTTAATTTGTCTATTTAACAAATTAATTTTATTTTATGTATGTTTGTGAGCACTGTATGCAGCTGGTGCCCATAGTGGCTAGAAGAGGGCAGCATGTCCCTTAACAGCTTGAGTTACAGGCAGTTATGAACTACCTAGTGGGAGCTGGAAACCAAAGCTAGAGGCTCTGTGAGAGAAGCCAGCACTCTTAACTGTGCATTGCCTGTGCATCACCCTCTTGAGGTTTTAGAGCCCAGCTCACCTCCTGTTTACTCTTTGCAGGTATCTGTCCGTCTGGCCCCCTGCTCTGGCAGCAGGGACTGAAGTGTCCTCTCCAACTGCAGCAAACCACATTTTCTTCTAGAAACTGCTTCCTGTTGTGTGTGCAGTCACGGGAATGAGAAAAGTAACCAATGCAGCCTCCTCCACCCAATGCATCATGCTCAAGCTCTCAGGGCAATGGTGTTAGGACATTGGGCCTTAGGGAAGTGATGAGGTGGTGAGGGTGGGGCTCTTAGGGTCAGAGTTAGTGCCCTTAGGAAAGGAGCTGCAGAGAGTTCCTCATCCCTTCATGAGGCCACAGCAAGAAGGTACCGTCTGTGAAGCAAGAAGAGAGCCAATCTGCTGGTCTTGTGGTCTTGGACTTCAAGACGTGAAAAACACACCAGGGTCATTAGTGAGCCTCCAGTTGATTGAATCTTTTCCTCACCGCCCCCCACCCCAACTGCCAGAACACCTCTCCTTTCTCACCAACGTGGAATTTGGTAGCTCCACCTCATGTGCCAATTCCATGACAGTGAGGGTCAGATATAAAGACAAGAGAAGAATGCGAAAAGCATGAAGGACATAGATGTGCTGAGGAAACCGGCATAGTGGTTGTTGGCTGCCCTTTGGAGAGCTGAGGAGAGTGAAAATGCCGTGCCTCCCTCCTTCCCTCTCTCTTTGATGGAACCACCCTCCAGTGGAAGTCCCTTAACGGGAGGGAGGGGGACCCACTTGTCTGGTGTCGCTGCTTAGGCTATGTGACAAAGAGGAAACAGAAATTGCTGGGGAATGGCTGATACAGGTGTGAAAGCCATTTCTCTCACCTCTTTGACCCAAAGTAACTTCAAAATTGAGTGTCTTGTTTTAATTATTTCTTTCAAAGTAGGATAGTGGCTCAACAGTTAAGAACATACATTGCTCTTGCACAGGACCTGGGTTCCACTCTAAGCGTTCACGCTGGGGGCCTCCTAACCACCTGTAACTCCGGCTCTAGGAGATCTGACACCTTCTTCTGTCCTCTGTAGACACCAAACATGTACATACATAAAGGTAAAGACTCATACATAACTAATAAGAATAAGTAAGGGAGAAAAGTACTGCTGTGCCTTCATATATTCAGTTTGTGTCCCAGGGACAAAGAAGCTTCCTCCACTCCTCAAACCAGCGAGGCTAACAGGAAGCAGGTGGCAAACAGTGCATTTCAAAGTGTAGGAATCACTGGGCATGGTGGTGCATGCCTGTAATCCCAGTTCTCAGGCAGGCAGTTTTCTGTTAGTTCAAGACCAGCCTGGTTACACAGCAAGTTCAAACCAGGCAGGGCTACACAGAGAGGACCTGCCTCAAATAAACAAACAGAACAGGAAACCTTGTCCAGTTCTAGCTTCCTGACACTCAGTCCTCCTCTGAGAGCAGAAGAGCTTCATCCTTTGCCTTCGGATATTAATTCTGAGATAGTGAAGACTTCACTGGTTTCTTAGAAACCGACAAGGTAGATGATTTCATGCATCCTCTTTTTGTCACCATGGCCAACAATCTCCAGCCTCATGGGAACCCTTCTGTATACCCTAGACCTCTTGGATGGTACAGAACACGTCTGATCCTCAAGGCAGCACAACAGCATGAGACACCACATGTGTCATGGGACAGTGACACAGAGAATGATCCCCCAGCTGGCTCTGCCTTCTCTCCAGTCTCAGACTGTGGTTGCTGTACATGTCTTCCAAATGCTGCTTTGTCATGTGCACCTGAACTGTAGCTAAAATCTTTCCTCGAATGCTGGAGAGCTGTGGTGGTTCAGATACATATGGAAGAGAGAGCTACAGATGGGCAGGTGCTGTGTTTGACAAGCCCTTTGAGCCTGGGCAGGGAGACCAAGCTCTGTGAAGGTAGGATCTGACCGTGAGGACTGGAATTTGGATCGCCGACACTAACATAAATGCCAGATGGCATAGCATCCCAATTGTAACCCCAACACTCAGGAGGGGGAAACTGAGGATCCCCAGAGCAAGCTGGCCAGCTAGACTACCTGAGTTGGCAAGTTGTGGGTTAAAGTGAGGGACTCTGCCTCAGTGTATAAACCAGGAAAGTAGTCAACAAAGACACCTGTGTTAACCTCTGGCCTCAATCACACGCATGTACACACAATTGGAACTGCACACAAAACCACCCACAAACATGATGCATTAAGACACACATGCACACACAGAAGAAAGAGAATGTGATGCTGCGCCTGTCTGAAAGCAGCCCCAGGGAATACAAGAGTTTTCCTCTTATCATTTGTCTTTAATATTGTTCTCAGGACTCCTGGGCATTCATTCAGAGAGACTGACAGAAGTGACCAAAGCTTTGGCTTTAATCTCATAAACCAGAGAATATAACATTACATTTGGATGGAACACTCATGTTCTAAAAAGTCATGGCCTGTTTTTCTATCCTCTAGAAGATGATCGTCAATGGCCCCTATGTGACTAGCAGAAACCCGAGCTGTCTTTCCTAGGACATGTGTGCTGCTTCCTCACAGCCCTGGAGTCTCAGGCAGACTTGGAGAAGGCCCTGCCTGGAGTTCTCATGCTTGAACGGAGCTGTCTGCTCCCTGTGGGTGATAAGCCAGCATCAAAGATGCTGCCTTTGTTGTCTGAAATGAATTTTGGTCTCTGCTGCATAATACCATGTCCCATGAAAGTTGCAGTGTGCTCTGGGGCAGCAGAAACAGGGGATGCTCTGTGTGGATTCCTCTTCCATCAGAGGGGACCGGAGCACTTTTGCCTTATTTAGACAGAGATGTGTTTTATTATGACCCTGACCGTTTGTTAGCACAGAGAGAGACAGAGTGGCTCACAGTGTTCAGTCCCTTATCTTGCATTGTTTATGTTCCAAAAATAATTTAATTATCTTAATAAACAAAAGCATTTTTGGTTCATAAACAAGGAGAGCTCAGAAAAAGTCAAATGTTCCAAAAAGCAGAAAAAAAAAAAAGAGAGAGAGAAGTCCCATTATTCTAGGCCCTTCTTCCTTCATATCAGACATTTGTACAACCCCACCCTTAAGAGACAATGAGCCAGCTAAGAAGAACAACTTTTTTTCACATTTTGTGCTGAGTTAATGAAGGCTTGGAAGCCTTCAAAATGGATTGGTATTTATGCTGGCTTTGAATACTATGACTGTGTCTATCTTCACCTTTCCCCCCATTTATTTAGTGGGAGTGTACACATGTACCATAAAAAAGAATGTGGAGGTCAGAAGACACCTTGGGGGAGCTGTTACCTCCTTCCATCATGTGGGTTCTGGGAATCAGGCCCAGGTCAAAAGGCTTGGCAGCCAGCACCTTGACACACTGAGATATCTTGCTGGTCCAAAATTCTTAAATGACTCCCCAAAAAGATTAAATGTAAAAGACCCAAATGTATGGCTTGTAACTTACAAGTATGTTTTTAAATTCACAAATTGATTCATTTTTTTAAAGTAGAGAGAATTTAAAACTATAAGGCTAAAGAAGGATTTCTGAGAGTAGAATGAATGAAGGGGGTTTCATGCTTCTTAGTTGGCTGTGTCACCCCAGACTGTCTATATTGCTTTAATCTTCCATTATCATTTATCAGTGTCTCTGACTTTCTCTCCTTGTGAACTCTTAGTACACATTAATGACAAATATCCCATGTTTTATCTTATATGTAAATATTAGCACTTATGCTTTTGATATTGCAGTGCCTTGAGCAAGAATGGCCTCCGTAGGCTCATAGACTTGAATACTTGGTCCTCATTTGGTGGAACTCTTTGGGAAGGATTAGGAGGTGTGGTCTTGTTGCAGGTGGTGTAGTGTAAACAGTTGAGGGGTTTCAAAAGTCCACATCATTCCCAGTTAGCTCTCTCAGTCTGGTCATTTGTTTTCAGATCGAGATGTGATCTCTCAGCTTTGCTGCCCCCATGCCTTTGCTCTGCCATCATGAACTCTAACCCTCTGAAACCATAGGCCCAATTAAATGCTTTAGTCATGGAGTTTTATCACAGAAGTGATAGAGAAGACAGGAAAGTCCAGCCGTAACCAAGAAACTTCTCCAGTGGGATGACTGCACTACAGAGCAGGCTCGCTCTCTCCCTGTTTCCTCCAATTGGAAGAGTCAGAATGTTTCATACAGAATAACAGGATCATAGACAAGATTACAAGTCTACGACAGATATGTGTGTTGTACTTTATATTCACAGACATCAGGTACTCATAAAGGACAAAGGAGGAGGAGAAGACCTTCTAAGGAAGAGGAAATACAATATCTTGTTATAAAGGGGAAATCAGACCAATAAAATTAAAGGTGAAGGAGATGGGAAAGCAGGGTGACTAACAATGAAGACATTTGAAAAGCTGTATGCAACCCCATTACTATAGGACCTTCCTAAAATATGCACATGCATAGAAGGAATTTAAATGGACCCACCATGTGATGGGAAGACAATGCACATCTATCCCCAACTTAATTAAACTAGACACCACATGCCACTAAATAAAACTGCTGATACCAGGAAAGATTTAAGTCTTGTTGAGTCATTGGCCAAAAGGTATCCAGAGGTTCCCCCAAACATCGTAAGTGGTATTCATTACCCTCCGCAACATAATTATAAGACCCTATTGATGAGGAAAGCATGGGCTTATGTCATCAAACAGAGAAACGGAGCTGGTGCTTAACCAGAAGCTTCACCCCTACTGATCAGTGTTCATGGTGCTTGGAGGTCCTGTTAGGCTTCCAGAAAAGTAATCTTCAGTTTCACTCAGCTACAAGCCCTGTGAATAACAATGACAAACTGCCTTCAGTATACACTGATGCAGCAGCAGCATGGGTTTTATGGGAATAACCAAGCAATTTTTAAAGTTGGATTTAAGGCTCCCCTTGAAGGGAGAAGCAGAAAGCATGCAAGTGTCAGAGGCAGTGGGTGCCTCCAAGGAAGCAGCATACTTGAGACACAGTAAGGTTGATGGACGTGTAAACTTACAGAGTTTCAGACAGCACAGGTTTAAACCAGACAAAATCCCAGCTCAGAGAAGACGGGAAAGTCCAGCCGTAACCAAGAAACTTCTCCAGTGGGATGACTGCACTACAGAGCAGGCTCGCCCTCTCCTTGTTTCCTCCAATCGGAAGAGTCAGAATGTTTCATACAGAATAACAGGATCATAGACAAGATCACAAGAGGAGCTGTGGGAATGTGAACTTGATACCAGGGAGGAAAAGAAGCAGCAGGTAAAGTCAAGACTGTCTGGTAAATGGTGAGTAAAGGAGGGAGGAAGGCAGAATGCTGTGAGCCCTTATACAGTGAGGAGAAGCTGACATCTCAGTGACAGAAGTGAAGGAGGACACCCCAGGAGGGAGAACATCATGAGTTCAGAGGGCTGTGATGATTATTTGTGACCTCTTCTCTGAACTGAGGGACACCCAGGTCCTGAGGACAGGAGGTCTGCCCTCACCTGTGTTGATGAGGGCTCCAGTGAAGCAACAGCATAGGGGAGAGGGCCATTCTCTGTCACATCTCAGACAGATGTCCATCTTTGCAACTCTCAGCATTCACGGTCTGAGGCTTTTGAATTCAAACTTGACCTGCTACTCAAGTTTGTCAGCCCCAGTTCTCAGGCTTTCTGACAAGTAAAAAAGCTCCACAGCAGTTTTCCTGCCTCTCCAGTTTGCAGAGAGCAGACCAGAATTTCCTTTTTTTTTTTCATTACCACATGAGCCATCACACATTAAAGCTGTTACTATCTGCCTCCCTCCCTACATACCATCTCACCATCTATTTGCTGAGGGTTCATGTCTCTGGACAATGCTAATACATCAGAAGAAAATTCAACAGCAAAAATGGCTTAGGACCTGAAAGGCCAGGCCAGAAGGCATCTATCCTCTTGCTAGATGACATTCATGGAAAAACATGAAAATAGGCAAAATAATTCAAGGAGAAGATGCAAACTAGACTGAAAATAGTAAACATGAATCCTTTGTGCAAGCCTATATCCCAAGCCCCTGCAGCTTCTGGCAGGAGTATCACCTGCCACTCCTCAGCTTCCACATTCAAAAATTAATTTATATTAGAAGGAAAGGTGATAACACATTTCCGTTATCTGGCCTGGAATTTGGGATAAGCACTCAATACAGAAGGTTGGTCGGTCAGGATTATCCTCATCACCACCCTTGTGCTGGATAGTTTTATGTCAACTTGACACAAGCTAAAGCAGAGGTCCTCAACTGTGAGTCTCAATCTTTTGGGGGCTCGAATGACCCTTTCAGGGGTTGCCTAAAACCATCAGAAAGCACAGATATTTACAGTATGATTCATGACGGTAGCAAAGTTAGTTATGAGGTAACCACAAGAATAATTTTATGATTGATGGGGTAGTGTCACCAGAACACGAGGAACTGGATTAAAGAGTCTCAGCATTAGGAAGGTTGAGAATCACGGAGCTCAAGTCATCTGAGAGGAAGAAGCCTCAAATGCAAAAAATGCCTCCATAAATTCAGGCTGTACACAAGCCTGTAGGACATTTTCTTACTTGGTAATCAATGATGGCTGAGCCAGCATATTGTGCAGGTGAGGCCATCCCTGGGCAGGTGGTCCTCGGTTCTATAAAGCAGGCTGGGCAAGCTATGTGGAGCAAGCCAGTGAGCAGCACCCCTCCATGCCTCTGAGTTAGCACCTGACTCTGAGATCCTGCCCTGTCCTGTCTTCCTTCAAAGATGGACGTGTAAACTGGAAAAAAAATGTTTTCTCCCCAATTTGCTTTTGGTCAATGGGGTTTCATCATAGAAGTGGTGACCCCAACTAAGACAGCCATCATGCCACTGCTGATGAAGTAGTTCTGTGCTGCTGAGAAATCCCTGAAGGAGATGGAGAGCTATCAAGGAACTGAGGGAAAAGAGAGGAACACCATGGCAAAGGGCTGGATTTGAAGAAGACTGGAGTCTTTGGCAGAGAACAAGGGAATGAAGTGTTGTGTGAAGCTGCGGGACAGCATAAAGGCCCATTATCTTTTCTGCGAGCTTTCCAGGAAAGGGAAAGGTTGGTGGTGGTAGCCAGGGAACAGAGAGGTTGGCAGCCTGTTCATTCAGCTGTTACCATGCCATGGTGCTTGCTCTTGGTTTTCTATTTGTTAAAGAGGGCGTTGTGAGAAAAGAGTGTGAAGAGTAGAGAAAAATAAGACCTGCTTCAACAAAAGCCCAGGAAGAGACCATGTCCGGCATGGTCAGCTCCAAGCGCTGGGGAACAGAAAGGTGTTTGGGTCGTAGGTGGGTGTCGACAGGGCTCTTTCTTGGGTTGGCAGGCAGCAGGTGGGCGTCATTTAAAAGTGAATATTAGAAATTATATAATAATGTAAGATTTGACCACTTAGTCAGGGAGGAAAAAGGCACAGTGGAAGGCATGAAAGCATTTCCTTCTTTCAGGCTTACAGGGAAGAGCTTTGGGCTTGGCCTCCACAGGAAGGTAGCACTGACTCAGCCTAGATAAGGGTGATTGACAGATGGAGTGTGCCTTGTAGGGGCTGTAAGCCTTCTGCCCCCCTTGTTCCAAGAGAAGCAGAGCCTGAGTCAGGCAAGTGCTGTGCTGTTCATTGAGGTAGTACTCAGGGAGAAAATGCCCTGCTGGGGTCTCAGAGAGTGGGGGGTGGGGCGCACCAGGAGTAAGCATGCTCAGGCTGCAGACCTCTCCATGCTTTTGTTTCTAGTCTGGTGGACTGAACTATTTACCTTTGTTCCAGGTTCCTGTGCTTCCTAAGCCCATAGCTACTCCAGCTAATGCTCTAGATGTGGGAAAAACTGCATGTTTTATTTCCCAATTCAGGTTCCTTTCTACAAACATTTCTATGAGCAGTTGTCTTCTTCAGCTGTCCTACTCCTCCTAGATATTATTTTTAAAGCCTTAGGGACTACATCTGAGAAGCCACTGACAGACGGAGCCAAACACTGGCGATCCCTGACACTCTGGGAGCCGCTCAGCACTGAGCAGCGAGGCCTTCACTTGCTTTCTTCTACATGTTGTGTTCTTGTGTTTGCCTCTTTGACACAGCAGCCTGGGCCCTGGAAAACCCATCACCTAGGAACACCCGTGAGTGCAGAGTAAAAAAAAAAAAAAAAAAAAAAAAAAAAAAGGCAAAGAAAAGTCTTTATGTTTGTTTAAGTATTTTTTGTTTCTTTCTAGTTTTGTTCGTTAGGCAAAGGGCCAGGGTTCCTGGTAGTACAAAAGCACTGTCCCCTGACCTTCCCTCTTCCAGACAAACTGCAGGCACACACACAAGGCCAGGTGATGCTGAGGGGAGACAAAGAGGAAGGCTGCTCCTCTGTCCCTGCTCCTGTGGTAAGGAGGGGGCCCCTTCTGTCACAGCTGCAGAGGGTAGGACTGTGTAGAAAAATAGAGACAACACAGACTTCAAAGTCTGTGGACTCCTGAACAGAACTCGAAGGGACCCATGTACCAGACAGACAAAAACAGCACAGCCAGACGTGCAAAAGGCTGAAAAATTGGACATGGTTTGAAACTTTGCCCACAGGACAGCATCCAAGAGGGACAGAATGCCAGCGCCTTCCTCTTGTGAAGGTCAAAGCCCACAGAGTAGACCATCAACACACTCTGGACCTAAGAAGGTGAGTTGTCCATCATCAAAGAAGCTTCTGTTGGCAGCAAATGGTGAGCAGAGAACAGCTGACTGTTCGGTGCTCAACCCAGATGATACGTCTCCAGTGCAACCTGACATCAGAGGCTCTGTGAACATCATAGAAAGGCTGGGGGTTGTAAGAGCCAGAGGACAAAGATGTCAGCTGGGAGATAACGTCTCATGTACGTGACAGGGAAGCTACACCATGGAACTGAAGTACAGCTTCCTTAAACAAGACCTAGACAACACCAGCTGTCATGTCAACTTGAGTGGGGTCCCTCACAAGGCCCCGCCCCTAGATGAAAATGTGTAGGCAATTAATGGTTGCTGAGAGAGGGAACATTGTTCATTCTCTTCTAGAAACAAGTTCTGTTCACATGTATAACACGTGTGAAAGAATCAAATGGGAAGTTTAAGGGTGAGGAATGAGAAAGGATGTCTCCTCTGTCAATAAGCTGCTGGGTAAATTAACTCTTAGGTATCCATATAATGGAAGGTTAAATGTTAACTACTAAAGCAAATATAACAATGCAGGTATGAAACCCAGTATCGCTAGTGTTTTCCTGCAGCAAGTAAAAAGAGATTGTGATCAAATTTGTATCTGTTTGTATAAGCATGGACAGTCTCTAAAAGTACAAGAGGGCTGAGAGTGGGAGGAAGTATGGTGTCTGCCTGTGACCATATTGTGTTCATTGAGCTACCTGGTGTCTGTCAAAAGTAAAAATAAGGGCTGGAGAGATGGCTCAGAGTTAAGAACACTCTCTGTTCTTCCAAAGGTCCTGAGTTCAATTCCCAGCGACCACATGGTGGCTCACAACCATTTGCAGTAAGATCTGGTATGCAGGCAGAATGTTGTAAAAATAATAAATAATATCTTTAAAAAAAGAAGCTTTCCATGATGTTTAAAAAAAGTAAAAACAAACACGTGCACGAGCACACATGCACACACACACAACACACAGAGAAAGAGAGCCTTATCATAGTGGTCCCTTCACGTCTGGGTGAGCTAAAGTTACCCAGGATTTCCGTTAACAAGGCTTACTCTTGATCCCATAATATGAAGAGGCTTAATGTCTGCGGAGATCTTGTTTCATCTCAGTCTGAGTTAGACTCCTTGATGATCCCATGAGGACACTGCTTGCAGTGAAAGCATTTTATTGTGGCCTAGAGCCTAACTTTCGCCGCCCCAGCACCCCAGCACCCCAGTACCCCAGCTCACATACCCTGTTGCTTTCTGCTCATCCCATAGGAGCTCCAGACTGTTTGAAGAGTCCTTTCTGGGTTCACCACCAGGATCATTCCTTCCACTGGTGCCTTCCTCTGAATACTAGGCAGGGTCAGGCTGTGACCTTCAGTCCTCACTTCCAGACCCCGACAGTGACCCTCACCCCCATCGCAAACCTTCGCCGTCACTCTGGCCTGAGCACCTGCCACACTGCAAATGTTCCCTTCTCCACCTCAAGAATTTGATTCTGGCTTTCCTTGGGGTCAAGGGACCCTGGTTGTGGTCTGTCTTTAGACTATCCCTGGCTGTAGATGCCATCAAGTTGCTTTCCTGGAATCTCAGAATAAAGAGGCACTGGGCCTTTCCTTCTCTTTGCTCTGGGCTGCTTTCTCACGAGGGCACACGTGGCGGTGTGCAGCTGCTCTGGCCTGTCTGTAACTTTGGCTGACACCCAGGACAGCCGCTAAGGGGACAGGAATCTCTTTCCCTTTTTGTTCCGTTGAGCACTTTGTTTCCCCAACTTTTGAATCCAGGTGATTTCCCCTAATTGGCAAACAAAAACCACTGGAATGAGGCAAAGAGATGGCTGCCCCATGTGGAGTGCTGCACAAGTCATTTAAAATGAAATCAATCTCACTTCTTCCCTTCCCCGTCAGTGTTCTGAAATAATATTTGAAGTTCTGTTTGGTCTCTTTGGGGAAATGCCGATGAATTGAGGCATATAGCGAGGCTATATTTCAAGCCACGTTTGTGCTCAGGACTTCTAAAAAGTGATTCTGACTTACGGGTAATGCAGAATACGCATTTAATAAGCTGCTGTGTGACTTCTTTCCCGAGGGGTGGGGAGGGGTTCTTAAGGAAATTATGGTAAAATACAGACCCAGCTGAGAGGAACCTCTTCCCCGAGAGTGAGTGCTAATCCACAGTGTTTTTCTTTTTTTAATTTTCATGTGTTTCTCTATTTGATTAAAAAAACTGAGTTACTTAATTTATTTCATGTGCATGGGTGCATTGCCTACATGTATGTATATGCACCACGTAACATGCTTGGTGCCCACAGAGGTCAGATAGTGTCGGGTCACCTGGAACTGGAGTTACAGATGGCTGGAAACCAAGATATGGGCGCTAGGAGCTGAGCCTAAGTCCTCTGCAAGCACAGCCCGTGCCCTTAACCATTGAGCAATATTTCCAGTCACCATCTTCTTTTAATTTTTATTAGTCCACAGTGAAATTAAGAGGGTTTTTTTAAAATGTTGAAGTTTGAAAGAAAAATGTATAAATTCTCAGCTTTCCTGTTTTGCCATTAACCATATCATAGGTTTGTGTGAATAACGCTCTCTTTATCATTTGTTAGCTGAAGACTGAAGGAGGGAGCTTGTCACTGAGGGCTCCCTGCCCAGCTCCCTGAGTCCAGCTCGTTCTCCTGGGTCTCCTCTTTGCAGGTGCTCTCCTCATGGAGACCCAGGCTGCATGCCCCAGAGTGCACATTTTCCACCACTGGTTGCCGGCACCCAGAGGGGACAGCTTGTACACCCCATGCACACTGCCTCCGTCACTGAGCTCACACCTGCTCAGGAGGTGGCACCTGCAAGTGGGGGTGCATGCTCCCATTGCCTCGGGATAAAACGGATGTGCGCCCTCAAAGCAACTGGTTATTTGCAAACAATATTTGGTAGGAAAAGAGCCTGCAAATTCTGTTTTAAAACAAACAAGAGAAACCGCTTATTCCATTGCAGTTGTGGGTGAATTTTCATCCTTGACTAAACAACAACACTTGCCTGCTTGTTTGTTTCTGCTGCTCTGTGTTGTATCCAGGCCTCAAACTTAGTGTGGAGGATCCCTTCCAGTCTCCAAAAAGAATCATAAGTTTGATTGAAAGATGGCCCGATAGGTGAAGTGCTTGCCCTGAAGCCACACGGACCTGGGTTCAGATCCTCAGCACTTATTTAAAAAGCCAGGCACTGCAATCCCAGCACTGCAGAGGCAGGTGGATCTCTGAGTTATAGGCTAGCCTTGATTATATAACCAGTTCAAGCCAGCCGGTGAGACTCTGTCTCAAAAGGAAAAAAAAAAAGATGACTTTAGTATGATTGATACAGCTGTTTCAAAACGTAGTCCTAAATTTGTTGTGGCATGAAATGATTTGGCACAGAGGCTACTCTATAGGAAGACATACAGTACTGGCCCCCACTGTCCTCCTTAGACCTTGGCATCCCATTTGAAACTTCCGTGTTCCAATTCATCATAGTTTTTTCATAAAGGCTGATCGGCAAATACCCAGGTCCAGTGCAGTTTTCTTACAAACTAATCCGAATTTATCACTTAAAATTTTATTTTTGCTGGCAAATTGGAGTTAAAAATTTGGTAGCTGTTGTGAAGGTAAACATGCACAGGCCATCACTCAATGCACAAGTTTTTCTGTTCTGGTCTCTTGAACTTCAGAGGGCCTGTCACTGCTGTAGCCAACAGAGCATCATAAAAGTAATGCCACCTGACCTCAGACTCTACACAGGAAACCTTTTGAGTTCCATCTGTCTGGTAGATAGGGATATGGAGAGAAATGGTACAGCTAAGGTGTTAAGAAGTCCTGATGTCTGCCTCCTGCTGATTGGAAAGATGTAGTATGAGTGTATCTGGGAGCCACCGAGCTAATGGAACAGGTTCCAGGCTGAGCCCAAAGGCCCAGGACCTCTGAGCACTGAGTGTAGGAGATGACCTGAGCCCTTCTCCACACTGCAGGCCTCCACTCATACCAGGAGGACCCTTTGTCAGCATTCTCCAAACACACTAAGCAGTGATGCTCAACCAGGTGCTAAGCATCTGTAGTCAGGCTCCTCGGACACAGGAAGTCAACCACCATAGCCGGCTCCTCTCAGGATGCTCACACTGAAGCATGTCAGCTGCTATTCTCGGGAGGGCACTCAGAGGTGCCAGGGGGTGAGGAAGCCCCAACAGTGCAGCAGGAGAGGGAAGGAAAGAGGTGCCTGTCCAGTTGTCCTTGTCTAGACCCTGGACGTGGAGAAGAGATCATCAGACAGCTTCTGCCTCCCTAACTGTGGACTGAACGGGTAGGTGGAACATCCAATGAGAACTATCTAGCCGCCTACCGACACCCAGGCCTCAGGAATAATGCTTAGTTACTTTATACCCCTCACTTTGGGAGGGGTTTCATGGGGTAATAGTTTTCTGGAAGATAGTTCTACTGAAATGCCACATTTGAAAGACATTTTTTTAAAACAAGTTAGAAAAGTTTAGACCCAGGTTTTAATTTGGGGACAGATACAAGTACTTCTTTATGGCCTTAGCCATGGCAACAATTAAACACTCTCAAACAGCATTCCCAGAAGGCTCTTTTGCAGACAAAAGTGTCTATTTAAGAAGCATTGCTCTTAACCACTTACGGCTTCAAATGTCTCTTTTTTATAACAGGAGCAGATTAAGTACACCCCCCCTCCCAAATATCTACGTGACATCCTATTAACCAAGTTACCACTGAAAACCCATCTTGTTTTTGCTTTACTATTGAGCAAAATTTGTAGAGAAAAAAACAACAAACAAACAAACAAAAAAAAAACAGAGCTCTTGCATCCTCTTCATATGGATTCTTCAACTGTTTGCGTTTTATCATGTTGGCATTATCTGTCTCTCTTAACGTGTACACATAGCGCTGTTTATTACCGGTCTGTTCCTCCATGTCTAAAGAGTTCAGGACATATTCCTTCACAAAACCACAGGGCAATGGTCAATAGCAAGTCTTAGCACTGAGGAGCCCTGCTCTCTAACCGACAAGCTTGATCTAAGACTCACCAGCTGTTCCAATAATTCCTTTACAGAGCAATAAGAATGAAATATCCATTGAGGCAGAAGTCTAGAGTCACGTTTAACACAGCCTCTTCTGTGCTCTTTAATCTGGGACGGGTCCTTAGTCTTTCTCCATCCAGTTGTAACAACAGAAAAGCAAAGCCAATTTGCTAGAACTGTAAAACATATCAAAGCTATGGGGGGGGGGGACAGAAGAACACGTGATATCGGTGACAGGTGAGAGTGGGCTGAGATGCACGTGCTGTCATTGGCGGATGGTGTGTGGCAGCCTGGAGCTTATACAGATGCAGACACAGCCGCCCCCCCAAAAAAAACAAAAACAAACAAAACAAAACAAAAAAAAAACAGGCCACCCGCCACTGCGAGATGCCCTAGCAAAGGTTCACTTTCTGGGTTGGACCTCCTGGAAGGACCACTGTGGTCCATGATCCCACTAGGAACCATGTTGGTGTCTGTGGTCCATGATGCTGCCCTAAGCCGCTGTGAAACCTGAGATCCATGTGGACCTGCAGAAACTTGGTGATGTCCGAGCCTTGGTGATGTCCTCGGGTGTTGATGCCTTGGGAGGACATGTTATTGTAAGTGGCTTGTGTAGCCACCTGAGGCACACTGAAGCTCATAGTCTGTGCAGCTACTGAGGGTCATGAATGGGTTAGTGGTCTTAATATGGCCAGGGGCCATGTTGATGTATGTGGCCCGTGTAAGCACCCTCTCTGGCTGCAGGATTGTTCTCCAGAGTTGATAGCTTCTGGCAGGGGTACAGGTAGAGAAAGACCCACCTTCCCATGAGGTGCTGGCCACCAGGAATGTGGTGCTCCACTGAGCATATGGACAATACAAAAAGGACTTTTTTCTTTGTTTTATTTTGTTTTGTTTTTGGGTCGGGATGACTGCAGAGGAAGGGAGCAGGCATGAGAGGACTGAGACATGAGTGCAATCAGGGTGATAGTCCTAAATAATAAGCATAAAAATGTTTTGGACTAGACTTTTAAATAATTATTATTAAATTTAGAAATTGTTTTAAAAAATGTAATGAGCCAACACTAATTTGAATGTTTCTGAGCATTCTTAGAGAGTATTATCTCTGTGTTCTAATTGTTAAATACCTTATTCCTTGTTGTGGTGTCTGTGGGCCTCTAATTATCTTATTAGCCATTTTTTGTTTGTTTGTTTGCTTGTTTGTAGAATCTTGTGTTTATGCATTTTTTATTTTATGTGTATATGCTTGGTCGTCACTGTGGTTGTTCACATCCACAAAGTCCCTGCATGATTTAGTTCATACTGAATTCAAGCTTAGCTTTCTGTGAGTCCATGCCTCCTCGTGCCTTGTTTACATGCTTTTCACCTCTGGCAATACTGCTCTCCCATGGCTTTTCCTGTACATTCTTCCCTCCAGGTTCATCTCAGCCTCCTGGAAGCTGAGCTTACCAGCAACAACAATGTAGCAGTTCAGCACAGCAAACAACATTGTCTCCAACAACAACAACAACAAAATGGCCAAAGATTCCAGAAGAAAGACACTCACATGGGTATGAGCTATGGCATGGGAAACAATGTCACCTTGTTTGACACTGGCTGGTAACATGTAAGTCATATAACTAAACATGCCTTCTTTCCACAGGAGAGGAAGCCAACATGGAGCTTCACTGCTGAGTTGAAAAGATGCTGAGATGGCTGGAAGAGAGGAAAGAAGGAGATAAAGAGACAGACAGACAGAGACAGAAACACACAGAGATAGAGAGAACACAATACTGCAAGCGGACAGTCCCACCTGTCTGCTTCTTTATACATCCACCTATAAAGAAGAGTCCAGGGAAATTCTCAACTAGAAGGATCAGAAAGAAAGATGCCTGGAGTTCAGAAAAGCTGGGGGTCTCCTGTCTCCTCTAGCCCAACAGGAAAATATCCTAAATCCCGACATACAGCACACAGAGCCTAGGGGGCGCGTGCCTAAGCCATGAAGCAAACAGCATCATCACACACTGGCTTTGTTCAAAATAGACCAAGATGAAAATCAAGACCCCATGAGGTTCGAACTATTTCATATTCATCTGAAAACACATCTCAAGGATAGTTACAGGGCTGGTGAGATGGCTCAGCAGGTCTGACTGTCAAGACTGACAACCTGACTTTGACCCCTGGGACCTATAAGGTGGAAGGAGAGATTCAACTCCTTCAAGTCATTATCAGATGATCAGACCTGACCACCCCCCTCATACACACATGCATGTGCACTCACATACACTCTAAAATATATTCTAAAACTTAAAAGACCCTTAGTCTTGCTTTTTAAAGGAATATTTATAAGAACACAAAAAATTTCCAAGACCCAATCAAGTGGACATTTCAGCATCAAACAACCAATTTTAAAAACTGCCAAAAGAGTAACGAAATAAGAAAGTATAGTATATAATAAAGGTAAAAACCAGTCCATCACAAATGACCTGATGATGACAAATAATTAACAGACAAAGCTGTTTGTTTAGGCACTATAAGAACTAGGAAGGGGAGGAGGACCTTCCCTATCAGTTGACTAGGGGTGTTGGGAGAGAAGAGGGAGGGAGGGTGGGATTGGGAGGAGATGAGGGAGGGGGCCACAGTTGGGATACAATGTGAATAAATTGTAATAAATAATAAATAAAAAAGAAAAAAATAAACAAATTAAAAAAAAACTAGGAAATGGGGTTGGAGAGATGAAGAGCAGTTAAGAGCTCTGGCTGCTTTTGCAGAGCACCCTGGTTGGTTCCCAGCATTCAAATGGTATCTCACAACTATCTCTAACTCCAGCTCCAGGATATCTGATGCCCACTTCTGACCTCCACAGGCACTGTACATATGTGGTACATATATAGGCATACAAGTAAAAAACTCAAAGGAGGAAGAAGCAGAAGGAGAAGAAAGAGGAGGAGGAAGAGGAGGAGGAGGAGAACTAAGAATTGGCCGAAATTCTTAGAATAGACATAGAAATTTAACAAAGAGCACATTCCAATATCTAAGGATGAAAATTATAATTTTGCCTGACCTAAAAGAGAAAAAAATTACAAAAATAAAAACAAGTACCAGATTGGACAATATAGGAAAACAGATGAATGAGCTCATGCCCAAAATAAAAAAATAGAAGAAAGAATTTCAGAAGAAAACTAATAGCCAGTGAGCACAGACAAGTTCACTAATAAATGCAGTCCCTGGAAAGGAAGCAGAACAGAAAAAGTATAAGAAACAACAAAACCAAAAAGTTTTCTGTGTTTGATATGAAATATTAACATAAATTTCAAGGATCCCCAGCACAAGAAATATCATTATCAGATTTTTAAAAATCAGTAAGACAGGTGAAAACAGGCGTGTTCAGAATGGTCTGGTCAATAACATGAAAGAATCAGTGTTTTCCAGAGAGCGCTCTTCAGTTGCACATATGATCTCACGGTGACGGTGACAGCACATACAAAACCTGTGCAAGCTCCACCCAGACACACTCCGAGCAGAGAAAGGGGGAGGTGGGCACAGGAATTCCCCCGTAGCTGAGGAGCTATCTGTATTTGATGGTTGCTAGGAGAAGAGTTGGTTTTCTTTAACGATGTGGCCTATGGTAGGTCCTTGCCTAGGCAGCTCTCACTCCCAAGACTAGTTGGGCAGCACAAAGTAACCTCGGTGGAAAAAAAAGAAATCTCAAAGGTGGTGGGAAGGGATCGACAGGGTGGCAAAGGGAGAGGCTGAGAGTGAACATGCTCAAAGCACAATGCACGAAATTCTCAAAGGGTTGATACAAACACTGTTTTTTAAAAGTTCAACAAAATGGAACATAACTCAAAGACACAAAGTTTAATAGTGGATTTCTCACTGTTCACAGCAGGCAGAAGATAGGAGCAAACCATTATATAAGAACTAAAGATAACGCCCATCAGCCCAGAAATATATACTTAAGAAATTTTATTCTAAACAAAGGCAAAATTGGGTGTTTTTCAGAAACTCCTCAGCTAGAACCTGCATACAAAAAGTCTTGTAGGACATTCTTCAGGCACTGAGCAAAATAATGCCACACAGAAACCATGAAAGGAAAATACAAAAAGGGGTAATTACTTGAGTAATCACTTCTGATTAAGTTGCTTTAAACTACAGCTGACTACTTAAAGGATGATAAAAATAATAACATAAAGAGAAGTTGAGGCCTGGATAGCTCAACAGATAAGGCGCCTGACCCTGAATCTGATAACATAGATAAAGCATCCAGCAAGCATCACAAAGGCTGGGAAGGGCAGGGAATGAACAGATGCAGTGCTGTGAGGCCAGATGCAGAGCAGAGTACATCACCTGCAGGTAGACTGTGGCCCATCAAGGCTCTAGGCTTAAAGCTCCTGGGCAACACCAACACTGACACAGAGTTAGAGCCAATGTGGCCATGGAGAAGGTGGCTCATTGTGCCCATCTTAATACTGGGAAGTGGCTGATGACATGGAGACGCTAACACCACTGGAAAAATAAATTCAGTGTTTCCATTTCCTGGGAGTGGGCACCCTCTCACCCTGAGAGAACACTGAGAGGGCACTGCTGTCTTCCAGGGAGCAGAAAGAAGTGACAGGAAGCCTAGGCTAGAGCAACTATGATGACTTGATGCATCAGGGCTGGAAGGTAACACAGGATGAGTCAACCTGAGATGGACCATAGGGTTCTAGCAAAGAGTGGTGGCTTCTAGTTGTTTAGTATGTGGTGCTGGGTGATGTGGGAAGGAAAGCATGCATTGATGAGTGTGAGTTTGACAAAGGAGTTGACTAGAGAAATGAACTCAGAATTGGTTGTTCTGTTTATAAAATGAAGATCTATCAACAACATGTCTCAGAGTTACTGAGCCTTGGTTCACCCTTCCTCAAACCATCAAAACATTGTGAAATAGAAGAAATAAAAATGGTCAATCCAGCAAGTAGAAAACAGAGACTAGATGACACAAATACAAAACAACTGAAAGATTTTATCTTTACACTCAGATTTAAGCTCAAATGTATAAATACTAGTATACACTGTAGTGGTCTAAGCAAAATATTTGGAATCCAGCAGTTTTCAGAGCAGAAAAAGTAAAACCCGCATTGAACCTATTGTCATAAAACCTACATTGGAGTAAAGTCACAGGCTGGTGAGACAAGGCTCAACTAGTAAAAGCATTTGCTGCCAAGGCTAATGACCCGATTTTGGTCCCCACTACTCAAGTGTTAGAAAGAAGGAAGCGACTCCTGCAAGTTGTCCTCAGACCTTCATACATACAATGTAGCGTGGGGGGTACAACACACACACACAAATACGCATGCACATAAATATACACATTCACACACATATCCACATGCATGCTCACATACACAAATATGCATGCACTCATGTAGACAGACATGACACACACATACACATATGCACACATGCATGCACATATAGACCAATAAATAATGTAAAGTAATTTTTAAATAAAAACAAATGATTAAATGTAAAATATTTCAGAAATGTATGGTAGGATGAGTTAAATATGTTTTAAGATTCAAGCCCATTAAGGATGTTCTCTGATGATGATGGAGCTAAGTTAGAAAAGCAGATTAAACTATTAAAAGCTATATGAATACATGGACTAGCATTGAATAATACAATGAATAACGTTGTAATAAAAGAAATAGAGAAACTGGAAAATATTTTAAGTTAATGAAAACAAAGGCTCAGAAAACTAAAATGTATCTGATAACGTGACACAACACTAGAAAAATGTGGCTATAAAGATGTTTTTGTTTTGGTCACAGGTGTGGGATGTGGGACTGATTCAGACTGTCCACAGCAGCAGACTATTTGCCTTGTGCTGGCTCTGAGAGGAGCTCTTTGCTAGCTGCACATAGTTTAAATCTGAGGACTCTGAAGAGAGAATAAATACTAGAGTTCAGAAAGGCGATCAGAAAAAGGACAAAGCTGTTCCTGCTTCTCCCTTGCTGCTCCTGGTTGCTGTTATGATATAAGAAGTTGAAGATCTCCTGAAACGAGGACTGGACTGGTTCCAAGGAACCCAATGACCCTAACCAGCAGGAAGCAGTTAAGATAACTGCGTCCCCTCTCCCACTAACCCCTTCTCTATCCTACCTGGTGTTGGAGTGATGGAAAAGATTGGGGTGGAATAGGGAGAAAAGGATAAAAGAAATGTAAATAAAAGAGTTTTTTTTAAGTTCATCAACAGAAAAATTATAGTCTGTATTAAAAAAAACAAACAAAAACAAAAAACCAAACATGTCCTCAACTTCTCCCTTCCTTAAAAAAACTATTGGAGAGAAGTAACAGTGCCTTTTGTTTTTGTGGACAAAATACTGTCTTTAGAGAAAATCGTACTGATTCTACACACGAATGCAACCTGAACTAATTAAATCATATAGCAAAGAAGCAGGATGTGAAACTGATATGCAAAGAACCAATTATATTTCTATTGAACTAATATTTCTATTGAAATAATATTTGCAGTTGAATCAAAAAAGTTGACTCATGTTTATAGATGTAATTCTTCAACTGCCTTTTATAAATTGTCAGATCTCTGCTTCTTTAAAAACCATGGGGCCAAAAGCTTTTGTGTGGCCTGAAATTCAGTCCTTCATTAATGGGCAAGCATCAGAATGTATTCTTTTTATTTACATGGCCTGGGTGCTAGCGTTGTCCTTTTCTCACCACTGACATCATCCATCATCTCTGGAGAGTAGAAATTTGAGAGCATACAGAATTTTTGTTTTTGTTTTTTTTTAAATAGATTTAAGATTTCTTTTTTAAAATTCTTTATTAATTACACTTTATTCACTTTGTTCCCCCCTGTGGTTCCCTCTCTCCTCCCATCCCAATCCCTCCCTTCCTCCACCCTCTGCATGCATGCTCCTCCCCAAGTCCACTGATAGGGGAGGTCTTCTTTTCCTTCCTTCTGATCCTAGTCAATTAGGTCTCATCAGGAGTGGCTGCATTGTCTTCTTCTGTGGCCTGATAATGCTGCTTCTCCCAGGGGGAGGTAATTAAAGAGCAGGCCAATCAGTTCATGTCAGAGACAGTTCCTGATCCTATTACAATGGAACCCACTTGGATACTGAACATGGGCTACATTTGTGCAGGGGTCTTAGGGTATCTCCATGCATGGTCCTTGGTTGGTGTATCAGTCTCAGGAAAGATCCCTGTTTTGGTTCTGTTGTTCTCCTTGTGGAGTTCCTCTCCTCTCCAGATCTTACTGTTTCCTACTTCTTTGATAAGATTCCCTGAACTCTGCCCAAAGGTTGTCCATAAGTCTCAGCATCTGCTTTAATAGTCTGCAGGGCAGAGTCTTTCAGAGGTCCTCTGTGTCAGGCTCCTGACTTGTTCCCTCTTTTCTCCTTATTTTAATGTCCATCCTCTTTGCCTTTCTGGATAGGGACTGAGAATTTTAGCAAGAGGCCTCCTTCTTGATTAGTTTCTTTAGGTGTACAGATTTTAGTAGGTTTATCCTGTATTATATGTCTATATGAGTGAGTATATACCGTGTGCATCTTTCTGCTTCTGGGATAGCTCACTCAGGATCTTTTCCAGATCCCACCATTTACCTGAAAATTTCATGATTTCCTTTTCTTTTTATTGCTGAGTAATATTTCATTGTGTAGATGTACCACAATTTCTGTACCCATTCTTCCACTGAGGGGCATCTGGGCTGTTTCCAGCTTCTGGCTATTACAAATAAGGCTGCTACAAACCTGGTGGAGCAAATGTCCTTATTGTGTACCTGAACCTATTTTGGGTGTATGCCTAGGAGTGGCATAGCTGCATCTTGAGAAAGCGCTATTCCTAGTTGTCTGAGGAAGTGCCAGATTGTTTTCCAGAGTGGTTGTACAAGTTTACATTCCCACCAGCAGTGGAGGAATGTTCCCCTTTCTCCACAACCTCTCCAGCATGTGTTGTCTCTTGAGTTTTTTATCTTAGCCATTCTGATGGGTGTAAGGTGAAATCTCAGGGTGGTTTTGATTTGCATTTCCCTTATGACTAAGGACGTTGAACATTTCTTTAAGTGTTTCTCTGCCATTCAATATTCCTCTATTGAGAATTCTCTGTTTAGCTCTGTACTCCATTTTTTAATTGGATTATTTTTATTTGTTGCTGTTTAACTTCTTTAGTTATATATACTGGATATTAGTCCTCTGTCAGATATAGGGTTGGTGAAGATCCTTTCCCAATCTGTAGGCTGTCCTTTTGTTCTGACTGCTACAAACAGTGTTCTTTGCTTTACAGAAGGTTTTCAATTACAAGAGGTCCCATTTATTGATTGTTGCTCTTAGAGCCTGTGCTGTTGGTGTTCTGTTCAGGAAGTTGTCTCCTGTACCAATGAGTTCCACTTGGACTTTAGTTTTCTGCAGGATGAAAAGTATGGATCTATTTTAAATTTTCTACATGTAGACATCCAGTTAGACCAGCACCATTTGTTGAAGATGCTGTCTTTTTTCATTGAATGGTTTTGGCATCTTTATCAAAAATCAGGTGCCCATAAGTGTGTGGATTTATTTCAGTCTTTGATTCCATTGATCCACCAGTCTGTTTCTATGCCAGTACCATGAAGTTTTTAGTATTGTTGCTCTATAGTACAGCAGCTTGAGATCAGGGATGGAGATACCTCTTGAAGATCTTTTACTGTAGAGAATTGTTTTAGCAATTCTGGGTTTCTTGTTGTTCTATATGAAGGTGAGAATATTTCCTTCAAGGTCTGTAAAGAATTGTGTTGGTAATTTGATGGGAATTGCATCGAATCTGTAGATTGCTTTTGGTAAGATGGCCATTTTTACTATAGTAATCCTGCCAAGCCATGAGCATGGGAGATCTTTCCATCTTCTGATATCTTCTTCTAATTCTTTCTTCGGAGACTGGAATTTTTTTCATACAAGTCTTTGACTTGCTTTGTTAAGTTCACACCAAGGTACTTTATGTCCTTTGTGGCTATTGTGAAGGGTGTTGATTCCCTAATTCCTTTCTTGTCCCTTTTGTCTTTTGTATACAGGAGGGCTAATGATGTTTTTTTTTTTTTTTTTTTTTTTAGTTAATTTTGTATCCAGCCACTTTGCTGAAGGTGTTAATCAGCTGTAGGAGTTCCCTGGTAGAATTTTTGGGGTCACTCAGGTATACTATAATATCATCTGCAAATAATGGTACTTTGACTTCTTCCTTTCCAATTTGTATCTCCTTGATCTCCTTCAATTGTCTTATTGCTCTAGCCAGGACTTCAAGAGCAATGTTGAAGAGATACAGAGAGAGTGGGCATCCTTGCCTTGTCCCTATTTCAGTGGGAATGATTTAAGTTTCTCTCCACTGAGTTTGATGTTGGCTATAGGCTTGCTGTATATTGCCTTTACTATGTTCAGGTATGTGCCTTGTATCCCTGATCTCTCCAAGACTTTAAACATGTATGGATGTTGGATTTTGTCAAATGCTTTTATAGCATCTAAGGAGATGATCATGTGGTTTTTCTCCTTCAGTTTCTTTATGTGGTGGATCACATTGCTGGATTACTGTATATTGAACCACCCCTGCATGCCTAGGATGAAGCCTACTTGGTCGTAGTGGATGATGTCTTTCATGTGTTCTTGGATTCAGTTTGGAAGTATTTTGTTGAGTATGTTTGCAATGATGTTCATGAGGGAGATTAGCCTGAAATTCTCTTTCTTTGTTGGGTCTTTGTGAGGTTTAGGTACCAAGGTGACTGTGGCTTCATAGAATGAGTTTGGTAGTGTTCCTTCTGTTTCTATCTTGTGGAATAGTTTGAAGAGTATTGGTGTTAGCTCTTCTTTGAAGGTCTGGTAGAATTCTGTGCTGAAACCATCTGGCCCTGGGCTTTTTTTGCATGGGAGATTTTTGATGACAGCTTCTATTTCCTTAGGGGATACAGGACTATTTAATTGATTTACCTGGTCTGGATTCAGATTTCGCATGTGGAATCGATCAAGAAAATTGTCCGTTTCATTTAGATTTTCAAATTTTGTGGCATATAGGCTTTTAAAGTAAGACCTAATTATTGTTTGGATTTCTTCAGTGTCTGTGGTTATATCCCCCTTTTCATTTCTGATTTTGTTGATTTGGATAGTGTCTCTCTGCCTTTTAGTTAGTTTGGCTAAGGATTTGTCTATCTTGTTGACTTTCTCAAAGAACCAGCTCTTGGTTTCATTGATTCTTTGAATTGTTTTATTTGTTTCTAATTGATTGATTTCAGCCCTGAGTTTGATTAGTTCCAGCTGTTTACTCCTCTTTGGTGTATCTGCTTCCATTTTTTCTAGGGCTTTTAAGTGAGCCATTAACTTGCTTGCATGAGATGTTTTGAATTTCTTGTTGAAGGCACTTAGTGCTATGAACTTTCCTCTTAGCACTGCTTTCATTGTGTCCCATAAGTTTGGGTATGTTGTGCCTTCATTTTCATTGACTTCTAGAAAGACTTTAATTTCTTTCTTTATTTCTTCTCTGACTCAGCTGTCATTTATTATCAAGTCATTCAGTTTCTATGCGTGTGTAGGCCTTTTGCTATTTTTGTCATTGAGGTCCAGCTTTAGTCCATGGTGATCAGATAGGAGGATACAAGGGATTATTTCAATCTTCTAGTATCTGTTGAGGCTTGCTTTTTGACCAACCATATGGTCTATTTTGGAGAATGTTCCATGAGGTGCTGAGAATGTAAATTCTTTTGTGTTTGAGTGAAAGGTTCTGTAGATGTCTGTGAGGTCCATTTGATTCATGACCTCTGTCAGAGTTATTGTTTCTTTGTTTAATTTCTGTTTTGTTGACCTGTCCTTTGTTGAGAGTGGGGTGTTGAAGTCTCCCATTATTAATGTGTTGGGGTCTATGTGTGGTTTAAGTTTTATTAAAGTTTCTTTTACAAATGTGGGTGCCCTTGCATTTGGGGCATAGATGTTCAGGATTGTGATATCTTCCTGATGGATTTTTTTCCCTTGATGAGTATGAAGTGTCCTTCTCTATCTCTTTTTATTAATTTTGGTCGAAAATCTATTTTATTAGATATCAGAATGGCTACTCCTGCTTGCTCCTTCACTCCATTTGATTGGAAAATCATCTTCCAGCCCTTTATTCTTAGGTAATGTCTATCTTTGTGATTTAGGTGTGTTTCTTGTATGCAACAGGTTGTTGGGTCTTGTTTAGACATTCTGTTAGTCTGTGTCTTTTTATTGGAGAATTGAGTCCATTGATGTTGAGAGAGATTAATGACCAGTGGCTGTAAGATCCTTTGATATTGATGTTGGCTACGGTAGCGTGTTTGTGTATTTGGCTGTTTTTTGTTTTGCTGTAGTGAGGTTATTTATTTTCTGTGTTTTCTTGAAAGTAGTTAGTTTTCTTGGGTTGTATTTTTCCTTCTATTATCTTCTGTAACACTGGATTTGTGTGTAGGTATGGTTGAAATTTTTTTTTTTTTTTTTTTTTTTTGTCGTTGAATATCTTGTTTTCTTCGTCTATAAGGACTGAAAGTTTTGTTGGGTACAGTAGCTTAGGCTGATATCTGTTTTCTCTTAGGGTCTGCATTATATCTGTCCAGGCTCTTCTGGCTTTCATAGTTTCTGTTGAGAAGTCAGGTGTGATTCTGATGTGTTTGTCATTATATGTTAAGGCCTTTTTCCCTTGCAGCTTTTAGTATTTTTTCTTTGTTCTGTATTCTTACTGTTTTGATTATTATGTGATGGGAGGATTTTCTTTTCTGGTCTAATTTATTAGGTGTTCTGTAGGCCTCTTGTATTCTTATAGGCCTCCCCTTTATGTTGGGGAAATTTTCTTCAATGATTTTGTTGAAAATATTTTCTGGGCCTTGGAGGAGGGAATCTTCTTTTTCCTCTATTTCTATTATTCTTAGGTTTAGTCTTTTTATGGTTGTCTTGGATTTCTTGGTTTGTGTCAAGTATTTTTTAGATTTATTATTTTCTTTGATGGATACATCGATTTCTTCTACTGTGTCTTCCACACCTGAGATTCTTTCTTCCATCTCTTGTAGTCTGTTGGTTATGCTTACCTCTGTATTTCCTGTTTTTTTTTCCTAGGTTCTCCCTCTCCATGATTTCCTCCATTTGTGTTTTCTTTAATTTTTCCAACTCTATCTTCAGATCTTGAACTGTTTTGTTTATTTCCTTCACCTGTCTGACTGTATTTTCCTGTTTTTCCTTCAATTCCTTAGCCTGTTTCTTTGAACATTCCTCTGTTTCTTTTATTTCTTTCAGTGATTTAATCATTTCCTCTCTGAAAGCCACAAACTGTTTGGCTGCTTCTTCCTGTATTTCTTTACGGATGGCCATAATTTGTTTTATTATATCTTCCCCTAATTCTTTACACATTTTATTTGCTTCCTCCATTAACCTCTTCATAAGCATAGATGTAAGGTCATCTTCTTGAATTTCACTTATGTTAGGGTGTTCAGGGCTACTTGCCCCTGGATAACTGGGTTCTGGGGATGTCATATTGCTTTGCCTTTTGTTGGTTGTGCTTTTTTGCTGGCCTCTACCCATCTCTGTCTCAGGTGTTGTCTGTTAATTTCTGGAGCCTGCTGGGTCCTGGGGTTGGGAGAATCCACTTGGTGGGGTTCTGAAGTTCTCTGCTTTTTGGTTATGGTCAACTGAATGGTGGTGCTTCTCAGTATTTGTCACAGTTCACTTCAGGCATATGGACCTGTGTGGTAACTGTCCTGTTCAGGAAGGCTCTCCTCTCATCATGAGAGGTCCTGGTGATGGCTGCCCTGCTGCTGGGTTTCTTGCTCTAAATTTAGTGAGCAGCAGCTATTGCTCTTAAGGTGTAATTGTTGGGGGCAGCCCTCTTGAAGAACCAGGGATTCCCACAGTTTTGTCAGTTTAGCTAGGGATAACTGGTTGAACCTTGGAGCAGTAATTGAGGGCTGCTGTAATGGAGCTCCGGCTTTTGTAGGTCTGAGGATGCAGCTGTGTGCCCCAGTGCCCTAGTGGTACTCAACAATGGCAGGTAAGCATGGCACTCATGCCTGCAGTAGAAGGCTAGAGCCTAGAGTCTACATGAATCCTGAATCCAGAAAGTCTTCTGGAGCTGGGTGTCCCAGCTGTGGGTTTTCCTCCTGACAGGGACACCCAGTCTTTGCTTTGGGGACAGCCATTCTGTCTGAGATAGCGAGTAGAACCCGCAGGCACAGATTTGCATGGCTCCACCTTTCTGGCAATTGGGTGCCTGGGTGTCTGCCGGAACTGGGTAACTTTTCCCGAGACCTTTTTGGGGTGGTGGTATCGGCTGAGTGCTCTGAGATCAGACCAGCCGTTCCCCTCCCTGTGGGTTTGCACCCGACAGAGAAATTCAGAAAATCAGGGGTAGCGAGTCAGGTGCGCAGGCAGGATTCTGTGCAGGCGCCTGGGTCCCCGGCTCTGCTCTAGGCTGGCTCCTGGGCGCCTGAGGAACCCGAGTCTTTTCCAGGGGATGTCTGGGTGACCTAAGGTCGGTCCCAATCATTTCCTGCACCATGGGGTTATCTCTCGACTGGAAATCCCAGTCTCTGATGTTGTGGGGCCCACAGTTCAGTCTGGGACAGTGATCAGAGCATGCCAGCATGTGGCCCTGGGCTGGCAGCCAAGCGCCTGATGGAACCGGGATCTCTTCTGCGTGGTTTAGCCAGGTGAGTTAAAGCTGATTGAATCCCCCACCATGGGGTATCCTCTCACCTGGGAAACACAATCACTTGTGTTTTAGGGCCACAAGTTCTGACTGCTGGTCACTGTGCCGATTCTGCTGTGCTGCTGGTCAGAATAAGTCATCCCAGTGCCACCATCTTCTTAGTCCGAGAGCATACAGAATTTAAGTCAGCTAAAACAGAGATCCAGACAGAACCAAGAAGTCCTGGGAGTTAACCATAATAATTCTTTTATCTCAATAAGTTTAACCTTGTTCTTTTAAAGACTGGGCAGCACTGACTCGGACTGTCCAGGGAGCCCAAGTGTGTTTCTGCACAGTGACTGATACTAGTCTGCCTTCCAGAGAGGCATAATTGAACCAACTCGTACAAAGCTGTCAGCAAAAAGCAAGATGAGCCAAAAGCTGTACATTAGAAGTTAGACATTTGAACTGGCTTTGCAAAGGTTTTTAAATTGAGCAATAATGGCTGTTCAATGTTTAGCATGCTCACATATTTTTTCATTTAAATATATTATTAAAATTTATAATAGTTATATGGTATTCAAATCTTCTAGAGAAATAACTAGTTCTATTCTAATAAGGTTAAATGTCTTTTAATGTCTCCCTCGTTGTGAATGAAATGTTTCTGTTTCCCCAAAATTCACAGGTTGCACTCTGACACAGGCTTTTGAGGTGAGTGGTTACATTTAGATGTTGCCATGACATGTTGTCACATGATGGGATTAGTGTCCTTATAAGATTAGCATGGTAACATGCATATACATGTATGTATACCACATATGCATGCTCACTTAAGCACACGAAAACACACACACACGTACACACACACACACACACACACACACACACACACACACACATATACATACAAAGAATAACAAGTTTAATGAAAACAGACTTAGGTATTCAGAGAGCAGCATTGGCTGTCCCTTACTCTCTTTGATCATCTATGTTGGGAAAAGTGGCCCTTTGCAAGCCAGAACTGGACCCTCATCACATTACAACAGAAGAACAAGTCCCAGGCTCCAGAGACCAGAAGGGTACGGGGGAAAAAAAAAATCAAAGGGAGATTTATCCTCTAAGCCAGAAGGAAATGAACTTTCCATCCTGAATCCAAGACTCTGGTGGCTCTAGGCCAGTAGCCATTTCCTAACTGAAGAGTCTTTGATATTAGCGAAGTTCTTTGCTGTGAGATAAAATGAAACAATGTAGAATGTGCATGTACCCTGTGAAGTATGAAGCCCTGTACAGATTTGTTAGTTATTAGCATGAATGTATAAGGTGTCTCCTCACTGAGATCAGATCGGGGTCTGTCATCTTTCATCTTGCTGTACCACAGATACGAAAAAGGCAATGGTCCCAGGCAGAAGAGAAAAGATAACCATCAATATTGAGAATGCCAGCTTGTGCTCTGAAATAAGAAGCAAGGGAAGCATCTTCAGAGGACCAGTAATTTACACAAAGTTCTCATTGACTGTGGGCTAGAAATCTAAATGCTTTATTTTGTTTCTCATTAAATTAGTTATGCAGTATTTACATAAACATATGTGGAAGGTGTACATGTGTTTCCCCAGGTACATATCAAAGGTGTGTTTTCACACATACACACACACACACACACACACACGAAGGACAGAGGTGCCTTCTTCAATTATCCTCTACTCTATGTACTGAGGCTGGGTCACTCAGCTGAACTAAGAGCATGGTGGTGGTTTTTGCTTATCCAGTACCCTCTTTGTTCCAGGATCCTGTCTCTCACTTCTGAGCCCTGGATTGTGGGTGGGCCACTCAGTCAACCAGGATTGTTGGTATCGAAAGCTCAGTCTTCATGCTTACACAGCAATACTTTACCCATGTTCCAATCTCCACATTCCCCAACTTTATCAATATTTTCTAAAGAATCATATTCGGCAAGTGCTTTTGCTCTAAGGCCCCTGGGAAGAACAGAAACATTATGACAGACAGGCATTCCATAGGTTGCTCTGATCTCATGGAGGCCAGGAAGCAGAGAAAACCAGAAATGGACCTAAGGCAAGACTCAGCCCCCGAGGAAATACCCCTAGAGACCAATTTCCCCCAACTATGCTCCATTTGAGAGGATACTTCAGATGCAAAGCCAACTGGGCCTTTTCAACTTGGAGCAGTAGTTAAGTTCCTGAGAGCAACTGGTCACAGCACCCATCCGTGACCATATAAGGAGCCACATGCAACATTATTCATGTGCATAGCAGCTGCCAGGACCATACCCAATAGAGCCAGTGGCACAGCTGCCCATCCTCTGCTCCCTGAATATTAAAAATATGTGAGTGGCCCGGAGATAGCATGCAGACTCCTCTCCCAGGAGGTAGTGGAGAGGAGAGGAAGGGAAGAGTGGTTCTGAGACGGTAACCTTGATGTGAACTTGAGTTGTCACAGCAGAGACTGTTACTATCAATTTGGTGAGTTTACATTGGCCAGAAGTCTCCAGAGAAGGATGAGTTTAAAAGGAGAGCATAAAGGAAGTTGCAGTTATTTTGTGTTTCAGAGACTTAATGCATGAATTTCAACCCAGTTGCCCTCCTTTTAAAGGTCACCTCTCTCCCAAGCTCTGAGAAACACTGTAACCTCTTTCTTTGCCAAGGCAGTTCAAGCTGCATCTCACAGACACTCCCCCATGCTTTGCAGCACGCATCAACCCAACTGGCTTCAGATCTTTGCCCCCCTTGCTTTAACCTCTGTGTTGGCATTGTTGCTGCCCCCTCAGGTCTTACCAGGCCTCAACCCCACCTTATCTCCAGCTAGGCCACCATGAATGCACCCAGTCTCCTCAAAACTCAAAACCACCTCTCTCTCTTTCTCTCTCTCTCTCTCTCTCCCTCCTTCCGTCCCTCCATTCCTCCCTCCACTAAGAATATAACTGCTGTTCATTGGTTCCACATTTAACCAGATTCTGTACTGTTAAACACTGAGAACTTGAGCCTTGTCCATGCTGTATAAAAGTGCGTATGTATGTGTGTGTGAGCCTGTGTGTGTGAGTGTGTTTGTATGGTTTTAGAGGTATTCATGTGCACATTCGTGCACACACACAGACACTTCTTGAGTTCCTCACTGGGCATTAAAACTGGGCCTGCATTTTAAGGTTTATTTCAATTATGTGTGTCTCTCTGTGGGGGGGGGGGGATGTGCACATGTGTCCAAATATTGCAGATGTCACATTCCTCTACAGATGGAGTTATAGTTGCTTGTGAGTTGCCATGTGTGTGCTAGGAACTGAACCCAGGTCCTCTGCAAGAACAGTAGGTGCTCTTACCCACTAAGCCACCTCTCCAGTCTCCCAAACTGAGCCTTCAAAAAAAAATAAGAAGACTTAAATATTACATATTTTCAGTCATATATATTATATTTATATTATAAGTAGATCTATACATATAGGTGTATGTATGCATACATGTGTGACATGAAAATAGAGGGCTGTAATGAAAGAAAAAGTATGGAAGGAGACAGTGGAGGGATATAAGAGAGGGTAAAGGGAGGAAAAAAAATACCACATCAGCAAAATCTAGATTGTGTGTGTGTATTAAGCAGGCTCTAGGTAGCAGCCAGTTAGCAAATGGATTCAGAATTTCTCACTGCCTGAATCTTATTTTCTTCAATTTCACAAGATTTGGGTACAAATGAAATCATAGTCATTTTTGTTCCCATGTAAAACAATTGATTTCATTACAATATTTCTATCCTCCACTGCTCACTCACTCTAAATTTATTTTACAGGGAAAAAAATCCTAAATATTCCTGAGATAGCCCAGGGCAGTCTGTATTAACTGACTAACATGTCTGGTCTGTTTCTTGGCTAGACTATTACTTCCTCCACACAGCACAGAGCCTACCAAATCCAGTGCCCATCTTCTTTGTGCACACAGTGAGTTCTTCCTTCATGGAAAGAGTTTACATGCTTCAGTTATCTGCTTTTCTTGCTTGCATCTCATTGTGGAAGCCTTACCGTAGGATCCAGGTAGCAGTCCAATGAACCACGCGTGAAACACATGAAGGCTTCTTCTTACTCCAGCAGAGCCTTTGCCTTTCAGTGCGGATTGATCAGAGTGAACACATTTACAACCACTGACTGGTCACTATAGTTCACTTGCAAGACCACAATGAGCAAAATCTTCAGCTGTGGCCCATGTGGAGCATCCTCTTCCCTCAGCTTACTGAAATGTTTGACTACCATTGATGCAAAGAAAAAAAAAAGAGCCCAAACTTGACGTTGAAAAATAAACACCAAAAATTGTTTCAATTAAAACCCAATAGGATACAATCTCAAACCCAATAGGATAGCTACTTAACTTTAAGAAACCTCATGTCTAAAATTTATAAGAGAAAAGTCAGTGTTGACATAAATGTGAAGAAAATAAAGACATAGTCCATCATTGTTAGCAATACAGAAATATTAGAGCCATTGTAGAAAACACTACGGCAGTTCCTCAAAATGTTAAAAACATAAGTACAGTGTGGTTCAGGGTGTGCATTGAAAGGGTTGAAAACATAGGGTATGGCAAGTATTCACACACTCACAGAAGCTGCAACCAGGCAAAAGAGATGTGTAACCCACATGCTAATGAATCAACAAAATGTGGTATGCAGATACTATGCAATATTCTTCAGCAACCTTGCCTGGCCATGAGTCTCTGATGCTCACTAAGCTTCCCTGGCCAAGGTTGAAGGTGTTCCTAGTCTATGGGTATAAGTTTAGGAGGCAGTTTTACATGACCATGTAGCAGTATAGAAGCAGTAGCTTCACCTTAGGGTCTTTGACCTCCCCAGCTATGGGCCTTCAACCAGGCTTGCAGCACCAGGCCTCAGATCCAATCAGAGAACACTTGGTTGCCCCGATAACAGGCATGTCTCTGTGGCCTGTGGACAACCTGACCATTGCCTGTGCGAGTGGACACAAGCTGCCTGGCAGGTTGATACTGTAGTGTTCAAGGTCTGTAGTTAGGTAAGACCATTGATAACTCTTCTTCATTAGTTGCCCTCATAGCACCTTCCTACACCATGAAAACTAACCAGGAGGGAGCTGGCTTCCAGTTCAGTTCTAGCTTGATTGTTCTGCTTCTTACTTGCAAAGCATTTGGCATTTTCAATAGTAAGGACTTGCCATCTAGTTCTGATGAGCAATGAAGAGCAATGGCAATGACCTGTCCTGTTTTGAAAGCCTGTGGGCAGTCCTGGAACACGACTCAGAGGAAGGTAATCCATAACTGACACTGGAATTTTCATTGAATGATCCACAGCTTCTGGGATCAGCATGATTTGTCCCTATTGTATATCTCCATTCAAATTCTTTTTTAAATTACATTTTTATTTAGCTCATAAAATGTCAGGTTTCAATTATGACTTTGTTATTCACCATTAGTTTTGGTTTATCCCTCCCCAATCCTCTCCTCTCTCCCATCCCCTTTTGAGCCTTGTTATTTCCTGTATTCCATCTCTCTACTTTTGATTCTTACATGCTCTACTATGCTCACTTCCCTAAGGACTTTTCTCCCAGTGCCACTTGTCCTTTCCTAATTTCCAAGACTCTACAGACAATCTAAGCTTAAACACATAAATTCAAAACTATGATTCAAAGCTATAATCTACATCTGAGAAGGAACATGCACGGGTCATTTGACTCTCTGGCCTGTGTGACCTCACTTGATAAAATATTTTATAGTTGCATCAATTTTCCTGCAAATTTTAGAATTTCATTTTTATTTAGACCTGAATAAATGTCTGTTGTGTATATCCACCTTTTCACTACCCATTCGCCAGCTAATGGACTACCAGGCTGATTCTATACTTTGTCTTATGAAAAAGGTTAGGAAAAAAAGATTCAATCAGAATAGTTATTATCGAGGAGAAACAAACAAACAAACAAACAAACAACTAGAGCTTGGGAAGCACAGGGAGAAAGAGGAACACAGAGTGTGGGAATGTAAATTAGTGCCGACACTGGGGAGATCAGTATGGAGGTTCCTTTAAAAGCTAAGGTAGAGCTAGCATATGATGCAGTTGAAGGGATCAAAGGGAGCATACTAGGGGCATCTGCACATCCTGGTTCTCCCAGAACTGTGCCCTGGGAGGTCCTGCTGGAAACTGACCATCTCTTTGGCCACTTTACTTTTGTGTTTTCTTCTTTGTTTACACTAAAAGGATACTCATTTTTAAATGTTAAAAGTATGCAACTTGCTTTGTAAAACAAAATTTGTATAGGATTACTTAAATAAATGTTACACTAATAGTTACTGTGTAATTTAGAGGATAAGGACAGGCAAATTTCCAGTACAGTTCAAACCCAGTTTACCTTCAGGTGCCTTTTGCCCTGGCATGGTGGGGCTCTGAGAGTGTGTGGAAAGCAGGAAATTCTAAAATGGTCATAATAGCAAAGGCCTCCTATTCTGGGAATTGAAAGCCCCCCAGGAACCCTGTCTATCTATGATGTATCTCTCTTGATGAAGCTCTTCTTTGGACTCAGAGCCTCACTCCTCCCCTTCAAGTGAGTATGCCATCACAATCTGAATACAGCTCTTCTAAAGGATGTCAGCTCCCTGTCTCCTAACCTGAAGGCTCTTTACACTTAACACATGTAAAGAGACTCAGTGCCTAAACAGGGCTGCATAGATATTAGAGATTAAGATTATTTCTATAATACTACATTTATTCAGCAAATGTTTGTTGCCTTCCTAATATGTTTGGGATACTGAGATGAAAAGAAAAAAAAAAGGTAAAGAAAATAGAGAAAAAGGCCATGGTAGTAACGAACCAAGAGGAGGGCTGCTCAGGCTTCTACCGCTGCCCCCAGCCCTGAGGTCACAGCTGTAGCAGTGCTGCCCTGTGTGGCCAGTGAAGGCATCTGCAAGAAGCGGCACCTGTGCTGGGATCTGAGGAAGGACAAAGATGTGCAAGATGTGAGAAGGGACAAGGAAGAGTGTTCTTATCTGCTGGGACTGACTGTGTAGTGACTCATAACAGGACTTTTTGGTTACTTTATTGGGTTCTCTTATCTACCTTCCTGCTCCACCTCAACTCCTTCCATACCCACTGAACTCTAGGTAGGAGACAAAAAAGGATAGAGAGGAAAGAGGGTGTAGATATCTGTAGACTACTTCTTGCTCATTAGGGCACTGAGTTCCTTGGGGGCAAATATCTTTGTAGACAAGCTATCCAATTTCTTCTACTTTTCTCTTTGCACACGACTACTTGACAAGCCGCAGCAGCAGCAAAAACAATCGCTCCAAAGGGATTCTTTGGAACACCTTTGGCTCCTCTTGGGGCTCTGGCATTTATAATAGTCCCCAGGATTCCAAGTGAACTATCTGCGGCTGACAAAGTCACTCCCCTCCTAGAGCACAGGACAAATCATAGTCAGCTGCTGTGGACAATCTGAAGTAGCTCCATATCCCACACCTGGATTAAAACAAAAATATATTCCCATAACAGTTCTGTGTTTTTAAAGAAATCAAAATTCTCACTACATTTCCCCCTAGTAAGCCATTAATTGTACTGTGTTTAGTGAGAATTTATAAACAAAGACATCTTAAATAAACAAAAATGCTTTTTGAATCAGTGGGCAAGTTTTTTTTTTCTTTCTATAACCCACTGACTCTAGGCTGCTCTTGTCTGAAATAGCTCATACGTTTTGCTGTGGGGGGGTCTCAATCTGTGCTCCAAAACAATTTCCCAATGGCAAGAAATTGCCTTGGATGTCCTTCTTAGATCTGCACTCATTGGTCCAATGACATCTCTTACCACAACACCTACAAACCCTGGGAAGCCGAGGCATTCTTTCTGAAAACCCATTGCCACCAGAAAGCTTGATCATTTCTCCGGCAGAAAGTAGCATGTTTCTCACAATTATTATATCAGACATTTTTGAGATTTGAGGCTTTTAAGTGGCTTGGTCACAATTTCTTTGTAAATGGCCAAATTCACTGCAATTAAAACACCTGGCATTTTGATATCTTAGACCTCTAGCTATAGCTTCTCTTGTGAGGTTGGCATGATGCTCATGAGAGCTAATATCAGCCATGTCCCTTACCTACTCATCCACTGGCACTGCCTGAACTATTAATGGCCTAATGACTTTTTTGCATACAATATTCACATTCCCAAATGCCAAACTCTCTATCAACACCTGTCTTGCACCAGAATCTGATACAGCTTTGTTTTCAGTTGAAACTGATCTTTGTAAGAAATCTGTGAAGGTTCCCCCAGAACCTGCAATCTTTATGAATGAGGTGGATCTTTTCCCAGGCCCCTCAACTCTGTCCCAACCTTTTGAATTCACCAAGCAACATTTTTCTATAACTGCATCATCAACTCAAATCTGTTCTTATAGCTCAGAATTCTGCCCTGCATTAATCAATTGATCTTGAACAATATTCATTCCCCTTGCTCTGTTTCAATGTTCAATATTTATGGTTTCCTCCCTCCAGCACAGTAACCATTGTAACTGCTGACCTGCCTATAGTACAGCTGATACCAAACCTTTACAGTCTTGGGAAATAACTATATTTTGAGTTATTGTTTTACATAGGGGAAATGCATTCTGTAGGAAATATTAGCCTCTTTAAAATGCCTCAGATTGATCATTTCTATAAGACACCATGTTCTCATAATCATGATCAAAACCATTAGCAGACATGTGCTGCACAATTACTGGAAGAACAGACAGTGATTTTGTAATCCCAGTCCATCTCTCTTCTCGTTGGCTCAAGATTAACCCTTTCTCTCCAAACAGACTGTTTCAGCTTTCCTCTCCTTTCCTGGGCTGCACACCTGGCTACCCACCCTACCCAGGGCCTGCAGGAACTTGAATCTGAAAGTGAGGGTGCCAGGTGGAGCCAAAATTGGGCATGCCAGTGGGGCCACAGCCTACCTTCTAGCCTGGTTTACTTCCCTCTTTCATCCTGCAGAAAGCTCCCAGTTTCTTGCTCAGTCACCAAGCCTGAGTCCTTTATCCCTCCCTTTTTTGTTGCTCTTTGCTTTCCAAGTGTTTCCACTTCTACCTGCAACCTCTCTAATTGCACAAGCAATTCTGTACCCTTTCAGAAGTGAATGACACGTTGGCTTTCCCATTTCATCCTTTTCTTGTGTTGTTTCTCAGACCACTGCATATCCACTTGCAAGTTTTTGAACTGCTCCACCATTCTCCTAACCTTTTTTGAGACACACTATAAGAAAAAGAAGAGGAGGAAAAGGAAAAGGAGGAGAAAATAGAAAATCCATTCTGGGAGCAAAGTAGGGGAAAAGCCAGCATTGTCAGATGCAATAAACTTTTTTTTTTGCTGACATCCTGAAACAGAATATCCATTCCTCTGTACCCCAGTGTCTCCTTTATAGCATTATAAACCAAGATTTCTATTCTGCCTAGCCACATGTCTGGGAACAACTTGTAACCAGACTTTTGGGTTACTTTATTGGGTTCTTTTATTTACCTCCCAACTCCACCCCAGTTCCTTTGGTGTCCACTCAGCACTAGGTAGGAGAGAAAGAAGGATAGAGGGGAAAGGGGACATAGATCTCTTAGACTACTTCCTGCTGATTAGGGGCATCGAATTCCTTGTTGCAAGCCCAGTCTTCATCATCAGGATATCTTCAATCCGAAACCCAACTAGAACAAAAGCACCAGCAGGAATTACCAGCAGGTAGCAGCAAGGGGACAGCCACTGCCACAGGCCTCCCAGGGCTCTCTCATTTATACTCTCTCCAGAGCCCTTAGAATTCCAAACATAAACTATCTGAAGCTGGCAAAATCTATGCCCCTCCTAGAGCATGAGACAAATCATAGTCAGCTGCTCTGGACAGTCTGAAACAGCTCCACATCCCATACTTGGACCAAAACAAAAACATGTTCCCATCACATAACTGGGTTTTTTAAGAAACCATAATTCTCACTACAAAGGCTCAAAATCACAAGTTGCACTATTGTGAAAATGGGGGTGTAGGCAGGGCTCGATAATCACAGCACAGCTGAGTATCTTTGGACAGTACCCCCCAGGATATGCACTGTCCCTGTCCCCCATTCTCTACTCTTTACTGAACTTCATGTGGGAGACTTGCATCAGAGAGACTGTTAGTAGTAAATGGTGTCCTCGTGACTCCTTCCTATAACATCTGCTGTCACTCATCTACTGAGTTCATCTCTGAAAAGGTGAGGCTGCTCCGTTGAAGGGCCTGGCATTCTTCACTGTGCTGTTAGCCTGCAACAACTGTGGGACCCTTGAGTCTAGCTTGCCAACCACCCACATGTCCTCCCTGCGCTTTGCACTTCCTTTACCTCTCTCATCATGTTACTTGGGAAGACTGTCCTAATTTTCTTTCTGTTGCTATAATAATAACTGTGGGGAAAAACAGCTCAGGGAGGAAAGGAGTTATTTCATCTTCCAGATTAGAGTCCATCACTTAGGAAAGCCAGAAGCAGGAACTCAAGGCAGAAATTTGAAGGCAGGAACTAAATCAGGCTATGGAGGATCGCTGCTTACTGGCTTGTTCCCACAGCTTGCTCACCTTGGTTTCTTATACAACCCAGGCCCACCTTCCCATAAATTTGCCTAAAGGCCCATATGATAGAGGCAATTCCACAGCAAAAATTCCCTCTAGCTCATGAAGGACAGATGTGCTGCAAATTTGCTCATGTTCATATAAAAGATAGTGGTGGTGAATTGTGCTAGGTCATTGAGACTTGGGAGCTATTTATTACTGCAGCATTCCTTGGCCTATGCTGACCAATACATATGCTTGCTTACAAACTCAGAAACATAAGAGCATGTATTAAGTGTGTGTATGTGTGTTGGGGTAATGTGTGTTTGCATGCACACATGTTCATGTGTGTGTATGTTGTAGGTGTTTGTGCATGCATATGTCTGTGTTTGTGTAGGGGGTGCCTGTGTATATGTGCAGATGTGCTACGGAAGAAAGAAAGAAAGAAAGAAAGAAGACTGACATTAATGAGGATCTGATTTAACATAAGATACTGGTTCTTTAAATATTTAACTTTAGGCAGTTTTGGACTTTTAGGTATAAATTGTACCAGTGGGTATATAAATACATACACTATAAATAAGTATCCGTGCACACTATAAAGCATATTTACTTATGTTTGTTTCCCTCTGATATGTAAATAAATTATTGGCCAGATATGGTAGTGCACACCCACCAATAAATAAATTATTCTCATTTGAAATTATCTTCTGCAATCCACAGATAATATGAAAGAAAAACCTTAGTTACTGAGTCAATGAAATCCCCAAGGGAAGCTGCCTGAAGATGGACTCCAGTTACCTACTCAGTCATGGTGGTGTCCTCTTGGTGCCCAGGGGCACGGGCAAGGCCAGGGCCAGCCTTGCTTTTATTTTCCTGAGTTTTCTTGATTGCAGTCTGGTTCTTTATGTTCTTCCAACATAGAGTGATTTTTAAAGGAGAATTTAATTTACTATAAGTCTGCAATCCTTTGGAATGCTAGAGAACAGCATTACTGCAGCAGCTCTAATGAAAAACACACGTTCCGCGTGCCAGTTTGTGGTCAGGGCCAGCATTCCAGTCGTACTCTCTTGTGACTGCTAGTTCTCCATTACACTCTTTCTCTCAGCCCTACTCTACTCTGGTTAAAGATGTCAGGGGCTTCGGGCTCACACAGCATGCTAAATAGTCCAGTGCAGAGAGCATGTTCCTGCAGGTCAAGTGCAGAGGCTTTCAACTCATAAAGCATACCACCATCACTACCCCAACCCCACATCACAACTCCCATCACCCCCAGTTCCAACCCTATGACCATCTCTCCCAGCCTTACCACCCCCCAACCTTACCTCCACATTTCCCAACCCCATCCCACCTCCTTCAACCCCACCCACCTCCCCTTATCACCCTCCCAGCCCCACCACCACTACCACCAACAAAAAATGGGAAGCTCCAAGGATTTTCTATACTGTCCCATTATACAGAAAGACACTTATTTTTAAACACTGTACATGTGCATATCAATATATTCAAGACAAAGAGCCCAGCATCTCCCAGAACAAACCCCATGCTCTGGGCTAAGCCTGACTCACAGCATCTCCCAGAACAAACCCCATGCTCTGGGCTAAGCCTGACTCACAGCATCTCCCAGAACAAACCCCATGCTCTGGGCTAAGCCTGACTCACAGCATCTCCCAGAACAAACCCCATGCTCTGGGCTAAGCCTGACTCACAGCATCTCCCAGAACAAACCCCATGCTCTGGGCTAAGGCTGACTCACTCACATGTTTTATCACCAGGCTGGAGTTTCTAGTAACAAAAGCAATCATTTGCGACTCCACAGAAAACCAAGGTTTCACACCGGAAGGGGACTCTGCAATGAAATCCAATGTGGAGATTTGCTGTGTATTAGCTTATTTTATCTATATATTCTTGTTTTGCAGTTATATGGAGTTGTGGTTTAAAAGGAAAGCTCACACTGGACTGGTCAGGCTTTGTAGAAAAGTAGCATTTGGCATGAAATTTAATTTCATCCATCCAAAGCAAAATCCAAATTGAACTGTTAGATTCTTCAACTTACATAAAGCTTCTCCCTGTCCTCACGCGATAACAGAATTTCATGGTCACTATTATTCTTTCCTAAGTACTCCTATTCTTAGATAGAATGCCTGCTGTTTTGTTTGGAATTGGTTAAATATTAATCCGGAGAACCCTAAGATGAAACTAAAACTGATATACAAAGCTTAGTTAAATTGTATTCATGCATATTTACTGAGTGTATACTATGTTCCCATGACTACTGCCAGTAACGTGCAGGTAGAAGACAGGGGCAGAATATCTTCAAAATCCAAAATCCACTTCGGGAGAAGTAGTTCAGGCACATCTCTGTCACCTGGAGGGAGAAGAGTTGCCGACGGATGTCAAGCTGAAGATGCAGGCTCAGCAGAGTCTGGGTGTCATTAAGACTGGCGAGTCAGCTTCTAAGAAAACGATGGACACCACCAAACTACTCAGAAAAGCTACCAGGAGGTGGTGTGAGCCTTCATCTAAAGTTGATAAACCAGAGAAGAAGTTAAGGGTTTATGGGGCCTGCCTTCTGGAATGGGAAGCATTTATTGAGCACAATGACTCAGTGTATAAACTCTGTATTGTCCAACTATAATTTTCTATTATTGTAAACTCATAACTCATAAAAATTATATACAGGATATATATTTTATATACATTTCAAAGGTTTACCCAGTTCAGGAGGAGGAGTCAGTGGTGTTGGAAGCTAACTCAGCAGTGCAGTCCCTCTTCCTGGTAGAACAGGCTCTTTGCTACGCTCTTGCACAGAGTCATTTTCGATTCAACTATCTACCGTGGTAAAGCTGAAATAATTTCACAGGGTTGAGGTACTAAGCAACAGTCACCTACAGTCCCTCAAGCATACACCTCCCCTGAACATCAGTTATTCTCTGCTGAGGCCCATTTCTCAATTCTCCTGTATGACCTTGCAAATACACAATACCCTGTCATGTGTCTTTTTCTTTTGCACAGACTTTAGGAAGAAGGGAGTTCTGATCTTCACTGCTTTCCACTGTCCTGGCAACAGGCTTAGCTTCTTGGTTCATTGTTTTTCTTTTTTTTTGTGTGTGCTGAAGAATGACACTCCCAGGCTGTCTGACTTCCACAGGTACACACACACACACACACACACACACACACACACACACATTCAGCAACAGTAGCAGGTCATCTGGTACAAGGAGAGGAAACAATACTCTGACATTTTTGGTACCAAGCAGGAGAGCCATGCAGACAGGAGAAGCTGCTTATACCGGAGTCTCCCTCAGGTCTCACAGTGGAGGCCAGGACATGCACACTGAGTCTGGTTGCCTTCTCCTTCAGCAGAAGAAACTCTAGGCACAAATAATACAGACTGTTGGGACCAAGTCTACTCTAAAGTAGAATAACTCAACATGGGAGTATTTTCCAGCAGAGATGTATACCGGGAAGAAGGATTAAACCATGGGAGAAATTCAGGTAGGATGATGGGAGTAGGCAAAGGCTTGATATGTACCCAAAGCAGCCCTGACTTGAGAAAGCACTTTATTTAGGAAGTGATCCCAGGAAGAACCAAGAGAGGAAAAAACAGTGGCCCTGGGGGGGGGGGGGAGGGGCAGAGAGAAAAGTCAACACAGGCACATTCATTAACTAAACCTGCCATGGACAACTGAGGGCCCTTCCAGGGAGGACGCTGGAGGTCTGCGCCTGAGGGGTGGGTTGCTGGGATATCCACCCACCATGCCCATGCTGGTGGCTGAAACATCCCTAGATTTTAGTTCCCTGGGACTTAAGGTCTACTTGTGCTCATGAGCTGAGAAATCCTTCAGGAAAGGCTTGTCAGCATCCTGCAGTGAGAGCAGCTCACCCCAGCGTGAGTTTGTCTGGATTTACTGCTTGTGAGACTAGCTCTGGCCAGGGCTTCAGAAAGGTCCTGATGGCTGATTCTGTCTCAGTTTCGGTTTTCCAAAGGGAACACTAAAGTTTTAAAAAGTAAAGGCCTTGAATAGGGCTATCGGTGGGTTCCAGGGTGGGTGAGCAGCTATTGTCTTTAGTTTTGTACCAGCTAGTGAGCCCACCAGGCTGCAGTGGATGGTTCTAAACGTATGGCCAAACAGTGGTTAAACCCAGTGGCCATAAACCCAAACAAAAAAGACACTAATGTGGGAGATGGGACCTTGAGGAGGGTGGGAGAAAGGTAAGAGAGGGTAAGGAGGAAGAGTAACTGGAATGCACTATATACTTACATGGATTGCATAAGAGCAAAGTTAATTAATAAAAAACTATGAGTAAGCTCCAAATACAAAAAGGCCTCCACAGACTCTAGTTTAATTACTAGTAGCCATGTTTTGCCCTCTTGCTGTGCAGCTGGGGGTAAGGAAGGCAGGGTTTTATGCACCCCCTTACAATCTGCTGCCTCCTGTTCTCAGTGTGCCAAACTTAAGGACAGATCTATGAGCTTTGGCATGAAGGAACACAGGTTAGTTGGCAGACTTCTGGGCACTCATCTGCAAACATGAAAGATGATTAACTTTACTGACTTTGGAATCATCTAGAAGACACAGCCCTTGCTCTGTGTACTAAGGTTTTCCAGAGTGGGAAACCCACCCTGAATGTGGGTGGTACCTATGATGACCTGGGGCCTGGACAGGGGAGAAGCAGGAAGTCAGCAGAGCGCCAGCATCCATCTTCTGCTTCCTGCCTGAGGCCAGCGGCCTCATGCCGCTGCATCCGCTGGTAGAGCACCGCTCAAGCGTCACCTTCCCTGTCACTCGCAAACTGTGAGTCAAAACAAACTCTGTCTTCCTTGGATTGTTCTCATTGGGTGTGATGTCGTAACAACGAGAAAAGGAAACTGACACAGATACTGTCTCAGAATTGAACCCGGGATACTGCTAACCACGGGTTTGAGCTCACCCGACAGTCAAGAGCATGCATTGAACCCAGGAGACTCATGTGGCATTCTTTTCCCACCAGGAGGGTCCTGAAGACTTTAATCTTCCATCATCCTCTCTCCTTCTCCCCTCTACTTCCTCCCTGTCTTCGTTTCTGTCTTTCTGGTTTCCCTCCAAAATTCTGGCTAATTGAATAGTCACTAAACGTATCTCTGTGCTTAGGGAACCTGCTTGGAGTTGCTCCTACATGGATTCTGTGAAGCAGAGGGAAAAAGTTCCTGGTTGTGGTCAGGAGGTTTGAGGGTGAACCCTGGAGTGCTAATGAGCTACTGCTTTACTCAACAGAAATACACAGAGTACAGTCACAGGAAGTTACAAGATGGGGTCGGCTTTCCGGGAACTGGAGTCAGATCCAAACATTCTGTGGTTCAGCCATTCCAACTTCTATTTACGCATTAGCGTGTGGTTCTATCTCTGGTCCAGCCTGGAGCCACTGTGACTTGCACAAGAAATCCACAGCAAGCTACCAATTATTGCCTTCGCAAAACCCAAAGCGCAGGCAGGCGCTGAATTCCAAAGACGGCTTTTCTGCTCTCAAGGAATGGGAGAAAAGTGCTCCCTAACCTAGAGAATTCCTTCCAGAGTGGTCAGGCCCCAGCTCCTCCCTGAACTGACTTTGTCCTCCAGCCATGCTGCAGAACTGTGAAGGCTGAAGCTACAGAACAGGCAGGCTCATGGGGGAGTCACTCGAAATGGCTCTGATGTTTAAATGCTTACACACTGCCTGTGTGGGTGATTTCCACTCTGTAGCCCATACTGTTTCAGCAAAGCTTGGAAGCTGAGTCTTTCAGGTCCATGAAATGGGAAAGGTAGTGTTTTCAGTTCGCAGCACTTCTCACACTCTCAGGACCATGAACGTCCCCCACAGCTTTAGCTTACGTGGGTAGTACCTGCCAATGCTGTGTTAGAATTAAATCTAAGAATTATTTCTCATTTTCTGACCTATGACATGTTACCATGAAATCAGACTTTACCGAGCAATAAGTAAATTTGCCCAAGACAAAACTTTTGAAAAGGGTAGCATTGCTCTTCAGTTTTGCAAATCACCTGTTTAGCATTATAAAGTGCTTAGCTTCTCATCTCTGGTTCCGTGCTCCCTCTGGAGGGGTGCGGTCATTTCTTCCCTGCCACTGCGAGAGCAGCAGTACAAGTGTCCCTCCATGCCCTCAAGCTCCCAAACCTGCCATCTCTGAGCTGTTTTCTGCAGCAGCACTGGCTTCAACTGGAGACTAGATGTGGTGCTAGCAGCTTAAGAGACTCAACCTGTGGTCTAAGGATGATAAATAATTATGCTAATTAACAGGTTGGAGGGAAAATGTGAAGTGATTCCCACAGAATGCTCTGGAAAGCTGGAAACACTTAACAGCAAAAACTACCGTATGGTGAAGTGCCCCATAATTTACTTAAGAAAGCCACATCTAGCTAGCTGGCGCAAAGCAGGGCTCACTAGTCTTTTGAGGGCAGCCAGTGGTGGGAAGGGTCTCGGCAAAGGCCTTCATGGCAGAAATGTGGTTGCTTTACTTGCACAGGATTTATGTTGGCATCAAACCAGGGTGAAACATACAAGGAATTGTTTAGTTTCCCTCCCTCTTCTGTTCCTAGTGTGGTTCAAAAATCCCTTACTCATGTTCTGTACCCAAAGATGGGAAACAGTCAATGGAACAGTCAGGTGAGGATTATGAAATGCTCATTTTCTCCAAAGCCACCAAATCATACAGCAAACATGATGGTGAGGGATAGACATGTGTGTTCAAATTACAAATGTGCAATTGTTTGTACAAATGTGTTATCAGAACAGAAACTGATCCAACCCATGACTGGCTTGAGTATTTCCCTTGTACAAAGCCCAGACATGGTGTTACAACTTTTACCTAGGTGAGCCCCCCATTACCAGGAGAAAAGAGACTGGCACCACATCCAAATGTCAGTGTGACAAGTGTCATCAGAAAGAAAGTGATGTGTGAGCATAGGGTCAGAGAAGGGAGCATCTTATAGGTTTGGAGCAGTAAGTGCTCTCCTGTCAACATTGGCATTTCCTTTGAGGCATAAAAAAGGGAATAGGTTCCAATATATTGAAGTAAGTGATGCATGACATTGGGTGGCTTATATAAGTACCTCCACAGACAGAGGCAAGGAAGCAAGGTCAGAGAGTGGACCCCTCAATTCAAATATGCAATGTAGGTAAAGACTGTCAAGAGTTAGTCAGAAGAAGGCTGATCCTGAAAATACTCACTGGGGTGGCTGCCTGGCTGTATCATTAGTGTGTGTGTGATAACTTAGAACCAAACGTGTGAGAACCACAATGATGATCAGAAAGGCACCATCATGATCGCCCAGAAGGTCCTTCCAGGGGATTGCCTGTTACCCACTAGATATGATTAGGGGCTGATTAGATACGAGGGACAAGATAGGGGGAGAAAAGGAAGAGATTTTCATGGTTCCATCATCAGAGATTAAAAGGATGTGTTTAATATTCTATGACCACTAGACAGGTATACCAGTAGGTAGCTAAACATTAAAGTCTAGAGGGAAGTCTACAATTCAAAGTTGAGAAAAGAAAGAACATCAGTACACACACACAGAAGTGGCCTTTTCCCAGGACCTCTACAGGAGGAGCTTAGAGATGCAGGTTAGATCGTGGTAGCTCCTACCACACCTGCACTAAAGCATCCCAGGGGCTCCCAGGAGTTCTAAGGTTACATATCAAGTCCTGGTGTGGCCTATAAGGCACTGCAAGCTCCATGTGCTTGGGTCTCCTCTGACCTCTTACACACTGCTCCCCTCCCGTGCATTGGCCAATGTGGCTCCTCTTTCCACCTGTTGGGCCTGTTAAGCTCCTTCTTTCCCTGCCACACTCACTCTATGAGAATCTCTCCTAATATCTAGTGTGCACACACACACAGCCATGCCAGCTCAGTGGCTTCTCTTAAGGGCATCCCTACATCTTCTCCAGTTGGAAATCAAACGTTCCCATCATATCTCTTCTCCGTCTTGGGTTTTCCCTGTTCAGACTCACCACATTTGTAGCTGGGATTCCTGATGATATCTCCCTATGGAAGTTGTAGGTCCCAAAGGATGTCCTAGCATGTCTTTCTGTCACCACTATAGAGGCATGGGACCTGGGGAAATGGAGCCAATAAATGAGTCAGATTCAGGTCTCATGCAATAACCAACTTTATTCAGAGCCTCAGACAATTTATACTCTGAGTGCTAAAATGGTCTCATGAGTGGAGTTCTCATGAATTCAAGCTGTATACAATCACAGAGACAAGCCACACATAGCAAGAACATGCTTCTTCCATAAAGACACACACAGGATTGCTTAAAAATTTAGTTGTATCATATCAGCAAGCACTAATGAGTAACCTGACGCAAGCTCATACCTATCACTACACCTGGAAGGAGCATGAAAACACATTCTAAGAATAATTCTGTGTTTTCAAGAGATGGAGATCACAACACTATTGTCTTGATTTCATGGAGCTTTCTTATAGACACTCAGAAATCTTACACAGCTCCATTCCTGGGCCATGTTCCGACCATTTCCTATGTGTAACAGGGCTCTCATAATAGCTACTGAGTGGATGCTATACTATCCAGGCACAGTGGCTAACAACTACAATCCCAGCTAAGGCAGGAGGATTACCTTGAGCTTGGGCTACATGGAGAGTTCCAACCTGGGCTCTGGGTAAGAGAATCCTAGTAATTAAACAAATAAGTATAAAAGGATTGTTATAGCAGTGATCTCACACATGTCATCCTAGCATAGCAATAAACAAGGCAACCTCAACACTGAACACCTGCCTTGTCACCAAAGTTCACAGCAATCATGTGTGACTGGCCTCTATCCAATTGGTTACAGTCTGTCCTTGGAAACAGAATGAAGGCCATACAAGCCAAGACGGCAGACAGCTTCCACATGAGACAGAAAAAGCCACAGGAAGATGAAGATGGGGACATTGCACTGACTTGAGACATCTTGGAAATCAAACGTTCCCTCTTCAGAGCCATACAGAACAGTAAGGAGATACAACAGGAGACTGTGGTGCATGAGTGTGTGTGTGTGTGTGTGTGTGTGTGTTCATGTATACTGGACACATAAAAACTTTGCAAATGTAATGACTGCATTAAAGTATAACTAGCTTATAATAAATCTGCTTATATAAAAAATGGCCACATTGATTTTGCTTAGGAAAGATACATATGGAACTGAGAAAGGAATCTAAAACATCTGTATTCATAATGAGAAAAAATAATATATAAAATATTTCTGATTGGACAGAAAAATAAAGATACATTCTTTAAAACTGAAAAAAAAAAACTTTGCAAATGAGAGGAGGAATTCTGAGATGATTAGGTAAAAGGATATAGGTTGCCCAGGAAAAGGCTACAAAAGAGTAGTCGGAAACTAAGACCATTAACAACTTAGGGTAGAATCTTTTCCAAAATAAATGAAAATACAAACAGAATCACGTTTCAAAACCAAGGGAGGTGGAACACCATTGCAACAGCATTTATGAAAATATAAATTAAAATATGAGAGGTAATATTTCTTCCAGGAATTAAAGTTAGAATTGTAGGTGTTATCTTCACTTACCAAACTGGGAATTTTAAAATTTGTATTATTTTATTTTACATGTATGAGTGTTTGTGTTGCATGTGTGATTGAAGACAACTTTCACGTTCTAGTAGGTAGTCCCAGAGAACAGTGTTCTAAAATCCCAAGGGCCAGGGAGTCACACTTACGCCTAGCCAGTACCTGACAAGTCAGTTGCAGACCTGTCTTATTAGTTTTATGGGAAAATGACCCCATTCCAAATGGTATTCATTGACCGAAATTCTGAAGTAAAGGGAAAGTCACCGTAATGGAAAGACTGAGGAGTTAAAGGTTAGCTAATGACAACTAGGAACCCAGTTGAGACAGAAAGAACACAGAAGAGGAATAAAAATATTTACATTTATTTATTCATTCATCCATTTATTTATTTATCTATCTATCTATCTATCTATCTATCTATCTATCTATCTATCTATCTATTTATTTATTTAAGGGGGCAGGGATGCAGCTCAGTTATAGAAGATTTGCTTAACACATGTGAAGCCCTAGGTTCAATCTCTAACAACGGCATCAAGAAAAACCACAAAGCCACAAACTATTGGTTCAAGTTGCACAAAATATAAACTGTGCTATATCAACTATACTTGTAAGAGAGCTGCTAGAAGGAACAGAATAAAGTCCATGAATAACTTCAGAATCCATGGAGGTGCATGCCTTTAATAGCAGCAAAGGCAGATGGACCTCTGTGAGGTTCAGGTCAGCCTCATCTACATGTGAGAAAGCAAAGCAAAATAAAAGAAAGCCCATTGGCGATGTTAAAATCCACCTTCCAGGAACTCTGTGTGAGGCCGTTTCTAACTTCATTAAAATCTGTGCTGATACTGGGAAGTACAGAAATTAACACTCATGAGAGACTATATCTAGTGGGCGTGGCCTGTCCAGTTTTGTAGCTAAAATGTTAGCCCAGGTATTCCTCAATGGCCCTTTTAGGCTTTGTTCTTTGTTTTGTTGCTTCTTAACCTTGTTTTACCAAAGTTAGCATTTTTAGTGATTTGGACATATTATTTTAACAGCCTTGAATATTTTTTTTAATGTAGGAATAAAGCAGATAGTTCATCAGGAAATATCAGGAAGTGATTGCCTGTCAGCTGATGGCCATCCCTCTCTCATCCCCATCTCTGACTAGGAGACTTTGCAGAGCTGAGCAAGCCAGCCTGTTTCATAAAACCAGAGTCAGATCCCTGACACAGCAGTTCCTGGATCTTTAGCACGATCATCCAGCCTCATGTGCTTGTCTCTGTGGGCCTCCCCTTGTTGCTGTGTGCAGCCAGCTCCCACAGCACTTCTAAAAGCTACACCTCAGGGTGGGGGGACTTGAGTGGAAAGCCAAGTAATTGTTTCTGCAGAATTAAAGTCACTCAGGTAAGGCTGTTGAGCCAACTCAAACTGAAACTGATGTGAAGGAGGCTTAAGTCAAGACCTTTTGTAGAAGAAACAGTTTGACAAACCCATTACACCCAATGCAGTGAGTAAGCAGAGCCCTAAGTCAGAGCATAACTGACTACAATGTTTAGTTAAAAGAATGAGGTGTTTGTTCCTGTAAAATCCTTTCTTCAAGATTGACAGCAACCACAGTGATCTGTTATAGACTTAAAATTAAGACTTTTTTTTTTTTCTTTTTGTATGTAGTCAACACTTCCTCTAAAATCCATGTGGTTAGTTAGGGCACTTATTTCTTAAAAAAAAAAAAGAATAAAGATTTAAATATTTTCTTAAGTTAGCAAAATAAACAAGCTTTGTGGATTCTGACAAGCAGTCTCCTCCAGGGCCCATCACTGTGTCCCTGGGTTAGGCTGACTCCTTCTGCTCTTAGCTGCCAGGCCCCGAAGCTTCCCTGGAAATGGAAGCCCTGTGGTTAGCCCCAGTGTTTTAGCATGAGAGGTACCCAGCTAGGAGGGTCAAATGGGAGAGGGAGATGGAGACAGGAGAACTGCAGAGGCAGAGGCAGAGGCAGAGGCAGAGGCAGATACTGTGGCTTGCTTGGAGATACATGATCATCCCATGCCTTGGACATTCTCCCACCAAAAGTGGAGAGAAGGAAGAGGAAGAGGAAGAGGAAGAGGAGGAAGAAGTATTGGTGAAGTCCTCATGGGTTTTAAAGAAACCTGAGTAGTTTGTGTGTGTGTGTGTGTGTGTGTGTGTGTTGAGGGGGTCCACTCTTTTTGTAAGTTTACTAAAATTCATTAAACTTTACATTTAAAATATTTGCGTTTTCTGACAGGTGAAGTATATTACAATATAACTGGTTTTTAAAAACAAGGCACTTTAAACCACAGATTACAGACTGTCGGAATTAGAATTCAGATCCATAGAAACTATGAGTGGGTGAAGGCTGGGATGTGTCCCTGATCACCAGGTGGGCAGGGAGGCCTGCCTTCAGTTCTCTGAGGACTGCTGAAATGTGTTTGACAAGGCTGGGGAAGAGTGAGTCACAGAGATGGAGTCGCATGGGACTGCAGCTCTGGTAACCGCTGACCTCCAAAAGACCCGCCTTGCTGCCCTCACCTCCAGCAGCTGTAAAACTAACTGCTCCCCCAGTGTGTCTGGCACAGGGGAAGGCTAGGGAACTTCTTGTCTGGTGCGTGGAACCTAGTGAGGCCAGATTCTCCAGGGGCCTTGGAATGCCTGGACTCAGCAGGCAGCTAGCGGCTGAGGCTCCAGTGGCAGCCTCAGCGGGAGGGCCAGCTGTGTCCCAGACTGCTCTGTTCAGTCTCTTCCTTCATTGTGGGCACTGAGGAAATGCTCCCTGTCTGTGCCAACACAGGCCCTAAAGTTAGACACATTTTAAAAATCAGGAATATCCAATTAAATTATGAGAAATTTACATTGCTAATAAAATAGTGTGGAATTTATTTCTCTGAACAGGGCTCCAAGTTCATCTGAAGTAAAACACAAAAACTCATTAGTAGGTTTAAGAAGGAATACAATCAACTGTTTCTCCATTATATAGTTTTTCTAAAACTAATGACCTCAAATTCTTTAACTTATATTTAAGAAATGAAGAAAGAGGACTGGCTGCGTAGCTCAGTCGGCAGAGTGCTTTCCTGGAATGCACAACACCCTGGGTTCTATCTCAGCACTGACCCTGGTGCTGCAGGCTAGAAATCCTAGTACGGGAGATGTAGAGACTGCAGTCAGAAGTTCAAGGTCACCCTCAGCTACACTGAGATTTCAAGGCTAGTTTAGTATGACACCCTGCCTCAAATAAAATAGATAAAGATGGCAAGATGGATGCTAGACAGATGATTGATTGTAGATAAATAATACAAATTATCTAAATATTGTTTGGGCACCTATTGTTGTCAAAGTCAGAAAGCAGTGGTTTGACTCATGGTTTATGTTGGGAAGGGTTTTAACGATTGTGTATCCAGAGGGCCTCGCCGGCCTCCTTAGAGGCGCATAGCTGTAAGCCAGGGAAATAGCATCATGTCCTGCCTCCTTAAAAAGGTGTGGCTCTAAGCCAGGGAAACAGCATCAGGTCTCACACAGACCTGAATTTGAACCTGAAATCTGTAAAATAGTGAGAAAAAGCAAGACTGACAATCTTTGGACAGGTTTTAACTGCACAATATTTTTTTCAATTCCGCTTTTTTTTTCAAGTCCTTGTAAAATGGACCCCAAACCAAACTCCTACTCTTAGCTGGCTACAGTCCCAGTCTGTGCCTGGTATGACCAACACAGCTCTCTCAGAAAGGGAATACTCTAGACAAATATATCTCCATTGTTCTCTCCTTTTCTTGTTCTCCTGGTGACTCAGGATGGCCCTCTTATCAGAGGCTTGTCCATGATATCTCCTCAGTTTGAGCCAATAGGAAGGGCCATGACCAGCAGGGAGCAGTGTGGGGCATTAATCTCTCTCTTCTTGTTGGATAGTCTAGAGATGCAGATACCTTCAGAGATGAGATGTCCAACAGGAAGGGAGAGAGGAGCAAATCCCCTCTCCTCCCAGTGACTGCCTCCCCATTACCACCTCCACAGCTCTCCCTTTCTCTTGCTCATGTCCTTAACCTTGGGTGTCACTCTGTAGACAGCACCTTATCATTACCTCTTTACTTGAACCATCTAGGGAACCCTTTATTTTCTGCTTCAGCAACAATATGTTGACAAAATTCTAATTGTTCTACCAGTAGAGCTATGCCACCAGGAGTAGCAAAGATTGGACAAAAGCCCCCTCACACTTCTTTCCATATAATAACAGCATAGTGAGTTACTTTTACCGCCTTGATGGTATGCTCTCATTTAGAAAGCAATGGTTTCAGGAACCTTCTGGCAAAGCCATTTTTGTGGTTCAGGAATAACGTCATTCACAGTTTCCCAATTAGTAATGTTCAGTTTTGACACTACGTTAAGTGCTGACAAAAGTCATCTCTCTGCACGTTCTAAGAACTTCAGTGTTGCACACCATCCTCTTGGTCCTGACAGAGATTTCAGTCCTCATTTTGTGACTCCAGAACACTAAAGTGAAGCACTACACATCACACGCTTCAGGCCTGTGGCTGAGCTGTGCCCATTGTCTCATCGTGGTTGTCTTCCTGCCCTAGTGCCTTCCAGAAACTTCCTAAGTTACCAGAAGATATATCTGTAGCATAGTTTGGAATCACCAGGCTTCCTTGGAGAGCTGGGGGTGCTACAGAACTAGATGAAGGGCCAGAAAGGTGGCTCAGCGAGGGACAGCAGCATAGATGATCCAGTTACTCACACAGTGTGCCCTCTGTGGGCTGTGCCTCAAGTGGACTGTTGTCTACCTTTTCTCCACACAGGTGAAGGGACCTCCTACTTAAACTTATGATAGCAAGGCCTCAAGTCTTAACATGTGATAATTCTGTTATAAACCTCTGTGATTTTCCTTGTGATCAAATTTGGGGTGGCTCTCCATGATTTTTTTTTTTTTTTTAATAAATGAATGGACAGATTTTGTTATCTACTCATTTAATCCCAGGAAGGTGAAAGACTGTTCTCTGTGGGTCTTTCTGATCTGTGGAAAACTCTCTCAGGAAATATGGTGAGTGTTCAAGGCTCAAAATCCCCTGGCAGGCTTGCCTTGGGCCTTATCAGAAAATGCATTGCTGAAGTAGAAAAGTGGCAGCTCCCAACTGTCAAGCCAGGCCTTCACAGTGGTGAAAACATCTAAATTCCCAAAGACCTTGTCCACCTAGAATCTAGAAACAAACGAAAAGAGCCACATTGTTTCCCTAAACCCCTGCTCTATGTCTCAGGGGTTCTCCATCTCCTGAAGTGGCATGGCAACCACAGGGACATTCCTCTTCATCCCTCTATGTCCCTCTGTCTGACAGGAACAGAACTGTCACTGAGGGCACATAGCTGTGGTCATTAGCAGTTGCACCAGCAGCCACATTCTCAGGATCTGGCCTTGATAGGCGATATCAGGTGACAAATCAGGTGAAGATGCACCTGCCACTGTGCTGCTCCCCGGGCCAAAGGCAGGGGCCAGGCAGGGGCTGTACCCTTGCCTTCCTCCCCTAGGACAGTGCTGAGGACGGGAAGGCAAGAGAGGTCAGGCAATCACAAGAATCCTCAGAGCTTCCGTGTATAGTGTCAGCAATGGCTCAGTAACGTTTCAGGCCCACAGGGCTGCCTTTTGTTTACTGTGAGGTGGGGACCCTGTGTGCATGTGTACAACTGCCTTCAGGTAGGGAAGGGAGCTGGAGGGGGAAAAAGGGAAAAGCGAAAAGCAGATCCTTTGATGTGTATAGACTATACCTCAAAGTTGTTTTAAAATCACTAAACAGTATAGCATACAAAATAAAGCTGGCATATAAATTTTTATTAAAAATTATTTTTCACACAATATATTGTGATCACTGTTTCCCTTCCCTCATCTCCTTCTAGATCCTTCCCACCTCCCCAACCCACTTCATGCCTTCTCTTTCTCTCTCACTTTAGAGAAGAGGCAAAAAAAAAGCCAGAGAAACACACACATACACACAAACAGACACACAGACATACACACACCACACACACACACACACCATAAAAACACAAAACTAGAAACAATAATGTACAAACAAACTACCAGTAATGTAAAAGATGCCCAAACAAAGCAATATGAAATTTTAAAAATCTTCAAAAATTCTATTGAGTTTGCTTTGTGTTGGCAGTCTACTGCTGGGAATGGGGTCTGCCTTTCAGTGTGGTTTGCACACCTAGTGTGATTCCATAGGAACAACTAACTTTTGTGGGAAGTTGTCAGTTGGAGCTTACATCTGTGTTAGGGGTGAGAGAGCATATCACTTCCCCCTCTGAGTTCTGGGTCCCCATCCTGGTTAAATCCTGTGTATGCTGCCATGGTCTGTGAGTTCATGTGTGAAGTATTCCTGCTGTATCCAGAAGACACTCTTTTCTTGGTGTTCTTCATCCCTTCTGGCTCTTACAATCTTTATGCCTCCTTCTGCATATAGTTTTCTGATCCTCGAGTGGAGTTTAATTGATGGGGCATCCTATTGAGTACTGAGTGTTCCAAGTTCTCTCGCTCTGTATATGTTGTCCAGTTGTGGGTCTCTATTTCTTCCCATCTGCTGCAAGAGGAAGCTCTCTGATGACGGCTTAGTGAGGCGCAGATCTATGGGTACAGCAGAAAGTAATTAAGAGTCATTTTACTGCTTGGTTTCTTTAGCAGAACAATAGTATCTGGTTTTCCCTTAGGTCCATGGCCTATGCAGTCACAGGTTCTTGGCTACCTGAGTAGTATCAGGCATGCATTCTGTCCCATGAATTAGACCTTAGATCCAATCAAATAGTGGTTGGTTACTCTCTCAACATTTGTGCCACTATGACAGCACAGTGTATCATGCAGGCTGGTTATCACTGTATATTGTAGAGTTCATATTTCCTCTGGTAGTGTGGTGCAGAGGACCTTACAGAACCATGAATAGTAGTCTGCAGGGATGAAGGAAAGCACCAGCTTAACTTCTCTGGGCTTCCACTATTGGGGTAATGATGGAAATGGTTGCAATCTATCTCGGGGGTTTTATGTAGTAATTTTCTTAAGGTCAACAGTCTAGTGACAGAAATATCTAGAGACAGCTTGCTAATTAGCAACATTCATAACAATAAGGAAATTCAGGGTTTTTTTTAAACTATTGTGTAAAATACTCCAGGGAACAGTTTGTACCTACCTTCCACACACATGTGGCTGTGTCGATTTAGAGTCAACAACAAGAAATGATACTGTTGACTCATAAGCCATGCATACTTGATAAGTACCCTGAATAATAAGGAAGTGGAGAGGTCAAGCCAAACCATTAATTTAACTTATAGTTTCTCCCACATGACCTCATCAACATTTACATTATTAATTTTTAAATATTTCCCACTTTAATAAAACATAAAAGTTTATTTTAATTTGCATTTGGTTGATTTTGAACCCAATCATTTTAAGTTCTATTTACTGTCCCTTCCATTTGTGCTCCTGTAGAGTCCCAATCCATGGGCTGGGTTACCACATTCTCACCAGGCTATGGTCAGTCTGTTGGTACTCTCCATATATTCTATTCTTTTTCTACTACATGTTAAAAACTACTTTCCCTGTCTAATGACAGTTACTTATGTGATATATTGGATCTTCTACTAAAAAAAGACTTTCTTTTGTCTACATTAAAGTTTCTGTATGCACATATTCAGATAATATGTGCATTTATATAATTACTGTAGTTCAGGAGTGCTTTTAATGCAATCTTTTTTTTTTTCCTTTTATTTGGCTCAGTCTCTCTGTCTCTTACTCTCTGTCTTTCTTTTCTTTCTCTTTCACCCTTGCTTCCTCTCCTCTCCTCTGGCTTCTGACCTGTATTGCTTCTCATGCCCTAATCCTACAGTAATTATGGAAAATAAAATACATAAACAATTGAAAAAAAAATGGGAGTGAACATGATGGTTCCATGGGTTAAGGCACTCACTCACAAGCCTGCGGATCTGAGTTTGATTCCTGGATCCACACAGTGAAAGGAAAAAACTGACTCAAAAGTTATTCTACAACACACACACACACACACAAATAATAAACAATTGCAAATTTTATATAAAGTTACAGCAAATACTACAGTTGTAACCTAAAAGAAAACTTTTATAAATATGTTACTACCAAGCAACATTAGTTCTTTATGCATACTGAAGATGATCATCACATAATGTTTAGTCAATTCAGCAGGAAAGTGTTTTAAACCTGTAGGCAGCTAATAACAGAGCCTCATAGCACACAAAACACGTTACCAGGTTAGAAGATAGAACTGTTTTCTCTAGAACTGTTTGTTCCTTCCTGGTACCACAATGTTAATTACCAGAGCAACAGCACAAGTTCAGGTTCTAGGTTCAGGAGAAGAAAGCCAAGTGACTAGAAATATATGTCACAATAGAATAATTTGCCCATTTTTCTTGAGAGACAGTTGTTCTAAAGGATCAGAGATAATCAATTTGTTTTAAGAATAAGCACCACAATACAATATCTGGACTGAAACCAGAGAGTGGGGGAGAGAAATCAGCATTTGAATGAACAAAGGTAAGGTATATACATTTCAAAAGAACATTATACCAACATTTCCCCCTTTAAGTCCAATAAAAGGCTCCTTTTCTTTCAATACAATAATAATTATGAAATTATGAAAACTGTTTTGTAAAATCTACATGTGCAATGTCCAGTCCATGTGTATTTAGCAACTTAGGAGAAAGTATCTGATCATCCTATCTATCTTGACAAGTTTTAAGTTCTATACCTAAATTAACTTTTATCCTTATTGGTATTACCTAGAAGAAAGCATTTCTTAACTTCTAAACAATTTAAGCATAAATGTGGCACTATGACTATTTGGTCTTCAATCCCATCAGAGACTTGAGAAGGAATAAAATTAGTTATTAGAGTAAATAGGAAGTGCATGTTAGCAGCTTCCAAAAAATAAAAATTTGACAGAGACAGTTTGCTGCCTGAACAGTCACCCATAACTCTTTATAACACTGAAGCATCATCTTCAGCCTTCTGGCTGTGAATATTTGACAGACATATATGTGAAGCAGGAACTATTTAGGACTTGCTTACCCTGTCTTGGCAGAGTTCGGCAGTCGACTTGTCCTGCATTTAAGTTTGCCCATTTTTGGCATAATTTTTCTGTCGTGAAGCAAGGGTAATTTCTTTACCCGAGTGGCTTGTTTGCCACACTTGAAGCCGTCTCCATATGGAGGTTCTTGGATACTCATTATCTTCTTTGAGGTAGCCGGGGTACTGCCAGATGACTTGTCTCATTGTCAAGGAATCTTTAAAATAATAAAGACACTTTTAAGTGCCATATTCTATTTGTCTCTGAAGTTTTTGAAGACTACCTATCTTTGTATTGTAGCCAAACTTTAAACTCCCTTTTACCTTTAGCATTTAAGCATACCCTAGGCATCTTGTACCCTGGGCTTTACCTTGATAGTGGCTATATTTTGGCTTGCCCTCCCCCCTTTTTTATGCAGAGTGGACAGTTATGCCTTTATAGCTGAACTTTATATAAATTCTCTTTTACCCTTAGCGTTAAGTATATCCTAGGCATCTTGTACCTGGGTTTTTACATTTTTTTTTTGGCTTGTCCTCTTTTTGATATGGGATGGATGGTTTTGTCCTTTGAACATATGAATGTAATTTTTGAGTTTTTAGGACTAAACTAGGTTGGCATGTACTTTGCCATCTTTAAGCCGCTTGTGTCTTTTTTACATTAGCATGACCAACATTTTTCCCCTGTGAAAATGTCTCACATTTAAAAGGATAAGGCAGTTTCCAAAGCAGTGTGACATTATCTCTCTTAACATGAACCTAAAATATACGTGAATCCAACCTTTAGAGCAGTAAGGACATCTATTATTTAAAAAAAAAAAAAAAGGAATTTACATGGTAACCTTAAGAAAAATTTTGTTATTTTGAATCTTAGACTATCTCTGCAAATTGCTAAACAGCAGGAGTTGCCATCCTGGCTTTTATTATGTAAATAAGCTTGATCCAAAACTCAGAGATCTGCCTGTTTCTTTTTACTTTATGTTAGGAAGGAAGGCATGTGCCTTCACTGACTTGTTCAAATATATACATACACACACACACATATATATATATATATGTATGTATATATCTGTTATGTTAAGTCTCAGGTCTGCCCACAGTGTGCTGTCTTTTGCTCCTGGGCTGGTTTAAGAGTCTCTCTTAAAGACACAGTAATTGACCTGGAAGTTTTTAGGTTTTAAGTTTGGGTTTTACACTGGGAGCTTATTCACCCCACCAAATTATGATAAAGTACGATTTAAAGGGTGAGGATACTTAAGATTAGTTGGGCGCCATTTGTTGTAGGCAGTAATTATTATTTACTATTGATATATCTTCTGGTAATGCCCCTGTTAATCCTAAACAGCTGTATAACCAAATCACCACACAGAGACTATGATTACCCAGAACACAATGCTGGGCAATAGTTACTCCATCCTAAACCTCCAAGCCCTCATAGTTTCCTAACATTTAGATTTCCCCACATTATACTTGCTTTTAGTGAAATCTTAGGTCCAAACCATCTCTCCAAGTCGTTCCAAGATCTCTCTCCCACCCTCCAGCTCTCTCTTCTAGCTCTCTCCCGCCTTTTTTCCTCCCACTCTTTCCTGTCCTCCGGCTCCTTCCCTCTTTCCTGTCCTCTGGCTTCTCCCATCTCCCGCCTACTTCCTTTCCCTGCTCTGTTTGGAAGTTTACACAAAGATGAGACCACAATACAATATCTGGACTGAAACCAAAGAATGGGGGAGAGAAATCAGCATTTGAATGAACAAAGGTAAGTTATATTTATTTCTAAAGAACATTATACCAACAGGGAAGAATGGACATTAAGGTAGATTTAGAATGGTGAAACCTGAAGGAAGCAAAGAAACAAACTGTCAAGGAAATTTTCTGATTTTTTTTTCTGGGTTTGGCAAAGTGTATTTTGTGTTTTAATTACAAAGTGTGGCATTTCAACACTTGCTTGGGAAATCATTCATAATGGAGACCTTTCTGACCACAGCCAGCAAACCTTCTTTCACCTCCAGGAGGGTTGGCACATTAAAGCAAAGCCATCTGCCAGAGGGCTGTGGTCCTCATGAAATACAGCAGCCTGGAAAAAAACTGAGTTCATGCTCTGCTTCAGCCACCACAGCTGCTGAGGGCTGAAACGCATCTCCAGGCTGGTTGGAAAGTGGCTGAGTTCATGGTACAGAATCCAGCCTGTGTGAGAAACCTTCATTTGTAGCCAACAGTACGTGGCTTGTGGGAGGACAAGAAGTTCAGTTTTTTATTTCTTTCCTTCCCACATCACAGGCACAAAAACTTATAACTGAACATTTAGTCAGCCGGTCTTCAGCCTTTTTTGTTTCTGAAACATGATGTTGGGAAAAGTGACTGTTAAAGGTCATTACACCAAGATATCACCAAGGGAAGAAGAGGCCTGGGCTCTGAAAACTAGAAGACAAGGTTATTTGCCAGTGTTGCTACTATGGAACAGTTATATACCAAAGAAAAATTTTCAAAATCAATGTTTTATACTCATGAATGCCTGTACTTACAAACTGTAAGTCATTATAACTTTTATGATGTTATCACTCTTCATTATCATTAACTGAAATTTTATAAGCCATGTATATGTGTGTATATATATATATATATATATATATGTATATGTGCAAACCATTTAAAAACAGTCACATGTATTTTTTGACATACATGCAAATGCCCATTCTGGAAAGTTCCAATCTTCTTTAAAAGTTCATTTGTTCATTTTCATTCAGACATCAAATGATGTTTTCTGGTGAGAGTCTCAACATAAATACCACAAAGAAAAGAGATTGACTTGGAAAAGGAAAATGTGCACCCTGGGGGTAAGAGACATAATGATGATGATGATGATAATGATAATGAAGATGGTAGATGTTAGGCTGACATCTCTTGGCTCCTGAACCCACATGCCCTCTGTATTCAGGAGAACCTGCCCTGGCCAAGTGCAGAATGATCCCGTGCTCCAAATGTGAGAGGCTGAATTTTCTTGGACTTTTCTTTTGAGTTTTGATCATCATTTCCACCTCCTCCTTCTCTTCTTCCTATGCTTTCTTCTCCTTTTTCTTTTCCTCCTCTTCTTCCTCCTTGTCTTCCTTCCCTTATCTTCTTCTGTTTCCTCCTCTTCCTTTCTCTTTCTGCCTCTCCCTTCAGTAGTTATGCAGCCCAGGGCCTTGAGCACACTTAGCAGGTGTTTGCCTCAGCCCTATTCTCTTCTCTCCATTGCTGGGTTCCTGCTTCTAGTCAGAGGTAATTGTAAAATCCTTGGTTATTGGCTACTTACCTACATCTGATTTCTGATCTAGATTTAGAAATGACATCTCTGTTTTATTTGGAAGCATATTCTTCAGATTAATGATTATAAAATAAAAATATAGATTAAACTTGAAAACATTAAAGATGATCTATGTCTTGAACTAACAAGTATTCAGCCAAGGCATATTTTTTTTTTACATAAAACTAAACAACATATTCATGTTAGTATCTACATTTGGTTTTGTCTTTAAAGTAATGATATATATATATATATATATATATATATACACAGAATCATTTTAGAACACATTTCTTTAGGATTTATTATCTGTAAACATGTTATTTCTACACCCATTTTACAGCCTGGTTTCACAAATAAACTCTAGGAAGTAGGCTGGAGAAGTGGGTGGTTTCATAGTTAACAGTGAGAACTGCTCTTTAGAGGACCAATTGGTTCCCAAAGCCCACATCTGCCTATAGCTCCAGCTCTGAAATCCAGCACCCTCTTCTGGACTCTGTAGGCTCCTGCACTCATGTGCACATAGACAGACAGACAAACACACACACACACACACACACACACACTTTAAAATAATAAAAACAAATTCTTTTAAATTTTCTAGGGTGTAAAAGGGTCACAGGAAAAGTTTAAGAGACTCTGCTTTGTGTTTATTGCATGGTTTAACTTGTTAAGGAGAGAAGAGAACAATGACTCTGAGAAAACATAAATTTCACTGGTTTTCCAAAGATAGCACAAACCCAAGGACAGTTTTAGAGAAATTTGATTCCCTAATGTGGGAACTGAGAACCCACATCTATTGCACAATATGTAAAAAACGACAAGGACTTGAGACTAAGCTGTTGAGTAAAGGAAAAGGATTCATTTGGAAAAGCTGCGGAGCCACAGTAGCTGGGGGCTGTTGCCCACTCAGAAGCTAGATAACCTTGGTAATCTTGGAATCCTAAGGTTACCTAGAAATCTGTGCGGGAGAGCTCAGCAGGCCCCAAGCCTTGGTTGTTCCTTGTGCTTCTCTCTCCATGTCTTGTCACATCCTTCTCTTTCCTTGGGATCATCTTTCTTCTTTCAAAGTCTGTCCCTCTGTACCAGCTCAGCTCATATTCTCCCTCCAGTCCTTAACTGGCATCAGAACCAACTTCTCTGGGATTCCAGCATCTACTGAAGACCAACAGAGACGTCCAGCCTCAAAGATAGAACAACTACTGAAGTCTCAGACCTTCTGTTCAGAGCAAGCTATGTTGGACATGCTGGACCACAGTGCCTGTCAATCAGTCTAATAATGCCTTAAATTCTGTTACACTAGAGAACCCTGACTAATGCAAGATGATAGGTGGAATCTAAACCAAGAATTGTCTAAACTTAAACATGACAAAATTGCCTCAGAGTGTAGTTCAGCTGTGCAAAGTCTGCCCAGTTTGTTTGAGAGCCTGAGTCTGACATCTCATCTCAGAACAATGCTGTGAAAGGGTTCTAAGTACATCCAGCCACCCATTCCTATGGGAGAGTCCAGCTTCAGCACCAGACACTGGAGTGTCAGTTGTACTGTCTCAGTTTGAAAACTTTAGTAATTTCTTCATCCCTGAAGTCCCTACATGATCCCTGTCAACAATGAATCCTAGCTTTATGTATGTTAGTGTTACTTTACTGCCCTTTTTCTGCTTCTGTGGGGAAGGGAGCCAGTTGTCATGGTGACAAGACCCATTCAGCATGGTCTTTGATCATCTGGGGCACCTGTCATGGGTGGAGCAAGGCCCACCGTCGGTGCCAAAAAGCTCACTTCCTCTGTCCAGGAGGACTTCGTCATATGAGGAGGAAAGTGACCATGGCCACATGGTTTGGGTTGGAGTTGGGCTGAACATAGCAGCTTCGGTGACTTGAACTTGAGATATTTATCTACTGTGGATTCTGATTTCTGGCTGAGACGTCTGTGATCTAGTGAGGTGTTAATTACATAAATCCTTTAATATGGAGGAAAATGCTTTTAATTTATTTTAACTAATACTGTCTTACCAGAAATTACTCTGATTTTGGGAAATAGATGAGCAAAAGTTTGATTTGATAAATAGCTTTTTCTTAGGATGCTCAAACCTGAAGCATTCAACAACAGAAATCTCTCTGCTGGATTCTTTACATTAATAGATATTTTTGAGGACTCGAGTAGAATCTTGGTGAGTGTGCCAAGCATACACAGAACTCAGAGCTCAACCCCTATCACTGCCCAGCCCAAAGCTAGCATGGTGGCACATGCCTGTAATTTCAGGGAGAGAAAGAAGGATGTTCAAAATGTGAAGCCAACCTGGGAGGAGACAGAAGACAAACAAACAAACAACACCAAAAGAACCAAAACCACAGAAAAAGCTCATTTGAACATGACAAGCAACATGACTAAGGTCCAGTTGCCTGCAACATAGGACATCACAGGACTGACTGCAAGTGCACCAAGGAATGACACCATGACAAATCAGGTGACTCAGAAAGAGCAAATCATAACAGACTCCAAAAAGGATGAGGTCAAGATGGAGAAGCCTCGTTGCTATCATGGAGGACATTTACTGCTCAGTCTGAGACCCTTGATGGAAGAAGATGAGATAAGCCAAGACCCAGGGAATGTGGGGTGAGCTTTGCCCTCAGCTCAGCCTCTGCCCCAGCAGCCAGAGGCTGGCAGAAGGCTCCTCTCAACTACAGTAAAATGTGCCCTGAAAAGTAAAATTATATATTCATATGCATGTATAAGTAAATTCATGTTGTTTTTCATTGTAAGGAAAGGGTGTACACTATAAATTCATTTTCAAGTTCTCAGAACTGGCAAGAACATTTTACCCATGATACTTTAAAACCTAATACAGTTTTTCCTTTTTAATCAACCTGACATTACAAGTGACTATGAAACAATTTTTTAAAAAGCAGTACGGTTTATATGATACACACTCCCCCGAGGTTAAGTTTCTCTTGCACTTTTTGTCACTCACATTTATAGCCCACTGATTCTATCACAGGACTTGTCTCAACGGAGTCACTTTACTTTCCTTCAGATAAAAGCCTGGAAAGATGCCTAAACAGTTGGGCCAGGTCGTGGCTATCACATTTTATTTTTGTTACAGAGATGCCAATTCCATGTCTCTGCTGTGGCTTCTGATTTTCATCCCAGAGACCCAGTGTCTGAAGATGTTGGCTGCTGTGCGATAGTATCACACAGACATCAACTCCATCACCCCTGGCTTGCCAGAAGAAAAATGCACGTGTGTTTATGCCCACAAATGCTCAAGTTTGCAAACTGGTTTATAATTCTAGCAAATAAAGCTTCCAAAAGTTTCCCACAAGTCTAGTGTCTTATATTTGTTGGAGTGAGAGCAGCGGCAGCCTCCCACACTCTGAGAGGGGCTGCAGGAAAAAAAAATAAAACTGATTTTGTTTGTGTGTATTTATTAGGAGAGTTGGTTAAGAAAATTCCTCAGGCTGATTTCTGGGTAAGCAGGCTCACTTGTGAGAAGTCTACTATGAAGTTTTGGGGTGTCACTTTCTTCATTGCTAGGACAAAGTATTTGCTTATTCTCTAAGTAACTTCATATGCCAAGAGAAAAAGTCCCAGAGAAAGCAGGGGTGATGGATTTCAGAAACTTTCTACTAGGTGGAAGAAGCCAGATTTAAAACACACACACACACACACACACACACACACACACACATACACACACAGGCCAAGATTCCTGTTCCATAAAATGTCCAGAACATTGTGTCTGCTTAGATCTGTGCAGAGACCAGGAGTTTACTAAAACTTGGCCCAGGGCTGTCTCTGGGGGATGAAGACAGTTCAGAACTGAATTGTAGTGGTCAAAGAGCTCTGTATATTTAGTAAGCATAGCTGAACTTGAAACAAATGAGCCTTACAACAAAGCCATTCCACATATAATTATAGCAGATACTGTGTTCAGAAAAAAAAAAATCAGCGAAGTGGCCTGTAAGTGCCCACATACATGCAACAAAATAAATAAAGAAAAGAATTTGCTTAGTTTTATATTTCAGTAAGAGCTGTGAGTGAGCACACTGTCACACCAGATTCTAACTGGACAATAGTCTCTTTCAAAACCTGCAGGCTTCATATTGCTCAGGTTTGCAAATAAGGTCCAAGGAAATTTATTGTAATTGCCCATCTTAAACACTGTTTAAGAACGACATGCTTTCAATCACTTAATGCAATCATTTAAATTTTTACTCCAGACTTAAATTTAGAAGGATCTCAACACTGTACAAAAGCCTTACAGTGGTGCCACACACCTGGGGCAGGGGCATTGAGACTCTGTCTCTAAAAGATTTAAAGGGGTAGGGGAGGCGTCATCAGGAGAAGGAGGAAGAAAAGAAGAGAAGAGAATAACACATGCCATTAACTAGTTTCTTAACTAGTTAAGAATTGACTATTCTTACATTTATCTCACTGCCTTTTTCTTCATTTATTTATGTCGTATGTGTCTGTCTACTTGTTTTATGGACACCATGTGTGTGCAGTACCCCCAGGGTCCAGTAGAGGCTATCAGACCCCCTGGAACTGGAGTTACAGATGGTTGTGAGCTGTTATGTGTTGCTGGGAATTGAACCTGAGTCCTCTGCAAGAGCAGGCAGTGCTCTAAACTGCTGAGCCATCTCTCCAGCTCCCTGCCCCATTTTTAAATTCTCCTTTCCCCATAGGTATTTTTAAACCCTTTTCCTATATTGCATATGTTGTATGAATTGGGAAAATAAAATAATTAAGTTCCATGTAAAAATCCCTATGCCCTTACTCCTTAAAGAAAATCACTAACAATGTTTTAAAAAATATTTTCCATAATTTTTAGGAAAAATGAATGAAATATATTAACATGCTTTGCAAACAACAGGGTGTATATAGGTACTACCAAAGGTAAAATCAAGCAAGATAGAAACCAGTCAGTTCAGGCCTTCTCATCACCATCTTGAGCTCGGTTTCTCGCTTATTCTGCTATGACTGATTTGGGAGGTATCAACTGTGAAGGCTGCTGTGGTCAACAGTTCATCTGAAGAAAGACATAACAACAATGAACACATGATTTACTGTATGGTTCACATGAACTCAGAGATGAAGCAACCTGTGTGTCCACAGACCCACATAGCAAAAATGAGCTGACACTGCTTGGTACATTTAGTACATTTATCTTTTTTTTTTTTTTCTGGCTGTCCATTTCTCAGACATTGGCTGCCCACCAGTGACCTTGTGTGTTTGGAATCACAACAGACAGTGTGGCTGACGACATATACCAGACCTGCACTGAAACCCTGCTGACAGGGAATGGAGGAAAGCAAAGATACATTGATAAAGCATAGCTGTGAGCATCTCAAAGGGACCCCCACCCCAGCCTTCTCCAACTTGACAGATCATGTGTGGATACACACAGGTTTGGAGTCTGCAAAGTAGAGCTGTGAACACAAACAGCCTGGGAAGGAAGCTGAGGCCATTCTTCCTAAAGAGAAAATTTCCTCAAGTCCCACCCATACCAGTGTATGAGCACTTCTCTTACGTAATGTCTAAGCCATAGCTACAGTGCCAACCACCTGTTCAGTATTGGCATTGGCCGTGCTCCCTCGTGCACACCCAGCTCATACCATATTGGGTGGCTAACTTCCGTCATTGCTTTCCTTATTGCTGCTGCAATGTAGCTGACCAGAGCAATCTGGGGAAGGAGGGCCATCTCAGTCAGGGTTTCTATTGCTGCAGTGAAACACCATGGCCAAAAACGCAAACTGGGGAGGAAAGGGTTTATTTGGCTTACACTTCCAGCTCTTAGTCCATCGTAGAAGGAAGGCAGGACAGGAACTCAAATGGGGAAGGAACCTGGAGGCAGGAGCTCATGCAGAGATCATGGAGGGGTGCTGCTTACTGACTGGCTCCTCATGGTTTGTTCAGTCTGCTTTCTTATAGAACCCTGGACCACCAGCCTGGGGATGGCACCACCCACCATAGGCTGGGCCCTCCCACACTGATCACTAATTGAGAAAATGCCTTACAGCTGGATCTCAAGGAGGCATTTCCTCAAGTGAGGCTCCGTCCTCTCTGATGACTCTAGGCTTGTGTCAAGCTGACACAAAACCAGCCAGTACAAGGGCTACAATTATATTACTTGACAGTTTGAAGATAACATTCATCACAACAGCAGAACAGGAGGCATGAGGAGTGAGGTAGCTGGTCCCATTGTGTAACTGGGGTGTGGGTTGGGTCCCTGATGCCTCTGGCATCTATGGCACAAGCACGTGAATGCACACAGTGATTCTAAGTCTTGTCAATCTGGCAACCAAGGTTTACAGCCACAGCAACCTTCTGAGCTAGATCAGTACTTGGCACAATCAAGGAAAGTCATGAAAATCTGATTTTCTGAGATCTAACTAGAACCAAACACAGCCTCTGCCCACACCCCTTCAGTGGTGCCAATGTCCATCAGGGAACTGCCCATGGATGACAGCAGCATTGTGGCACCAGTGCTGAGCTCACCTCTTCTTCTTCCTTCACCAAAACCTCTATGTTACATGGAAGTACTTTATGTCCACGGGGTTTCAGTTGAGTTTGAAAATTACTGGCAATACAGGACACCTGCCAATTTCCTGTTAACTCTGCTTAGTCTAGATGACTTAGTGTAGCAGCTAAGAACAAAGACTAAGGACAAATGCAAGGTTCAGATCTAGCTCCTGGGGCTAGGACAAGCCTATGACTTCCCTTCTTTAAAAGAAGGGCCTGGGGCTGGAGAGACGGCTCAGCAGGGCCCAAGCATGCACTGCTGTGGTGAAGGACCCATGTTCAGTTTCCAGCAGCCAGACTGAGCAGCTCACAGCCACTTGTGACTCCAGGACCAGTCGACTCTGACACCTCTGGCCCCCTTAAGCACTGCCACACCTACCTATGCACACACCCACACAGACACATAATTCTCAATTAAATAATTTTTTTTTCAATGCAGTTTATTCAGGAACCTTGAATAATCATCTGACCCTGGGGAAAGCAAGCCCACAGCTTAAATAGCCTCTGGGTAGCCAGCCCCAGCATGCCACGTGGGCAATGCAGATAGGTCCACATATATGGAAGCAAGCCAGATCCTCAGCCTTAGCCAAATGTGGAGTTGTTCGTGACAGAGCACTCACCATCGGGAAGGTGGAAGGCGGAAACCAGCTCCATCTTTAAGGCGCGGCATTACGCAACTCTCTACAGTTCCCCCTTTTTGTTTTAGACGTATCAGGCAAGAGCAGCCATGAATCATCTGAAGGAATGGGCGGGCATGGGAGCATTAGCAGGCCTTCTGGTGTTGGTCTCCTTGGTTTGCCTGTGGTATATATGCAAGATTAGAGTCTCACAACAGCGTAATGCAGCCATGACCATTCAGGCCTTTACAGCCATTGAAGCAGGACAGTCTCCCCAAGCATGGTTGGCTACCATAAAAAGCCAAAATGTTACGCTCAGGATGCGAGGCTAAGCACTGCATTCAGGGTCAGCCGCTTTGGACCCAGAGAAGAGCATGTCTGATTGCATGCGGGTTGATGCCCCAGGTCCCGCCTCTGAGAAAAAGGTATCGGACGGGTTTGATGCTCTTTGGGTGGATGACACCTAAATGAACATCGGTACAAAGTCCCAATTTATTTCTAATATCAGAGATCAGACCACTACTCTTGCCTGATGCGTCTAAATAAATATTTTAAAATAGAAGAAATAAAAATCTAAAGTAGCTGCCTTGGGAGAAAGATATGGATTTATAACCATTTACTATCTGGCCTGGCATGATAGTACACACCTTTAATCCCACCACTAGGAGGCAGAGGCAAAGGGATGTCTACGAGTTCAAATTAGCCTGATCTGTAAGTGCTAGGGCCTCCATGGCTCCATGGTGAGTCCCTAGAAACCACTTCCACCATTGTTATTACAGTATATAATTTTTTAAAATCTTCCTCAGTTCCCTAGCTGAAATATTGTTGGGAAGAGCATTAAGCAGAGCTGTAAAGGGAATACAAAGGACCGAGGTGAGGTCTGTAGGTATGTAGGATGGAATAAGCAGGGCTAGATGGAATGGAATAAGTGAGTTGGGGGGTGGGGGGGTAAGGTAAATATGCCTTGCTAGAGTGGGTGGGACTGGATGGAGTGGGTGGGATGAGGTGAGGTAGGGGTGGGCTGGGGTGGCGAATGTGCAGGGTGGGATGGGATTTAAGGAGACGAGGTGGAAGTGGAGACATGGGTGGACATGCTCTTCCATGCCCACTCACGTTTTCAGTGTTTTTAGTTCACCTGGAATGTTGTTTGAAAATTGCCGGTCTGAGCCAGCGCAGTGGCCCACATGTGGAATCCCAGCGCTCAGGAGGCAGAGGCGGGCAGATCTCTGCGAGTTTGAGATCAGCCTGGTCTACAAAGCCAGTCACCAGTCTGACCATATAATTCCCTTAGTTTATAAAAGAAAAGGTCTCCTATCACCCTTGACTGAGGCTCAAGTTATGGATCTAGCCACAAACCTTGCAGAGACACGGCCTTGTCACTTTCCTACTGCCCCTTGCCTCCTCGCAGCCCTCTCGGCTTCACCTGCACTGGCTCTGTGCGCTTGGCCACAGAGTAACTTCTGATCTTGCTCCTCTCAGCTAAGATGACCTCCTCCACCCACTCTCATCTCTCAGCTTCCCCTCAACAGCGCTCCAGGTTACCTGCCTTCAGCAGACCGCACGAAGTATCTGCCTCACTACACAGGGGACTTTAGCTTTCAAACTGCCATCACTGCTATGATCCCAGAATTTATAAAGCACCTGAAAGGAGAAGCTGGAACCAAACTACATTTGATGGCTTAGGACAGAATTTTTTCATTAATTAATTTATTTAATCACTTTACAGCCTGGTTGTAGCTCATCCCTTCTCTCCTCCCAGTCCCACCCTCACCCCTCCAACCTCCACCAGCTGCCTCAGAGAAAGGGAGCCTCCACCCATAGGAACCAATTCGCCCTGGCACATCAAGTCACAGCAGGACTAAGTCTATGCCAGACATTTAATTGTTCTGTACGATCGCCACAGCTCATTTAAGAAGTCCCTTCCTATCTCTAAGGAAACATACATTCTTTCTCCTCCTCTAATAACTTTGATGGTTTGCATTGCACCTGTAAATCCCTGGCTGATGTGCCACTTATCTTTGACATAATACAAGATTAGGATTCACCTTCATTTTTTTTCTATATGCACATATTTTCCAAGACCAATTACCGAATAGTTCAGTTTTCCATGGTTGTCCAATGCTATCTCTGTCAAAAAATAAAATAAACTATTTATAGCTGTTGCAAAGGATCTGAGTTTGGGTCTTAGCACTCAAACTGGACAACTCGCCTTCAGCAACTCTCCTCTGGATTTAAGGATACCACAGTGATAAGCACATCCCCACACACAGACACACATACATACATGGTTACAAATAAAATGTCTTAAAAAAATAAAAATTCCATGTTTCTATGATTCTGCTTCTGGTTTACCTATTTCACTTGTCTTATTATTTTCAAATAACTCATTGTCTTGACTTCTATCACTCCACAGTGTCTCTACATCTCAGAAAGCCCAAAGTGTGTATTTTCATAAAGATTATATTGGCTGTTTCTAGCATTGTCTTGCATATACAATTAAAAAATAAACTGACATTAGTGAATAGACATTAAAATCTATCCAACATAGCACATATTATAGATGCCTGTAAACATTATGTTTATCCGTAACTATGTCCCTCAGGTGCCTTAGTATTAACCTCAAGTATCCCAGAATGTGGCCTTATTTGGAAATGGACCGCAGACATAATTATAATCATATCATTGAAGCATAGCAGACTCTAATCCAATCTAACTACTGCCTAAAAATATGAAGGTGAAGGCAAAGAAACGCATGGGAATCTGGAGGCAGAGATTGGAGCCGACCTGCCATGGCCAAAAACTAAGTTGACAGACCAGAAATCCCCTATAGGAGAAGACAAGATGATATTTAAAAGTAGAATTTCTGGAGGACCCTGGCTCTATGGCCACTTCAGGAGCCCGGCAACCAGAACTGTGGGGAGGAACTTCTGTGTACGGTGCTTGTTTCTAGCAGCTCTTGGGGAGGAAAACAACCCTGCACTGGGCAGTACTTCTTGATCGGATGTAATAATGATGTCTAGTTTTCTCTGTAAACGAGGCCCATGTTTTGTAGTGCACTTATTTTGACATGACTCTCACTGTGCTGCTGCTGCTTTATAGAAAAGAAATGATTTGTGTGTTAATCATGTATCAATAAAATTTGCTTAAATCTCTTTATTCTAATTATTTGTTATTTAGGGGGTCCCTCTAAGTAACAAGAAATCCCAATATGATTCTTTTTATGCAAATGTTGGTTTATTTCTTTCATGTTCACTTTCATACAGGCTCAAATGTGCAGAACCACTGAAGGACACAGGAAAGGGCATGTCTGCCCCTCTGTGTCATTGTAAAGGAAACAGTAGTGGGCATGGACACTGACAGGTATTTATAGGTAATATTCCTCTTCTCTTCATAAATAAATGCTGAGTATCAGCAAATACTTCTTCAGATACCAAAATTACAAGTCCTGGTCTGTAGACATGGCTCAGCAGTTAAGGACACCTGCAGCTCTTCCAGAGGACAGAGCTCAGTTCCCAGCACCCATGTTAGGCAGTCCACACTCCCCATAACTCAAGCTCCAGAAGACCTGATGGTCTCTTCTGGCCTCTACAAGCACGGCAATCAGCAATCACAGGCGGGAAGGTGTGTGTGCGTGTGCGCACAATCAAATTAAGTTTTTTGTAAAATGACAAATCCTTCTTCAATCTGTCTATACACATTCTTATAAATTTATTTCCTCTCCTTGACAATTTTTATTTTTAAAATAAACCAAGATTGCTCCTTGGAGGAGTTATTTCCTAGTATTTTGTGTAGGATTTCTGTCTGTTCTTGTCAGTTTGGCCTGTGATATCTAAACTTATTGGAGTATTGCTCCCTTCGTATTATCGTTACTGTTTGAAAAATATGGTGTCTTTGTTAGACTCTGGCGTCTTCGTGAGAGCAAGACTTCATGCCATTGACTCCCCCTTTCAAATGATTTTAGAATAATCAAGATTTTCAAAGTGATTTTTGGAAATGATCTCACAAGTTTCCACATGCCGTCCTTGATTTTGCACATCGAAGACTTTCCTGAACAATTTCTTTGATCCATAATATTTCTTTGATCTGCAAGAATTTCAAACTTTTCATAGCTCCTAAACACAAAAAGCTTTCAAATTCCCAGAGAGAGAAAACAGAGTGCACAGCTGTGCAGAAAGGACTTTAACCAGCCCTCCTCAGATACTGGCTCTCAGCTCTCCTGCCTCACATGAAATTTTCACATGAAACCCTTCATAAAAATTCTCCAAGCACTCACGAAGCACCTGTGCATCATCTGTTTGCCATCTGCCTTCCCTTTTGGGCTATGAATTTAGAATCTGAGGAAGCACCCTTCTCCTGCTCCTCCCCAGACCCTGTCTAGTACTGTCCCTACAGTGCAGGTTTTAGATGTGCTTGAAGGGAGGACTGATCAGCATAGTCACATATTTCTTCCCCTGCCTCACAAATGTCAGCCTTCACATCAGGGAAAGCATCCAAACATACACATTGTGGATAGTAACCACAAATGGAATAGCAGGCACTGCTATAAATACTTAGGTATGTTTTTCTCATTTTTGTGCATTTCTCTTACTTGTTTCTGATTACAGATGAGGAAATCTGAGGCAGCCAAACTGGAGCTCACTAAGGTCACAGGGATTGGATTCAGATCCAGAGCCACTTCCTTTTGCCATGTACTGACAGTCTTTCTCAGGAGAGTAAATTAAAGCTGAATACATAAGAATGCAAAGAGGAAGATGTTCACAAAGGCAGTAAGAAGGTCATTTTCACACAGCATATTGGGGCCAGTTCTAGCTGGTTTGTAGGGATACTTATGCATGCACCCTCAGTACTGTCTAAAAACAAACCCAGGGCTGGAGAGAGTCTCTGCCTGAGAAGAGACAAAGTAACACACCATCACGTGTTCAGCACAGCGTGTTCTAGATCATTCTAGATCATAAGCCAGTGCTGTCTGCGGATCACAGTGATCAAGGATGGCCATGTCCAGAGAAATGTTTGCCTTAGAAAGTGAGCTCTGTAAGTTCAAGGCCACACACCATCCTCCCAGATGAGAAGAGCACAGGACATGAAGCATGGGAGAGGCTAGAGGCTATATCCATCAAGCTTCCAGGCAGAGAAATACTGTGGGTTAGTTTAGGATTGATGAGGAAAGCTAACAGCTGCAGAAACAGAGGCTCTTGCCCTTTGCCATCCATTCCAGCTGGTCTCCTGTACTATGAAATGATAAATTTATTGCTGGAAAGCCATTCAATTTGCTACATCAGCAACAGAAGTCTAAAGCACTCCATAACTTTATCTACAACCAAAGTTCTATCACCTGGACACGACAATCCCTGCTTATTTCTGAAGGCTGAAGTTACTTTTTTTAAGTTTTAATTACTGTGCATAAGAGATTATAGAACAAAAATGCATCTAACCTGTAAACTCCACCTGTAAGCCCCACTTGTCCAAGGACAGAAAATTCCTAGAATGATGGGAACTGTTCATGTAAGCCAACAAACCATGTGTTTTCAGTTTAGTAAACAGAATTGGTTGCCCCAATTGCACAAGATGTACTTGATCACACATAGGCAGGAGGTATTTAGGCAGGAAGAACATTAGGATGTATGCTTTCCCTCAATTGGATGAAGGCAGAAAGTATGTGACCTTATGGGTTTTGCCTTTATAAACACCTGACTAATGCAATTTGGGGCCATTCTTTGAAATCCTGGGTATGGACCTGGCCAGTGTCCATTGTCCCAGCCAGTATTTAATGAAGTTCACGTCATATTTAGCTCAAATTGTGGTAGTGGTCTTATTCTCTCCCAGTGGGATTAATATTTTCTGCGGGCCCCAGCAAGATCAGACCACCTAGCCATATTCTAAAGCTGGACCTTCAGTTTGGGATTCTGGAGCTGCAGGGCTACCTCAGGAGGCATGCACATTGAGACTCCAAGGCTCTGCGGCATGTCTTTGGTTTCATGGACTATTGGAGTGAACTTCTGTGCTGAGAAAAGCGGCAAGCATCTACAGAAGCCTGCCCTGGTAAATTTAAAAGTGATGTCAACTGAAAACAGTGATACATATCATGTGAAAATTACTTTTTCTTCACCAACTTCAATGTTCTTGATTTTTAAAAAAAAAATCAGGTAAATATTTCTTGGTGTTTGTGTATGTGTATGCACATGTGTATACACATGACTGCCTCTGTCGTCATAGCTGCGGGACCCAGATTTTGGATGTGGAAAGGTTCAAAAGAACCCAAATACTCTCCCATTCAGGGCACAAATCTAGATGTCACCTGTCTGCCTAATTCTGGTTATTTGGAAAGTTTTGTTTGTCTAACTGCTGTGTGTGTGTGTGTGTGTGTGTGTGTGTGTGTGTGTGTGTGTGTGTGTAGGTCTGTTTTCTGGCATGTATGTAAGTTTCACTGCAAACATGGAACCAAGATTAGTGTGGGTCACTGTCAGTTGCATGTAATAATGATGGTGGCCTCTGCATATTTTGTTTCTGACTTGTCTCCTTTGTATGTGTAAGCTTTTTGTGTTCTGTATTTATTGGTTTGGGTTCTGCTACCTCTGACACTGCCAGCTGCCAGCTACCACTGCTAACACTTCTTGCCATGGCTGCCTTGATGGCCAGGGCTCAGAACTTATCTCTGAGCATTCTGGTCACTGCATTCTGCTTTTCAGGGATTCAAATGTCTTTTGAGTGTGGACAATATTAAAGTTGTTTTATGCTGTTCTGCTTTATTGAAAAGCTGGCCCTAGAGTTAGGTTATGGATCTCTCTCCTCTAGATTCAAGCATACTTATGTAAGTTTCCTCTGTGTCCTGTGTCAGGAAAGCTACTTGATCCTGTGACAGGAAAAAGAGAGCAAAGCAAATCAGCCACAGACAGACAGACAGACACTCATGTGCACACACACACACACACTCACACACATGACTATTAGTTTTGTCTAAAACTTTTGTTAAGATATAAACCTTATCTTAAGATTTGTAAGGCTGTAAGGTGAATTATGTGAACTTTCTGTATCCCAAGACTTGTAAGTTTAGTGGATATGGCTAAAAACCTGTAATATCTATGATAACAAAGTTAGCTTAAAACTCACAACATAGGATGTTGATAGCTAAAAAATCTATGCATAAGTCATCTTAAAGGAATCATGTGGCATGACACCATCTTGAGATGTAAGTAACATGTGGCTTGCCACCATCTTAGCTTCTGTCCCCCATCAGGATGGATGTCATATGACTTAACTGCCCTACTGATTAAAGGTGACCGACCACATGGTATTAACCAACCAACGGGACGACAACAGGTTTCCAGGACATTTTAGATTAGGATGGATTTTTGTATAATTCTTGTTCTGAAAACAAAGTCAGGAAAGCAAGGTTTATGAAAGATAAGATTTAAAAACAATACTTGATTAATAAGGTACCAAAGATGTACCTCCACATGTTCATATAGAATGCACCTTATACTGGCAGCTGGCCTTTTTAATGTAAGGGTCACCCTGGTGAGACTGGTTATAAAGGCATGAAGGGGTCATGAAAAGCAGCTGAAACTTGGCACTGTGTGGCTGGAGAAAAAAAAAAAAAAAAGAGCCCTGTTACAATGGTGACCCTAGCAGCTTTGGTGCCATGTTGTGAGAGCCACCAAAAACACCAGCTGCAACAAAATGGAGCTGGCTGGGGTCTAGAAGACAGGCTGTGTGTGCCCCTGTGGGCAAGGCCAAAGAGGTGACCTGAGCCCCTTGGAGAGGAAGCTCAGAGGGCTGTTGTGAATCCCAGATAGTGAGCATTGAACTGTTGGCACTGTTTAAGTTTGGTTTTACCTAGTCCAAATTGTGGTTGTGCCCTGTTTCTTCCTTCTTAAAATTAAAAAAAAATGGTACTTTATTTTTGATATTGCAGGATCCCACAGTTAAGAGATTTTAAATTTCTTTAAAAGAAAGTTTTGAAGTTTTACAGAAAAATTTAAATTAAAAAAAAAAAACAAATCTTTTTTTAAGGAACAGCTTTTAAAAGCATTTAAGCTTATAATGCTATGGGACATTTTAAGTTTATGAAGTGTTTTATATTGTGTCTTAATTAGTATGCAATCTTAAAAAAATAAATAAAAAGCTAAAGAGTTAGAGCTACATCTATGAGCACCAAACATTATATACAAGAAACTGGGATATTCTTATCTCATGATGCAACAAGACAGTGACCTAAGAAGTCAGCAAAGAGCCCTAGAATGTTTCATCTTCCCAAAGGTCCATTCCACCTAACAGGGACTACTAAAGAATAAATACCTACGCTCTGTCTTTGCTAACTTTGTTAAGCTTTAGCTATTTCGATACACTGACTCATACAAGGAACTGTGATATTCTGTAATGGTGCACTATGAAAGAACCAAAACATTAAAAGTTATGATTTAAAGTTTTATTTTGATACTAAGAGAACTTTGATTCAAATATAGTTATCGTTTTAGGACTCAAACCTAACAAAAATAAAGCTGCAAATCCTAATCTTATAAAAGATACGGTACGGACTTGTTATAAACTGTTGAGGATGGTTTAGACTTGTAAGTTAATGATCAGGCGCCTCATAAACGTGTTCAGAACTATACTTGTAGCCACGCTAAGTTAAAATGTAATTAATTACAGGAATAATCTTTATTTAGACTTCTATATGTGTTTTCAAAGTTAAGTCTGAAGCAAGTAACTGAATGCAAGAAAGATTTGTTTAAAACCAGGTATACTTAATATATTGCAGCCCTCAAACTCTTTAGAGATCTGCTAAATATGGCATTTAAAATGTTTAATAAAAAAAAAAACTTTCCATTATAGAGAGAACTGCCCCCTCCTAGCAGGAAGCCTAAGGTTTCCAAAGACGACAGATGGGGTACAGTGACTCCATCTAGAGCATGGTAACACTAACCACCTGTCTCCAGGGCTCTGCCAGAGGCGTGGACACTTTTGGGTTGATTGCCCTACCCTACCTGGTCAGAGTAAGATCAGTTTTTCCTACTTCCTTCACAAGAAAATGTCTCAGACCTGGGCCTGGCAGCTAACGGCCTACGCTGTTGCTTGTGGCACCTGAGGATCACATTCTGTCCTGTGTGATTAGCCCAAGCGGCCACGGGAGCCTAGGGCAACCGTCTAGATAGTGGATGAGTCTCTGTCACTTGATTGATACATAGGCCATCTGGGTTATACTTCCTGCTATGATTTATCCTTCTCAGATCTCTGATGGCAACTGGGCTAACAGCACCTTTGTCAGTTTAACAGCAGCAGGCAACTAGGTCCTTCCCCAAGGCGCAGCTAGTTCATTTGCTAGTTCATTTCATAGGTAAAACTCAGGCCCTGCTTGTCCTACAGCCACTAGGTCTCCTGCTGAGGAAGGCAGACAGGTTTGCCTGGATCACATGCTTCATATTAAAGGATAAGGAGGGTGTGACTTTATTCAAAAGAATTGGCTTTGCAATGACTGTTCTTGATAATAACTACTAGTGTCTCTGGAAAATGATTAGATGGAAAGATAGGTTTTATATAAAAAAAATTTAAGTTTAGGTAAGATTTTTAAGTTTTATGTAAGGTGTGATTTAAAAAGTTTTACATTTATGTAAGTTCTGGGGGTCTAAGAAAGTGTTCTAAAGTGCATAAAAGCCTGAGGATGTGAGCATTTAGATTTCTGACACTCTAAGACAGCATTTTAAAGTATGTAAGTGCGAGTTGGAAACATAAAAGGAAGTGATTTAAGTTAATAAAACATGATTCTGATTCTTTCCCCCCTCGATGCTACTGTTACACTAAGATTTCAAAAGTTCAGAATTTTAACATTGTTCAATGGGGCTCTGATAGGCCAGTAAAGCTCTGACGATTAGTATCAGTCCCAAGCTCAAGATTTTAAATTTCCTTTGGTTGTCTTCTAAGAATAGGCTTAAAGGTACTTCTCATCTTTGTCTAATTTATACATCCAGTTCTCTGGACAGGGGAAAAATATTCATGCTTTTTAACCCCAAATCAGAACTTTTGCTAGGACTCAAAGGTGTGAATCTATTCCATGTGTTTTACAGATACCTGTTAGCTGCTTTTTTCACAATGTGGATTTCAGTACAGATTACAAGCAGTGGTAATGCTAATACATCTAAAACTTTTATCTCTTTTGTAAAATAAAAATCCAGGTAAGCTTCAGGGAGTCAAGGAAATCATAAGACTTGGATCCATCTCCCACTGGCCAAACAGACTTCAGATAAGCACAACCTAAGTTTCCCTACCTGTCTATTTCTGAGCATGGGCTCTTTCTTCTGCTCTTGGGACTCCTCCCCTCTTCCAATTACTAGGACTGTGGACCTGAAAGCTTCAAATGTAAGAATTTCCTTTAAGTTCCTAAACTTTAACTCGGAAGATATCTCCTTGGTTGACACCATTCAGGAAACAGCTGCTGACTACAACCTGCTCCAAATGACTGTAAGCCCTGGACTTCTCAAAAGCTGGTCTGGACCAGTCCAGCAGATGTGATTGTTCCATGTTCAGGAGGGACAGCTAACCAGATGCTTCTGATGAATGCTTCATGACCCACGACTAGCATTCCAGCCTTCCTGGGCCCTGACAAGGGCATCTTAATTTCAGCAGAAAGTAGTTACAGAAGAGATTATATCACCCCTTATCCTCAATAGGCTGGACTGTTAAGTCAAAAGGAAACTCCCTGGCATAGGGGACAAAATGGCTACCTATAGACCTTCAAATAACAATTAAGCACAAACTTTTTCATAATCAGAAAATACAAATTTGTAGGTCACACCAACACATCTTAGGCCTCCTTTTTTTCTGCAATACTTTTTGAGTACAACTAATGAGTACAAAGTGGTTTTGTATAGAAACAACAATTTTCTCTTAAAGCCATCCAGTAATCTCCTTGTTTTCTATAAAGCAGATCAAGCATCCCGTAATATTGTAGAACTACTTCAAAAAATTGTGGTAGTGGTCTTATTCTAGCCTGGCTGGATTAACAATTCAAACAGGGGCCAAATGCATATGGTGGAAGCTCACAAACAGCTAGGCCAAAGCCCAGCTTGATTGGCATGGAGTATCAAGTCAGCAACAAGACCTAAAGTACCACAAAGGCCAGCAGCATGCCAGCAGATGATAAGTTTCTAATACTCTTTTCTTATGTGTGTGTGATAGAGAGGGAGAAAGAGAGAGAAGACAAAACCCTTATTGAAACTGCCTAGTTCATTTAACATTTAAACCATTTGTGTGATAGACATTGTTAGAAAACCTTTGTCCTGTGTCCTCTTCAACTATCTAGACCCTGCAGCCTTATCTTGATATCTATGGACTTCTAGGGAAACCTTAGCTCCAAGGTCCTTGCAATCCTGGCCAAACCAGTTAATCTTGCCTTACCTTCATTCCATCTTCGATCAAATGGGAATGATAAATATGAGCAAGCCATAGATGCAAGATAAAATATCAGGGGCATATCCAAGAAGCCCCTTGTAAGCTGTTACTTTCATTAATCATCTTTATCATACTACTCAAATCAAAAAAGTTCTATTAATCTGAATAGCCATCCCTTTCTTCCTCAGAGTTCTCTGTCTGAAATTCAGTCAACCTTATCATTACCAAAAATACCAAAAAAAAAAAAAAGCCTTCAAGTAATTTTATATGCCCTGAGCATGTACAGAGTTTTCCCTTGCTATTCCCTATGCAACACCGTGCAATTACTTACATGGAGTGTGATCTTTGAAAGCATATGAAGGATGGGAGGAGCTATATGCAAGTGTCACTCCATTTCTGTGAAAGACTTGGGTATGTGCAGATGTTGATTCTCTTGGAGCCTTCCCCAGGAATGCCAAGGGACCACTCTGCTTCTCCATGGCAGATGCCCGCACCAGGAGCATCAACTTCAGGGAATTAGTTCAAGCTCACTTTTCCCTTTGTTTTCCTGTGAAACAAAGGGATGTTTCCTTGGGTGTTATTTACTCAAATATATTTGTTGAGAACATAGATACTCTAAGATACTCCCAGTAAGTAGATGAAGAGAAGAAAATGTTCGATACATAAAGGAGAGAAGGAAGGACCTTTCCACTAGCACCTGTCTAGAGACAATCACAGATGCCATTGGACCAATGAGGGTAGTGCTCTCTCTCCCTCCCCAGCCTGGTACTGCCTACCTGAAGAGTCTCTGGCTTTAAGCCTTCTTCTGTTTCCTTGTTTGGCTTCCACCTAGTAAGTTCTGACAGAGGAGCAGTCATTAGAACATATCTTCTTTGTATTCAGACAGACAGGGGTTACAAAAGATGTCCCGGAGAACATTCCAGATGCCTGGGGAAAGTAGCTTTACCTTTTTATTCCAGTCAAGGATACACTTTATTACATAGAACAGAGCCATCTCTCACCTCCAAGTGCAGAACGAAAAAACAAAAGGTTTTGTACATGCACTGACAGTCTTGACCATGTTCAAAAGGTGCTTCTCTACTCTGATCCACTTTGGGGACAGACTAGCTCTGCCTCTGTCTTTGTCTCCATGCAGTGACAATCTGCTTTCATCTCAAATATTCATTCTCTGCTGTTTTGAACACTTGAAGCATGACCTTGCTTCTACATTGTGGCTTTTGGGGACTATATACCTCCAGTCTCAGATATGGGTCATCAGGGCATATAGTCCACAGCTCCAGCGAATGGGTGAGAGCAGGTACCTGACCCACTTTTGCTGGCCAGAATACATCCCAGGACTGAGTAGCTAAGTCCAGAAGGAAGCAGTCTGCTTTTTGTCATTTTATATGTGCTAGGAAATAGTGACCCTGTTTTACCCCCTACTGGGATGGGTACAAGAATGTACCTAAAAGAATAAGCAAACTCAGGGGCAGAGAGATCCGAGACACAGAAAAAGTTAACCTTGTTGATTACACTGGAGTTCCTGAATACACCTGGAGTTTCAGAGATAATGGATGCATTCCCTTCATCCAAGGAGCTTAGGGCCTGTGTGTACTATAAGTCCTTCCTTCCATACCACAATGGGGCAGAATTAATGCTTCACACAGAGAAGTGGAACCTGGCAGGGCTACAAACTTCTTTTTTTCCATTTGGGGAAAGAGAAGAAAGAGACTTGGGATGGTGAGGTTGTACAGGCAGGATGGCTAAGATGGCACAATTCAAGAAGTGCCAGCTTTGGCCAGGTGTGATGGTTTGAATAGGAATACCCCTCTTTGACTCATGTGTTTGAATGCTTGGCCCACAGGGAGGGGTACTATTTGGAGGTATGGCCTTGTTGGAGGAAGTGTGTCACTGTGGGGAGGGCCTTGAGGTCTCAGATGCTCAAGTTAGGCCTAGTGTGGCTCACTTGCTGCCTGCGGCTCCAGATGCAGAACTCTCAGCTTCTCCTCCAGCACCATGTCTGCCGGCACACCGCCATGCTTTCCGCTGATGATAATGGACTAAACCTCTGAACTGTAAGCCAGTCCCAATTAAATATTTCTCTTTATACGAGTTGCCTTGGTCATGGTGTCTCTTCACGTGTCTCTTCACAGCAATAAAACCCTAATTAAACACCAAGGAACAAGGGTATGGGAAGCCAGTGGGATACTTAACCAAGGGCTGTTAGTGAACAGAATTCAAGAAACAGGTGGGGTCCAGGCAGGAGGCAGAGTGAGTTAGACCAACAGCCCTCTTAAGGGCACCTTCAGAAAGGCCCACAGCAGGCTGTGTTCACTCCGTAAGTCCTCTGTGCCCCGCTTCTACTCTGAACAGTACCCAGAACTTTGGGGTCCTTTAGTCAAAAGCTTCAGGAAATTACTCATTCACTTGTCCATAGCAAAGTGAACAAAAACAATGTGGTTCTTGCAGAATCAAAACACAGTGTTTTCTGTTCTTTTGTTTTTGTTTTGTTTTGTGTTTTTGTTTTGTTTTGTTTTTTTCTGGAATTAGTTACAGCCAGCCCCTCTTATCCCTATTTTCCTCTAACTGCATGGTGGGGGAGGAGCCACAAAAGTCCCTGTTATAAATCCTTGGGCCCATCCCCAAAAGCCCCGCTCAGATACGAATCGTTTTTCATTTGGTCTCAAGTCATTTTTAAAGGCCTGTTTTTCATTAGGAAGGTAACTTGAGAGTCCCTGGGGGGATGGGGGAGTGAACGCTGGGCAGAGTGCTGGCTTTCCCTTCTGACTCAAGCTTACTCTTTCCCTGGGTCTCCTTCCTCTAAGGACGGCCAAGTCTTGCAACTTATTGAGACAAAAGAAAGAAAGTGGGGAAAAGGGAGGGAAGAAAGAAAGAAATCACACATAAAAAAATCTTAGATTCCATAACATTTTTTATCAAACGTTTTGGTGTGTGTCTGCTTGTACATTTTCATAAAACAGTCACATTAGAAAGGCATTAGCTGTTTGGCCACATGAGTGTCTGTCACGGGTTGAATGTGTCCCAGGTGTGGCTCCTTTGGCATTCCTTTTACACATGGTTCTCATCACACCATCCCCAAGGGCTTGGAAGCATGCTCTTGTACCTCCCCCACACGGCCACAGCCGACAGCCGGCGCATGCCAACTAGAAGGGCACTGTTAGAAGATCAGTGCTGGAGATGCAGCCTGCACAGGCCTGGGACCTACCAGTCATCCTACCCCACTGGGTCGTGCAGGTCACCTACAAAAGCCCTGCCATGGACCTACTGATTACTGGGCCCAGAGATGCTGGAGCTCAAGAGAGTCAAGCCCCAGGGAGCCTATGTCATAACTTCGGGTGCCCGCATCATTGTCTGTTTGCAAGTCCACACATGGACCCACTACTGTGATGAGATTATTTGGACTTTGAACATTTTTTCATTTGGTAATCTTTTTTTTTTAAGGCTATTTATAGTAAGCAGAGAGCTGAGGTTAAAGAGATAACTCCATGCTTAAGAGTGCTTGCTGTCTTCTGAAGGATGTGAGTTTGGTTGCCAGCACCAATATCAGATGTCTCACAGTTTCAGTTCCAGGGGACCCAGCACCCTCTTCTGGCATCTAGGTACTGTGTGCACCTGCACAAACCCCCACACACATATGCACACACACACAATTAAAAATAAAAAGACATCTTCATGGTTCCATCTCATACTGCACTAGTGAAGGGAAGATACACAGCTTGGAGATTGAGCAAGCAGGCAACCACAAGAAAGAGCCCTAATGAAGGACACTTAATGGTGACTTGGGGAAGATTCTCTTCTTGCTGATACTTTTGGCTTCTCCATTTGGAAAACTAAGGATTAAACCAGATGATTCCTTGGTAACCTCCACCACTGAAATATGGAGGTTCTTCTTATTGAATATGAGTCCTTAAGAAAAAAAGACTACAACCTTAAATGCAGGCTGACTACATATGCCTTATCCAAAAATGTGCAGGGACAGAACATACCTAATCCAAAATATCTAAAATCCAAACTGTTTCAAACTATACAGATACTGGAAGGTCATGTTGGTGTTCGGGGTTTGGAGCTGTTTCATTTTAGATCTTCATATCAGGGCTGTTCAGCTTTAGCATCCTAGTTATTACAAAGAGAAGCTAAAATCTCCCTTTAGTCATTGATCATTGATAAAGGCATGTCGCCATTAGAGTAGGGGTGTGTGTTCTAATGGTACAGCACAAGGAAAACAGATTGAAATTGATTTCTTCTTGGCCTTTCCAGAGAATCAATCATGTTCTCACAAAACACAAGGTTGTGGTAGCTGGTGACATCATTTCCCTTCTTAACTTTGGACTTAGAGGTCAGGCCTAGAAGGAGCAGCAGTCACAGGACTGAGGAGAAATGATGTTTGTTTGCATTTGTGATCAGAGGCCCAACTGTCCCATGTCTCTTCCCATCTACCAAGAATTTCAAAAGAGGCTTCTGATAAAGCCACCAACTTCCAGGGGAACCTTAGTGACCCCACAACCTTCAGTCTCCTCTCTAGCTGAGATATCTCCAAAGAAAAGAAAATAGGTTAGGATGTGGAGCCAGCATGGTCATCCGGTTATGGGAGCTCATAGATAAGCCCATCATTTTAATTTTTACCAAACCAGTATGAATATATTTGCAGTATGCAATGTGATGTTTTGGCATGTGTATACATAGTGGTATGATTAAATCAAGATAATTAACATATCACTGTCCTATACTTATGTGAGAACATTAAAATTAATCCACCGATTTCCATGTATATTATACACTATTATCAGCAGTTTTCATTGTGTTGTACAATAGACCCTTGGGACTTATTCCTAATGGAAACATTATACCCTTTAATCAGTGTACCCCTATACCCCATGCACCACACTCATTCTCAACCCAGCTGTAGTAACGACCTTGCTTCTCTGGGCTTGACATTTTTCGTCAATTCACACGAATCACAGCAGGCGGTACCTGTCCACACCTACTGTATTAGTTCTCTGTTGTTGTGATAAAACACCGTGGCCAAGGCAACTGGCAGAAGAAAGAGTTTATTTTCGCTTATGGTTCTAGAGGGCTAAGAGTCTGTCACCACAGGGACAGATGGAAACAAGTGGCAGGCATGGCAGCAGGAGCAGGAAGCTGAGGGCAGACAGCAAGCGCAAAGTACAGAGCAAACAGGAATGCCCTAAGTCTTCAAACTCTCCATGCCCATAGGGGCATACTTCTAGCAAGGCCACACAGCCTAAACTTTCCTACACAGGGCCACCAAATGGAGTCCGAGTGTTCAAACATCAGAACTGACCGGAGATATTCTCACTCAACCACATCTTAGTTCACTAGGCTCAAACATGTTGGAACAAATGGTAAGATTCCCTCCTTTGAGGCTGAGTACTCCATCGTATGAATGCTCCACTTTTTCTTCATCACCTATGAACACTTGGGCTGGTTCCTGTTTTGGCTATTGTGGGCCGTGCTGCTGTGAACTCAGTCTTCAGATATCCTCAGCACCTCAATTTCATTTCTGCTGATACCTGAGTTCACTCCACACCTCTGAGGTAGGTGCAGAAGGCCAGGTGAGATGACAAGGACCTAGAAGACATCAGGTTATATGCTGCAGTAGAGTTAGAAAGAAGCAGCTCTTCAGCCTAGGATGCCTTGGGGACAGGAGGAGATGGGATTTGAGGACTGGGTATGATGCTGGAGTCCTCAGTGTAGTTAAGAACAAGATTGCTGACTTTAGAACCTACCTACTCTCCACGAGGAGATGGCACAGGCCCTCCATCAAGGCTTCTGGGGCGTGACACTTGGAGTTACTAAAAAAGACTGAGCAGAGAGAACTCTGGCCCTGCTATGTACATGCCTCCAAGCCTCTCATTCCATGCCTGTTAGGCACTCAGCTTGTTTGCTGGACAGGTCATTCCCACTTGGGAACCTAGGCTCCTTTTTGGTCCCCTTACGAGGTGTATCACAGTATAGAGCTGAGGGCAGGCTGAAGAATCCTTGTCATATCTTAGTCTTGAGCCTTGCCTCCAACATCCAGCCTCTGTTAATCATATATAATGAGACCTATGTTGTCCAGGCAGGGTGGAGTATTCTCACATTGTGCAAACTCCAGAAATACTATCTTCGTTTTTGTCAGTTTCCAAACACATTTGACATTACCAATGGAGGCATGAGACTACTTCGTACACTGTTTCCATCAGGTACATCCTGACGAGAGTGTAACAAGGTGCTGGTAAATGCTTCACACTCTGAGGAAGCCCCTGGCCCACCATCAGATCCAAAGCAACCATCAGGATGTACAGCTTCCCCCCGCCCCACACACACATCAGGAAGTCTGACTTCTGATTCCAAATGCTAACAGCACACTAGCTCTGCCTCTGAGTGTTTAGAGACAGCCTCTCTTCTTCAAGCAGCCCAGACAGGTCAAGAGTTAAAGAACTTTCCAGGCAGATTCATGTTTTGAGACTTCACATTCACAGGAAGAAGTGAAGAAAAAGGGAGAAGAAGAGGAAGAAGAATATCAAAATAAGTTTAAAACTTAGAGTGAGGCACCAGAGATATGGCTCAAGTGTTAAAAACACTGGACCTTGGTCCAGTTCCCAGCACCTGCATGGTATCTGGCAGCCATCCGTAATTTTAGCCCAAGTGGATCTGGCGACCTGCCCTGGCCTCCTCCAGCACATTGTCTTAGTCTCCAGACAGGGAAATTAAGAAAGGCTACTCGTAAGGTGATAGCTTGGAAATGGAATACAAGTTTTAAATTGAGCAATAATCCACAACAGCTATTCTCTTTCAATCACATAGACTAATTACTTTGATACAAATTGGAGAGTTCTGTGGGAGGATGTTTGTGGCAATGAGGCCTAGTTAGAGTGACCCCCCTGGCTTCATCTGAGGCAGAGTTCAGTTCTTTTGTGCTCAGCTCTTTACGCGCAAACCTATAAGCCTGTAGACACGCAGGCATACCTTAACCCCGGTGATGCAAATCTCTAACAGAAATGATGATGCACAGTCAGTGTTAGCATCATTCCCCTTCCTCTCAGGATGGCCAAGACTCCAAGGAAGACTGAAAGTTTGGAGATCTTAAATGGAGAGGAAATCATGACATAAAGAAAAAGCCCAGGAAATGAGGTGCATTCCAGCTGCTAAGGGCACGAAGGAGACTTGGCCATGTTTTCTTTCTTCTTAATTTATTCTTGTGATACTAAGGATAGGATCTGGGGCCTCAGCAGGCTAAGCAAGCCCTCTTCCACTGAGCTACATCCTTACTTTTCTCCCTTCTCTTTCACATTCTTCTGGACCATTTGCTGAAGGCAGCCTCTAAAGACCAAAGTCAAGAAGCTGAACTCAAAGCAAAGCTGATCAGTGTGGCCTCCCTTCCGCCCAGCTTCATTCCAACACACTTGCACGCCACAGTAAAGGATGAAGGACGCCCCTTGTTACTGTTTTTATTTTTGTGTTTGTTTGGTCCCAGCTCAGTGGGAGGATGATACAGACTTCTCAGCTTGCCAACAGCACTCGGCGGATGAAATCTCTAATAGGTAAGTCTTTAGCTGAGTTGAGACCCCCGTCCACCTACTACCAAAGTTGAAGAATTCTTGCTGTTCTTTTTCCCAGCCTCCAAGCAGCAGAACATGTCCACATGGCTTATACGTGGTCACTCAGCAGAGCCCACCAAGCACTTCAGGTCACAGGAGGATGATACCCAGGCCAAAGTTCCGTTCTAGCTACTTACAGGGGCTTCAGAAAGACACACGGACAGATGGACGATGGGAGGGTCACAGTCACAGAGGCCATCGCTGCAGTGGGACGGTGTGTCCTCTGGCGTCTTGCTCTTTACCTTTCCTGTAGATTTGCACTGTCTTTGTATAAATCTTCCTAGTTTTACTGCAGTTTGCGTCTATTGTCACAGCGAAGAACGCACAATTGAAGGCACGCTTTTTTAGGCATCAAGTGGTGTTTTGCTTTAACTGGGAAAATATGAGCTGAAGCCACGTGTCCCTTCAGAGCAGCAGCTCTAAAAACCACCTTGTAGTCATTCTGCTATCCGAGTTCTGACAGCCCAGAGGTCGGCTAAGATACTATGTAAAGATTAGAGAGAGAAAAAAACCCACCAGTGCTATGGGCTGTACAGTCTCGGTTCCAGCTGCCTAATTCAGTTCTTGGAGACAAAGGGCCCTCCTGAATCATCATGCATACCTGTCAATAAAACTTTATTGACAAAAACAGGTGCCCAGACCATTTGTCCTGTTGTTTCTCACAGCTCAGAAAAAGGTAGCTCTGCCTTTAGGAGATAATGAGAGAAACACCATAACTTAAAAATTAGCATGTATCCTGAGAGACATAAAATACTGTTACTTTAATTTTTTTTAAATTCATTTTATGCTAATGAGTATTTTGCTTGCTGAATGTCTATGTACTATGTGTGTGCAGTGACTATGGGGGCCAGAGGAGGGCATCAGGTACCCTGAAACTGGAGTTAAAGTTGTAAGTCCCCTTGGGTGCTGAGAATCTAACAGTGGTCCTCTGTAAAAGCAGGCAATGCTCTTAACTGCTGAGCCATCTCTATAGCTCTAAAACCTTGTCTTTCCAAGACATTAAACTTTAGAGTCGTTTGTAATTCATCCTATACAGACTGATACACAGTACTTACAGATGATCTCCATCTGTAAGTACACCATAGTTGCTTTGGTATGATTCAGTAAAACTGGATAAACAAAATGAGATTAAAGACTCTTTATATCTCCATGCCAAAGAAAAACAACAAATTTCATCTGTAACACGGTGTTAAATCAAAAACTGGTAGCTAAAACTCCACCCCAGAGCACCAGCGCCCCTAGGACTGAAGACGATTAGAATGGAAGCCTAGGAGAGAAGTGGTCTCTAAGCTTTTCTCCTCACTTTGGAGTTGAGGCTCTGGATTGCTCAGCTCACTGTCTGGGTCCCAAGCTTTTTATGTGAAAACCAAAATGACCAGGGAGCCAAAAGTCTTCTTCCCCAGTTTGAGAGTACTGACACTCACAGGAGGTTCCAGAATGACATTGGGGGACTGAAAAGTTGCCTTTGAAATCAATCCTGTCCGTGGCCCTGGCATATGGAGCAAGGACATGGCTCTTAGGGAAGCAGCTGGCCAGAGCCAGCAGAACAAAGCTGGGGGCTGAAACATGCCTGTTACACCCTCACTGCTCTGCACCCCTACCGAAGCCCTCAGTCGCTCTTGGCCTTGGGAGTAGATTCCTTCATGTTCCTTTGCTGTTTCCAAAGTATACACTCATCTCAGATTCAGATGAAATATACAAAAGTGAGCCCAAAAGCAGAAAATGGGGGCCTGGAGTTTTTTCTTTACTCCTGTGCCCACAGGGCATGGAAGCCTCTGAGACAGCCACACAGCAACCTGGCCCAGCCCAGGGCCTGGTGCAAGCGGGATCTGTGGATATAAAATTCCAACTTAATCCCCTAGCCAGAGGCTTAATCCCTGAACTCTGAATCAGGTCTTGGCAGAAAGCAGTCTTCCCACCCTCTTGTAAATTTCCATTCTTCCAGCCCCTGGAACCAACCAGCTCCAAAGGAATGCTCCAGGGCTCCCTGGCTGGAGCCACGCAGCCGGGCCTGAGGAGCTAGGGTAGGACAGTCAGGACCCAAAGGTCAGGGCACCTAAATTTCAGTGGCTCTGAGACTCTGCCCTGGTCACCTCCACGGGGCTCAAGTACTTCTTCCACCCTTCTTCCATCCTTTTAACTATGGCTCAGGTTGACAAGTGACAGGCCCATGGGCAGAGGGGTCGCTGGACACTACAGGCCCCTTGACAGAAGTCCCATGTCCAGTTTTGCAAATGCCATTCTGTTGTGTCACAGCCAGGCTGGATCATTTCTGAATTGCCCCTAGGATCTTTTGTATCCTAACAGGCAGGTGGAGTTGCTGCCATGGGAACCGTGAGGCCCACCAAGCTCAAGATGCTAACAAACTGGCCCTTCACAGGAAGCTGGGAAAGCCCGGGGTCACACCTTCTCTACCCAGTGCAACCGGAACACACCACAGCTCTAGAAATACTGTCAGCCTGTTCCTCCAGATAGCCGAGGGGAACAAGACCCTAAAGATGGAGGGAGAGATGCCTGTGTATGGTGTGCGGGGTATCAGTGTGAGCATGGGTATGTATGTGTGGGTGTGGACACTTTTGGTCTGTGGTGTGTATGAGTGTGCTTGTGTGTGTGCACGCCGTGTAGAGTATGCGTCTGTGTGTCTGTATGTACACGGAAGCTTATACGCTGTGGAAAAGAGAAAACTGAAAAGCATAGGACACTTAGCAGATTTAAACAAAAACATTTGAAGGAAACACTCCAGAAATACAGTAGGGTACAGCAGAACTCGGAGCACCAGGAAATAAAAGAAGATGCTACCGTTGCTGTCACTACTGTTTCTCTTAGCATTGCTGAGTGTTTCCATACACAGCACCCATCCCTTTTCTCTCAGAGTCACAGTAGGTATAAGGATATGAAGCTCTGTTGAAGGGGCACAGCTGGAGGTGACGTCCATGGAGGCCCCATGCCAGGAAGTAGAGTCATTCCTTCTCTCATAGTCCAGTGCTCCCTCATGGTGCCATGTAGACCTATCTCAGTTTTTTGCCCTGAAAGTGGGTGTGGCTGTTGATACAGGGCAACCATAGACAGAGGCTGTGCACAGAGGGGATAGAGGCCAAGAGGGGCCATGTGGTCTATCACATCACCCCAAGCATCAATTAGCTCCAAACAGTGTGTCCTCCATCTTCCTTCCTTCCAAGGGAAGCAACATTCGAGATGTAAAGAAATAATTAAAACACAGCAAACACTGGCTGTGGGCAGACTGGTATAGACTCAGCTTGTATGCAGTCGGTATGACCCTAGAACTCTGTGAGGCTGACATCACTTTCTGTTTTTGTGAATAAGGACACTCAGACTCAGAGAGGTCAAGGAGCTTGGTTGAGACACACAGCTGAGAAAATGGGAAACCCAGTGCAGATCAGCACTCAGCACAGCCACAGAGAGACAGCAGCACCACCTGAGGCACTGTCTGGCACAGCATCCTAGAGGGAAAGAGAATGAACCTGAATCCTTACAGACAGAGGCTCCTGGCCCATTTGCTCCACCCAATTGCTCCTCTTTACTCTTGTCACACAATCTGTCTACAGTGGCTGTGGAATTTTAATTATTACCATAAACCATGTGGGCCATGCTGCAACAAAGGGGTTTGTATTGACTACGTTTGTGAAAAGGGGAAGTACCAGGGATGTGAAAGTCAAAGGTCAAAATCAAACGATAGGAGAGAAAGTTCTAAAAGAAGTCATACGGTATCATTTCCATACATTTACATTATGCACATGAGTGTATATATGTGTGTGCGTATACATGTATGTGCGAATGTGCGTGCATGCGTGCTTGTGTGCTTGTGTGTGTATGTATGTGTACACGTGTGTAAAGGCCAGTGAATCCTGAGTTCACTGACTTGGCTAGACTGTCTGGCCAGCAAACCCCTGACTCCACCTCTCTTGCAGGATTGCAGGCCTATGCTGCCTCTCCTGGCTTTTTTCAACATGGCTGTTGAGAATCGCAGCTCAGGTCCTCAGGCTTGCAAAGCGAGCACTTTACCCCAGCTAGCTTCCTCACCCAGTGATTCTCATATGTTTTCTTTAAGATTTATTTTCATTACTTTCAGTTTATTATTTTCTGCAGAGGCCAGAGGTGACGGATCTCTAGAGATGGAGTTACGGACAGTTGTGAGCTGCCTGACATGGGTACTAGAAACTGGACTTGGGACCTCTACAAGAGCAGAAAGTGCTCTTAACTGCTAAGCCATCTCTCCAGGCCCACTTCTCATAGCTTACAAAACCGGTTGTGACAAAGGAAAAAAAAAGGCAATTCTGAAAACTATATTTCAGGACTCACTTGATTTAGAGTCTAAGGAATATAGCAGCTCTCTTACAGGAGAATTGAAGACTCCAGAATAAAACTTCCAGTTTTATGTCTTTTAGATCATATGTTTTCTCACCCGTGGTCCTCATTATTAGATGTCATGTTTCTCCTAAGGCAAAGGCCCCCTCACTTCTTACATCTGGGGAGGACAGCAGGGCAAGCCTAGCCTGCAGATGGCCACCCTGGCCCCAGATATGAGGGCCACAAACATGAGGACAGAGACAGAAAGAAAAGGGCAGCCTGTGCCCTCTGCTGTTCTGCAAACTGGCTCAGCGTGGCGTGGCTGCACAGTTCCTGGCACCAGTTGGCAAGAAGGAAGATCTCAGACAAATAAAAGAGACTGAAACTAGGAACTCTGCCGTTTCTTTCTTAGCGGCATATTGCTAGGCACAGTGTACAATGGACACCCGGCTAGTGACCACGCATGACCCTCCTCACCACGAGCTTGCCCCTTGACAACACCGACCTGCTGTGTCCATTATCTCTGGTCTCTGTGACTCAGGGGGTCAGAACCCTGTTCTTGGATGAGACCCAGGATAGGAAGGAAGAGGAAACAAAAATGTTTTTTTTGTTTTGTTTTGTTTTGTTTTTTGCGATGAAGTGGCCTGGTTACATCTCTAAGCCACCCCATAATTGCTCCCTAAGATGGAGCAAGAATGCAAGCCACAGAAGCTCCCCAGTCCTCTCTGCTCCAGCTCCTCTCTGGCTAGTGTGACAAGCTGGGTTCTGTACTCCCTGCTATGGGCTGATCCTGGCTCATCAGCTGTGAGCTGCCTAACTTCAGAGTCTGCAGTCTAGGGGTTCTGATGCATAGACCGGGTGACTGGGGAAAGGTACCAGGATTGAAGCTGCTAATGTCCAAGCTTATCCACGTTTCTCAGAGCCTTTCCTGCCAAGCTGCTCCACTGTACTCACTGCAGTCTCCTGGCCACTCTTCTATTTCTCACACAGGATAAGAACTGTGCCCTCTGGAAGATCTGAGGACCTCTGAAATTGCTAACTCCCTACTAGCCATGTCCCCTGTTGGCCCTTGTAAAGCTGAACTCTTCAGAGCCCTCCTTTGTCCATCAGAGCCCCGACCCAAAGCATCTCCATCTCACCATCCTTAGAGTTTTCAACAAAGTAACTGACAGTTTCTGAGTCACTTGGTTCATCATTTGAAAACTCATTCATGCTCAGCATCTCTGACCTGGAAGTGACCATGTTATCTTACTTTGCAGGGACTTTCCCGGTATTAGCATAAATCCCCCATTCCAGCACAGTCCAGAATAAAGCATCATAGCATAACAGTCCTATAAGCTGGGAAGTAGCTGCTTTGTTCACTCCCATATCATTGCAAAAGTAAAAACGGGAGCCTAAAATTTTTGTGGAAGAAAGGAAGAGAGAGGGAAAATAGGGAAGAAGGAAGAGAAACAGGAAAAAATATGGAGAAAAGGAAGAATTATGGGAAAAAGGAAAAGGGGAAGAGAGGAAGGAATAACAGGATAAAGAGAGGGAGGAAATTTTATTTTTATTTTAGATTGCATTTATTTAATTGGTAAATAAATTAATATACTTTTCTGTTCAAAGAAGTACATTCACCAGTCACAAGAGACTTATAATACCTTTCATTTCTAAGCAACAGAAGCACAGAGAACAAAAGTGGACATTTCCAAAGGAATGTTGGAGCCAGAAATAGTTTTACAAGATGACTAGGGCCACCTTCTCAGGGGGAGATATAGGCTCTTGAGCACTGGTTGAGGCCAAGTCAGTCTAGTCTGTAGCAGGGGTAAGAGCCCAGCTGTAAGGTATACCCACCTTGACGTGGGAACCGTAAACAATGCCCAATCTTGTTCTTTAGGAACATCTGATCTTAGCAGGACTCTCAGAAGGTCTAAGCTTGACATGAGTAAATGAACTTTTATTAAAGATGCTTCCATTTTTAAAAGGACAAAACACCATCCCACCCAACTTCCTAACCATTCAAATTTCCCAAATGAATGACTTATTTTCCATTCCTTTTAGATAAATTCAGCTTTACCAGTTATTAAGAGTTGTTTGTTCCATATATGAGACCCAAGTAAAAGTAGCATGGATGGATTAAAATCCTCTACAAGCAAAAATCCTGGGTGGTCACAAGCAAGAAAGGTCTCAAGGGAAGTTCGGTGGTTGCGGAGAAAGACCAGAGACCACATGGAATGGTTTGTTCTCATCGGGGGCTTTTTGTCTGGGCCCCCGCTTGGCTGCCCCTCCGGTGGTAGACCTCACTCACACAGGAATTTCCAGTGATGATGCAAAGAAATTCAACCACATTCTGCTCACGTCAGCGGCAGAAAGCTATCTAGTGAAAAAAAATATTAACCTGCTGGAAAGGACAGCTCTTGCTGCCCTTCAAGGTATCTTTAATATATATTTAGACAATATTTCAAATCTTCAGAGGACTTCAGACACCTTCATGTTTGAACTCAGCACAACTCAGAAAACTATTCTTCTGTGTGTTATATTGCAATTTATAAAGAATATTTTGAGTGTGCTTTAGGGCTGAAGCAAAATGTGAATAAAAGCTCAAGGCAAAAAATGAAAGAAAATATTTGTAACTCTTGTATCTGAGAAGATACCTTCATCCATAATGTCCAAAGAACTGATAAGAACAACAGCAACAAAAGCCAAGCAAAAGACTAGATGTTTCCCTTAGTGTACACAAATGACCACAAGCCCATCAAAAGATGCTCATGTCACTAATTACTAGAGGGGTGAAGATTCCTCATGAAATACACCTGGACCATTTGGGTGACAAAGAGGTCAATTCTGGTGAGGATGTGGAGTAGGCACGTAAAATGTGCAGTCGCCACTGAAAATGGTATGGCCCTTTCTCAAGTGATTAAAATGTTAATTTGTATATTTGCATACACAATATAGTAATTCTTCTCCGGATATTTACCTAAAAGAACTAAAAATGTTTCCTCAAAATGAGACTGCATATCGTCGTCACAGAAGCATTACAGCTTCAGGAGAGAGGCCATCCAACCTCCACCAGCAACGAATGAGCACATTCAAAAACACTGTGAATACATACAATGGAATATTATGCAGCTTTAAAAATGGAGGAACTCATGACACATGATACAATGTGAACGGACTTCAAGGGCATTAAGCTAAATAAGCCAGTCAAAAAATAATACATTAAGAAAAAAATAAAATAAAAGCCCACCTCATCGGATGCATCAAAGTAAGGAATTTGTCCGACCCTAGGGTTTCTGATGCTGGGTCCCTCCTCTAGCAACATCTGTAAGTGATTGACATCTGCCACAGCTTATTGTTTGTTGTTATGATAAAACACTGACCAAAAGCAACTTGTGGAGAGAAGAGGTTCACTTCCATATCCCAATCATGGTCCATCATGGAGGGAGGGCAGGGCAGAACTCAAGCAGAAACCCAGAGGGAGGAACTGAGGTAAAACCATGGAGGAACACTGCTCACCTGCTTGCGCCCCATGGCTTGCTCAGCCTGCTTTCTTACACAGCCCAGAACCTGCCCCCAGGAGTGGCACCACCCACAGTGAGTGGCATCTTCCCACATCAGTCATTAATCAGGAAAGTGCCCAAAGACTTGTCCACAGGCCAATCTGATGAAGGCATCTTCTCAGTTGAGGCGCTCTGTTCTCAGCGACTCTAACTTGTGTCAAGGTGACAAAGAGAGTTCACTCTGTAGGTAGTTAATAATCACAGTCATAATATTGACATCAGCTGATTTTCTCAACTTTACCAGGCTGTGTGGGGAGCTGGAAGTCTGCCTCAGCTGCCTATCATATAGCGTACATATGTGTAATCCTCACAGCAGTTGACATCCCACATGTACAGTTTGTGTCTTACATTGTACTGTCAAGCGCTGATTTGGGAAGACAATAGAATTTTAAAAGGAGACCCTCAGACCAATGTATACTCTTCATTTTATTCTTTTTAAGACTATACACCCAATGCAAATTATACAGTGGAGCTAGCTGAGGGGTGTAATTTGTTACACAAATATACAAACACTATTGGGTTCCATCTGTGGCTACTGTAGTTATAATGAAAATCTAAAAACAACTGTAATGCTTCTAACCATAAAATTATAAGGCAAGAAAGTGGATTTAGATAACTGTGCGAGCTGTAATTGTGTGTTTGTAAACTCGCAGACAAGGCTTTCACACTAATTTAGCCCTGGCTCATTGCACACCCAAAGCATAGCTTTCCCCCTGCCCTTTCTTCTGCCACATGGGTCTGAGACCCCAGGCGTTAGGAAATTCCATCCTCACAAGAGAGTGTGTGCTGGGCGTGGCGAGCGGGAAAAGGGGAGCCGCAGTCTGTGTGGCAGGCAGCTGGAGACACAGGCTCTGCTGGAGACAGAAGCTCCGCGGCATCTGCAGGAGCAGAGCTGTAAGGGCCAGAGGGGCTCTGCGCTCATCCTTCACGGGTTCGGAGATGTGTCATTTCTCAAGATCACACAGAAGGTTATAACTCAAGCTCCCAGCTGCCGGGGCCAAATGCTCCTCCTGCCCTTCACCTCCGCCAGCTCATGGGGACTCATGTAGGATAAGCAGCCACATCTGGTCAGGGACGCCAGTTACGTCCCCTCCTCTGCCCACCCTGTTCTGCCCTCCATTGCTGTGGCCAAGCAGAGGCAGTAGGAAGAATTTGTCTTACTCCTCCTTTCCAGGGGTTTGTCAGGTACATCATGAGTGGCCAGAACACCATGGAGTCAGGAGTGTGTGGGAGGAGAGTAAGCAGACAGCAAGGACCAGACCAGGAGTCAGATGTAATCTGGGAAAGCACACGCATTCTTCCCCTATGCGCCATCTCCTGAAATTTCCAGATCCTCTCAAAATTGAGCCACTAGCCAAGGACGAAACTTCAACACTTTAAACCTGTGGGGAACATTTCATATTCTGACCTCAGCGCACTCAGCCCTGGAAACTGAGGACCTGTGGGGACAGGCATTCTCCTACCTGGGAAAAGCTGAAGTCTGAAGAGATGAGGAGCAAGACAGAAGAGGATGCTTTAGAAAGAGCACCAGCTGGAAGAATATGCCAAGCAAGGGATGAGAAGGAAGTGAGCCAATAGTGGTGGCTAAGAAACTTCTAGAGAAGACACAGAAGAATGCAAATGTGATCACAATCCACTGAATACATGTAAAAGAACAAAACTACCAAGCTGCGCACTTTTTATTACTGTTTTGAGAAAATATGGGTGTATTTGGTTCTTTGCACATTGTACGTCAGGCATGTAAGTCACGGGCGAACCGCCCACCTGATTATACATTTTAAATGGGTAAATTGCATGGTGCAATTACGTTTCAATAAAGAAAGCTCTTACCAAAATGGAAATGAAAAGCAATTTTTAAACAATAAGTCGAGATCTTGTGCTTTTTTCTGGCACTCATTTTCTTAAGCCCTGGGGACCACACAAAGGGTACTCATGGGACTGAGTGACCCAGGCTCTTCACACTCCTTTTTTTCTTGTCTTACCTGTTCTCTGGGCTAGGCTGAGAAGGGCTGATTCCAGGAAGGCCACCACAGCCACTGACTGGCATGGTCTGGTGCATCTGCCTCCCATTCCCCAAACTTGATTTGCATGTCCACAAATGCTTGGTGTCCCTCATCCACACTCACAGATACAGGTCCTGAAACTGGAGGACAAGAACACACACTGAAAAGTCAAACTGTTAAATGGCTTCTGTAGGCTAATTTCAATTCTGAAAAGCCACCTGCCACAGTTAAGGAAGCATGCTCTAAAGATTGGGGCTTCACTGTCCTAGCAAGCCAATAGGATAGAAGTGTTTGGGGTAACTTTTCTGTTCCCTTGAACCAAGCCATACAGATCACTGTGGACACATCTTATTTTCAACAGGGAGTGAAAGAGCTGTTTTCTAAGAGTTTTCTCCTAATACGTACCCATATTTCCAGGATCCAGAATAGGACTGCAGAACAATAAAAAAGACAAATGTGTATAAAACCTCTTAGAATGATGAAGGCAGATGTTGAGAAGTATGTAAAATAGAAGTAACAGCTGCTGTCGGTGGGGAGATACATTTTAACACACAAACAGGTGGCTCCAAGCATTCTGAGAAAACAATGGTGTGGGTTCTGTGAGCAGGCACAGCGATGCAGCACCGCGTGGCTCAGGTATGGACTCAAGCTGTTCCTTTCAGATTTGAGACCTCAGGTCTCTCTGACAGCCCTGGAGTGAAGTTCCTTTTCTCTAATTGCAGACCAGGTTTAAGATGTTGAACACCAAGGCTGCTGAAAGGGAAAAGCAAATGATTTCCATGCAAGAGAAACAAAAGCAGCATGGAGCCTGAACAAGTCAAGCCCTACAAAACATTAAGAAGCTGAGATTAGTAAACCTCACAGAATCACTGAGGGATGAGTTGACCACAGAAGAATTCAGGCAGCAGTCTGAGGCACCTATGAAATCGAAGGGAAGAAAAAAGAAATAAAAACCTTGAGGTTTCCTGTGTGTGTGTGTACACACACAAAAGAAAGGCCATCAGACACATCTATCAGGCCCTGGTAGTTTAGGGACAGCAGCTAAGAATAAAATGTCACCTTTTCTCTTGCTGCCAGGATAAATGGATGAGTAAAGAAACTATGTCAAAATTCAGGGTAAGATCTTAATGGGAGTACAGTCCACCAGCAATAGTGGCTCAACAGCTTGGCTGCCAGCACGAGCTTGTTGGCTGGTGGTGGCATTAGGTTGTGCAAATCGTAGGTTTCCATGCACCAGTTGAAGATAACTAATGATTGACCACAACTCATGCCTCAACAGGTCAGTGCACGTAGGTCAAAGGTGAGCAATGTTTCTCAAAAAAAGACAAGACCAAGTGGCCCCCCCAGGGCCAAGATAGTAACAATGGTACAATCTAAGTGGAGCCACAGAAACTTCCATAGCTTCGGCTATAAACCCCTACCTAACCCCTCAGAAGTCAGAACCAGGCTACATGCAGGTTGTTTAATATGCATAGCACAAATATAGAGTTAAAGTAACTGAGGAAAAACTACCAAAGAATGGGTCAATAGAGCATTTTAATGGCAAATAGTAGACCATTAAGGTTCCCTGTCTTTGCTACAGGTTTCCAGTGCTGTTCATACTGATATCTAAGTGTCCCCTTTCTCCTTCCTTCTCCCTTCTTCTATTTCTCGCTTCCTGCCTCCCTCCCTCCATCTGTTCCTCCCTCCCTCCCTTTCTTCATTGCTCTTGAGGCTGCCTTACTCTTTATGCCATTGTCTTTATTTCTAGCACCTTTTTGAGGCAATTACATAAAAATGTAAAGGTTGGCCACCATTCATTTTTATTGAATATTTTTATTTATTCTTTGACAATTTCATATATGCATATAAAGGGTTTTGATCATATTCATATCTACTTCTTTAGTCTGCATGCAGGGCTCATGGAGGCCAGAATAGGGCACTGGATGCTGTAGAACTGGAGTTAGATTGTGCTCTACTCTGTGATGCTAGGAACTAAACATGGCTACTAAACATGCTAGGAACTAAACTAAACTAAACATAGTAGCCAGTGCTCTTCACTCATGAGCCATCTCTGCAGAACCCACCTACCCACCCCCCCTTTTAAAACTGCCCTCTGAGTTTCCTTGGAATTGCTTTCATGAGTTTGTGTGTGTGTGTAGGGGGGGTCATTTACTAGAACATGGGCAACCTAACTAGTGGTTATACCCCTGAAGAGAGATGATTCCCTCTCCCCCAGCAGCCACTGACTTCCGGTAACTCCTCAGCTAAAGGTGAGTCCTCATGAGTCCCTCCATTACCCAGGTTAGAAGGGTAACAGGCTAAGTTCTATGCAGGTAACAGATCCTCTGTGAATTCATGAGTGCAAGATCATGCTGTGTCTAGAAGTCGCCCTCTCAGAGCCCTCCTGTCTCCTAGCTCTTCTGTTCTTTCTGAGGTATTCCTTTTAGAAAAATTGCATTTGCTTCTTGTCAGACATTTTCCTCTGGGCCCCTTAGAATTGTGAAATACAATGTGTTCTCAACAACTGAGATGCTGACTATGTCTCTCTTCCATGAAATGAGTAACAAATTTGCATATTTGCCATAAAGGCATTCTGCTAATCCAACTTCCATTCACATGTGTGCCTTGACTGTAAGGGCAACATGGGGCCGTGTTTGAAGTTTCTATCAGATGGCTACTTCTCAAGCTCTAACTACAGTGATCATAAAATTTAATCTCCATGCAAAGAGCTTGGAAAGTAAGAGGCTGTTGTCCTTGTTGACTTTTCTGTTATGGTAAAGTACCACAGGCTGAGAAATCTGAAAATTGTGAAGCTTATCTGGTTCATGGCTGGGCAGAGGTCACAGGCCACATCTGGCAAGGCATCTTTCTCTTTCTTCAGTTGACAACAGGAACCACATGGTGGGAGGGACATGGAGAAGGCAGAAGCTGCATTATAACAACCCCACTCCCACAGGCAACATTGACCCACTTAGGAAGCCGGGACTTGATCTCCACATTTTCTTAAACCTACCTCTGGATACTTTCAGGTTGAGAAGTAAATTACATGAACTTTTGGGGACATTCATGTTCCAACCACAGCATGGGACTATGAATAACTATTTATGAGTGACAGGAGTGTGAAGAGACTGTCACCTATAACCATTTTATGGCACAGTCTACTTGCTTATTTCTCCACCAAAAGTGATGTGGAAAGGATATTAGACTCCAGAGGGCTTCTCTACCCCAGCTAGTTCCCAAATAATCAAGACAGAGACCTTTTAGAATCATAAAAGCTTTAAGGCACAGTAGCTGGGCAGGTATCAACCCTCTAGGCTATTTTGCTATTTGCCACCTACACACCCAAAGTTACTTGCCATAATTGTTCATGCCTAGGCTGCTTCTGTTCCATCAGGCCAGCTGACATGGCCACGTTCTCATGGCCATACTGCCCCATAGTGACTTCCTTCTCTCTAGCTTCTTATCCTCCTGCTACATCTGTTTCCTCTCTCTTCTCCTGGCCTCATGGTCCCTCTCTGACCCCAAACCTCGGAACCTAAGCACCACTTGCTTCTCTTCTGCCCAGTTACAGGCTTCTAGTTATTTTATTAACCCAGGTTATACAACAAAGACTATTGTATGTGAGGATGTACTTGTCTCTACTGCAACCAGATCTCAGGGGCCAGTATTTAGCATTAGAATACTCAGCACCAGACCAACCCTCAACACAGAGGAGTCTTTTAGTCTTGTAGGAAAAAACCTATATTGAATATATTTTTTCACCCTATATATACTATTCCAAATGCAAACTATAATCTCAGCACTCAGAAGACAGAGGCAGGGGAATTCCTGTGATTTCAAGGTCAGATTACTCTATGTAGTGAGTTAAAGGCAACCAAAATTACATGGTGAGACCCTGTCTCATATTTACTACTACTATTACTCTATGTCTTACACTCAGAGAATCTTCAATTAAAGAATCTCCCACTGTATCTTCAGTTGCAAAATCATGGTGATAAAGATATGTTTGGTAACACACACCTGTAACTGCACCACTTGGGAGAGAAAGGCAGGAAAATCATGAGTTTGGAGACAGACTGGCCTACATAGAAAGTTCAAGACCAGCCTAACTTACATAGCAAAATCTTGTCTCAAAGCATGATAGGTAGGGATGTAATTCATTGGTAGAACAATTGCTTAGCATGCACAGGGCCCTCTGTTTGATTCCTAGCACCACAAGAAGAAAAGATAGGGGAGGACAGGAAAGTAAGGGAGGGGAGATAAAAGGAGAGAGATAGAGGGGAGGGTAGGGGAGAGGAGAAGAAATTAGAGGAGAAGAGGGTAGATGGGAGAGGAGGGGAAAGGGAGGAGAGGAGAAGACAGGAGGGGAGAGGGGAGGGGAGAGGAGAGGAGAGAAGAAGTTAGAAAAGGGGAGAGGGAAGAGGGAGGATAATCAACCATGTGCAGGCCTAGAACCCCATCAGAAGAGTGCTACAGCGCAGAGGAAAGGCATGTGTGATCTCTGTTCCAATGAGCAAGAAAGGCTCAGGGTAAAAGACCATTTTTTAAGCCAAGAGTTTAGTGGATTATTTCATCCCAAGAATAAAGTCTGAGTTGGGTCTACAAAACATTCTAAATATTTGAAAGGCTTCATTCAGTAAGTTCAATCAGTGAATCATCATCCTTCATCAATCCAATGTAATTACCACCTGGGACCACAACTTCAAGTGCTTGCTTATGTGGGGAAGTGAGTTCAGAGACAGCAGGTTAAAACAAAGTTTATATGATAGGAACAATATTTACACAATATCCTTAAGAAGAGATAAAAGGTCCAAAAGCCAATGGATCCTTGAACTGATCTTGTCTAAGACTGTCACTGAGTGCCTTGGAGTCACATGGATTTTGCTACATATTATATGTCCTGAAATAAAGTTCCCAGTCTGACTTGCTTCCAACAAAGGGAAGATGCATCTCGTGTATTAATATATTCAAGATATGTTATCCCAGCACATAGCCTCTCAAGACCCACAAAGGTTGTTGCTGTTCATTGAACAGAAAGCCAGAGGCAAGGGATGGAGAGATTTTGATGTCTGATAGGACGTCACTGTCCCAAGACAGTGAAGATGAGACCTGGAAGGTTCTCTGATGAGCATGGCTATGGGACGAGAGGATATCCATTTTGACCAAGGACAGCTTCGGAAGGGCGTGCTGCTGTGCTCTTTAACCTAAAGCAGTGATCAACAGGACTGCAGACTTGGAACTGACAGGTGTCAGCACTGCTTCCTTTCATGGCTTGTGACAAGGTCAGGAAGGGAAAGCCTCTCCAGCACCAGGTTTAGTTACCACGCTGTATACTCTGATTTCCTTGTGTGTCCTCTCAACAGCTCAAATGCAGGGGTAAAATCAGCCAGAACAACACAGTATCATCTTCCTTTGGCCTCAAATGGCCAAATTAAGAACCTTTGAAAGTCATTTCATAGTCCCAACCCTGGGAAGATTTTTCTTTCATTGTTCATGCCTTGCGGTCTGTTTGAACTTAAAATCAGTTTAAGCTCCAGGGGAATGCATTTCTCCTCAGTCGTTTCTCCATGGCTTCCAGGATGTGAAAACCACCATGGCTCCCCAACATGGCTGCTTTCTTTCCTCTCATAAACAAACTCAGCAGCAATCATGGCACTGTGGTCACCGCGGGACTTGGTATTGCTCAAGCATCCCTTTGGTCGTTTATTCTGTAGAGTCTGATTATAACATTCCATCCCAGATCTGGTGAGCAAGCACTCACTCATCTGATGGCCTTCTGCCTGCAAGCTTTTTCTTTACCCTCCTTAAGTATATGACACACGATGACCCTAGGGCTAGACAGTAACTGCCCTCAGGCCTGGGACCTTCCATAATGTAAAAGTGAGTTATTTGAAAACATGACAGTGTCTAAGATTATATGCAGGGAGGCCTTCCTGAATATCTTTAGTGGACCTAAATTGCAGCCATGTGCACCCTTAAAAGAGGGAAGCAAAGATTAATATGACACAAATGAGATACCAACAGGACCAAGGATGCAGAGTATAGTGTGCAAGCAAAAACCGGAAAATACTGGGTGCTAGAAGCAAAGAATTCATTCACTTCTAACTTCTTCAGGAAGGACCAATGTCCTTCCAACATCCTGACTTTAAATTTCTGTTTTCCAAAACTGTAAGAGAATAAAGTTATGGTGCTTTAAGATGCTTTGGTTGTTGTGGCAGCCAACAACAACTCATCCACTTGATCACACCTCTTAGTATGCCAGCTTGCTGCAGTCACTGCTACAGAACCAGGTTCATGCATCTCAGCATGGGAATCTCTGTGACATTCCTGAAAAAAGTCTGACCTGAGGAATCTTAGACGTTCTTGTGCCACCTTGACCTCTTCAAATCACACAAGAGGAAATGCAAAACCCACAGTGGACATTCAAACATGAATTCCTGTGTTCCAGGACAGACTTTCAGTGCTAAGCTCCACACTTCTCATCTAGGAAGCACACCACACAGGGTGTGTCCTCCCAGCACTTAATGAGGCCTTCGTCTGTTTTAACTGGGCGTAACTTAGTTCACTTTTCTGGACATCAATTTCTGCAAATGGAGTTCATGAACCACCTGCATCACTCAGAAGGGAAGGGGAAGACAGGAAGTCCTTCCACCGTGGTCTGCCTCAAAAGTTTTCCAGGAGATTTCTTTATACCCAGATAATTCCTTCCTAAGTTTTCAGTATCTTGTCATCATAATGACACAGACACATCTAGTTTCTCTCTCAGAATTGAATTATAAAACGAGCGGGGTTGGGGGAGCTGGATCGACAAGCAGCGGGAGATGGTTCAGTTGCTAAGGGCATCTGATGCTCTTGCAGAGGACCCGAGTTAAGCTCCCACCACCACACATCTCAACAGCAACCTGTAACCACAATTCTTGAGGATCTGACCCCTCTTCTGGCACCTGAGGGTACTGTACACACTCACACACACAAAAAAAATAAAATAAAATAAATCTTTAAAAATATAAAAATAAAAAGAGCTGGTGGGTCAAAGAATCTCCTAAGAACCTTTAATTATAATCTGAACAGCAGGTCTGCCTCAGTTTAGCCACACCATTTTCTTCTAGAAGGATTTTCAACTCCAGGAAACTGCATTCTAGGTTAAAATGTAATCAACAAAATTCAGTTATAAAAAATATTTTTATGCCTGTGTGTAGGGGGTCCAGGTCTATCCTATGCATGCTCTTTGGTTGGTGGTTCAGTCTCCCTGTGCCCTCACGGGCCCATGTTGGTTTACTCTGTAGGCCTTCTTGTGATGTTCTTACCTACTCCAGCTTCCTCTATCCTTCCTCTCTTCTACAAAACTCCCCAAGCTCAGCCTTTTGTTTGGCTATGGATCTCTGCACCTGTTTCTGCTTGATATGATTCTCCTAATAATGGGAGTAGGGGCTCTCTCTGACTCTGTTGCTTGCCTTTGGATCAATTTTCCCTAGCTGGGCTGCCTTATCTGACCTCAGTGGGAGAGGATGTGCTTGTCTTCCTGCGACTTGAGGTACCAGAGTGGATTAGTACCCCTTGGGGGCCTAACCCAAGAAGGAGAAGGAGAAGGAGGATAGGAGGAGAGAGTGTGATGGTCAGACTGGGAGAAGGAGGGGTCTGGGATCAGGCTGCAAAGTAATTAAATAAATAAGTAATCTATATTTTTATAAATTTAAATTAGAAATGTCATTATATTTTCAAAATTTAAGTAAACGAAGGAGAATCCTTTTCATATATATATGTATACATATATATTTTTTTCAATTGGGACTTTGTATTCATGCAACTCTATAAATGGAAAAATATTATTTGACAGTCTTAAATATGCTTCATAGCTTCAGGCATTTAAAAAATATCATTAATATAAGCCAGGTTGAAAAAAATGGCAGTTTCTAGAGTCTAAACTAAATTGGTTGCTGTCCAAGGCTTTTTGCATTAGGAGATGCCAGGAAATAAAATGGACCATTAATCATTTTTTTCTGCAGGTATTTGGAGTCTCTACAAACTGAGGAATGAAAGTGGTTAGGGACCAATGTGCAAGGACTCAGCACAAGTGCAAGAGCCAAGTACAGGGGGCAGGGAGGGGCTTGGAGTTCTGGAAACCTAGCCAGTCCTCTCTGGCCTGTGGATCATTGTCTGTAAAATAGAGTCAAACTAAAGCTTGTTCAAGTCCAGATGCTCAAGAAAGACACGAAGACCAAGAACAGGGGACAGAAGAACATTTACAGTTATCATGTCTGAGGACTAGATTGTGAAAGGCTCACTGGCAATGCACTTGGGTCTAGGTCAGACACAGCTTTAAGAGGCCTCCCCTGATGCCCAGTAGAATCCTAATATAAAAGCCCCATCGTTGCACTCACCACTATGGGAACTGGACCTTTCTCTCTCTATGTATGTTCCTGCTTAGAGTCTGTCTTCACTCACACTGAGGTCTCAGATGGCAGGAATATCTCTCTGCTATAGAGAGAATGCCAAGGCCTATGTTACATAAGAGACAGTAAGTGTTTGAATGAATCCATTCCAGTCTTCTGAGAAAAATCTGCTGTCTGCACTGGAACAGGAGGAATCCTTTTAAATGCAATGCCCATCAGGCCATTGCTCAGTGTAGTGCATGCCCTTGGCTCTGGGGATATAGAGGAGATCTCTCAGTCTAGCCTGCCATTCCTCCATTCTCCATCGCAGGCTCAGAACCACATCTCCCCCTACCTCCTGTGGCCTCTGCACACACCATCTCTCTCACAGCCCTTCCCTGGAAGGAACTTTGTGTGAACACTTGCACAACATACACTCCAGAACGTAGCCTTCCTCTCCTTTCATCTCCTCTCTCAGGATACAGAAGCCCACTTTTCGTTCTGAGTGTTAACACCTGTCGCTTCCGCTTTCTTGTCTGGTCTGAGGAAGCAGGGATCAGCCAGCTTTGCCTTTCCCTGAACCCTCAAACCTTTAAATGCTAACTTAGCTTCATATTTAAAAATGCAAGTCTCTAAAATACCTTAAGAAATTGTTTTTCAACCCTGCTATCATGGGTAATGAGGGAAGAGTTCCTTTAAAACTGACCTCATCTAACTATAAAACCATGCTCCTTTCAGACAATGAATCATATCAGAAACTGGCAAGGAAGTCTTCCCTGAGATGTAATCCTTCTGCACAAGGGAAGCTCCCTGCTGCCCTGTCTCTTTATACTCCCTCATTCCAACCAGAATGTTTTAATTTGGAGAAAATAATGAACCTCAAGAGAAAAAGAGGAAGGGGAAAGGAGCCACAGGGGCAGGGGAATTTAAGTTCATGTCTGGTTACCATTTAGGGCCTGAAAGGAAACAGCAAGAGCCAAAGATGATCTGGCTATTGCAAATGTTCTTTGTTCAGTTTTTTTTTTTTTTTTTTTTTTAAGAAAATTCCACAAAACAGTGTTCTGGGCTTGGAGCAGTAATGTTTTCTGTGTTATTAAGAATTTAAAGCCAGTGTTTCTTCAACCTTCTATAAACTCACAGTAAAACTTTTGTTATTAGAAGGGAAAAGATGAGCTCAGGGTTGAGAGATTTCATGATGAAAGTGTTATTATGAAGCGAGGGAGACCACAATACTTATCCTCAGTAAGTTAAACAATATGGTGGACTGGGACTTCATGAAACCGAAAAGCTTCTGTAAAGCAAAGGACACTGTTATCAGAACAAAATGACAGCCTTCAGTCTGGGAAAGAATCTTCACCAACCCTATGTCTGACAGAGAGCTAATATCCAGAATATATAAAGAACTTAAGAAGTTAAACAGTAGCAAACCAAGTAATCCAATTTTTAAAAATGGAGTACAGGGCTAAACAGAGAATTCTCAATAGAGGCATATCAAATGGCAGAGAAACACTTAAAGAAACGTTCATCATCCTTAGTCATCAGGGAGATGCAAATCAAAATGACCCTGAGATTTCACCTTACACCCGTCAGAATGGCTAAGATCAAAAACCCAGGTGACAACTTATGCTGGAGAGGATGTTGAAAAACAAGAACCCTCCACCATTGCTGGTGGGAATGTAAACTTATACAACCACTTTGGAAATCATTCTGGAGCTCTGTCAGAAAATTGGGAACGAAGGATATTTCCTCAGCTATGTTCATATCAACTTTATTCATAATAGCCAAATCTGGAAACAGCCTACATGTCCCTCAACTGAGGAATGAATACAGAAATTGTGGTACATTTACACAATGGAATACTACTCAGCAATTAAGAACAAGGAAAGCATGAAATTCGCAGGAAAATAGATGGAACTAGAAAAGATCATCCTGAGTGAGTTAACCCAGAAGTAGAAAACATGCACATGGTATATACTCACTTATAAGATATAGTAGACATGTAATACAGGTAAACATACTAAAATCCATAGTCCTAAAGAAGCTAAACAACAAGGAGAACCTTAGGGAAGATGCTTAATCCTCATTCAGAAGAGCAAACAGGATAGACATCAGAAGTAGGAGAAGACAGGGAATAGGACAGGAGCCTACCACAGAGGGCCTCTGAAAGACTCTACCTAGCAGGGTATTGAAGCAGATACTGAGACTCATAGCCAAACTTTGGGCAGAGTGCAGGAAATATGATGAAAGAAGGAGGATATAAAAAGACCTGGAGGGGATAGGAGCTCCACAAGGAGAACAAGAGAACCAAAAAACCTGGGCCGAGAGGGGCCTGCAGAGACTGATGCTCCAACCAAGGACCATGCATGGAGAGGACCTCAATCCCCTGCTCAGAAGTAGCCCATAGGCCACTCAGTGTCAATACTGGTTCCCTAGTAAGGGGAGCAGGGGCTGTCTCTGACATGAACTCAGTGGCCTGACTCTTTGATTCCCTCCCCCTGGGGGGTGCAGCCTAGCCAGGCCACAGAGAAGATGATGCAGTCTGCCTTGATGAGACCTGATAGGCTAGGGTCAGAGAGTCAGGGAGGAGGACCTTCCCTATTAGTGGGCTAGGGAAGGGACATAGGGGTAGAAGAGGGAGGGTGGGTGGAACTGGGAGGAGGCGAGGGAGGGGCTGCAGTAGGGATACAAAGTGAATAAATTGTAATAAATAATAAATAAATTAAAATTAAAAAAGAATGTGGTAGGCGTCTCATCACTACAGGAGGGATGGAGGAGGTGTCTCAGTGTTGACCATGATGGATGAAGGAGGACATCTCAGTGTTGAGCAGAAAGGAGGGAGGAGGCATCTCATCTCTACCAGGATGGATGGAGGAGGCATCTCAGTATTGAGCAGGAAGGAGAGTTAACGCAAACAGGCTTTTCAAGCACAACACATACATGTTACGGGAAAGAAAGTACAGAGGTGCAGGTCAGTCATATGGACCATGGGAAGAGTCAAAAGACATAGCTCATCCAACAGAACATACAGAGGCATGGAGACTAAAGAGGATGCCTGAGATAAGAGAAAAATGTAAACACACCCTTCACCAGCCTGTGTTCCAGCACAGGAAAAAACGTCTATAAACCATACAGGAATGTGATGCTGTGGGAGCTGGGGCGGGGGGCGGGCCACTTCTGATCTTATCCTTACTTGTGTTGTGAAACCAGAAAATGAAAAAATGAAGGGGAATGAGTCTGCTTTCTCCCCTCTGTGCACCTCCTATCACCTCCTCAGAGGAAGATACCAAGCCTGCAGTTCTCATGCCAGCCCAATCTGGGGCAACTGGCCCAGCCCCTCTGGTCTCTGATTTCTCATGTAGAGAGGGAATGATTCTAGCCCCATCTTAGCTCCAGGAGGCCCTGAGCATCTGGGCCACATGCATGTGGAAAGGCACAGAGTGCCGGACCCCACCCCCACTGTTCCCAAGCCCAGCTGTGCTGCATTACCACGAGGGCTCAGCTTCTTCCAAGCTCAATTTTCTCCTTATGAAAATGCCAGAAGCAGCGGGAAATCACCTCTCCGGTGGAGCGCCGCTCAGAGGTTCGTGCAGACTTACATGGCTGGGTGTCCAGCACAGTCCAAAGGCGTGCCATGGAAAGCTGTGCCATCACCCAGTCCCATGCTCCTGACGGGCATCTACGAACAGCGAGCCTGGAGGAGAATGATATAAAGCCCTCACAGCCTGAACATGTTCAGGAAATATGGGCTGCTATGATACCTTCTCTTTGTGGTGGCCAATCCTGACCCCAGAGACTTGATGCAAAAAGGAGTAAAGTGAGCAACTGACCTCCGTAGGAGGCAAAGTATCTATACCCGCCAGCCTCTCTGCTCAGTCTCATTTCTAAATTGTCTACATGTCACAGCCCACACGTACTACGGATTGAGCAATTTCAAAGCTGGTGGCATTTTGAGAGTCTGCACAGCTCACCAAGTTCCTAGAGGAGAACTGAGGAAAGACCTACTGCAGAGGCATAAGAGCAGTGTGTGCCTTCCTGTAGCTAATAGCCCTTCAGCTTTGAATGTTTTTAAGCACTTGGTCTCACATCTGTAGAACATATGAAACCAGTGGTGGGGTTCAAGTCACAAGGAAGCGAGCCCCGTTTCACTTCAGGTTTTAGGGTCTCAATGCACCATTCTGTTTCCTGGAAAAAGAAACAGCCTTTTCCAGGTGGATTTGGCTCTGGCTGCCAAACACAGCCTGTGTCTTCCAGATTCGTCGCTGGCCCTCACGTCTGGTTTTAGATGGAAATCGCCAACCTCACCAGGGCTCTAAGATTTCGGCGTGGTTTCTTAAGTGAAACCCTGAAATGAACTTCAGACTCACACCTCACAGTTACTTCAGTTGAACTAAATGGACCAAGCACCATCCTCCTCGCACTCTTCTGTAATGCACTAAGCATAATTCAGAGGGTCAAAGCACTGAGCCCACAGCACTGACTGGGTATACTGTATATGCTGGGGTCATAATCTGTTAAGTAAAGAAACAGAAGAGTGGAGCTAGAGAGATGACTCGGTAGTTGAGAGCGATGGCTGCTCTTCCAGAGGACTCAAGTTTGATTCCAAAGTCCACATGACAGCTTATAACTATCCATAACTCCAATTCCAAAGGGTATAATGCCTTCCTCCAGCCTGCATGGACACCAGGCACACAAACAGTGCACAGATGTACAGATATGCACAATATCCACCACAAAAAAATAAAAATTTAATTTTCATAAAAGACAAGGAAGAGCACGCAAATGCAAGAAATTGTACTATGTGGTATTGGATGCTTGGCTGTGTCTCTCTTTGGTAAGCTGGTTTGTAAACTTTCCTGTTTCAATCCAAGGCCTTGCTCATTTTAGAATTCCAAAACTCAATGCTGGGAAAGAATATAATGGATTCAGAATTACACTGCAACCCAGATTTGCCAGCCATCAGAACCCCTGTGCTTTGTAACAGGGGCCCTTTCCCTGGTGCATAGTCTATCACTTTTTACCTTGCCGATAAGAACCAAAACAAAGTGATTTTTCCTCTCAGATGAAACTGAACTTTAAAGAATGCTTCTTGTTAAGCTCAGCCTCATTGATACCCTAAAGAAACCATATAAAAGTAGGATATGTCCTATGTGCAATGTCTACTCAATTTTACCCAACTTATGTTCTGGCAGAGAGGAGACTTCTTTCTGAACATTCACACTCTAAGTCAAGCAGTCTGTGTGTGGAGGGTTTTATTAACTGGGAAGTGAGGATGGTACAACGTGGTAAACAAGACAAACTGCCGGGCTTAAATCAACTGAGCGAGGAGACAGAGGTGACTGGTATGACGTTTCTATAATGTCATCAGGATGTAGAGTCCTGTCCTTAGCATCCAGCTTTCAAACTTAAAAGGTTTACATTGTAGCCACTGAAACAGTCACAATGACTTTACAGGCAAACAGAAGATAAAGCACCCAAAACAAAAGGGAGTGTGCCAGTCAAAATAAGTGTTCAACACTCTTTCACCAAAGGCCCTACCTGGTCATTTTGCTAAAGTCTCCTTGACTGAAACTGCCATATAAGACCTGCCCATAGGAGGAACCATGGAGTGTGGATACCTGAGAGAGCAACAAGGCCAAGGAGAAAATGTGGTGAAACGGAAGAAGCATTGAATGTAGAATTACTATAGAATATAAAACGAGTGTAGAATATAGAACATTATAGAATATAGAATGAGATGGGATACATAATGAGTATAGAATGTAGAATGATTGTAAAATATAGAATGAGGTAGAATATAGAATGAGATAAAATATAGCATGAATGTAGAATATAGAATGACAATAGGACACAGTGAGTATAGAATATAGATTAAGTATAGAATATAGAATGAATGTAGACTATAAAATGAGATAGACTATAGAATGAGTGAGTTTAGAATATAAGATGAGGTAGAATAAGAACAAGTACAAAATAAAGAATGAGATAGAATACAGAGTAAGTATAGAATATAAAATGAGAACTGCCAAGCCTGACAGATGCCTTAAAGGATTTGGAACTGTATATTTATGACTGAAGCTATCTGTGTGTGTTTGCTGTTTTATGTCTTTTTGATTTTTAAATTTTTTATTTTATGTGCACGAGTGTACGCCTGAATGTGTAACACGTGTATGCAGTGTCTGCAGAGCCAGAAGAGGATGTTAGATCCCCTGAAACTGGAGTTACAGATTATCGTGACCTGCCATGTGGATGCCAGAAACCAAACCCAGGACATCTGGAACAACAGCTAATGCTCTTAACTATGTGTCCTTCTCTCTAGTACCTTCATTTGGGAGCAGCAGGGATACATGATAGTACCTGGCAAATCTTTGTCTGCTCTTCTAATTACAGGGAAAACACAGATGTCTAGAAGTATGGAGAGAAATGCACACAGAGAAGATTGTGGCAACCAAAACAGTTGACAGGTAGAGGAGCACTGTTCCTGCTGACGGCATCCTCTATGCTGATGTGCTTCAAAGCCTTGGAAATGCAGAATGTACAGGTCATTAGTTGTAAACACACAATTAGGAATCCCCCTGAAATCCTCATATTGCTTTTGTGTTCTTGATTGTTCTTACATGCTGTGTAAGCAATCATAACCAGAAAGGGGTGGAAGAGACTGGAAAAACTTCTTGCAAACTTAAACCAGACAGAGGGAATTGATTTTAACTCACCTCTTGTGAATATCCACACACAATAGTGTTAGTAACAGCCACAGCTAGTGCCTCACTTCGTCCTCGTGCGTATCTAAATCTAATAGCATCTCTGGACTCCTGGTAAAACTTCAGTCTTTCTTCTGGACTCCTGATAAAACTTCAGTCTTGACTTATTTCTAGGCCATCTTCTGACTTTGAGCTCTCCTGCATGTCCCTTGGTTCAGGGAGTTTTGCTCGACCTGAGAAGATTTAAAAGCACCCTTACGCCTTTGTGTGCAATGCAGCTCTGCGCATGGCAGAAGCTGAAGTGTGCTAGAGATGCCCCTGTTAGCAATAAAGGGGTGCTATTTGGAGTCCGTTTGCTGCATACTCCCAGTTCACAGGCAGCTGGAAGAGCCGATGTAGTGTAGATGGAGACGGAGCTGTGAGCTGTTCAGCTGGGTGTTTAGTGAATAGAGGGTTACCTTCCACCTCCCTTTAAAATTAGATGAACAAGGTCACAGATCACACTGGTGCAACTCATGTGGCACACAGAAAATAGAAACTTTCGTGGAGAGAAAGATCTAGAACAGATTGAATCCAGAGAGCCAGACTCGCACAGCTTGTGTTCTAAGCCATGGGAAGATAAATCAGCTTATCCCCTTCTGGAAGGAGATCATAGCATCCTTAAAAACAGGGATTCTACTTTATTTCCTGGGGTTGGGAGCTGTGTCCTCTCTGAAAGGGAGAGGGCATCTTCCCATTTAAATTCCACAGATGCCTGGCTCTGTTCTCCCCCCTGGATGCTAATCTACTGTCCTGGGAGGATCATTTTTATTTATTATGTGCCAAACCCAACACCCAGCACATAATTCAAGATAACCCCCTCATAAATTCTGGGATGGGATTTATATAATCCAGATGGGTAGACGTTTTGATCTTTAGAACAGCACAGGTTTTTATAATTCACACAGTGCCCCGCAATGCACGCAGCGCTGTTCCTGGGGCTTGCTGTGGAGCCCCTGCGTGCTGGCAGATTAGAGCAGACAGTGAATGACTGGGAAGCTGGAGGAATTTGTTCTAAGACCTTTCATGAACGTTTCTGGATGTGTGTCATTTATTCGTTAAGGTATGGGAGGACCTGGAGAGATGGCTCAGTGGTTAAAAGCCTGTACTACTTGCTCTTCCAGAGGATCCGAGTTCTGCCCCCGGCACCTATTTCAGGCAGTTCACAACTACTTGTAACTCCAGCTCCAGGGCCAGGGGTGAGGGCTAGCGGTGGGGTGCATCTTCTGACCTCTGTGGGTGCCTGCACACACATGCACACACCCACACAGACACAAAATAAAGAATGTAGACATAAAACAAAGAATGTCTGTGCCACGATTATCTTAGCACATCATGCTGGCAGGACAAATTGTAGGCTTTGTGGCTGGGTTGATGTAATATACGAGAGGATAAATTAATTTTAAAAAAAGAGTTATAAAATCCTTTAAAAAAATAATGTCCTCTCTGACTCTTTTCACGTGCAGTTTGGAAAGTTCTGTCTGTAGGATGCCTGGAAGTAAACAGAATGTGTGCCGCCCATCTTCTGCAGCCTTATCTGAGGAGAACTGGAGTACATGTCTGTCCAGGAGAGCTGACCCGTTGACACACTGCTTTAAAACATGAGGCACACTGAGGCTCCTGACAAGTTAGAAGTGCTCACAATTACAGGCTTTCAAGGAGTGTTTTTAGTGGTTTTAGTAGTCTGGGTAAATGAGATTAGTTGCTGGGGTAAACAGGTATAAATCTCAGGGGCTAACTTAGCACAATAAACATTTCTTTACAGCCCTCAGCCTCAGTCCAGCTGCATCAGAGCAGGGTTTACTCCTTGCTTGGGATCCGTCTGTGCGCTTTGCTCCCTCTGGGTCTGGGTCTCCTGAATACTTCAGACTCACCCAGAGTGTGGGAAAGGGAAGCAAGGACTGGGAGCTGGGATGCTTGGTGTGGTTTGGTTTTTGAAGGAAACCAAAATAAATAAAGTTCAATGTGACAGACATGTCAGTTATCCTGATTTGATAATTATATGTATGTTTGTTTTAATATGACACGTCACCCCACAAACACATGTGATTTTTAGATTTAATTACAATTTTTTTTCTTTTAGTATACAAAATACTGAAGAAAAAGAAAGAGACTGGTGCTCTGAAGCAAGCCTGTAATCTCAACACTCAGGGAGGCAGAGGCAGGAGGATCTTTGTGAGTACGAGTCCAGCCCAGTCTATTGAGTAAGTCCAGGAGGTTAAGGCTACACAGAGAAACCCTGTCTTTGAAAAAAAGGAAGGAAGGAAGAAAGAAAGGAAAGAAGGAAGGAGGGAGGGAGGGAGGGAGGGAGGGAGGGAGGGAGGGAAGGAAGAAAGGAAGGAAGGAAGGAAGAAGCAAACAAAGAAACAAAGAAGAGAAAGGAAGAGGAAAAGAAAGAAAAGAAAAAAAAGATACTGATAATCCTACGCTCCACATGAGCAAGGCCTAGAACTAACAGATATCCCACTTCTACCTGGAGCTCAGGCACATGTACCCTGAGGAGATGAGGAACAGAGTGGGCAGCACCCAGGATGCACAGGCCTGGGTCTCAGCAATTGTATACAATCTTTGGCCACAGGTGTTAAACACATCCAGAATCCCAGGAGACCAGGGATTACATCATTCAATGCTTACAAAAGTCCACAACAAGTTAATCTACAGTGACAGGAATACGTCTGCAGCTGCTTAGAGCTGGAAGGAGTTGGGAGAGAGGCAGTGACTACGTACTGCACAGTAGAAATGTGATGTAGAGACAGTTGTACATCTCTCATAGGGATAAACTAAGATACTGAATTCTGTAGTCAGTGGGTTATATGGCATACATAAATAAACATTTACTTTGAATAACACTATTGTTTATTTATTTGTTATAATGTTTTCATTTTGTATCCCATCTGTAGCCCCCTCCCTTGTCTCCTCCCAATCCTACCCTCCCTTTTCTCCTCCTATGCCCCTCTCCAAGTCCACTGATAGGGGAGGTCCTCCTCCCCTTCTATCTGACCCTAGCCTATCAGGCCTCATCAGGACTTGCTACATTGTCTTCCTCTGTAGCCTGGAAAGACTGCACCCCCCCTCCAGGGGGAGGAGATCAAAGAGCAGGCCACTGAGTTCATGTCAGGGACAGCCCCTCTACCCTTACTAGAGAACCCACATGGAGACTGAGTAGCCTATGAGCTGCTTCTGAGCAGGGGGTCTAGGTCCTCTCCATGCATGGTCCTTGGTTGATTCATCAGTCTCTGTAGGGACCCTGAGACCAGATTTTTGGCTCTGTTGTTCTCTTTGTGAAGCTCCTGTCCCCTCCAGGTCTTTCCGTCTGCCTCTTATTCCATAAGGTTTCCTGCACCCTGCCCAAAGTTTGGCTAAGAGTCTCAGTATCTCCTTCAATATCCTGATAGGTAGAGTCTTTCAGAGGCCCCTTATGGAAGGCTCTTGTCCTGTTCCTCGTCTTCTTCTACTTCTGATGTCTATCTGGTTTGCCCTTCTGACTGAGGTTTCAGCCTCTTCCCTAGGGTCCTCCTTATTGTTTAGCTTCTTTAGGAATAACATTATTTAAAGGCAGGATGAATTTCAAAGATATGGCATGTCTTCTTGCAGTAGTTTTCCTTCAGTGCGTTTGGGCTAACTTGACTCTATGATACTGCAACATCATAACACTACTTGAGTCCAAGAGAAATTAATGCATGAGCTTACTTACCACAAACCTCTGTATGTAAATCACCACTTTATTCACAGTAAGGAAAAAATGGCAACAGATCAAGTCTCTTTCTAGGAAAATGGGTAAATTGTGGTATATCCATGTGAAATGGAATAATATTGAACAATTAAAACAAAACAAAAAAAAAAAAACACTAGACTAGAGAGATGCTCAGTGGTTAAGATCAAGTACTGTTCTTTCAGAGAACCCACACTCAGTTCCCAGCACCCACATCAGGCAGTATACAATTGCCTATAACTCCAGCTTTAGAGGATCCTGTGGCCTCTTCTGGCCTCTACAGTCATCTGAGTTCATATGCACATACCACTCTCCAATACACACACACACACACACACACACTTAACTTTCATTGTAAAACAATAGGCTATAAATATACACAACATGACATGAACTTCAAAATATTCTGGATAAGCCAAAGTATAAGCGGAGAACACCCACACATGCTTTATCTTGAGTTAAGGTCTTAAACACCAATGACTAATTTACAAGGACAGAGAGCAGGTCAGCCACAGCCTCCAGTTGGGAGATTTGGGGTAGTAGCTCACTTGAAGAAGGTATGATGTCTGAAGTCAGAATTGTCTTTTGTATAAATCAGGACATATACATGTTAAAAGTCACTTGCTAACCACTCAGAATTTGTACATGTGGTAGAATACAATAAAATGGTATTGATGAAAAAAAAAGAGAGAAAGAAAAGAAATGGTGATAAAGGTAGAGTAGACATTGTTCCCTCCTTTTGCCTTGGAGATAAGAAGCTGGGGTGCACATGTCATCACCATCTGCCTCCCATTCTGTGCCATGATGCCAAGTCCCTGAGACACAGGATGCTGGGAAATTAGCTCTAGTCTGTGTCCCCTAAAGACAAACCCACCAACAACTATGCCTAGCATCCATTGAATAGATCAAATTATTCCATATTAGATGGAAAACATAAAAGTCAAGTGATTAACCTTTAACCCAGACATGCCTTAGATGGCAGCCTCCTGAGGATGCACAGGGCTTATGAGAACAGAAAATAGACCACATGCTGAGCATCACAGGGAAGAAGATCCAAAAGAGATGCAGACGCAAATGAAGCTATGAAAGAAAAATGTGGAATCTATATATTTTTAAGCTCCAAAATCAGGCAAAACTTGGGGGATGGGGAATGAGAGTCCCAGAATGCAAGGGCCATCAAGGCAATGAAAACAGGCATGTGAAGCAATATATGAAGACTAGGAGGAAGATGGCAAGCCTGTCTGGAAATTAACTTAGAGCTGAAGACTGGAAGATGGGAGTGTAAGACACCGGGGTTTCCATCTTATACATAAACAACGACAAACCAAGGCCAGATGAAAGAGAGCTCAGTTAAATTACTCCAGTGGATTTTATTTCCTCCACTCAGTTCCCAGCACCTACATGGCAGCTCACAACCACCTCAGGAAACCGACACCTTTTCCTAGTCTCCGTGGACACTGCACAAACACACAGAGGACAGACACTCAGTGTTTCTGACCACCGCCTTCTCTGGGACTCATCTTGACCTGCCCGTCCTTCCCCAGTCCCTCCAAGCAGCAGAACACAGGTGTTGCTTCTCTCCAGAGGCCATCGGTCCCCATCACTCTGTGAATACGCTCTCATCTCTGGCCTGACCTTCCATGATGTCAGTCTGCAAATCCTATCCTCATTCCAGCTGCTTTCACCTAAGCAGCTGCAGGCCGGGGACTTGGGTGGGTCCCTGGGCCAGCACTGACTTCAAGTACTCCTGGCCCACTACAGCTTTGGGTTTTCTCCTCCACGTTTCCCTGACACGTCAACTTTGTGCTAAACCATAATATTCCCAGAGTTTGCCCATGTTTCTAGAAGCCCTTTGGTGGTGGGACCTGCTCTTTTATCACAGGAATCTTTTCAGCAGCTTTTCCTATCACTTCAAGGACAAGAGGCAAAATAGAGGCATGTTCCAGTGGTCTCTCAGGCCAACTCTCCCATCTAAGTTACATGGTTAAAATCAGTGTACTCAGAAAAATAAAATGTTCTTTTGCTTTTGTGAAAGAGGCCCTGGCCAGCACCACACAGTCAGTCAAGGCTGAACCAGATAATGTGGGCTGGCTGGGGTACTGGCTTCATTTCACTGAGGCCCTTTGGGGACAGAACTAAAGAAAAGCCTGTCTAGAAAAGAAAGTCATCACAGATATTGCAGCTATCCCCCTGTGAACCAGTGTCCATTATAGAAAAAAGTACCCCACAGCTGCCAGGACGAGGAGGGAAGTAAGCCAGCCTCCACAGAAAAACTGCAGGAAAATACATCGCTGGCCCGCATCAAGAACGTCACTTTCTGATGATCAGTCCCTGGAAGAAACATTAAATTGGAGAGGGCTTGATCATTTACTGGATTTCACTGCCCCAAAACAGATCTGCTAAACAGATTTCCTGCATGTGTTTTTGCAGGCCTAATGGAATTTTTTTAGTTGAAACCCTTGTCCATTTTCAGTCCTTTCCTTGTAAAACGTCATGTCTATCAGAGCCCAGTGAACAGAGAGGGACATGAAAACTCCAGATATTTTGACAGCTGAGATGGAGAAAGCAGCAAAGCCCTCCTTCCATATAGTGATGGCCTGTGTTTTGCAACGTGGCTTCTAATTGGACCTAATTGAACAGAGAGCCGAGTAGGTTGAAGGCCTTTCAAATCTGCTTTTTAAATGCATGGTTCAGGACATCAAGCCCCAAACTCCCACCATTTTAGCAGCAAGAAATAAAGTCTTTCTACTTCCCAGTGGAATGGAGGGTCACCCCTCTGAAAGGCAGCTCCCTTCTCTTTGCAGAGACGGGCTGCTGTCAGGGTTTCTCCAGATCTGACAACCTTTGAGGGGCTGAGATATGATTGGCAAGATGGACATGGATCCAGGAATGCTGTGGAAATATGCAATGAGGTAAGACTCAAGCTCCATGTGTAGCCTCTCGCTTTATTTCCCATACAGAAGAGCCATAGGCTGGACAGAAATATGAAACAGGAAACAGGAATTAAAATCCAGATTTTCCCAAATCTGAAATGTGTGAGTGTTGGCAAGATGTCAAAAAGGTTCCCTTATCTGGGAACATTTGAAGTTGTAGATTTCAGCTGGTAAAATCTATGAAATACCTCAATATCTGAAAACTCTAAAGTCTAAAACAGTTCAACTGAAAGGTTCTCAACTAACATGCTACAATCAGCTTTGACTTGCATGTGTTCTGATATTGTTTACTTATTAGCCATGTGATGTTGGAAAAGACAGCTCATTTCTCTGAGGGTCAGTAAAATAAACTGTAGAGGTGACTTAGCAGTTAAGAACATGCACTGCTCTTGCAGAGAATCCAAGTTCCATTCCCAGTACCCAAATCAGGCATTTCACAACTTCCTGTAACTATGGCTCTGGGAGATCATACTCCCTCTTCTGGCTTCCACAGGTACTTGCACTCATGTGCACATACCCACACATGCATACACATAATTAAAAAGCAATAAATATAAATATTTTTTAAAAGTAGAGACAGCAGTGACATTGTTGAATGAAACACAAATAAAAGCCTCAGCACTTAATAAGTGAAAATAAATTGCACCCTCAGTAAGAAAGCACTAAATGCTGACAAAGTGACCTCTCCCAAGGATTTGCCCACATTTTCCTTTTTCCCGTTTATTTATTTACTTTACATCCTGATGACAGCCACCCCTCTCTCCTTTCCTCCAGTCCCACCCTCATACCCCTTTCTCCTACTTCTCAGAGAAGAGGAGACCCCCCCCACCTGACCATGGGTACCAATAGCAGGACTAAAGGTGTCCTCTCTCACTGAGACCACACAAGGCAGCCCAGCTAAGGAAAGGGGTCCAAAGACCTTCAACAGAGTCAGAGAGAGCTCTGACTCGAACTGTTAGGGGACCCACATGAAGACCAAGCTGCACATCTGCTACATGTGTTAGGAGCCTTGGTCCAGGCCATGCATGGTCTTTGGTTGGTGGTTTAGTCTCTGTGAGCCGCCATGGATTTGCTCACATTTCCTTGCCATAGCAGTCAGGGATGAGCATGCGCATCAAGCCTTGCACACAGTAGGTGCTCAGTGACTACTCTTAGCTTGATTCAGTCTCACTGTCCACTAACAAAGCTCCTACTTCCACCTCAAGTCGACACAGATCTCAGTTAGCTCACAAAGACCAAGCTCACCCAAAGCTAATCGAGATGCAGGGGATTAGTGCAGAAGGGGTCAGCCCAGAGCATTAATGCAAGAGTGTTGTGGTAAAGAGCAGAATCTCAGGCTCTTCAGCAAGGCCTCAGCTCTAGGAAACTGCCTGGAGCTCACTCATTTAGATGTCAAGTTTCTCCCAGAAGGCCCAAGGGTTCCTAAGATCATCCCAGGGACTATACTTAAACTTCACTCACCCCAATGGGTGGTGAAGCACCTGGGTCATCCTACCAGACTCCAGCCTCCTGACTTTCAGTGTCACATTTTGGTCAAACTTGGGAACAAATAGAACAGCCTGGGGAATGAACGATGTTCATGTATTTTGATTGACACTAGCAGAGATATGGCACAATAAAGGTCATAGTCATTCCATTGCCTAGCATGTCAATCCCATCAGTGTACACCATCGCTTAGGGATGAGGAGAAGCCCAGGTGACCCACCTCTGGGTTTTTGTTTTGTTTACCTCATCAGGTCAGCTGAGTTTCAGGTGTGTGAAAGCTAGAGCACTTGATTCTCACTGACCTCTGATTATGGAAGGCTGGGCAAGCCATGGGCCGTCTGTGGAGCCTTTTCTCTTTGCATGAAGCTCATGCCCCATTACACAAGTGTAGGCTGTGACTTGTGTGGAAATGAAGTGGAACATGACTCCTCATGTTTCCACTAACTCCCCATTAATGTGCTAAGAAATGTCCAAACATTCAGGCCAGGTGAGGCCTGCCTTGCCTGCCTTGCCTCCTGAGGTCTGCCCTTCCTGCTGAGGCCTGCCCTGCTTGCTGAGGCCTACCCTGCCTGCTGAGGCCTGCCCTGCCTGGTGGCAACAAAGCTGCAGGAGGTTCTCCAAGGGCTGCTTACACTCCAGGGATAGGGGTTAGCTCACAGGGGTTAGAAGTCACAAAGCAGGGATCACTCTAACTATTTTAGTTTATTTCCCATTGCTATAACAGAGTACTTGAGACTAGGCAATCAATAAAGAATAGGCATTTATTTTTATCATGGTTCTGGAGACCAGAAGATTCAAAGATACAATGCTGATGTTTGTTAGACTCTGCTAAGTGCATGGAAGGTGTCACACAGAAAGATGGAGCAAGCATGTCAGCTCAGGCAGGTAGCGCTCCTCCTGCCATGGTGGGACTCCATCCCCTGGGCCTCATCTAATTCTAACTACTTCCCAAAGGCTCCCATTCCCAGTACCATTTTATGTGTGTGTTTGAATGTGTTTCAAATGTATTTTGCTCAATACGTGTGTATGTGTTGTATGTGTGCTGTATATATCTGTGTGTATGTGTGATCTGAATATGTGTTCTGTGTGTATGTGTGCTCTCTGGGGAAGGGGACTATGTGCGTGTGTGGTGTATATATGTGTGTGTGTGTGTGTGTGTGTGTGTGTGTGTGTGTAGGTATGATCTCTATATGTGTACTTTGTATGTATGTGTGTTTGCTGTGTGTGTGTGTATTCTGTGTAGGTGGAGAGGGATAGGCTGGTTGTTCAATGACCTTCTGAGACCCTCTTGTCTCCATGCTCCCAGTACTAGGATTACAGATGCCTCCAAACCTGGCTTCTATGAGGATGCTAGAGACCTGAACTCAGGGTCCTAGAATTTCCATGATAAGCCCTTTTCAAACTGGGCCATTGCTCTGGCTCCCCAAACATTATTAATGTATAACTCTGGGGACTGACTTTTCAACACATAAATTTGTATGTGTGCCAGGGGGATATATTCAAACCCTATCACTAACTTACAAAGAAGAAACAACACAGGGCTCATTGATACAGTATGGATCCATGATGGCTCCCAAAATCCCTTGTGTTCAAAAGACATGTGCCTCAGCTTGCTGCTAGGGTACCAGCAGAACCTTTCAAATATGGGGCCTACAGGAGATTTTTGGTCATAGGGGAACACCTCCGACTAGGACTGTGGGGTGTTGATCTCTTCGTCTCTGGTATTTGCTTCCCAGCCACCATGAAGTAAGTGCATTGTTCTATCACAACTGAAGCCTTTGAAATTATGCCAAATCTTTTCTCTTTATAAATACATTACCTTGAATATTTGTTACAGCAATAAACAGCCAACACAGTCATGTTCCTCTTTCTTCCTGAATTAAAAGGGTAGCTTAGCAGTGGCCAGACAGCCATCAGTTTAAGGACCCTTGGCAACTTTCACTTCATATTGCCTCAGAATAAGGGAAGGTGGTAAAATAGAGCAGTGTGTGGGGCTAAACTTAGACTTAGACTTCAAAAGCCATCAGGATAGATATAAATGTCCTTATTTTTATGAGAACTGCTGGCATAGAGCAGCTGAGCTCTCAGTAACTATTTTGCTTTCCCCTTCTCTTTTATTCTCTTGCCAATCTTTGAGATAAATATGGGAATATCAGGAGAAGGGAGAACGTGGTGCCTGGGCTATGAACTCGCTGTGGGGGCTCAGGCAAAGAAAAGTCTGCTTCCCTGTTCTCTTATCATGAAATCAAGGAGCAAAGGCGGTTCGTGCAAAGCCTGGTGGTGTGAACCAGGACAGGCCTGCAGGAGAGGTCCCCTGTGTGTTACATATGTAAGAGATTTTTGATGGCAGAAATGAACGAGTTATAGTTCAGATATCCATGCCTTTCTATAAGTCTGGACAGATTTTTCATAATCTGCCAATATTTGCATTTTTCCCTAGTCATTTTTACATTTTTGTTTTTCAGCTGTGACTATAACTACCTTAATTTTGACCTTCATTTTCTTTTTTAAAAACTGGAAGTAGTTATATCAAGAAGATCTGCTGTCCCAAGGAGGGCCCTGTACTAACCTGGATGGCTTCTCTCACCCCAAGATTTCCTTGGGAGGGAGCTTGTGATTAATGGGGCCCAGCCCAGTAATTCGCAGAATGCTAGCCAACTCCCCTCAGCTCAAGCCGTAAATCTAATGAGGTCAAGGACTTAGGGTAGCCAAAAAGCCACTCTTTAAACGATCTAGGAGTGCCAAGGCAAGATCTCTTGGAATATTATGTACTAGATTGTGGGCTGTTTCTTGTTGCCATCAGTCAACCAGAGAGTCATAACCCAAGAGCGGTTTCTGAGAAAGGACTGGGTGCATGCCTCAGAATGCCTGCTTCCCCATCCCTAGAGATAGTTACTTGTGAAGTTAATATTCCTTGAACCCAAAGGCTGCAGACCCTTCAGACACAGTGAGGAAACAAGACACAAAAGGTTCAAGGTTCAAATTCTACCTCTGTTACTTACTAGCCATGTGACCCCTCTCCAGGTCAGAACACTCGTGAGAGTGAGAAAAGGCTTGGTGGGTACACTACCGTGTAGACACAAACACTTGAGAAAATACGTTGTTTTTTACCTAAGGGTTTGACTGTTACGCAAGTTTCCCAGCAATTATTTTTAATCTCAGAATTCCTTTACACTTTTCAACACTATTATCCTCAACTCTTTTGTTCATTAATAGCAATGGCCGCACATAGGTGTGTGCACTGTTTGTGTGTGCCTGGTACCCATGAAGGCCAGAAGAGAGCATCAGATCATCTAAAACTGGAGTTTCCGAGATCATGAGCTGCTGTGTGGGTGCTAGAAAGCAAATCCTGGTCCTCTGCCAGAGCAGCCATCATTCCACCCCTTCATGGTATCATTTTTATTAATTAAGATAACGTAAAAGCAGGGGATGAACTGTGAGCCCTCTATATTAGCATTCTTTCAAAACAAATTGTTTTTCATTATCAAATTTTCAGCTTTCTCACTTGAGGAAATAGACAAGATGTTTCCCAACTGCAGATGAGTGTAACAGATTCAGAATAATTGAAATTGTTACAAAAGAAAAGATCATAAATCCGAGGGATCACAGTTCTAAATTTCAGAACTTTCTATTCAATTACAGTAATCGAGACTGGGTGGTACTTGAGAAGGAAGAGGTGCTTGGTAGTTAGAGCACTGGCTTCTCACACAGGATTGGGATCTGGGTCCCAACACCCACACAACAGCTCACAACCATCTGTAATTCTAGTTCCAGGGGATCCAATACCCTCTTCTGGCCTCAGCAGGCACTGTACCCACATGGTACACAAAATACATGCAGGCAAACACTCACACATATAAAATTAAAATGAATAAATCTTAAAAAAAAAGAGAGTATGTGGTAGTGACATGACATAAAGACAGATACACTGGTGGATAGAATGGACTGAGAGTCTGTGCATGAACAAGGGTTTCAACACCAAGCATGCAGAAGAACAGCCTTTCACTTTCACAGCATACGCATAAGTTAACTGAAAATAAGTCAAAGACCCAAAATACGATTTAGGACTACAAAACCATCCAGGAAAAAAAAAAAAAAAAAAAACATCCAGGCATGGTGGAGCAAACCTTTAATCCCAGCACACAGGAAGCAAAGCCAGACAGATCTCTGTGAGCTTAAGGCTAGTTTGATCTGAAAGCAATCTCCAGGACAAGCCAGGGCTACGCAGAAAAAAACCTGTATCAAAAACAAACAGACAAACAAACAAAAACAAAAACAAAACAATAATAATAACCGCAACAAAGACTACAAAACCTTTAGCAGAGTAAATAGTGGCAACTTCAGTTTCTTGGATTTGATACTGAAAGTACAAGTGCTGGACTTGACTGAAATGAAGAGTGTTTGTGTTTTAAAGGATTCCACTGAGAACCCACAAGCAAGAGAGAATATTTGTGAGTCATATATAAAGAACTTATTCTGAAATATATAAGGAGCTTGCATAACTCAACAATATAAACAATATAAAGACAAATAGCCAGGGGTTTTTGTTGTTGTTTGTATGGTCATTTGCTCATTTGTTTAGACAGTCTCACTGTGTAGATTTCCTTGGCTTGGAATTCACTGTGTAGACAGGGACGGCGTTGAAAGTAACCGAGATTGACTTGCTTCTGCCTCCTGAGTGCTGGGATTAAAGGTAAGTGCTGCCATACATGGTAAGCCAGTTTTAAAATGAGTAAAGGAGCTGAATGAATATTTCTCTAAGAAAGACACACAGGTGGCTTAAAAGCCCACAAAAAAAAAAAAAAGATGCTCAATACACCTAATCATAAGAGATGTAAACCAAACCACAAAGGCAGCACTTCAAGCTCATGCAACAGCAAAAACAAGAAGGACAAGGGCCTATAAGAATGTCCAGAAATTAAGAATGCTTGCTTACTATCTTCAGGGACTGTTCATTCATGCAACAATTTTGGGAAACAATCAATCAGGCAGTTCTTCAAAATTACCATACGAATGATTACAGAGCACTGCCACTCCTCTGGGTGTGTTAAAAACACATGTACATACAAGCAGTTGTACAAATCCCAGAATGTCTGAATATCCAGCAACTAATAAATGAGTCAATGTACTGTCCCATGAAGTTGAACTGTCCCAGCAAAAGGAACAAAGTGCTGATTCGTACAACAGAGATCTGGCCACAAATGGCCAAGCATTATATGATTCTGTAGGAGCTGACTGCAGAAATAGATTAGTAGCTGACAAGGCCTGAAAGACGAGAGGTTTAAAGGGTTCATCTCAAAGGGATTAAATATTCAGAATTGGACAGCAATGATGGCTGCCCAACCTATGAACAAACCACAAAAACTGAACTGTGCGTTCTAAGCAGGGTTAGAAGTGTTACCATGTGTGAGCTCTATCTCCTTGGAGCTGTTGCTTTACACAACCAGATGGTGTTCTTAAATTGGATCTCATGAAAGTGCATTCCCCTTGCTTTTCTGACCTTCCGATCTACTCCAAGCAATGAACTTGGAAGCCAAAGAAGTTATTAACTTTATAAAGCTGAAGTAATCTGCATTGCTGAAGCTGAAGGAAACTCAGCATAAGCTCTGGGCAGAACATATAAATCAAAGCCAGAAAGGATATGTAGATAGAACCAGTCATGACAAAAGACATCAGCTTCTCACTGGATGTGTTTTCAGAGACGATATGTTCCACAAGTGAGGAAACCGGCCGGTTTTTAATGCATAGGATTTGAGCATTTTGAGCAGATTGTGAGTGTGGGTCCCCTTGTGCTTGCTTTCCTGGTTTGTTATGGTCTCCCCATCCAGACACTCACCTGAACCAGCTAGGATTGTGTGTAAGCGCTAGACAAGTTGGTGGGGGCAGCTGAAATCGCTGGAACCTTTCCTAGTACAGACAATGGCTGCCAGCCCAGCAGCTCCACAGGCCTCCGGACACCCGAGAAGAGTTTGAACCTGCCTAATTCCTGGATTCCTCGGTTACCAGCTGGCCTTGCATTGGCTCCCCACTGAACAACAGTGCCCAGCGCAGCACTCTGGGAACCAGACTGTCCTGAGTGTTATTGTAGTCACAGCTCCAGACAAACAGGGCAGCCTCCCTCAAGCAACAAGGAGTCAAGGGACGAGAAGACCTGTGGAGACACATAAGTCCAGCACTTTGATGCTGTCTCACAGCCGAGGCTCTCAGATCCTCCCCTGCCTTCCTGTAGTTTTCTTAGCCCATGAAGCATTTCTCAGATTCCTCTAACAGGTTTTCCTGGAGCCACGTCCCCTCAAAGGAGCTGGTCTCAGGAGCAGCCATGAGGTACTGCGAAGGCACGTGGGCCAGTAAGAACATGGATTTCTTCTTTGTTCTTGTCCTCGAGTTGTGACATATTCTATAGATAACCCTAGTACTTTAGGAATTACTGACCAAAGTGATTCGAGAAATAAAAAAGGTGGTGTGAGTCCCGAGCCCCAGCCAAGCTTCCATACAGCCCTGACTTCCATTCCTCTGGGGGAAACACATGTTGTTCTACCTAGGAATCTTGATAGGCTGCCAAAATGAGAGCCTTTCAAAATGCAAATATTTTACTGTCCACAAAAAGGTCATTCAGTAAACTAAAGCCAGAGAAAGGAAATGGGGGGAAAAATCATGAGGCTTAATGAAAATTAAAGTGATGAAAAAATAAATAAATAATTCCTCCCAAAGCTACTTTGCTGGATTATATGCAAATAATCAGAAACACATTGCACAGATGCAGCCACCCTTGAACTACACTTTAGATTCCTAAGTTAATCGAAAGATGCTCAGCAAAAGTTAAACCAAAAACAGCAAACATGTCTGGGGTTCTTCCAGACCTCAAAATGGCTTTAAAAATGCTTAAGATTTCATTCTTCCCAAAATATCTAGATGCCTGTAGGATAATTTCCCCTGCCAATGGTGACTAAGCTAGGAGGCATCAGAAGCCCTCCCCATATTTCAATCTGGATTCTATTACTGGGAAACTTCCCACCAGCTGTATTTAAGCCAAGCTTTTGCTTACAAGTTCAGTGCATTTATTTCTTTTTTTCAAAGAGAGAAGTGTTTCTACGAAGTGGTACTAAATATAAGTCCATTTAAAAAGTGGGCTAAGTGTCTCTTCCAGGAAAATGACACCGGAAGGGGGGGAAAAACAGCTTTTGTCAGTATTCGTTGTACCAGCACTTCTGAATTCCTCTGGGCTCCACCCTGGCGAGTTTATGCCTGAACATGAGTCCCACCTGTCAGCTGCTGCAATGCCTTCTCCTATAGCAAGCTATTTCATAAGTGATGGATAAATCATGGAGGACCTGAGGGTATAGCCAATGAATTCTTAAATTAGCATGTGGTTTGTCTCTGTGTGTTAAAGTCAAAGACAATCAGGCACCAGGCCACTGACAGAGCTCAGTGCTGCTCTATGCTGTCCTCATTTTCTATACCCAGAGAAGGACTAAAGTCCTGCAGAAGACAGAACAGGACAGAGATGTAGTGACACCATCTGTGTTGCAAGCCTCCTCCTGAGCAGCATCTTGAGCACTGATAATCTGGCATCTAGACCTTTAAGTGGGCTGAGGGTTTGCGCATGCTCCAACCTACAAGCGTAGTATCTGAATATGCCTTACGCACCACACCTGTGAGTGAGTGAGCTCCTCCATGCAAAGATAAACTGTCCTCACCACATCTTTGCGAAACTTACGGCCCACTGAAACCGTAAGCATCACGTGGTAGTTAACATTAGCTCTTGAGTGTTGATGTGATGTGGTAGGTAGCAGAAAACACTAGAAGATGCCAGCAAGATGGCGAAGCAGTTAAAGGCTTGTGCCGCCAAGCCTGACTACTAAGCTTGATCCCCAGGACCCATGTCGTGGACATAACTACTTTTCAGGAGTTGTCCTCTGATATACACATACACAGCATGGTATGTGCGTGTGCATGTTCTAGCTCTCGTCACAATCTCCTCATAGTTATCTTTGCTTTCAGATGCCCCATTTTTTCTACCTTCCCCACAACTCCTTTGCTGCTACACACTTGTGCCTATATATTCTTTCTCTGATGGAAAGGCTTCCTTTCCCACCTAAAGAATATACACAAAGCCTTACATTCAGGGAAAGGCTATCTGATCATCCCCACCCTCCTGTGGACTTCTGCACACTCTATGGGACTACCAGCCCTGCAGAAATGCCACCCTTTCTCCCACGGGAGATCTCGCTTCTGGCAGTCAGAGTGTGTGCACCTCGGTTTTCTTTGGGGTCTGATCTAGAAGCCTGTGGAAGGACTCGGCATCCCCACAGGTGTTAGACAGTAAGTACCTTCCTGTGCTTGCACTTACGTCCCCTGCCTGCCTTCCCTGTGGTCTGAGGTGCCCCACAGAAAACTATCAGTCTCATATACATGCACCCACATGTGTGTAGTTCTCATCAGTCAACACAGATGCATCCAAATAGCTCCTGGACCTTAATACATGAAATGGTCCCTAGAGGTGAGCGCCACTCTGCAGGACAGCCTCTCTAGGAGGGCTCAGAAAGCAAGCATCTGCTCTGCTGTAACTCACATTTCCACAACTGTCGAAGAAGCAGGGACAGGGACAGAAGCATCTGCCATGGATGAACAGACTCAACTCTGGGCAATGGCATATGTTTCATTGAGTTTCACAGGTCAAAGCAAGCCACGGCCACACCTAACTTCAAGGGGCCAAGGACACTGGTGTGGAGTGGCTGCATGAGCCACACAGTCAACAGCGACAAGCAGATCGGGGCTGAGATTCAAAGCAGACACAACTTGAGGTTAGCATTCCCTTAATCTGTAATCTTTCACTAATACAAGGAAACACCAAAAAAGTGATTACCATGGGTTTCTAGGCTTTAACCACCACTTAATTCTGACAATAACAGCAAGCCGTGTTCCTGTAACCACAATGAAAACCACAACCAGCATTTATAAAGTGCTTTGCAATTTGCATGACATTTTCATTTATGTCTTCACTCTATGAAACACAAAAACCTCCAAAAAAGAGTTTTTGAAATATCCACCTCCTTGAGCTTTGCAATATGTGATTAAATAAGATGGTGGGACCTGTCCAGGATTGGGAGCTGTGAGCTCTGTAACAAAGAGAACTAGTTGAAAGAACGGTCAGTGTAGGCCTGGTATCACAGAGAACTTCATGGGAGGATAGCATGAGCTCACACAATAGGGTGAGCTGGGCATCCCTCAAGGACTGTGTGTGGACATGGCTCACCTTCAGCCTGTTCTTCTTCTTCTCACTCTGGCTGTGTCTTTGTTTCTATAACAAAATACTTAAGACTAGGTTTTAGACATGCATAGATATGTATATATGTATTTATGTATGCATGTATTATATGTGGCTTTATATTATATATGAAGACATGTTTCTTGCAGCTCTGGAGAATGGGAAGTCAAAGAAGGGGTAGGCATCACATCTGCTTCTTGGGGTCTTATTGCTGGGCCTGTATAGAGCAGATGACATTGCTTAACAAGACAGAATCAGCATTCCAGGCACAGCTCACTTTTATAATACATCCACTCCCTTGATAACCTATTAATGGAGCAGTCTCCTGATATAATCAGCTCTCAAAGTGGGGCATAGGGAATCCAGTGTCCAACACATAAAATCCAATGGCCAAGACATCTCAGAGCATAGCAGCAGACTCTGGGCTTGGTATTATATTTTATCTCATAAAATAAAAGTTGAAAAGTGTTGGCTTGCCTACAAGGTGAATATAAACTCAAAATGTAGTTGGTTTGGCCAACATTTTAATAGATGAGTTGCCACTGGCATGTTAGAATTGAAAATAACAGAAAAATTATGGATTTCTAATACTGCTTTCAAAGCTGGCAAACCCAGCTGTCCAGGTCCCCACCCTGCAGAGCACCTAGGTCCATAGCTCCACATATGCTGTTCTTCAGGAGATAGCTCCCTGCTATCTCTGTCACTTCTAGTGACTTCACCCTGGCTCCATTTTACTGATATTTATTTAACCACGGGCTTTTGCACTCACAGGAACTGAGCCAGGATGACAATAGGAACATACCACAAACAGTTGGGAGTAGAGAGACAGCTCAGTCAGTAAAGTGCTTTTGCATAAGCATGAGGACCCTAGTTCAGACCACGATACCTGTGGGAAAAGCCATGTATGATAGCTGGAACCTGTTATCCAGCACTGGAGAGTGAGCCACAAGTTGATCCCTGGAATTCACTGGCTGGCCGGCCTAGTGAGAGAGGTGGGCTCCATATTGAGTGAGAATAACTGAGGAAAATACTGACACGGTATTCTCTGGCTTCCACGGTCATATGAATACACGTATCAAGACATGCATGTGCATGTAGGCTTGATGTACACACACAGCATGGGTATGTGTGTGCAGGCAAACACACTCAGATACACACACACATGCATATACACATGGGTTTTCCCCTGATAATTTTCTTTTCATTAGGACTTCAGCCAGTTGTAACTACAGCCTCTCTCAGGCTGTAGCCCTCTGCATACTCCCACAAGGCATTACCCCTCACTCCTGACTTCAGACCAAACATCGCCACCAGTGAGCTGACTGCCTTCAACACTCCACAGGGACTGAGAGAATGACCAAAGCCCCTCCCTCCTCTCCTGCTCTCTCCCTAGCAACTGACACGCAATGTCCTAACTGAAGCACTCTCTACTTTCATCCTTGCCATGTCTACTGTTTAAAATCTGACCCACCAACTGGACAAGTCCCACGAAGCCAAGGCCCCATGCCTACTTTATTCCTGATGGAACTCAGCAGTTTCTTAAAACCCTGGCATTCAGTAGGTGCCCAATCAATGTCACTGAATGAATGAGTGTCTCCAGTTTGACTAGCATGAGAACTCAGGTGATTTTGTCTTTAAGCCACTGTCTGTTTCGCTGTTATGTAAACTCTGCAGTTCAGAGATTGCCTTTATCACAATAATGATATATGAATATCCTAGCCAGCTATCATTAACATAATGCTTTCATGGAGCTGGAGAGTTGGCTCCAGTTAAGAGCTGCTACTGCAGATGATATGGCTGCTTACAACTATCCATAATTCCAGTTCCAGAGGATCTGACACCCTCTTTGGGCCTCTATTGGCACCAAGCATGCACTTGGTGCATATCCATATAAAAAAGACTCATACATATGAAATAAAAAATAAACAAGACTCTGAAGAAACAGAAAAATGTTTTCACATATGCTATATCCCTGGGGTGTCAAAATGAGCTCCTGTGGCAGGTGAGGGTGGTCCAAATAAGGATACCAGATACATTATGTCTTCACCCCTACGACCTGTAAGGTGTCACCTTCCTTGGCAAAGACTGTGGGTGTGCAGAATGGAGGGATCAGGAAGTAGAGAGATGGTCCCTAAACGCAGTCGGAGTCCTTATAAATAAGAGGGAGGAAGTAAGTGACTCGGTACACACAGATAAGGGGAAGACTGTGACACAGAGGCCGAGGTGGGGGCACAGCCACACACTAAGCGGCTCCCAGAAGCAAGGAGAGGTTCTGTCCTAGAGCCTGTAGGGGGAAGGCGGCTCTCAGTTCAGGCCAGAAAAGAATGGTCCTCTGAGAGAATATTCCAGAGAAAATTTTTTTCTTTGGAAATTTGAATCCGTATTTGTGGCCCTCTACCCCAGAAGCCATGTCAGAGACCAGTATGCCTCAAGCAAGGTCTCCTTTCACTAGATGTGGGGAAGATGAGCTTCCCTTAAAGCGTGAAGACACACGATAGGGAGCTAAGACTGGAAACAGGGGCAGCCAATGCCTAAGCCCTGAGTCTGTCCCTCCACCCAAGCACATCCAGGAAGAAATGGCAACAAAATGTTCCTCAGAAGACCCTGGGAAGTGACTCCCCACCACTAACAACGAGAAAGATAAACCAGGAAACTTCACTGTGGCAAATTATGGCTGAACAAGAAAGGTTGGGAAAGACACCGGAGACTGTCTTCTCCTGAGGAGACTCGGGGAATCTCCTCCACATGCCAGGCCTCAGTTTCCCTTGAGTAAAGGAAGGGGGTAGATCCACTGGTCTCAAAGATTCTTCTGAGGTCTTCAGGAGGGTCTAAGGACATGCTTAGAGATCATTGATCCCCTGGTCCCCTTGGATCTCCTTCCACTTCTACTTTGATTACTACATTTCTTTTAAACAAAAGGCCACCCTGCTGATGAGGTTTTAAAACCACTAAGCCCACTGTCCCTAAGGCCACACCATAGTAACCTAGAATCCCGAGGTTCTGAACCCAGGACACCATTGAGATTCTCAGTGCCTGTGCAGGGTTGAGATTCTCAGCAACTGGGTGAGAGGGGTCTCCCTAGAATCAGAGGCCCCTTTGCAGGAGTGAATCTTGGTGTCTGTGTCCTGCTGGGGAGTTCCTCTGTTCACAGGCCCTAAGTCACAGTAGCTTCTCACACAAGGGGCCTGAGCCAGCCCATGTCACCGCGCACTTAAGGACATCACAAGCAGTTCTGGAAACACTGAAGCCTGGTTCCTCAGAATTCTTCCTACACAGACCCATGAACAACTGCTCCAGCAAACATGAGCTAAAACTACAATGTGCACGGGCCCTGACAGGCCGCCTTTAAAGACCAGGCGTCTTTGGTAGAATACGCTTGAGTTTCCCTGTGGGTCGCACACTTTCATGCTCTGTTGGCTATTCTCCCCCATTCACTCTGGCACTTGGGAGAAAATTTATACTTAAAAGAAACCAATGCTTTGTGAAAGGGAACTGGGCCCTCTGTAATTTTATTTGCTCCAAGGCCAGATAATAAAAAGGCAGATGGACAGGTGTGCCTGCTAATGTTGCTGGATAATTGGCTAAGAAATCCCCTCTACTCAATCCATGCAGCTTAACTGCACAGAGAGAACAAATTTGCTCGCCTTTTCAGGCTCTCTATTAAAAATAAATTTAAGAGAAACTTGTTATATAACCTGTCCCAACTGGGCCATGATTAACCATTCGTTATTATTATAATAATGAGTCCATTGTTTTTACCTTAATAATTATATTAAAGTTACTGAAATTTTTGAGAGCTATTGTCATAATGAAACTGATGGCCAGGAAAGGAGAGAAACTTTGCCGAGATCACAGAAGACAAACATCCATGCTGGCACAACACTCATACATGAAATGGAATGAGTAAGTCTAAAAAGGATTGCTTTAAAGAATGCTCACAAGAGTCACAGAATTTATACTGCATGCTCTTCAGAGAAACAATTGACAGAATGCGAACACACAGAAAAAGACTTGTAAGGGACTAGCTCACACGATGGTGGATGTTTGTTGAGGACAAAATGAATAGAGAGGCCGCCAAACTCAAGGGAGAGCAGCTGGAGGCCAAAGGCCACCTGGAATTTCCTCTTCCTTGGCAGTGACAGGCTTGGGGCCAGTCTTTGCTTTATTAAAACTTTTCAGGATAGCTCAGCAGTTAAGAACTTGTAATACTCTTACAGAAGACCAGAGTTCAGTTCCCGGAGCCCACATCAAGCAGCTCATAACCTCCTCTAACTCCAGCTCCAGGCCCTTGTGCGCACATGCACAAACTTAGCCACAGACACACACGTTATACAAAATTAGAATTAACAGGAGGGTTACTGTAACCTGGAAGCCTGCATGACACTCACCAGCCTGCCTTTGTTGGGCACCTTATCTATAAAATGAGTGTGTGGTCTCAATAAGATAAAATGAATGAAAGCATACAGCCCACAGCCCAAGAATGACACCATGTCGACATGAGCAAGGCACATGCTTTAAGGCACAAGTCAGCAGAGCCTGCAGCCCAGCTGAAATCATGTCTAAGGTATCTATCTGCATGAGTCTTTTTAGAAATGAAAGCTCCATAATTCTCTTATTGGCTTTATTTGGCATAGGATTGTGTATGTGGTTTTGGGGTATATATAAATACATTGTGGAACAGTACAGTCAGACTAACAGTTGTGTCATCTCACATGGGTGTCACTGTGCAGTGACAGTGCTTAATGTGATGCCAGTTTCCCTGAGAAGCAAGAGTTCTGGATCATAAGCCAAGTATGACAGCACCCATCCATAAAGTCAGCATTTAGGAGGTAGTGGCAGGAGGGTCATCCCCAGTCACACAGCAAGCAAAGGCTAGCCTGAGCACCTGAGACTTTATCTGAAAAACAAACAAGCAAATGATTGGATTGGTGGAGGCTTCTCAGTGTCTCCAGGTATCAATCTTCCAAAGGGAAAAGCATTTGGTGACATGTTCTATCCTCGAATTACAGACTAGGTATTTGTGTGACAGCTATCCATATGAAACCATATGTATATCTCATGTGGCACATGCCTCCCATCAATAACTCAAGGGACAGAATTTATTCTGGCACATGGTCTCAAACCTTTCTCTGTGGAAGGGTATGAAAGAGCAAAACAGCTCATAGAACAACTGTGAAGGAAGAGAGAGGAAAAGGATAGGGAGGAGAAAGGGAAAAGGAGAAAGAGGGGGAGATAAAGGAGGAGAGGAGGGAAAGAGAGAGGGAGGAGGGAGAATCTACCTGTGCTTTCCAGGACACTCTCCTTTTCCCTTTGTTCCACTCCAGTCTGCAAGACAGCACTGCTTGGGTTTGGGGCTGGTCTCCTTCTTTAGTTAATTCTCTATGTAAACACCAGAGGCGCACTTTGCTAATTGCCTAGGTACATCTCAGTCCTATTCAGTCGATAACCAAGATTCACCAGCTACATAGAGAGAATGCATCATATGAAGTCGACAGGCATCTATCATACACATATTAGCTGTCCAGACTCACCCCACAGATACATTTGGGAACTCTCATGCACCCAGAGTACAAATTTATAGCATGCTCCTTATAACTACATGTGAGTTCTCTCAACCCCTCTTCCCAGCCTTGGGATACACAGCTTGAATGCCCACCAAGGATAATCATAGCCATAAGGGTGAAGAGGGCAGGGAAGAATAGGAAGGGGAAGAAACTTCGGGGCTACCCCAGTCCTAAAAAGAGGAAAACACAGATGAGTCTCTCAACATAAGCCCCAAGTTTCTATCCTCTCCTCTTCCTAAGCCAGAGTGCACCTTGTAGTGTCTTCGCTAAAAGGCCCTTTACCAAGCTGAGGTTTTGTTTGTTTGTTTTTTGGTTTTGGTTTTGCAGGTGTGTGTGTGTGTTTGTGTGTGTGTGTGTGTGTGTGTGTGTGTGTGTGTGTGTGTGTGTGTTGGGCTACCCATTCATGTGGCACATGTGTTTGGGTATGCATGCTACAATGTGTACATGTGGAATCTAACTCCCAGCATCATTCTTCAGGATACATTCATTTTGCTGTTTGTTTGCTTGTTTTTTGTTTATATACTTTTAGTCAGTTCTCTCATTGGCCTGGAGCTTACAATCTACACTACGCTTTCTGGTCAATGAGATGCTGGGATCCACCTGCCTCTACCTCCCAAGACCCCACCAACTCACAGCATTTTTTATGTGGGTTCTGGGACTCAAGCTCAGGTCCTTGCAAGGCAAGCCCTTTACAGGCTGGGCTATCTCCCCAGCACAGATACATAGGGATTTAAGCATAGAAAAGAACTGTTATTTGTTGTCCTTACAGACAGCCCCTTACTTTCACCCCCTGACCTCGTGGAGGTCATGACCTCCACAGCCCCACTCACAGTGGCCCAGTCTGTCTGGTGTGTACTGACTGATCCTGCTCACAGCAGTTTTATCACCACTCCCAGGCCTTAAGCCTCTGGAACTTACTGGCAAGTGTGGTTCTTCATTGTGATTTTTGGCACTGTGTACCGCCCCTTTGCCTTCTGGGGACCCCACCATCCATGTCTGGCCTGCAGTCTACTGATCTCTTCCCCGCCCAGACTGTACCTCCACCTGGGTGCACTGCTGAGCTAAGACCAACTTGGGGAAAGGCAGGCTGCTCTCCTCATGCCGGTCAGCCTTGGCCCTAGTTCCAGACAGTCTGTTTTTCTGAACTGAAAGGAAGCGTGGGAGAAGGTTCTGGAAGGCGGCTCCGTAAATAGCAGATAAGTGAAACACACTTCGGCCGATGAAGCCAGAACCAGTCATGAAGTGTCTTGATTAATTTGTTTTCTGAACAGATCGCAAACACTGGCTTTCCTCTGAAGTAATATTTGATGAGTTTCAAAACAATCTTTTACAGTAACAGGCAAAACTGACTCACAGGGCAATAAAACTGGGCTCTCTCACTTCCCTTGGCATAGGAAATCATCTCCATAAGTCAATTTTTCTAAACCACCTCTCTTTCGATGCTGGTTTCAGCCAAGAAAATAATCAGGACATGAACCCTGTGGTGGGTGCTGAGCAGAGCTCATGAGCCTACATCCCTGGGCTGTGTGGGCGGAGCAGACACTTAGCACACTTAGATGTCCTTCCTCAGAACCCAAGAGAAGGTCTTCTAAGCAGAGGGTGCCACTGCCTTGGGATTCCAAATGACACACCTCTCAGTTTTTCGTCTGTGATAGTTTCTGTTTTGGTGACAAGTGAAACCACATTAATGTGGGAAACACTGGTGTGAGCCTGTCTGCTCTGTGATATCTCAGTGGAACCATTTCAACCAGGTAACAGATTTGATCCATCAAATTTGATGTCATCCAAAACCAAGAAAATATGGCAGGTGGCTAGAGGTTGGGAGTACTGGCTGCTTTTCTAGAGGAACTGATTCTGATTCTCAGAGCCCATAGGTGGTTCGTAACTGTTCATAACTCCAGTTTCAGGAAATCCAACACCTTCTTTCAGGTCTCCATGGGCGTTGCATACACATGGTACACAAACATGTATGCAGACAAATCACCCACACACCTAAAATATAGGGCTTGAAAACAGCTGCAAGAGGAAGGATAAAAAAAACAAATCGTGTAGACAGCCCAAGACATGCTCTGAGGTGTAACTGTAAGGCCTTTCCCACTGAGGAGAGTTTCCCTCATCACTTCAGCAGGCCCAGACTGCTCCTACATCCTTGATGCTACATCCCACAGGACTGCTGTTATACTGCCCTGGGCTGAAATCATGCCACACTGATTCACCTTCATCTTCTCTCTGTGGACATCTGCTAGGTCAGTTCAACCTCAGGGAAGGCTGCCTTGCCAACTCTGATGTCTTTCTCTGAAACTCAAAGGAAACTCACCTCTTATCACTGACCATGGTGTCCACTGCCTAAACTGCCCAGCTACACTGTCTCCTTGTGTTGCTTTCTCCTTCAGTTACTCATTCATCCAGTGCCAGCTCGGGGACCTGTGGGCCAGATGATTGGAAGCATAAGCTTATATTGTGCCCAGTACATAATTGTGCCCATTTTGTCTTTATTGCATCTTTGCTATGGAAATGGCTCCACGCAGTGGTACGGTTGAGGGATGACATGCCACTCTCCTATTTCAGCTATCCTGCTTGAGGCAGGCAGACAGGAGTTGCTAATTATTTGGTAGCAATACATTAATTGATTTGTATGAAAATTTATTAACACTAATGTTTACTCCACCAATACAAACTCCATTAGAATCTTCTATAAATATCAGAATATCTATCATAACAGGGAAGAGTCAATATTGATTTATAGCAGTGGTTCTCAAACTATGGGTTGAAAACCCCTCTGGCAAACCTCTATCTCCAAAAATATTTATATTACAATTCATATAAGTAGCCAAATGACAGATATGAAGTAGAAACTAAAATAATTTAATGGTTGAGGGTCACCACAACACGAGGAGCTGTATTAAGCTGTTGAAGCATTAGGAAGATTGAGAACCACTGAGTTCTCAAAATAAAAGCCAAAGCCAGATTTCTACCTAATTGAACTGATGTGTATTCACCTCCTTGAAGTGTGGTGGGGGCATTATACAAGGGTGTTCATGTGTGTATGGTCAGCATGCATTCAGGTATAAAGCTCAGAGGCCTATGTCAGTGCCTTTCTCAAGTGCTCTTTGATTTTTTAATTATTTTTTTAATTTATTTTTTGACAATTTCATACATCTGTACAATACGTTCTGGTCACACTCATTCCTTCACTCTTTCTTATTCTCCTCCTATTCCACCAAGCCCCAAACCCACTTTCATGTCTTCTTGTTTTTGCTTTGTGATTCTCCAGGTATAATCAGAGCCATGAACATGGGCTTGAGTGTGAAGGATCCACTGGTTCGTGGATAACTCTTAAGTGGCTACATCAGTGAAGACAGGGATTTCCTCTTTCCCCAGCAGCCCTCCAGTGCTATTTACTCCCTGGGTGAGGAGGGGTCTCATAAGCCTCTTCCCCATCCATGACTGAATATTTTGGGGCTCTGACTTGTGTAGACAACTGTAGAGATTGTGAGTTCATGAGTGTCCCAGTTACTCCATGCCTATATGATAGCATCTCATGTCCTTCCTCCCTACCAGCCATCCCTTCATTCTTTCTCCTCCCTCTTCCATAATGCCATCCAAACCTTGGAGATGATGTGATTGTCTTGTGTAAGGCTGAACATACATAGTTACTGGTTCCCAACATGGTCACCAACCATGAGTTTGTATTAATCAATGTTCCCTGCGAGGACAAACTTCTTTGAACAAAACTGAGGATAACACTAATCTATAGGCCAAACATAAATACTTAATATGCAGTTTGATAATATGTCCACTTAGTAAAATAAGCATAGTAGGCATACCCCTAGAGCCAATGGCTTTCCTAGCTATGGAATTTTTACTAAATCCATAGTCCTGGGCTTGAGCTCATTCCTACAAAGTGGGCCTCATATCTAACTTATAAACTCAGTTGGTTACCCCAAAACAGCTGTTTCACTACTGCCTAAGTGGCACCTTTGATATTAGATCTTTCTCTCTCACCCTACACAAAACTCTTCATTTGGCTGACAGGGTCTTAGCTGTGTAGAACCTTTTTAGTTTCATGAAATCCATTTGTAAATTATTTGTCTTATTTCCTGTGCTACCAGAGCTTATCTGGGCCCACAGGTGGAACTGTATTCCCTACTTTTTCCTTTCACAGTTTCAAAAGATCAGGGTTTATGCTAAAGTCCTTGACCTACTTGGATTTTGAGTGTTCTGCAGGGTAAGAAATAATGACCTACTTTCATTATTCTTCATGTTAATATCCAGTCTTCTAGGCATATTTGTTGCTGATGCCAGGAAGAAGCTGCAGTGGGCAGGTTCACTTCCTGGAGACGGTCCACCATTTTGCTCAGTGGCAATGGGTGTACCTTGGAGAGGCAGCCTCAGGGGCTTCATCTCAGGATTGGTTCTTGTTGCTGCTGTGCTTTCTCCTGTTTGTCATTGCTGTCATCCTCATGTATCTGGTGTGGTGTGATTGGGTGTGGAGAGATCCTCACTGCCTATTGTCTGGTGTGATTGTTTTCTGGGTGACAGCCCACTCACTGGGCAATTTTCCTGCTCATCAATATGAAGATGAGCATTCATGAAATAATATAGGTGAGATGAATTGATGATTTTTACAGAGTTACTGGTTTGATTTAAACAGTTTTAGAAAATTAGGTTAACACACATAGACCCCCACACATTAATAGTGGGAGACTTCAACACCCCACTCTCAACAAAGGACAGGTCAACAAAACAGAAATTAAACAAAGAAACAATAACTCTGACAGAGGTCATGAATCAAATGGACCTCACAGACATTTACAGAACCTTTCACCCAAACTCAAAAGAATTTACTTTCTTCTCAGCACTTCATGGAACCTTCTCCAAAATAGACCATATAGTTGGTCACAAAGCAAGCCTAAACAGATACAAGAAGATTGAAATAATCCCTTGTATCCTATCTGATTACCATGGACTAAAACTGGACCTCAATGACAAAAATAGCAAAAGGCCTACACACACATGGAAACTGAACAACTTGCTTCTAAATGACAGCTGGGTCAGAGAAGAGATAAAGAAAGAAACTAAAGACTTGCTAGAATTCAATGAAAATGAAGGCACAACATACCCAAACTTATGGGACACAATGAAAGCAGTGCTAAGAGGAAAGTTCATAGCACTAAGTACCTTCAAAAAGAAATTTGAGCAGTCTGCCCAGTATGACTCATGGCTAATGCCCTGGTGGTAGCTCCAACAGCCGTCAATGAGATGGTAGTAACAATGGTGGCTGTAGTTCCAAGATCTCTTTTCTGTCTGAAGAGAGTCATAGCGTGAGGGGCATCAATGGGCACAGGCACCCAGTGAGGCATGCGAGTAACCAGGGCATACCTACATTTACTAGCATTCCAGCATTGGGCAAAAAAGCAAGTATCATTACCACAATTACTTGGCTCTATCTGGCTAATAATGAATAAAAATGGGGGATATAGACAAACAGGTGTGGGCTTATAGGAAATATTATGAGAAGCCTTAACCCCTCGTTGAACATCTGTACAAAGTCCCAATTTATTTCTAATATCAGAGATCAGACCTCTACTCTTGCCTGATGCGTCTAAAACAAAAAGGGGGAACTGTAGAGAGCTGCGGAATGCTATGCCTTAAAGATGGAGCTGGTTTCCGCCTTCCACCTTCCCGATGGTGAGTGCTCTCTGTCACGAACAACTCCACATTTGGCTAAGGCCGAGGATCTGGCTTGCTTCCATGTATGTGGACCTATCTGCATTGCCCCCGTGGCACGCCTGGGTTGGCTACCCAGAGGCTATTTAAGCTGTGGGCTGGCTTTCCCCGGGGTCCGAGGATTGTTCAACGTTCCTGAATAAACTGCATTGAAAAAAAAAAAAAAGAAAAAAGAAATTTGAAACATCTCATGCAAGCAACTTAATGGCTCACTTAAAAGCCCTAGAAAAAAAAAGAAGCAGACACACCAAAGAGGAATAGACAGCTGGAAATAATCAAACTCAGGGCTGAAATCAATCAATTAGAAACAAATAAAACAATTCAAAGAATCAATGAAACCAAGAGCTGGTTCTTTGAGAAAATCAACAAGATAGACAAACCCTTAGTCAAACTAACTAAAAGGCAGAGAGAAACTATCCAAATCAACAAAATCAGAAACAAAAAGGGGGACATAACCACAGACACTGAAGAAATCCAAACAATAATTAGATCTTACTTCCAAAGTCTTTATGCCATAAAATTTGAAAATCTAAATAAAATGGACAATTTTCTTGACCGATTCTACATGCCAAAGCTGAATCAAGACCAGGTAAACCAATTAAATAGTCCTATATCTTCTAAGGAAATAGAAGCTGTCATCAAAAGTCTACCATGCAAAAAAAAGCCCAGGGCCAGATGGTTTCAGCACAGAATTCTACCAGACCTTCAAAGAAGAGCTAACACCAATACTCTTCAAACTATTCTACAAGATAGAAACAGAAGGAACACTACCAAACTCATTCTATGAAGCCACAGTCACCTAGGAACCTAAACCTCACAAAGACCCAACAAAGAAAGAGAATTTCAGGCCAATCTCCTTCATGAACACTGATGCAAAAATACTCAACAAAATACTTGCAAACCAAATCCAAGAACACATGAAAGACATCATCCACTATGATCAAGTAGGCTTCATCCCAGGCATGCAGGGGTGGTTCAGTATATGGAAATCCATCAATGTGATCCACCATATAAACAAACTGAAGGAGAAAAACCATATTATCATCTCCTTAGATGCTGAAAAGGCATTTGACAAAATTCAACATCCATTCATGTTTAAAGTATTAGAGAGATCAGGGATACAAGGAACATACCTGAACATAGTAAAGGCAATATACAGCAAGCCTATAGCCAACATCAAACTCAGTGGAGAGAAACTTAAATCATTCCCACTGAAATCAGGGACAAGGCAAGGCTATTCACTCTCTCCATATCTCTTCAACATTGTTCTTGAACTCCTAGCCAGAGCAATAAGACAATTGAAGGAGATCAAGGGGATACAAATTGGAAAGGAAGAAGTCAAAGTATCACTGTTTGCAGATGATATGATAGTATACCTGAGTGACCCCAAAAACTCTACCAAGGAACTCCTACAGCTGATTAACACCTTCAGCAAAGTGGCTGGATACAAAATTAACTAAAAAAAATCAGTAGCCTTCTTGTATACAAAGGACAAAAGGGCTGAGAAAGAAATTAGGGAAACAACACCCTTCACAATAGCCACAAAGGACATAAAGTACCTTGGTGTGAACCTAACCAAGCAAGTCAAAGACTTGTATGAAAAAAATTTCCAGTCTCTGAAGAAATAATTAGAAGAATATATCAGAAGATGGAAAGATCTCCCATGCTCATGGCTTGGCAGGATTAATATAGTAAAAATGGCCATGTTACCAAAAGCAATCTACAGATTCACTGCAATTCCCATCAAATTACCAACACAATTCTTTACAGACCTGGAAAGAAAATTCTCACCTTCATATGGAACAACAAGAAACCCAGAATTGCTAAAACAATTCTCTACAGTAAAAGATCTTCAGGAGGTATCTCCATCCCTGATCTCAAGCTGTACTATAGAGCAACAATTCTAAAAACTGCATGGTACTGGCATAGAAACAGACTGGTGGATCAAGATATGGAACAGAAGACCCTGACATAAATCCACACACTTATGGACACCTGATTTTTGACAAAGATGCCAAATCCATTCAATGGAAAAAAGACAGCATCTTCAACAAATGGTGTTGGTCTAACTGAAAGTCTACATATAGAAAAATGCAAATAGATCCATACTTATCACCCTGCACAAAACTAAAGTCCAAGTGGATCAAAGACCTCAACATAAAACCAGACACACTAAACCTCTTAGAAGAAAAAGTGGGGAATACCCTTGAACTCATTGGCACAGGAAACAACTTCCTGAACAGAACACCAACAGCACAGGCTCTAAGAGCAACAATCAATAAATGGGACCTCATGAAACTGAAAAGCTTCTATAAAGCAAAGGACACTGTCCTCAGAACAAAACAACAGCCTACAGATTGGGAAAAGATCTTCACCAACCCTATATCTGACAGAGGGCTAATATCCAGTATATATAAAGAACTAAAGAAGTTAAACAGCAAAAAAAAAAAAAAAAAAAAAACAAGTAATCCAATTAAAAAATGGGGTATAGAGCTAAACAGAGAATTCTCTGCAGAGGAATATGGAATGGCAGAGAAACACTTAAAGAAATGCTCAACCTCATTAGCCATCAGGGAAATGCAAATCAAAACGACCCTAAGATTTCACCTTACACCCATAAGAATGGCTAAGATCAAAAACTCAATAGACAATACATGCTGGAGAGGTTGTGGAAAAAGGGGAACCCTCCTCCACTGCTGGTGGGAATGTAAACTTGTACAGGCACTCTGGAAAGCAATCTGGCACTTTCTTAGACAACTAGGAAGAGTGTTTCTTCAAGATCCAGCTATACCACTCCTAGGCATATATCCAAAAGTTTCTTAAGTGCACAATAAGGACATTTGCTCAACCATGTTTGTAGCAGCCTTATTTGTAATAGCCAGAAGCTGGAAGCAGCCCAGATGCCCCTCAGTGGAGGAATGGATGCACACATTGTGTAGATATTCCATTTGTATATCTACACAACGGAATATTACTCAGCAATAAAAAACAAGGAAATCATGAAATTTGCAGGTAAATGGTGGGACCATCCTGAGGGAGCTATTCCAGAAGCAGAAAAATGCACACGGTATATACTCACTCATATAGACATATAATATAGGATAAACCTACTAAAATCTGTACACCTAAAGAAACTAATTAAGAGGGAGGACTCTTGCTAAAATGCTCAATTCCTATCCAGAAAGGCAAAGAGGCTGGACATCAGAAGGAGAAAAGAGGGAACAAGTCAGGAGCCTGACACAGAGTACCTCTGAAAAGCTCTGCCCTGCAGACTATCAATGTAGATGCTGAGACTTATGGGCAACCTTTGGGCAGAGTACAGGGAATCTTAGGAAAAAGTGGGAAACAGTAAGATCTGGAGAGGACAGGAACTCCACAAGGAGAGCAACAGAACCAAAAATTTGAGCACAGGGGTCTTTCCTGAGACTGCTATTCCAACCAAGGACTATGCATGGAGATAACCTAAGACCCCTGCACAGATGTAGCCCTTGGCAGTTCAGTATCCAAGTGGGTTCCATTGTAATAGGAACAGGGACTGTCTCTGACATGAACTGATTGGCCTGCTCTTTAGTTATCTCCCCCTGAGGGGGAAGCAGCATTACCAAGCCAAAGAAGAAGATAATGCAGCCACTAATTGACTAGGATCAGAAGGAAAGAAAAAAAGTCCTCCCCTATCAGTGGACTTGGGGAGGAGCATGCTTGCAGAGGGTGGAGGAAGGGAGGGATTGGGACAGGAAGAGGGAGGGAACCACGGGGGGTGGAGATACAAAGTGAATAAAGTGTAATTAATAAAGAAAAAAAAAGAAAGTTAGGTTAAGATGTTTTTGTCAGTAATTCTGATACAAAAAATCTTGAGGAACAATTTAAAGTTCAGAAAAGTATACTCTTAATAGCTGAGCTAGGAACTTTTCGAGGTTGGCAAGCAAGAACAGTACTCCAAATAGCACTGGCTGACATGACACTCTCACTGAAGCTCATCCTCAAGGTGATTAATTTCTTATATCCATTTTTGCCCTCAAGATTTAATAAAAATTGTTAATGAGTAAATGCACACCTTGAGGATTTAAAGTAGAAATGGCTGGTTGTTTTTTATAAACACAAATGTGAGTTTTTCAAGATTTTTATAAGATTACTTTTTAAGATAACTGATTCTTTCTTTGTGACCATAAACTGCAGCCTTGCCAGTCAAGAAAAACTGGCTGAAATAAAAAATTACCTTCCTTTCACTTTGTTAATCTGTAACAAGTTGCTTAGTTACAAATGTTTGTAGGTTCTTGGGAATAATTTGTTTTTAACTCATAATATCTAAAATATGATCATGTAAGGGTATTGGGGAACATGTGGGTTTTTTTCTACATATACTGTTGTGCTCTTTTTAAAACTATTTTAATTGGTTTCTTTCCAACTACGTTGAGTGCCCCCTGTTGTGCAAGTTTTAAAACTATTTTATTAATTCCTCTTTCTCCTTGCTCCATCCCAATCTCTTCCAACACCCAACACTAGGTAGGAGAGAAAGAAGGTTAGTGGGGAGAGAAGGAATAGTTACCTTTCGCTACTTCCTTCTGGTTAGGGTCACTGGATTCCTTGCAGCAAGTCCAATCTTCATTTCAGGATGCCTCCAACTTCTTGTCAAACTGCAACAGTATCGACCGGGAGCAGCAGGGGGCAGCAGCAGCATCCTTCTTTCCATTGCCCCCTTTCTCTCCCTCTGGGCTCTGGCATTTATTCTCTGGAGATTTAAACTATCTGCAGCTGGCAAAGAGCTCCTCTCAGAGCCTGCACAAGGCAAATAGTTTGCTGCTGTGGACTATCTGAATCTGCCCCATATCTTACACCTGGGATTGAAAAAAAAATATGTTTACATGACATGACTAAGTTTTTAAAGACAACAAAATTTCCACAACAGTATTCTCTTTGTAATCTTTCACATAAAAAGAAATGCAATCACATTATGGTTGTTTTGTTTTGGGTTTTTTTTTTTTTCTTTTTCAGAAAGATTTTACTGGCCTATATAAGCTGTGGGAGGAAAAAACAATAAATTGTTGGAGTCACTCCATCCATCCGATATGTACATGTGTATATGTGTATGTTTGTAAAATGATTGGAGCTGTTGAAGCTTTGCCCCATCCGCCCAATGTGTGAATGTGTGTATGTGTGTGTGTATGTGTGTGTGTGTGTGTGTGTGTGATTTGTTTAAGCTTGTTGGAATGTGCTCGTTGAAGCTTGTCATGCTTCATCCATCACAAGTGTGCATGCATGTATGTGTGCATGATTCCCCTCCCCTTTCTTTCTTTCTCATTAGCCCCCAAAGAGTTTAAAAAGTTCAAACAGTTTAAAGTCTCTCACCAGTCACAAGCAGTGCTGGCCCCCAGTCACCAGGAACCATCAGCTATGGCCCCTGCAGTCTCTACCCCCACCAGTCAGTCTACCCTGACCTGTCCAAGCTGCTCCTTGGCAGGTGCTGTTTTTTTCTTCAATGTATATTTCAGACAGCTATAGTTGCATAGACTTCTGTCTGGTGCCTCTGTTCTAGTCCATTGGTCCATACGCTCATTTTTGTATGTCACTATCATACTGTTTTCTTTCTCTTTCGTTTTTTTTTTTTTTTTTTTTTTTTTTTTTTTGAGACAGGCTCTCACTATATATCTCTGTCTATTCTGGAACTCACTGTGTAGACCAGGCTGGCCTGCAATTCACAGAGATCCACCTGCCTTTGCCACCTGAATGTTGGGATTAAAGGTGCATGCCACTATGCCTGGGTACCATACTGCTTTCTTTTGCCACGTCTATGTATTATGGCTTGAAATCAAAACTGTGATCTGCTCCCACAGGATTCTTTGTGCTCAGAACCTGTCACTTTGTCTACAGGCCTTCCCACACTCTTTCTGCCCACACTTGTGAATCTTCAGAGATGCTTCGCTGCAGCAGGACAGTGAGCCTTGCAGCCTCTGCTTAAGAGCTAGGCAGGATGAGGAACAGCCAGCAGAGGGAGGGCTGTGCAAGCTCAGGATGCCGAGGGAAGTAGTGGCTCAAATAGGGCAGGCGTGGGATGGAGAAGACAGCACCCATTTACCTGCTGCAGAGCTGCAAGGTCCAGTGTTTTGTCCTGAGGGCGCTCATTTTCTGCTCTTCATGGCCATGACCCCCTAGACAGTGAGCACTGCCTACAGTGTTCCATTTCCTCTCCCTGGCCAAGTTATAAGTTTCCCAAACGGGAGGAGCCTGGGGAAGTCCCAGGAGCTGGCTGCATCTGGTTGTCATGGCAATTAAGGGAAAAGCAGGTCAGGCCAAGAAGCTATGAATTGTGCATAAAGGTTTCTGAGTCTCTGAAACCTAGAGATTCAACTCCCTGGTGTATCTTGGAAAAGAAAACCCTCACAGGTTACAAGAAAACCTGTAATGGAATTTTATTGCTGCATTGCTATATAGGAGCAAAGAAGAAGCAAGAGAAAGGATGATGAGAGCCATGAACAATGCCCATAAGAGTCTGCTCAAACTGTGGAGGGCCCAACAAAAGCTTCCAGAAGAAAAGCTATCTTCAAACACTACATTCAGGATGCTGCATGACAAATGTAGCCTCAGAGAAAAGGTCAAATAACGTCTGGATGTGAGGCTCAGCATGATTTAAAACAGTGGCTTGGACCAACCTTAGCATCTTAGGGGAGGTGTGCTGTAACCCTGACTCGCAGCCCAAATATACAGGTGCCTGCCTCACAGGAGCATCTGCCCTGTGCAGAGGATTGTACCTTATGGTTTATAGGACCTGTGTAGTCGTGTAAAAGCTGTGGGCTATGTTGACAGGTCAGGGTGGTAAAAACAATTGAAAAGGATAGGGCATCTCTAGGTTTCTGGCTTGTCTTGGGAGGACTGAGGCTGGAATGATCACACAGCTGTGAACATGGAGTATTTTTGTGTAAAATGAAGGATAACTGGAAGTCCAGCAAAGAACCACTCTCAGGACAGCACTAGAACCTGATAGAACTTAATAAATGAAACTGGCAGCATACACCTGGCTGCATTTCAGAGTAACTAGGGAAAACCATCTGTGTGGGATCCGTTACTACCCTTAGTTTGTTCATCTCAGACATTGTGTTCTCAAAACTGTGGGGGAGGGCAGGTGGCATGGTGAATCTTGAAAGTCAACTTGATGGGATTTAGGGTCACCATGGAGACAGATCTCATTCTCTACATTAGGCTAACTGAGCTGGAAAGACCAATCCTCCTTGTGGATGGGACCAGCTCATAGCTGGGGTCCCAGGCAGTGAAAAGGAGAAAGTGCATTGAGCACAGGCACACATTTCTATAGGCTTCCTGAGTGTGAATGTGATGTGGTCATCACCTCCATCACTTCCCCACTACAGTGAGAAATACCTGGGAACTGTGGAGTGTTAAAATAAATTCTTCCTTACATTCCTTTTGTTGGGTATTTTTTCACAACAGTGAAACAAGTAACTGACACAGCACAAAGCTTGCCTTTACAATTTACAGGGCTCCATCCCCAAGGAACCATACCAGAAAGCAGTACCCAGGGATCCTACCTGTTACTGGACCTGTTAACTTCTAATCAAAACCCTTAATACTTAGTTAAGAAAAAGCTAGGTACACTTTCTTTATGGGAGCAAAGCCTGGGCACAAGCATGCCATTCCCAGGCTGAGTAGAACGCATTTCTCTTCTTCTACAATCATCTGTCCCCACAAATACCCCAACAGTATGGTGTAAAGGTGAGGCTAGCCTTTGGAAGACTGACTACTTCCATAAAAGGTGTTCTTTCTTTAACACCTCCTGTTAGAATGGAGATGCCATTCTGTGAGGAAGAGCAACCTGCACACAAAATGGCCGTTTAGAAACCACAGCCACCAAGTTAGTTAGTCTCACCAAGCCAGGGCAGCTGACAGCCAGTACCCCACATGGTCATGGCCAGCCCTGGGAAAAGACCGCCATGGTGCTCATTCCCATCCACATGATTGCAGCCTAGCCAAAATGATGTGGAGTGGATGCCCCAGGCTTCTCAGCTTCTAGAACTGAGGAAGACAACAAAATGGCTATTCTTTTGCATTTCCAAGTTTGATGGTGTTTTGTCGCTAACATAAGATGGTAAAAACTGACTGAAATACAACACTGGGCAGGTCTCTGGCGGTTGTGTGCATTTGATCTCAAAGAGCGTGATTTAAGCTTGCTTGCACTAATTGTCTAATACTCTCTTGGATATAATTGCAAATTACCCGAGTCATGCTTTCAGAGGATAAGAGAGAGAAGAAATGTTCTTGATTTGATTTACCTCCAATTTATCCACATTAATCTTATTCACACACAGCCTGTATTTTAACGCTTCCTCAGATGGGGAGAGGGTAAAAAACACAAAGCTCAAGGTCAAGTTGGTCAACAAGAACTTAGCCAATACTGAGTCAGTTTTGTTGAGCTGTGACTTCCTGCAGGCAGGGATGCTTTTCCTGTGCTGAGACCAAAAGACCAAGAAGTCCCATTGTTTTCACAATGAAACATAAATGCAGGCCAGGCTCCAAGGCTGGTGACAGCCTCCATATCCTAAGGATCACTTCCTTAAGTCCCACACAGCTGACTGTCCCCAGGATCACTTACATAAGTCTTCTAGGCTGTTTGCAGAGATAGCTTGAATGCTGAAGGGCCCTGTGCTTCTAATGTTCTAAGTGTTCCATGCTTACCACCCTCCTGGTACCTCCTGTCACTGTCTTGACCTTGGATTGTTCCTTCACATTCCCAACCTTTATGGCTTTTGAGCTTCTGTCCAACCCTGATGGACACTCTCAAAAAATGCCATAGTCCCATTGTATGGGTCCCTGAGAACACCATCTCTTCCCTATAGCCCTGAGCCCATCCTGCACTGATGTCACCCTTCAGGGAGCTACAGCCCCAGGACACAAGGAAATGTACTCCTCTCACCTTCATCCTAGTTCCTGCTGCTTTGTCCTGTATACTTGCGCTTCTTCAGAGCCCATCAATATCTGAAATTTTGTGTTTAGTCATCTGCATCTTCCTGCACATCACAGCTCCTAGACCACTGAGATAAAGCAGTACCTTGTGTGTTGTTTTAAACTTCCATCACCATGTCAGATTGTAGATGTTCTGTAAGTATACAGCTAAGTCATTGCTACTTCTTTCTGCAGAGTTTTTCTTGTGCTGGCCATCAAAGGACAGCCAGTCAGAAATCCAGTGGTAAGAATGCTCCTGCCCTCACTTGTCTACAGTCATTCCATCCATGAGACATCAACAGAAGCAACCTTGGTACCTGATGATATAACCTGTAATCACAAGAATGCTCCATGAAGAAACAGAAGATTGCTGTGTTGATGGAACCTGAAACATCATCCTAATCTATGAAACACTGTTTAAACAGTGCCAGCATGGGCCTAAGAGGAGCTATAGATGATCTCCTCTGTCCAATGAAAGGCAAGAATTGCAGGTGGCAGCTAAACTCCTCCTGGAATTCCCACCTATTTGGAAATACATCACATACCTGCATGCACACCTGCACTCACTGAGAAGAAGAATAGAATTTTCCACCAGTCTTAGATAGGCTAAAACCTGTGGAAAGTCTGTTGCTTTGATTTTTGGGTTTTTGTTGCTGTTGTTGTTGTTGTTTGTTTGTTTTGTTTTTTTACCATGCTAACTACTGGCCCCACAAAATACACGTAAGACAGAAGTTGCTTAGTTAGTTTGGGGGACAAGAAACAAGTAAGCTAAGACAAGTAAGCTAAGAAAGGTAGAGAAAGGCCTGGGAAGGGACAGAGCCTGTTAGGGCTGATATTGCTTGTTAGCACTTGAGGAGGGCAGGGAAAGGCAAATCTATAGTGGTAAGTGGCCTATTGTAAGACGCCTTGGAAATGTGAACTTGACTGTAGCCCTTGGAGAGCTTATAGCAGGATGTCTTAGGGTTTTATTGATGTGAAGAGACAGTATGACCAATGTAGCTCTCTCTTTTTTTTTTTAAGGTTTATTTATTTATTACATGTGCTTTATCTGCATCTACAATTGCATGCCAGAAGAGGGCATCAGATGATTGTGGGCCACTATGTGGTTGCTGGGAATGGAACTCAGGACCTCTAGAAGAACAGCCAGTGCTCTTAACCGCTAAACCATCTCTCCAGCTCCAAAGCAACTCTTATAAAAAAAAAAAAAAAACATCTAATAGGAGCTGACTTACAGTTTCAGAGGTTTAGTCATGATCATCACAGTGGGAAGCATGGTAGCATGCAGGCAGACATGGTGCTGGTGGAGATGAGAATTCTACATCTTGATCTGAAGGCAACCAGGAAGAGACTGTCTCCTGCTTCTGTCTTCCACACTGGCCATAGCTTGAACATAGAAGACCTCAAGGCCACAGTGATGCACTTCCCCCAGCAAGGCCACACCCCCTAATAGTGCCACTTCCTGTGGTACAAGTATTCAAACACATGAGTCTATGGAGGCCAAACCTATTCAAACCACCAGGATTATACAACAAAGGCCATTTTGAATAGAAAGTGATAGGTATTCTCTTCCAACAAAAATGAGCCAATTCAAGCCAAATTAAAAGTATAAAGGCAGGTTTATTGGGGGCAGCTCTCTCAGGTGGGTTTGCCAGTCCCATGGAATGGGGCCAGGGAAGTTGCCATACAAACAGGGGGACAGAGAAGGGTGCAGGGGAGGAAGGAAGAAAGCGTATGTGCAAGGAGGGGGCAGAGAGAGAGACAAGAAAGAAAATAAAAATGTCTGGATTATATAGCAAAGAGCCTCTGGGGAAGAGGAAGCCCAGCTCCTGGACTGGAAAGTTCTAGTAGGGAGTGAGGGATGCTGGAAGAACCTGGAAGCCAGGTCTGCTTTGGTATGTTAAATTAAGCACCTCAGCTGCTTGTGCCAAGTCTGCAACCCAACAGAAAGGTCAACATTGCTTCTCTGAAGGGCTGATTGGCAGGAGAGCTATCTACACAAGGGTTCAACATTTTGCTGTGGGAAACTAGGTCCCAATCAAAGTGTACCAGCTTCCCCAGATTTTTCCTTTTTTAAATTTTCGTTTATGTGTAGGAGTCATGGGTATGGTGTATGTGCAAATGGGCACACCCATGCATTTGTGACACATATGGAGGTCAGAGGTTGATGCTGAATGCCTTCTATCATACTGCTTACTATTTTACTATTTTTTAAGACAGGGTCTCACTGTGGATCTGGAGCTTCCTCCTCAACTAGATTGGTGTCCAGCAATTCCCTGGGATCCTCCTGTCTCTGCCTCCCTATCACTGGGGTTACCGAAATGCACTGCCATCCCCAGCTGTTTACACAGGCTCAGAGAATTCAAACTTGGGTCCTGTGCTTGTGCAGCCATCACTTTAATCTTTGAGTCATCCTCCTACTCCACATTTTACTGTTTCAGGAGATTGTTAGTGTAAAACCAAACATCAGCCAGCATTAATTTGGCAGAGTCAGGGAAAGCCATCAGGAGGACATAAAAGAGATTACAAACTTGGCTTCCCAAGTTTATGTCCAGACAATGAGTTGCCTGCATTCCTAAGACTAACAATAATAGAATAATAGAATAAAGATGGAATCTTCATTATCACTGTATCTCAATATCTAATTTATTGAAAAATGTTGGTGTTCTTTTCAATTTGCATTTCAAAGTACACGTTCTCCTCCACTGTGCCAAAAGCCTTCATTTGTTTGTAAGAGGATTTAAATAATTAGATCAGAAAAGCATGAAAAGAAAGTCGATTTTCAGCTTTAACTAGAAGAAAATGCATTTGTGAGTTCCCTAGAAACAGGATAGTTTTGACACTTAGACACTTCTGTGAGTGTCTAAGCCAGGCTTGGCAAGCCTAACTCTACATTCCTGTTACACAAAGAATGGAGATGCTTCAGGGAGCTCTGGTATGCACAAAGGAGAAAAGCCTCCTCTGACTTTTCCCTCTGAGAGGACATGGGAAGGAAAATGCGATTGTTGGTTTTAACTATCAATGTGATACAGTCTAGAGCCACATGGGAAGAGTCTCAAGAAAGAGTTATCGAGATTATTCCTCCTGATTTTGCCTTCGGAGGTTATCTTTTGTGTGTGGTGACTGATGAGAGAAAGGAGGCATCACCATTTCCTGGGCTTGGGTCCTGAACTGTTTAAGAGCAGAGAAAGCAAGCTAAGCAGAAAACATGTGTTGGTGCATCTTCTCTGCTCCTGATTGTGCATGCATCTAGCTGCTTCAGGCTCCTGCCTCAGTTCCTCTGCCGTGATGGACTGTGATCTGCTCTGTGGCTGAAAACAAACCCTTTCTCCCCTAAGTTGCTTTTATGAAGGATAGTATATGACAGCAGCAGAATGAAACTAAAGCAGATGGTGAAGACAGACTGAAGAAGCCCACTGCCAGTGTCTTAGATATCTGGCTGCCTTCCACGGCATCCTCATTGGATGTGGGGGTAGCACTGCCAGGCATGTTTGGGAAATCAGATCTTTAGGTCCTAGAGATGACAAAGCATGCATTCAGAGATAGTGAGAAAACCTTTCCATGCGCAGCTGTAGAGGAGCCAGGAATTTCTCTTCCTCCACGAAAGGATTCAGTGTATCCGAGAAGGCCTGTGGATGAAGTGTATGCATGACTCAGCAGACCATAGGGTCCATTGCAGGCATGAGCCTCATAAGGAAACTCAGAGAATACCATAGCCCACTTGCAACTAAAGAAGTGGAGAGAGGGCAAGGGACCCCGGAGCTCCCCCCTCCCTATGCCAAGGTTGTGTCCATTCTCTCATTTAGCTGGAAGCCCTTTGGGAATGGATGAGACTCAAGAAGCAAGCTGAGATGCTGTGTGCTTTGTTACCCTTCCTGAGAAGACGGAAATGTCCATTTTCCCCAGATAATGCACTGAAGCCAATGAAACAAGCTCAGCGTGAAGAAACAATGAGCTTAGGGAGGTGCCTAGGAAAGCACAGATGATGGAAGGTCATTTATAAGAGCTCGGGTGATTCAAAACTTCATCAACAAAATGTTCCACCCAAGCTTGAATGACAATTCACACAAGAGCAGCCTCATGGGAGTCCCGCCTCCTCCAACCCATCTTCCATCTCCTATCTATGTTAGCTTATCCACACAGCTGGGGAACCAACAGAAGTAGTAGTTAGACTCTCAGGTAGGGACCCAGGGAGGCCCGTAGTTCTTTTTATTAATGAATGTTAATAGCCCCGACTCTAACACATAGAACCAATGAGATGGTTAGTTATTGTCAACATGACTAGGTTTAAAATCATCCAGGAGGTTGAGTATACCTCTGGGAGGAAGTAGGATATGTGTGGGAATTCACTGTTCTCTGGTTCCTGATTGACCAAGATGTGAACAAGCAGCTCTATGTTCCCCAATCACCATAGACAAGAGATGGTCCTGCCACCACATCTTCCCGGCCAAGATGAACTAAACATTCAGACCCCAAGACAAAATAAACCCTTCGTCCCACTGTCCACAACACCCTGTGTTTCACTGTTATCTTCTGGTTTACTCTGTCACCATGACTGCAGAGCTGGGGGTCCTGTGCATGTTCATGGCCTCTCTAATTAAGAGGGCTGAGGTTCATGTCATCCCTAGGGGAAACAGCCTCATCATGATACAAAGGCAGCTGGACACAGTTACGTCTGGCTTCTTTCTCTTCTGTAACACTTGGAAGTGTCATAAGAACATTCAGTGACTTGAAACTGTAAAATCTTCATACTGTAGAGTGCACTCATGGGACAGACGTTTTAAGATTCCCAGTGGATGTGCAAAGCCTTGAATGCTTACATTCCAGGTTTTCCCTACATATAGACATGTACAAAGCTTAAACAGAGTAGTTACAACACACACTCATGAAATTACATGACTACGACTTCACTTTCTTGAAAGAGATAAGATAATATCAGGATGGTGATGAACTGCCGAAACTGAGGAAGACAGACCTGCAAAAGGCAGTTTCTTTTTTTTTACTTCCTCTGTGTTTAATTCTTGTGGCTCATGAGAAAAACAGCCATCCTCTTTGTTTTATTAAACTGAACGCATCTTCTGTCTGTAACATAATGTGGAGTGACTAACCTGGCTAATTAACCTACATGGTGCCTTGTGTCACTTTATATTTGTGGAGAAAACATGTAACACCAAGTTCCTTAGCATTTTCGAGAACACAATTCAGGGTTGGGCACAGCTCCATGGTTGAGCATTTACTTAGCGTGATCACAGTTCTAGGCTCAACTCCCAGAAGTGCAAATAGAAGTCACATTATCTAGGTAAGCAGTCAAAGCCCATGAAAGGAGAGCTCCTCCTGGTCACAAGGAGTAGAGACCTAACATTCCAGTTGGCCTGTGTCAACTACCTAGCCAAGAGACCACCCTGCAGGAAGGCAACATCATCTCTAGGAACCTGCGTTCACCATAAGCCATGCTGAAAAGATAGGTGGGGACCTTTCCAGAATCCCACACTCCAAGCTGCCACGCAGCTTTGTAAGTCTATCTGCTTTCTGAATTATTCAAAAAAGCATTAGCTTCCCCTTTCTATCTCATGCGTATGGATGTTCTCCCACCACTTTGGGCTTCTTCAGCATTATGGTCTTTCTTAGTTTTTTTCTAAAGCTTCCTTCACTACCATGTGTTTGCTTGTCCACCACATGTCTGACCTCCTTCCTAACTTAAACAGTGTGGGATTTTCCTTTCTCTCCTCAAGTCTCTACCTCTCTAAAGATGCTGAGATTACAGCTTGCCTGCTTGAAGGGGATGTTCTCTTAAACTCTAGTAAAACTGTCTCCAATCTTCTGTTTGCATCCATTATTGTTTTTTAAAATTATTTTATTTTGAGAGTATGAGTGTTTTGGCTGGATCAATGTACATGCTTCACTTTCTCAGCACGACCAACAGAGGCTAGAACAAGGTGTCAGATCCCTTGGAATTGGAGTTAGAGACACTTGTGAGCCATCATGTATGTGCTGGGAATCTAACCCAGTGCTCTTAGCCACTGAGCAACTGCTTTGGCTCCCCCTTAAATTATTTTATTAAGGAGACTAAAAGCCCCAAAAGGGGACCCATATTTTCCTCTGTACCTCTCTGTGGCAACCACAGAGAGACTCCCCAAATGCTAGTAACAATAGTTGGATACACCATACTCCTTTCCATAGTCTTCAAGTTACCATGTACAGGGAGTTTATATATTAATCATTGTAAGAATTCCACATTCACCACTGGCTTTCTGAACTCTGGGATATTTTCTGAATGCACACTGAGAGAAACCGAGTCATAATTAGACTTTGATTTTATAATAAGGAATCAAGTTTCCCTGGTACCTGCCCAGTGGAAACCTCCAGTTTCCAATATAGTTTTTGTCCATAAGATGGAGCCAAAGAGCTACCAAATGCTGCAGCCCTCTGGAAGCTCCTGGCTCTTCTGGGGCTAAATCCCTCCATTTTCTGAGATACATGACGGAGGTGAGGTGGGTGGTAGGCACCTGGACATGGCTCACACGAGCCCTGTCTTTGGTGTTTCTACCACCCAGGGCCGACTGGAAGCGGACACAGAAAGTGTTTCACCTGGAAGGATTTCTGCCAATTCTAAACACAGAGTGAAAGCAAAGGAAGAACAACTACCAGCGCTATTTATGAAGGAGTAAAGCCTCAGATGTCACAGGAGTCCAGATTGCCAGAGCTCTTGATGGTGGATTTTAATCAAAATGCAGCCAGCTGCCTGTGTTTAACTGTCGAGCTCTTCATCTCAGTCAATCACTGCACTTCTGAGCTGGCACTGTGACAACAGCAACCGAAACACAAAACTCTTCCTGACTCATTTGGCTGGGGTGGGATGGGCTGGTGGGGTGGGGTGGGGTGTGAATCAGTTCTAGGTCTGGTCAGTCTTGGTATGAAGGACTTTGCTGGCTCTGTCTATGCCTGGAAATTTCTCTTTACCTTCAGGATGCACCCGTAGTGCAGTCAGAAACCTACAAAACCCCAGTCCCCCCCTCCTGCCACCAAAAAGCAGTGTGGCATCTTCATGAGGTAACACTTTTGTTGGGGCCTACTGTGGGCTTGGCCCCAGAGAAGCCGCCTTACTAGCTCCCTCTGCTCCCTGATCAGCACCCAGGGTTGAGTTCTACACTTTAGAGAAGTTTCTGTTCTCTTAGATTACCTAACACTCCAAGCACTCCAGCCAATCCTAGCTCCCCCACCCCCACCCCAAGCATGGCTATACCTCAGTGTGGTTTCTTGACCGGAAGGTAAGCACCCCATTTCTAGAGTTACCTCAGGCATGGGGGTGGTGCACAGTGCAACCTTCCACGTCAACACGACCTTAGAGATCTGCCAATACAAAGACTGCGTCAGTTTTTCACCACCAGGATTAGCTGGGAGGTTCTGTCCCTCTCCAGTCTTCTGCATATGGATGGCAGCTAATATTCGAGCAAGTGTAAGCAAACCCGCAGGTTGATTAAATGACATCTTCCCCAGCTTGATTTACATAACTGAGTGAAAGCGGAACTGAACGGAGAGCCACAGGCTCTTTGGAATTAGGCGTAATTGCACCGCGCTTGTAAATGCTGCTGCTATAGAATGCCCAGTTGGCTGAGGCTAACTGTAATTTCAAAATATTACCAGATATGAGAAGGCAAGTCAATTGAAGCCTTAGGTAAACAAGAAGAAAAATTATAAATGGGAGAAAAAATAAAAAGCTGGGTTAATGACCTGAACATCTCACAGAAGTTCGCCATGTCTTGTGTTCCAGTCTAGCCCACAGAGCTTGGTCATTTAGCTCATGCTCCCCTTGTCTCATGGCAGAAGTCGAGTCTCTTTAAGGCACCCTCATCACTGTGCAGATACCCCGATCTCATTCTTTATGACCGCACACAATCCTGCACCTGCAACCCTGCTCACCATGCCTTTGTCAACCCAGCGCACAGAGCAACATCAGCCCCCTCTGTCAAGCAGCGGCCCTGTGCAAAGCAGGCAGCAGCACAAGCCTCAATTTTCTTCATTGTACCTTTCCACGCTGTTCCCATCACCTGGGGCGTCAGAGAGAAGAAAGAAGCCAAGCACAGGGTCGCTGCAGGCCACTTCTTGCCCCCGGCTCACTGCTTCCCGGCAGTTTCTCCAGAACAGGAACAAAATTAGACCTAAATGAAGCACCCTGGCTGGAGTGAGACCAGCCACCAGTGGGTGAGGTCTACAAGCAGGGAGGTCACACTGGCCTTGGCAGGGTTCAAGAGGGGGTTGCAGTTTGGTAGATGTGCATGTTTAAAGTCTTCCAGCCTAAGAGCCCCAAGTGGGCAGCCTTCTCTTCTACAGTTTCTCTGCCACAGGAGAAAAGAGTCTTCCTTAGGGCAATGTCCTAGAGTTGCTCAAATTAATATTTATAGGTTACCTATCAAAAATTAAAGTTAAACCAGGTCTAGAGACGCAGACCTCAGGGCAGGAAAGCAAGAGGATCCAGACATCAAAGTTATGGAGCTGGTGAGATGGCTCAGCAGCCAAGAGCTCAGGCTGTTCTTCCAGAGGACCCTAACATGGCTGGCAGCACCCACATCGGTGTATCACTTTTAACTCCAGGGGATCTACTGCCTATGGCTTCTGAGGGCAGCTGTGCTCATCTGCAAACACACATAAAATAAAATGAATCTTTTCAAAGTAATTCAGGGTTAATTTTATATTTAAAAATCAGAACTTAAAAATAATAAACAACAGAACTGAACAAAGGTTAAGAGTGCTTGTTCGAAAAATGGTGCTGGTCTAACTGTATGTACATATAGAAAAATGCAAATAGATCCATTTTTATCACCCTGCACAAAACTAAAACCCAAGTGGATCAAAGATCTCAACATAAAAACAGACACACTAAATGGGTTAGAAGAAAAAGTGGGAAAGAGCCTTGAACTCTTTGGCACAGGAGACAACTTCCTGAACAGAACACCAACAGCACAGGCTCTAAGAGCAACAATCAATAAATGGGACCTCATGAAAGTGAAAAGCTTCTATAAAGCAAAGGACACTGTTGTCAGAACAAAACGACAGCCTACAGACTGGAAAAGGATCTTCACCAACCCTATATCTGACAGAGGTCTAATATCCATAAAGAACTAAGGAACTTAAAAAGCAACAAATCAAGTAATCCAATTAAAAAACGGTGTACAGAGATAAACAGAGAATTCTCTGTAGAGGAATATCCTCTGTAGAGGAATATGGCAGAGAAACACTTAAAGAAATGCACAACATCCTTAGTCATCAGGGAAATGCAAATCAAAACCCTGAGATTTCATTCACCTTGCACCCATCACAATGGCTAAGATAAAAAACTCAAGTGACAATGCATGCTGGAGAGGGTGTGGAGAAAGGGAAACCCTCCTCCATTGCTGGTGGGAATATAAACTTATACAACCACTCTGGAAATTAATCTGGCACTTTCTCAATTAGGAATAGTGCTTCCTCAAGACCCAGCTATACCACTCCTAGGCATATAGCCAAAATATGCTCAAGTACACAACAAGGATGTTGGTTCAACCATGTTCATAACAGCTTTATCCATAATAGTCAGGACCTAGAAGCATCCCAGATGTCCCTCAATGGAGGAATGGATATAGAAATTGTGGTACATTTACACAATAGAATACTACTCAGCAATTAAAAAAAAAGGAAATTGTGAATTTTGCAGGCAAAGGCAAATGATGGGATATAGAAAAGATCGTCTGAGTGAGGTATCCCAGAAGCAGAAAGACACACATGGTATATATTCATTTATAAGTGGCTATTAGACATATAATATAGGATAAACATACTAAAAATCTGTACACCTAAAGAAGCTAAGCAAGAAGGAGGACCCTGGATAAGATGATCAATCCTTACTTAAAAAAACAAACGGGATGGACATTGGAAGAAGGAAAAAACAGGAAACAGGACAGGAGCCTATCACAGAGGGCCTCTGAAAGACTCTACCCAGCAGTGTATCAAAGCAGATGCTCAGACTCATAACCAATTTTGGGCAGAGTTCAGGGAATCTTATGAAAGAAGGGGAAGATAATAAGACCTGGAGAGGATAAAAGCTCCACAAGGAGAGCAACAGAACCAAAAAATCTGGGCACAAGGGTCTTTTCTGAGACTGACACTCCAGCCAAGGACCATTCATGAATATAACCTAGAACCCCTACTCAGATGTAGCCCATGGGAGCTCAGTGTCCAAGTGGGTTCCCTAGTAAGGGGAACAGGGGCTGTCTCTGACATGAACTCAGCTGTCGGCTCTTTGACCACCTCCCCCCTGAGCGGGGAACAGCCTTGCCAGGCTACAGAGGAGGATAATAATGCAGCCAGTCCTGATGAGACGTGATAAGCTAGGGTCAGATGGGAGGGGAGGAGGACCTTCCCTATCAGTGGACTTGGAGAGGGGAATAGGAGGAGATGAGGGAGGGTGGGATTGGGGGGAGTGAGGAAGGGAGCTACAGCTGGGATACAAAATGAATGAACTGTAATTAATATAAAAAATAAAAATTTAATTAAAAAAGAATGCTTGTTCTTGCAGAGGACACAAGTTCAATTCCCATCACCCACAGGATAGTTCCCAACCATAACCACCCATAACTCCTGTTTCAACACTCTCATCTAGCCTCCTTGGACACTGACATGAGGTACACAGACATACCTGAATGCAAAATATGCATATACATAAAATAGTCTAAACAGAAGAACAATTTAAATAATAATAAATTTAAATAATAATTTAAACAATTTAAATAATAATAAATAAAAGTGAGTTTGTCCTACTTTACATCTCTGTTGCTGTGATAACACACTGACCAAAAGCAGCTTGGGGTAGAGTATTTCATCTTACAGCTTACACTTCATCATCCAGAGAAATCAGGGCAGGAGCTGATAAGGAGGCCAATGAGGAATGCTACTTACTGACTTGCTCTCAACGGCTTGCTCGGCCTGCTCTATTATACAACACAGTACCACGTGAGTGGCACCACCCACAATGGGCAGGGCCTTCCTTCATCATTCGACAATCAAGATAATTCCCTACAGATATAGCCACAGGCCAATTTGATGATAGCAATGCTTAATTGGCATTCCCTCTTCCTGATAATGTCTAGGTTTGTGTTAATTTGCAAAACCAAGCAGCACAGAGTTCAAAAGCATCCCATAGCTACATTTTGAGTTTGGGGCCAGCCTGAGCTACATGAGGTCCTGTCAATGTGGCTAAGGACTTCTGTGGCCCAACAACAGCCAGGCCTGCTGATCTGACAGTTAACTTGTCTCCCTCAAGGAGACAGGCAGACTTGCTCCCTGCTTCTCAAGGCAGCTGCCATAATCAGCCCAAGTGCTCACTGCTGGAAAGAAGCCTACAAAACCCAACTACAGAATGAATCCACTCTTAATTGCAATGCTGGTCCCCCTCCTCACCTGCAGGGGCTGGAGACCTAGAAATTGTTTTTGTCTGCAAGGTGGGAAAATACTGGTTTATGCAAGATCAGTTGCATGAACTTTGACCTGACGCTGCCTCGCCACACATTTTGTTTGGTCTAAAATTTCCTCTACACCTAACAAATTGCAACCTAAGTTTATTTGTATTGTAACCCACAATTAGGGTGACAGTCCATGTCTGTGTCTCCCTGTGTTTTCTGTATGCCATGTCCTCCCCTCAGACCAGATGGCAGCATCAGCATTGGCAACTGTCACTAGTTCTAGCAGTCAGCTGTGAATGCAAAACTAATTCTAAGGTCTTCCAGCATGCCTGTGAGTGTGTGTGTATGTTGGGGGTGAGGTGGGGAAGGGGGTTGTTACTGTGTTATCAACAGCTGGTCCACATTCCTTAAGCCTTGCTTTGTCTCAATACGTCTTCCAAAGTGTAAGCCCACCTTCCATCTTCTTTCAGGGAACTCCTAAAAAGGTTTCTTTTCTCAAACTTGTCCCCTGCACTTGCTTGAGAAGAACCTGTGTTCTGCTTTCTTTAAAAACCACATTTCAACCTTAAGTTGATGCTGGGGTGAAGGCCTGTGCTGGAGGGTCCTTGGTGTAGGCTAAGGCGTGGGAGCTCTCAGAGGGTCTGTTGACCAGCTTCCTCAGAACCTTCTTTTTCCTGGGAATTTCAAAGCATTACCACCCACCGTCCTTTGAAGCTCAGTTTGGGACTGTGTCCCTAAGAAATCCCTTCAGCATTCTTTCTTAGTCTTAACACACTGAAGACCTTACACTTCCGAGTCTGTAGCCAAAAGAGGCTGTCCCACCTTTAGGAGTCTGCATGAGCATCAAGAGACACTGAGTTCAGTCTCTGCTTTGAGGATGGGTTTGTCACAGGACCTCGACATCTTCTATGGACTATACCCTGGTGCTGGCATGCCTTGTAGGAAGTTCACTTCTCACTCCTCTGCCACACAAACTAATTTTGCAGATGGTCACAGAGAACACAGACCCCTGGACAGATTTTATGAGTCCTGGAGATAAGGGGTTGGAGAAGGAAACTGTGTTTGAGATCCGTAACTTGAGAGTTGGTGTGTTTGATACCCAGCTTGGGATTTGCTGGCAGGCTGGTTATATGTCTGGAACAGAAATAAAAATGAATGAAAACTAAGGAAAGGAGCTGGGGAGACAGCTTAGCCGTTAAGAGTCCTTGATGCTCCCCCAAAAGACTTTAGTTGGGCCCTCAGCACCCATATCCAAAGGCACACAAAACCTGTAAGTCCAGCTTTGGAGCAGCTGCATGCACACACACACACACATACACACACACAAATTAATAATAATTAATTTTTAGCAAGCTAAAGAAGATGTAGAGATTTTTGGTAACAGTTTGATGGAGTTTGTAACATTAAAGAAAAAAAAAAAAGCCTCTAAGATGACCCAAGGCTTCTAGTCAGGGATTTGGCAGTGGCCAGCACTCATTGGATGGAAAGGTAAGTTTGTGTGATGTCAAAGGCCATGTGTACCCTCATGGCAACCAAGGTGCAAATGAAAAAAGCGATGCAGATGAAAGGGGATGCTGGGACTTGGGATGCTTCCAAACTCCCCAGGAGAGAGCACATAAGCACATAAGGAGTGTAGCTACAGTAAGTAATCTGAGAAGGTCCCAAGCAAGGCACAGGTGTGAGAGAAGAGTTGTCTCTCTGTCTCCATGGAGTTGATTCTGAGACCTAGGAGAATAAAACCAGAGGATACAGCCATCATTTGTGTTAAAGGGTGCAGTGCTACCTTAAACAGTTTCTGGTCCTGAGCCCGGCAAACCAGTTTGGGGCAGCTTAGGATGGTTCACACAGTGCGCATGGTAATCTTTATGCAGGCTTAAGACAGAATGGCAGGACTTAGAGAGGTGTCTGACTTGATATAGTGCCTCTCTCAAAAACACAAGTACATGACTTCAGATCCCTGGCACCAGCGTCAGAGACAGGCACAAGTCTGCAACTCCAGAGCTGGTGTGTGGTCCTGATGGAGCTGCCAATGAGCAGCTGCCTTCCTGGTAGACAGAAGGGAAGACATCCACAGATTTACAGGCTGCTTCTAGGTGAATGGGGTGCTCTGGAATTGTCTTCTATCTGCTGCTTCTCAGTGGCATTCAAAGCAGTCATTAGTCCAGAGTGGCATGTTATAAGTGACACTGGTCCTGCTGTGTGGTTATCAATGAGGTTTAATTGCTCCATTGTGCTTGAAGGGTTATTATTGTACAGGGTGATACTATTTGGAAATCATGGAAACCCTACAAGTGTGAGTTAGGGGAACGTCTCTAGTCCTTAGGGTCATGACCTTCAGAAGGAGTTCTTGAGCGAAGGACTTTTTTAAAAACTTGAGTTTGACCCCACTCCACCCCTCTCTGCTTCTGGTTTGAAGCATATAATCACTTGTTGGCTGTAGCCTCCGTGCACATCCACCATGAGGTGAGAGAGCCCAAGAGAAGCCACAGAGCTCTGTCCATCAAACTGCAAGATAAACAGACATTTTCTTTTTAAACATTAACAGCCTCGGGTGTTTCATGATAATGACAAAAAGCTAACACATTGCCCTGTGCTGTGGAAGATATGGTCCCTGCAGCCTAGGCCAGCCTCCCCAACTCCCCCAGACACATACACACTGAGTGAGAGAGAGAGAGAGACAGAGAGACAGAGAGACAGAGAGACAGAGAGACAGAGACACAGAGACACAGAGAGAGAGAGAGAGAGAGAGAGAGAGAGAGAGAGAGAGAAGGAGGAGGAGGAGGAGGAGGAAGAGGAGGAGGAGGAGGAGGAAAGAAAAAAGAAGAAAAATACCCGGACAGCTGAGAAGCGCCCATAACTCACTCCAGCAGCCCCAGCAGCCAGTGCTCTCAGACTAGGGATGCAGGGGGACATTGTGCTTCTTCTTCACTTACCACCCAGGTGCTTTCAATCCTGGGATTTCAGTTTTAACAAGAGAAACCCTGGGTTCAATTCTAGAAAGTCACCAGCTTGGCTGTCATCCTTGGGTTGCATGTTTGGCCAGTAACTTGGGCTGTATTTGGCAAGCATGGCTCAACCTTTCCTGGAATCTTGTCTTTCTCTAGAAGCCAGCAGGATTCCTGGCCAGCTCACAGTATGCACTGGGCAGGGCAAATGAAAACTGCCCAAGTTTGTCAACAATCCCATGCTGGGTGATCTGGGACAGAGGAAGCTGCTGGCTCAGCAGGATGGGTGACCAAGAGCAAGGAAACCTCCCTTATTGCAAACCTGAGCCCTGAGAGGGCTGAGGTGAACGAGACTCGACAGGCACCCAGGTCATGTCTGGACTTGCACAGATGGAATTTTAAGCACATAAAACACTGGAGTGCTGGTGCCAGGAAGTGAGCTTTCACAGCCGAGTTCTGTGAGTCCTGAAAAAACAACAAGAGTACAGGAGCCTGTGTCTCAGCAAAACGATGCCTGCCTGTTCTGACAGCTAGGAAGATGAGGCTCCTTAGAAAGCCGCCGTGGAAGCTTCATGCTGAGACAAGTGCATGAAAAGTAGGAGCAGGGACTGATGAGGTCTGCATGTGTGTGTATGTGCATGTGTTTATGTGAGTGTGTATGTATGTGCATATGAGTGTTGAATCTGAATGTTGAAAATCAACACCAGGACCCACCATCCATACACACAAACATACACACACACAAACATATACACACACACACACACACAGAGACACAGACACACACACACACACACACACACACACACACACACACACACACACGATTTCTTTTTAAGTATGGTAAGGGGCAGCCGTATGAGCACAGAAGTGCAATGCCTCAAAAGTCCAGCAGAGGGCACCAGACCCTCTGGAGTGGGAGTTACAGGAGGTTGTGAGCTGCCATTTGGTGTTGAGAACTGAACCTGGACCCTCTGCAGAGCAGCCGGTGCTCTTAACTGCTGAGTCCTGAATCTTGTTTTTTTTCAAGCCAGTTCTCTCACTGAACCTGTAACTCACCAATTTGGCTTTCTGACTGGACACTGAGTCCCAAGACTAGCCTCTTTCAGCTGCCCCAGGCACATGCCTCTGTCAACTTTTCACGTGGATACTATCAAGATATTCATCACCATCAGTGAGAAACGTGATCGAATTGCTCAGTGGCAATGGTCTCTCGTGGATGCTTCTTGCCCTCTATATATTGTTGTGTTCATTTTTAAACTCCTTTATTTGGAGTTCCTTAAACCCTCTCCCTTCCAACCCCCCAGTGTAAAAGAGAGAAGGTTAGTAGGGAGACAGGACACAGACCCTCTGATTTCCCCCAGCTGTTTAGGATCAATGGGTTCTTTTGGGGGTTATACCAATCTCTGTCAACAGCAGATGTAGCAAGCAGTCTCCTCCAAGCCTCTGTGTTGAAATATTTCTTTTCAGATGCAGCAAGCAGTCTCCTCCAAGCCTCTATGTTTCTTTTCGTTTGTCTCCAAGCTGTCAACAGACCGTCTTTGGTCTCTTCAAACTGCCATTCATCACATGCCATCATTGCATGCCATATTTTTTCTTTCTGGGCTCTCATATTTATCTCCTCAGAGCCCTAGAGCACACCCCTCTCTGTGCCCCAGGCCCAGCTATCAAAGACCTTGCCACACACAAGACAATTATCCTCCATGGACAAACTAAAGCACAAACCAAAATCCCACATTTAGGATTAAAACAAAAATATATTTACATAACATAAATGAGTTTTTAAAGAAACCAAAATTTCCATTACAATATATACACAAGACATTAAAGGTGGTGGGCCATGAGAAGCTCGTACATGCTTGGAGTATGCTATGACCCTATCCCTTTCTCCTGTTACTTTACAAACCAATGGAAACCCAGACACTTTTTCTAGAGGAAAGAAGTGAATGAAGGCTTCTTTCTCATGCCATTTGTGTTCTGCCACATCTTGGTTGCACACAGTATGCAAGAGGATTTTTTTTTCATTTTATTTGCTGTATTTGAAAAAAACTTGAAAGCTGAGGGGGAAACTCACTGTTTCCCTCTTGCTGATAGCTCACTTTTTCCTGTGGTGGTGGCTAGATTCTTCCTGGATATTTCTCAGCATAGGCAACAGAAGGGAAAGGGCCCTCGGTAACAGGGACCACCGAAGAACAATTTCGGTTAATACTTAGTTAGTACTTTGAAAATGTCTCAGAAACAGTCTAAAAGCCTGCTTGGAGAATCCAAAGTTAATGATCATGCCAGGGTGCAGTGTTTAGTGTTGATTCTCTACTGGAGAGAATCTGTAACCAACTGTGAGCTGGGCCTGTGACCATGCCCACTGTGGCAATATTGTCCCCTGGCTAGGATCCTAGACTGTCCATCTTCTCTGCCTCCTGACTGTGGATATGATGGCACCAGCTGCTTCAGAATCTGTCTGACTTCCTGCCAGGATGGACTGCACCCTCCAACTGTTAGCCAGCACAAACCCTTGGCCTTACATTGATCCAGTCAGGGGACTGCATCACAGCAACAGCGAAGGAAACTAAAACACAGACCACTTACGATCTGCTCCACATGGTCTGTCACAGCCCAAGGAGAACCTTTGAGGAGGTCACGATGGTAACTGGCTAGTATCCTGAAGGTCCTCACTATGGACCTTTGTCAGGTGTGGTTTGACAAGGATCGATCACTGACGTTGGTATCGTGAAAAGTGGCTCCATGAAGGAGGGTGCCAGTGATGCCTGGCCTCAGTCACAGATCCTAGAGTAGAACAGAGAACAAATTAAAAGTAGTTTATAAAAGAAACCAGACTGGACACCTTTCCCCACCAAAAGGCTGCCATATAACAGAGTGCATCCCAAAGCTACTGTGCACTGTGCAAATGAGCCAAAGTCTGGGGGTGCTGGGGTATAAAAGTCTCAGTTATTTGTATAGTGTCTAGCATTAATTCACGGACGTTTCCTGCAGCTCTGGCCCACTTCTCTCCTTGGAGGTGTTTTCCCCCTTCTTAATTAGCTGTGTGCTTCTACCACTATTCGTGTGTTTTCATCCAAGTCTTTGTTTTGGAACACAGGAACCCGGACTCAGTGAGCTCCCTGAGACTCGGGTCCCCACTTATACCAACAGTGGTGCAGCGGGTCTCTCTCTCCCCTCAGCTGGACACTGTTGAGTCTCTTCTCTTTTCATTAAAAGTTATAATGATGAAGAAGGTCAAAGAAGGTCAACAAGTGTAGGTACACTTGTTGGCAAGTGCACAGCCTAAGCTAACCTCAGATCCAGAGTTGGACCCTACTTTAGCCCTGGCTAAGTTGCATTAACTCTGTCTTCCCCTCCAAATATGTCTGCTAAGATCTGCTCCGTGGACTCAGTCCAAGCAGTAAATGCAGCGCTGGCTCCTCTCCCCCACACAGATGGGAGAGGACGCATGGGTTGTTCTGTCAGACCAATGACTCTTAAATTAACCACTCACCAACTGCTGCCCTACTTTGAGTGGAACAATGCCATCCACCCACAACATCAACCCTCTGAGGGCAAGCTTGAACCGTAGCAAAAAGCTCGTGAGCCAAGAAATGGAGTCTGGTTCTTTTTTCAAACTTAAAAAGAAAAGACTAGAAAAGAAAAGAAAGAAATTACAGGCTTTCCTCCCCCTCCTGCACCTCACAGACTGTGCACAATGTAGCTCCTCTAAGCTGCTTTGCCTCCCCTTCCCTCCAGCCCAGCCCTTGCCTCTGCCTCTGCCTCTGCCCAAGTCTTTGAGATGGTTCCCATTTTCTCTAAATTGTAGCAATGCCATACACAGGGAGCAAGAGTGCGGTGCTTTGTGCCATGCTAAATCCCCAGAACAGTCTCGAGAACTTATATTACATAGTCACCCTCAAATGCCTAACCTTTGCTCTAGGGAAGGATTTATGTAGAGACTTCCCTCCAGGATTCTCTCATCATACTGACAGTGCGGACAAACAGAGGCTATGGCCATAGGTAGGCTCCTGCCACACGGAGGCTCCAGCTACACAGGCAAACGTGCACAGGAATTTGTCAGCACAGGAAGCCATCTTTCAGCATCTACCTCAAGAGATCCCTCTAAATCTCTGTCCCAGCATTGCCTAGTTATAGTTACGAGATTTCCCCCTGGTATTTGGGCTCTCCGTGTCCCTGAGGGCAGGCATAGCATCTCATTCACCTCTGCAACCCCCTTCCCTGAACAAGGCCTGTTTCACTGTGAGCGCACCACCTGGCCTCATGGAGCAAGCCACGGGCCACACCTTAGAATGGTCACCTGAGGGTGAGGGGGCTTCACACGAATGGCAGAGGCTGGCATCGTTCTTCCATCTGCAGTAGCTGATCGTGGCTGGACCAGGAAGCTGTGACTATGCTCTTACTTTTAAAACAAGAAATATCTCAGTGAGAATGGAAAAGGAAGGGGGAGTGGCCGACAAATGCAGGGGAGTCACATACAGTGATGACGCTGTCTCAGTAGGTGAGAGGGTGAAAATAAATATCCCCGATTGAGACCTCTTTGGAGCATCAGCATTGCTCCATCTCTGGAACAATGGAGACTGAGGTCTCTCCTCTCGTAATGCTGAATATTGATTCTAAAGTTCAACTGTTTTGAGTTCCCAGAATGGAATGCTGTTGGAGCACCACCCACCAATGAACCCCAGCTCCACCTGTCTCCACCTTGCCAGCACTTGCCAACACTCCATATAGTTTTAAGTGGTTTCTGAGAATTTGAACCCAGATCCTCACACTTGCAAGGCAAGCACATTTCTGGCTGAGCTGTAGCCCCAGGCTGTTCTCCAAATGTTTCTAAATTCTCTCTGTAAACCAGTTCAGAAGCTTCTTTATTGTTGTTATTGTAGCCATGAATGTCTCAGCATCCATTTCCTGCATCAGCTCTCTTGTAGCTGAAGCTATAGACTGTTGTGAACTGCCATGTGGGTGCTGGGAATGGGACCCCAGTTCCTCCACAGAAGTGTTTGTGACCACTGGGTCATCTTTCCAGTCTCATACACACAATGACAATGGCTTTGGAGGTGGTTAGAGGGCATCCCAGTGGGTTTTCTTGGGTTCAACAATTACCTCGGTTTTATCATCTAAATAGGTGACTCCCAGAGACTTAGAAGTGTCACCACCTGAAGCCTTTGGGAACCCTCATGGCAGAGACAGGGACAGCCCTTCAGTAAGACTAGAAGGGAGAACATGAAGCCAAAGTGCACTGCTCATGAGTGGTATGGCCTGATAGAAACGGACCTGGTTTGGACCAGTTAACACCTTCCTTCTCTTTTGTTTCTGTCTTCTAACCAGGAGTGTCTATCTGAAGCCTAGCTCACCACCATCAACCAGAAACATGTAACTCATCTTATTTCCTGAGTTCATAGTTAGAAAGGAATATTGCCATAGGAGTGAATTATGCCTAGAATCTCATCACGTCTGATTTAGAAAGTCAAACTTCAGACTTTCTAAATGTCCAAGAGTTAAATTAACACAGAAATTAACTAGGACTTCTGAAGCTGTTGGGATAGATGGAATGCTTGATATTCAAGCACATGAATTTGGTGGTTCCAAGGATGGAATGTCTTAGACTAAATAAATATCCCTCACTCCTTGCAATTTGTATGTTGGAGACTCAGACCCTAATACAATGCTGTTACAGAAGGGTAAGAATATTTAAAGAAGTGTGAAAACCCCGTGACCATATGTGTCTATACAGATTATTGTATTTATCTCTGTGTCTGTGGCAAATGCTTAGTGCTGGAACTAAATGGGGGAGGAGATTCTCTCAGCTCATATTCTAAGAGGCTATTACTCCATCCTGGCAGCAAAGCACTGACAGGGTGTGTCCAAAATAGTTGTAGCGATGTGGGTTCTCCCCTGTTTCCTCAGAAAAAGACACTAGTGCTAAGTTAGCAAGACTTCTGTCACTTCATGTTTCACATTCCAGGATGCCTACCTAACAGTGTGTGACACCTGTCAGCTTACCAGACAAACCATCAGAGGATCAGGCACGCCGGATGTGGCAGGAGAGCCTGCACAGGAGACAGACAAGTGGCAGAAGTGAAAGGACAGCAACGCTTCAGAAGCAGGTGGTACAGACAACCATGGACGTATCTAGGGCGGTTCCACAGCCATCCCATACTCTAACTCCTTTAAAACACACTGAGGACTGTCAGGATAGCTCACTAGGTAGGAGCATTTGCTGTGCAAGCATGAGGACCTGAGTTCAAATCACCAGGGACCATGTAGAAAGCTGGTGGTGGCCCTGTGCCTGTAATCCCAGCACTGGGGGGGTTGGGGGGTTGGAGACAGGAAGATGCTGGGGCTCTTCTCCAGTGTTTGGCAGAATTTTGTAGACCTGACCGGTCCTAGGCTTTGCTTTCTTGGGAGCCTCTTTCTGATTCTACCTCATTGCTTCTTTTGTTTATGTTTAGGGTGTTTCTTTCCGTCTCAAGTTAATTTTGGTAGACAATATATGTCTAAGAATTTATTTTTTTCTCTATTTTGGAGGATAGGTTTTCAAAGCAATCCTTAGTGGTCCTCTGAATGTCTTTGGTATATGTTATAACAGCCTTTTTTAGAAGACTTACTTTTTTGACTTTATGTGTATTGGTGTGGGTGGTTTGCCTGCATGTGTATCTGTGTATCACATACATGCAGTGCCCAATGGCTGCAGAGGCCAGAGGGACATCCAATTCCTTGTATCTAGAATTACAGCTGTTTGTGAGGCACCATGTGGGTTCTGGGAACCAAACCCTAGTCCTCTGCAAGAGCAGTAAGTGCTCTTAACCATTGAGCCATCTCTCCAGCTCTGACAATTGTTATCTTTTCTTGATGGATTCTTTCTTTGATTAATATTTACTGGCTTTCCTTATTTCCTCTGACTAATTTTAGCCTAAAGTTTCTGTTGTGAAATATCAAAGTAGATGCATTGGCTTGTTCTTATCTCCTGCTTAGTTGATAAATGGACTCCATCCTTTGACTCACAGTCTGTGAATGTCTTTGTCAATGAGGTATTCCCCCTGGAGACAACAAATGTCTTATAATTCTGTCAGCTAGTCTGTGCCTTTAATTCGAGAGTTGGGACCACTTATATTAGGGTTGTTTAGAGAGATTTGTGGATCCCCAAAATTTTGTTGGCTTTTTTTATGGTTGAATTGTTCCTTCTTTTCTTTCTTTCTTATTGGTAGTAAAGAGTTGCTGGCAGGCTATGTGAGACATGATGGATTCTTTTCTAATACTTCATTTTTCATCTCTTTCTCATATGGCATTGAATCATTTGTGTGCTTTCATGACTGTGTTACCTTAGGCTTCTGGTACTTCTGTCTCATCTCTGCCCTCACTGCTCTTCACTACCCGATGCCTCCATTACTAATGCCATTTAAAAAATGTTTCGTCCAACTATCATGGTATTTCAAGTGGGAAGAGATGTCCATCCTTACTTTACCAGAACATACATACCTCAGTCTTCCTCCACACTGTCTCAGAAGCCACAGAAACCAAACCAAATATCAGCTCCTGCATTCAAAATACAAACAGTAAATAAACAATTAATATCGAGTCCAAGACATGCTGGCAAAAGTGCTCGTAAGGCTCTGAGTCCTTTAACCTTATGAACAGGTGATTCTAACTTGGTGGCATTGTTTTGTCCACACACTCCTCCTATTTTCTTTGTAAAGAGTAACTATAATGGAATTCAACAGCAATGCTTTGTTGTTATTGTTCAATTTCCTAGTTTTTAATATTTTGATAACAACGACAAGGATTAGAAATTCATTTAACTTACATTTAAAACATGCAGAGTTAGAAATACCTTCAGTTATCACTCATCTTAATGCTGAGAACACCTGGTTAGAAATGCCTCCCATTCTCTCAGGACCAAGTAAGGAACTGATCAAAAGGGGGATGGGAGTCCAGCCTTCACCTCTTGCATTTTTGACTGTTAGGTTTAACACTTGCCGCTAACTGTTCCACTACTCTGCCCCCACACCAATTCCTGCGCTCAAGAAACAGTTGCCTTCTACGAAAATCCATAAGAATGCAATTTGAACAGGTATGATTTTAATCAGTGCTGGCTCAGGTGCAGTATCAAGGCAACACTAAGCCAAAGCAGTGGAGTCTGCCCAGGCCCCGCACCATGAGCTTGTACTCTTGGGATGCAGATTTAATCAGCTTGGAAAACTAAAACAAGGTCAAGTGCATTTCCTAAAACAAGGTCAAGAGTGTTTTTTCAGGAAAGACCCCTGTGCTCAGATTTTTTGGTTCTGTTGCTCTCCTTGTGGAGTTCCTGTCCTCTCCAGATCTTACTGTTTCCCACTTCTTTCTTAAGATTCCCTGCACTCTGCCCAAAGGTTGCCCTTAAGTCTCAGCATCTACATTGATAGTCTGCAGGGCAGAGCCTTTCAGAGGTATTCTGTGTCAGGCTCCTGACTTGTTCCCTGTTTTCTTCTTCTTCTGGTGTCCGTCCTCTTTGCCTTTCTGGATAGAAATTGAGCATTTTAGCAAGAGTCCTTCCTCTTGATTAGTTTCTTTAGGTGTACAGATTTTAGTAGGTTTATCCTATATTATAGGTCTATATGAGTGAGTATATACCCTATGCGTCTTTCTGCTTCTGGGGTAGCTCACTCAGGATGATCTTTTCCAGATCCCACCATTTACCTGCAAATTTCATGCTTTCCTTGTTTTTTTATTGCTAAGTAATATTCCATTGTGTAGATGTACCACAATTTCTGTATCCATTCCTCCACTGAGGGACATCTGGGCTGTTTCCAGCTTCTGGCTATTACAAATAAGGCTGTTACAAACTGAGACTGATACTCCAACCAAAGACTATGCATGGAGATAACCTAAGACCCTGCACAGATGTAGCTCATGGCAGTTCAGTATCCAAGTGGGTTCCATTGTAATAGGAACAGGAACTGCCTCTGGCATAAACTGATTGACCTGCTCTTTAATTACCTCCCCCTGAGAGGGAAGCAACATTACCAGGCCATAGAAGAAGACAATGCAGCCACTCCTGATGAGACCTACTTCACTAGGATCCCAAGGAAGGAAAAGAAGACCTCCCCTATCAGTGGACTTGGGGAGGAGCATGCATGCAGAGGTTGGAGGAAGGGAGGGATTGGGACGGGAGAAGGGAGGGAACCACGGGGGTGGGGATACAAAATGAATAAAGTGTAATTAATAAAGAATATGAAAAAAAGAAAAAAGAGTGTTTTCTCCCTGAAGAGAAAGAAGGTGTAAACTCACCAGCATGTGAGAGACAGCTTGGGTTCAGAGCTTGCTTCTGTCTGGGCTCAATGTATCAAGTCCTTGGTGTCTGAAACTTATCCAGTGACCAGGTTCAGTGTAGACAGATATGGAGGAGCAGGGAAAGTCCAGGCTTGGCCCAAGTGAGGCAGACAAGTGACCTTGCAGTCACTTGACAGATGCAAGAAAGTATCTGGTTTCAAAAGCAGGGTTGGGGGCAAGGGACTGGGCTGGTTCAGTTTACTTTGCCAGCTCTCATCAGCCCTTCCATGCTTGGCTGCGGGTTAGGTAGAAGTGTTCTGTCCCTGCCTTCAGTGGTGTTATTGCAAAATCAGGACATCTTCTGCATTGCAGTCATCTGTTCTCATTAGCATTAGTATTAGTATTACAAAGGGAAAGTCAGAGGACAGCTTTCTGGGGTTTAGGGATCAACTTCGGGTCATCAAGCCTTGCCATACCACACTTACTCTGTTGAGCTCATCTTGCTGGCCCCTCATCTGTTGTTAAATAACAGGCACCCACAGAAGGAAAACCAGCTTACACAGTTAAGCAGGGTACAGAATGTCACTCACAAGTGACAGAAAGGGAGATCAATAAAGTTACTGCGGTGGACCAGACCATTGATGCAGATAGCTTTTCACATTCTAGAGTGTTCCTGGTGTGAGTTTTATGAGCATCTTAGACGTACCATACTGACATTGTAAACTAAACCACTTCAAGAAGAACATTGGCTCCTTCCATTTCCTCCAACACCTACCTTCTGCAGAGAAAGAGCCTCCGTAACTAGGCTCTAATGTTTTCAGACATTCTACATCTTTCCTTTACCCAGTGCCCACCATAGATGTGGGCAAAGATGGGGGAGGAGAGTAGTTAATAGATAACACTGCCTGAGAGAAAGGTAGTGCTGGATAAAATGTAACGCTGGTGACCTATAAACAGCACACACTAGCCTGAGGCGCCCTTAATGAAATCAGGGAGAGTGAAAAAAGGTCATGACCCTAGATCTGTCTGGCATCCAGGCCACTGAGTGCATTCCTCAGAGACAGACCTAGCCAAGCGTTCAGCATCCTACCCTGGGCCCCCATGACCGAAAATAGGAAGATCTGAAGTCAAATGTGAACAATGAGCCTGCCTTGAGTAGTTAGCCTCCACAGGGAAGTGACTGGAAATGATTTCAGAATGATACAACTGTAGAAGGGACATGGTAAGCTTCAGCCTGAGCCATCAATATTCTATGGAGGGGATTGCAAGTCCAACTCATCTTGTTAAATAATGCAATTTTAAATTATAAATCCATCTCTCTCACATGGTTCTGGAGAGGGGACTTAGTGAGGAAAACTGAAGTCAGTGAGATGAGATGTAAATATGAAAAGTAAAATCCATGTGTCCTTGGATGTTTTCTGTTGATAACAGCGACTTAGGGAGGAAAGGGCTTATTTCAGCTTATAAATTACAGACCATCATGGAGGGAAGGCAGGGCAGGAGCTCAAGGCAGGAACCTGGAGTCAGGAGCTGATGCAGAGGCCTTGGAGGAATACTGCTTACTGGCTTGTTCTTCATGGCTTGCTCAACCTGCTTTTGGATGCAGCCCAGGCCCATCAGCCCAGGGATGATATGGCTCACAGGGGGCTGGGCACCCCCTGCATCTATTAGCAAATACAAAACACCTCACAGGCCAGTCTGACTGTGGTAATTCTCTCTACCCAGGTGACTCTACTTTGTGTTGTAATCAGCCCACCATGTAACTCAGTATCTGACTAAAGAACAGAAGGGATAGGTCAGGAAGCAGGGAGTAGAGCCATCTCAAGATCCAGCTATACTGCTCTTGTCCATGTCCCCAGAGGACTCTTTATTCCTATTACAGAGATTCGTGCTCATCTCTTTCAATTGCTGCTCTATTCATCATAGTCAGAAATTGAAACTAGCCTAAGTGCCCATCAACTAATGAGTGGATATGAAAATGTGGTACATTTCACAATGAAATATTATTCAGCTATTAAGAAAAAAGGAAATTATAAAATTTGCAGGTAAATGAATAGAGCTAGAAAAAATCACCCTGAGTGGGATTACCCAGACCCCAAAAGACAAATATTGTATGTTTTCTCTTAAGTGTAGATGTTAGTATATAAGCTGCTGATATGTATGTTACAATCAAATAAACACAGATGTTAGGTAGCTATGAATGAACTTGAGGTGGGGGGAATCTCTGAAGAAAGGGGAAAAAGAATATATTGTTATAGAGAGATATAGAATAGGAGGATTAATGAAAGGGCAGTGGGGGGAAAGCCTGTTTGGTTTGGTTTGGTTTTTTGGAAACAGGGTTTCTCTGTGTAGCCGTGGTTGTCCTATACTTGCTTTGTTGACCAGGCTGACCTTGAAATCACAGAGATCCTCCCAGATGCCTCCCAGAGTGCTGGGATTACAGGCATGTTCCACCATGCATTGCTCTGTTTTATTTTTGATTCTTCTCTCATACAATATATCCCAACGTTGATTTCCTATCCCTTAACTCCTCCCATGCTTCCCTTCCCTTTTCCCCAGATCTATCCCTCTTCTGTTTTCCTTCAGAAAAGAGCAGGCCTCCCAGAGATATCAACTGAACACAGCATAACAATAATGTAAGACTAGACACAATCACTCATTTCAAGGCTGGATGAGGAAACCCAAAAGAAAAAGGGTCCTAAGAGCAAGTGAAAGAGTCAGAAACACCCCCACTCCCACTGTTAGGAGTAATACAATGACACCAAGTTAACAACCATAACACATATGCAAGGGACTTAGTGCAGACTCATGCAGGCCTCCATGATTGTCACCTCACTCTCTGTGAGCCCCCAAGAGCCCTGCTTATTTGGTTCTGTGGGCTCTATTCTCCTGGTGTCCTTGACTTTTCTGGATCTTACTATTCTTCCTTCTTCTCATGTTCTGGGTTCCCTGAGCTCCAAAAGGAGGGTCTGATGGAGATCTCCTATTTGGACTCTCTCTCTACCTACTGTCTTGCTGTGGGTCTCTCCATCTGCTCCCATCAGGTGTGTACATTTCTCTGTTGATGACTGGGCTAGGTACCAGTTTATGAGTATAGCAACATATCATTAGGAATAATTTTATTATTTTTTTCTTCTATACTAGATCTCTGCTCTTCTGGTTCCTGGTTATCCAGGTAGTATTGGGCATAGGCTTCCTCTCATGGCATGGTACTCAAGATAAACCAGACATTACATTGGCTGGCAACCCCCACAAGTTCTGAGTTCCACTGACCAGCACATCTTGCAGGCACGCTAGATTGTAGGTTGAAAGTTTTGTGGGTTGGGCTGGTGTCCCAATCCCACCACTGGAAGCCTTGCCTGGTTACAGAACATGACCAGAGCAGGCTCTGTATCCTCCTTGCTAGGAGTCCTCACTAGACTCACCTTCATAGAAACTCCTGGAGGTTTCTCCTGAACTAGGTTTCTACATTGCCCCCCCCCCCCGCAAATGCCCTCCAAGTCTAATCATCCCTCCCTGTACTCTCTTTCACTGTCCCTCCCCCCACCTGCTCCCTCCCACTGGTCCCATTACCACCCACTTCCAGTCCACCTACAAAATCTATTTACTCTTCCCAGGGAGATATGTGCATCCACTTACAGCCTTCCTTGTTACTTAGCCTTCCTGGATCTGGAGATTGTAGCATGATTATCATTTACTTAACAGCTAATGTCCACTTATAAGTGAATACATACAATGTTTGTCTTTCTGGATTTGAGTGACTTCATTCAGGATGATTTTTTTTGTTTTGTTTTTAATTCCATCCATTTACCTGCCAATTTCATGATGCCATTAAAACAAAACAAAACAAAACAAAAAAACAAACAGCTGAGTAATACTCCATTGTTTAAATATACCAACTTTCTTTATCCATTCTTTGGTCCAGAGACATCTAGGTTGTTTCCAGTTTCTGGTTATTATGAATAAATCCCCTGTGAACATAGTTGAGCAAGTGTCTTTGTGGTAAGATGGAGCACCCTTCATGAACTCAGCTGACTGCTCTTTGATCACTTGCCCCTGATGGTGCAGCCTTGTCAGGCCACGGAGAAAGAGGATCCAAGCCGTCCTGATGAGGTGTAACAAGCTATGGGCAGATGGCAATAATGGAGAACTCCCCCTTTCAGTGGACTAGGGGAAGGGGATGAGGGGAAGAGAGAGGGAGGATGGACCTGGGGAAGTTGAGGGAGGGGGCTTCAATTGGGATATATAATGAATAAATTATGAAAAAAATAAAAATAAAAATTGAAAAAAGAGAGAAAAAAGAACACCATGTAAATCAGTCAAGCTAACAGTAAATGTGTATAAAAGTATACATGTATTCAAGAATTTTAAATGTCTTAATATAAATAAAAACTTTCTATTACCATAAAAAAAGATGGGGAATCCTTTGGGTATATGCTCAAAAGTGGTACAGCTGGGTCTTGAGGTAGATGAATCCCCAGTTTTCTGAGGAAGTGCCATATTGATTTCCACAGTGGTTGTAGAAGTTTGCACTCTGCCAGCAATGGAGTGTTCACCTCAGCAAGTGTTTTTAACAAATGAGACATTTCTCTAGCCTTGTTTACTCATTTACTTATATTTATTATTTGTTTATGTGTAGAGGTCAGAATGAAATGACTGAGGTAACATCATCTTATTCTGACTCTATTTTGCATTTGCTTAGACAGTTCTCAGCCCTATACCCACTTTCTCACAATGGTCACATCTGTCTTGGCAACGCATTTAAGATTTCCATGGCCTTGACCAAGATCCAGATGGACCTGCCAAAATAACTAAACCAAAATAAATAAAAGACAAAAAGTCAAAAGTAATTGGAATGTTATGTCTAAAATAATTACTATACTCTGCCAGGAGTAAACATTTCAAGGTTACTCTGACCTTCATCTGATTTTGATATTAGTGTCTTTATGTTTTTTACCTTTAAAAACTCTGTATTCCTGAGCATGGGAACCAAGAGACTTCTCCCAGCCCACTCTTGGTCTGGCCATCAATAAAAATGACTTAAAACTTTTAATTGACTTACTCATCATGGTTGTCAGTAACTATTTCATGCGATCATTCTAGAGGATAACTTTTGTTTTGATCCCTCATATTGTTAAAACAGGTCTCACTGTTTCTGCCACTGTGCTTTGTACCCCAAGCTAGCCCTCCTACTGCTGCTGTAGGAGTTCTGGGATTACAATGTGGGCTATGGCATCCATCTTCTCATTCATTCATTCATTCATTCATTCATATACTTTTTCACTTTACATTTCAATCATAGCCACCTCCCTTGCCTCTCCAGGCCCCACTTTCCCTTCCTGTTACCCCCATCCTCCTTCCCCTCCTCCTCAGAAAAGAGGAGCCCCCACAACCCTCCCCAGCACATCAAGTTGCATCAGGACTGAGTACATCCTCTTCCACTGAGGTCAGGCAAGGCAGCCCTGCTAGGGAGTAGTGATTGAAAATCAGGCCAAAGAATCCATGTCAGAGACAGATCCTGCTCCCCTTTCTAGGGAACCCACGTGAAGACTAAGCAAGCTGTGGTGGCTCATGCCAGTAGAATTTTCTGAAGGAGGCAGAGGTAGAAGGATCACATGCTCAAGGCCATCCTGAGCTATAAATTCAAATCAAGTCTTCATATTTGCCAGGCTAGCACTTTTAAACAGTGGGCCATTTCTCCATTCACACACTGACCCACCTCTCCATTTACTCACTGATTCATCTCTTCATCCACTCACTGACCCACCTCTACACCCATATCATCTCTTCAGCTCCGCAAACACCTTTGTAAATATTACTTGTCTTTTGCCTGGAAACAAGCACCTGCTCAAAGTTGCTGACCATTGGTGGGTGCAGAGAGGAAGCCCATTCTGAGGCAGAGTATGACTTCAAAGCTGGAATGCAGCATGCTCTCCTCTCAGGGCAATCTCAAGTTTAAGATCAACCATTGACAATGTATAGGGAAGGCCAGGCTTTGTATTTGGTAGCCAGGTCAGCATCGCTTTTTCCAAAGGTATTCAAAACATACACACTAGAGAAAAGTGAAGACTTGTGAGAAAATAGACAAAGTATTTGGAGCTATAACAACAAAGTTGAAACATAAGTAGAGCTTCAGACTCAAGTGTCTTCAGAGTCTGTAAAGGAATATAAACAAATAGACAAGACAGAAACAGTAAAGAACAGAGAGAGGTATGGCCAGCAGGGATATGTCAAAAGTCTTCAAATTCTAGTTATTTTAATAACATATTCTGAGACACACCTACAGAATGCAGTGCTTGTGTAGGAGGAGGGTGGTCAAAGCCTGGGACTTCCTGGCTTTGTCATACCATACAACATTATTTCCTCTAGAGCTTTATGGGTATCTTAGTTACTTTTCAATTGCTGTAACAAAACACTACGATCCAAGCAACTTAGAAAAGAGAGTTTATTGGAGGCTTACAGCTCTAGGCAGAGAGGCCATGACCATCATGGCAGGGAGCATGGCAGCAGACATGCAGGCATGGTGCTGGCATAGTAGCTGAGAACTCACATCCTTATTTACAATTAGGAAACAAGGAGTTTCTGGCAGTGGCATGGGCTTTTGAAACCTCAAAGCTCACTCCCAGTGACACACCTCCTAGTCCTTCCCAAACAGTTCTACCAACAGGAAAATGAGTACTGAAAAAATGATGCTATGGCGGCAATTCTCATTCATAGCACCAGAGCAGGTCGTCCAGTTATCATCAGGGTTAATCAGCCTTTGTTGAATCCAGTATGGGGGGGTGAGGATACAAAATATGTTATTACTTCACACCCACCACCATAGGAGGAGCAAAGGGGGGAAAAAAGGTTTGTAAATGAAGGTTGTAAAACAGAATAAGTTCAATAAGCCGGCCACAGGTAAGTCACCCCACAGGTCTACAGGATGTGCTCAAGTGGGAAAGCATAACAGGATTTCTGTAGTGCTTGAAGAGCTAGCTGGATTTTGGGAGACAGGAAGTAATAGATCAGCCTTCTCACTTATTTCAGAAACATCTTTTCTGAGATTAAAATTGCAAGCAGACATTTATAATGTCTCCGAAAACCGACTGAGTCCATCTGTGGATCTTGGTAAAGATGAGAAACAGACTTTGACAAAGACTCGTGATGTCTAGGAGAGAATCCAGAAATGGGTTCTAGAAGAACAAATGGTTAAGACCACAGCAAAAATAACATAGGGTTGGGTGGACAGCTTCTCTCTCGCTGTGGTATCTGTCAGCGTCCAGACAGCCCTTCTCATCACGGCACCACTACCAACAGCTTGGATAATTCATTTCAAGGACAGTATAAAGTCCAGGAAGGATAGACCTGTCACAATATTTGTGTGAGCCCAACAATTTCAAGCTGCTCATTAATATGGCCTCTTCCAACTCAATTTGCTGTGCATGATACATAACTAATCTTTTAACAGTTACTCTACCTATCTATCTGTCTGTCTGTCTGTCTATGTGGGGCTGGGAGGCTGTGTATGATCATGCAGACTTTCAGGATTTGGTTCTCTCCTTCTACTTTTTGAGTCCTGAAGATTGAGCTCAGGGTGTGAGGCTTGGAGACAAGCATGTTAACTCACCAAGCCATCTTGCCCATCCTAGTGATCTACTCCTAGCGGAGTTGAAAAAATCCTTACAAAAGAAAGGACTCCTGGAACAGCTATCATCTAAGGATCTCTCACTCGCTAATGGTAAACACCCCATTTTTATTCTTTTGGTGCTTCAATTGCAAACAACCAAGTGAGACCCAGTTAATTTAGATTAAGTTGGAGTTTATTGGTGTTTAATGAAACACAGAATGAGAAGCAGGGCTGAAGAAACAGATGTCATGGTGATAATATTGTACTCTCTGGTCTGTCATTTGCCTTTAGCTCAGTCCAGCGTGGAGGAAGGAGCCAACCTGTGTTCTTTCTATCAAAGCAGGAGAAAATATCAGTGCATCTCAGCACTGTTCACAACAGCCAAGTTCCAGACTCTTCCTCAACAGCCATCCGGAGGAATAGATTAAAAAAAATGTTAGGCATGCACACAGCATGTTTGTCATAAAGAAGAGTAAAATTAGACTGTTTTCAGGATGTTGTCCAAATGCATAGTATACCTCCATGAAATTCTCAAAGAATAAATAAAATGAAATTTTAGAAATAAAAAAAAAATGTTCTTATGAAACCCAGGGTGGTGAGGGAACTCAGGAGGGTAGAGAAAAAGCCAGAGGGAAATAATGAGTTTATTTGCTGTGGACTCCTGGAGAGTCTCCTAGACCCAATCAATGCACAGACCAATGTGCATGTGAGATTAATGGTCAGGTAAAACAATGGATGTCTTTACAGATGTCTGTTCTCAGAATATTATCCAAACACCTCTATGTGTGGATACATACAACCTAGAACCTCTCCTTGGGTGTAGCACATGGTAGCTCAGTATCCAAGTGGGTTCCCTAGTAAGGGGAACAGGGATTATTTCTGACATGAACTCAATGGCTGGCTCTTTTTCCTCCCCCACCCCCACCCCAGGGAGGAGCAGTCTTGCTAGGCCACAGAGGAGGACATTGCAGCCAGTCCTGAAGATACCTGATAAGCTAGGGTCAGATGGAAGGGGAGGAGGGCCTCCCCTATCAGTGGACTTGGAAAGGGGCAGGAAGGAGATGAGGGAGGGAGGGTGGGATTGGGAGAGAGGGAGGGAGGGAGCTATGGCTGGGATAAAAAGTAAATAACCTGTGATTAATATAAAAAAATAAAAATTATTAAAAAAAGAAATTCTCAAAGAATAAATAAAATATTTTAGAAGTAAAAACTGTTCTTATGAAACCATGTATATATGAAACCATTTGGATAACCATATATATATTTCCTGGCAATTAAAAACAACAGCAAAAACATAGAGGTCATGCTGCTTTCAGGTCCATTTCCATGCTAAATCTTTGTGACTCTGCAACCACCATTGCCAATGTGGATTCTCAAAGTTCAAAGTTCAACCAAATAGTCAGTGATGAGGAGGTTGTGCACTTCAGAAGTTATCCTCCATCCCAGTTAATGCGAGAGGAAATGGGTAGGTTGGATTTGTGAAGACTGTTAAATAGTGAAAATAGGGTTTCTTTCTCACAAGATATGTTGTAAATTGTGGTCATGTTCTTAAATACACGGTGCCAGGGATTCAGCCATGGAAAATGGCTTTCTTGTCAATGGGCTTCTAAGTCCTTATTTCCATGACTCCGCTGTAAGAGAAGAGCAGAATTCTGAACTGAAGTAGACCGCCAATTGTTCTAAAGCAGATATCATTCATACCAGCAAAATGGATGAGGAACATAAAAGATGTATGGGCTCATCAAAGCCAGAAAGGGAAGGCTCACAAAACTTGTTAAAAGTCAAAGTGTGATGGTTTGGTGATAAAGTAGATTTCAATGGGTAAAATTAAGAATGCATTCTAAATGAGCTGAAATGTGGGGAGAATGTAGCAATGGAATCTTGTATTTCTTTAGCTGGTCAAACTGGTAGTTCAAGAGCTTGAGGAGTCAAAACTCTTAAGCTACTAAGTCTTCAAAAGGCTTTCACGTATTTAGAAGGACACTGAAAAGTGTCAATAAGGACTAGTTTAAAAAAAAAAAGAAAGTCCTGCAGCTGGAAAGATGGCTCAGTACTGCTCATGCAGAGGGCCAGAGTTCAGTTCCCAGCAGCAGCATTGCAGCACACAACCATCTGTGATTTTTGTTTCAGGAATATCACACGTCTTTTAGCCACCATGGGCACTGTATGTACATGGCACACATATGCACAGATATACACTCATACACATAAAATAAAAGTATTTTTGTATAATCCTGATACAGACATTCATCAATATTCATGGGGTACACTAATGCTGGAGGCCTGTTTTCTATTCTGAATATCGCCCCCCCCCCCCCGCTTTCTTGCTTACTAAGAACGTCATCTAAGTTCTGGGGAGTTGAGTGAGGTGTCAAAGAATTCAGGCAGGGAAGGGCAGTGGTAGCAGACTTTCTATATCAGGCCATAAAGACATCTGTAAAGATATCCAGTGTCTTACCTGGCCATTAATCTCAGATGCATGCAGGTCTGTGCATCAACTCTTCAGGAGCCCAAAACAAATAAACTCATCATTTCCCTCTGGCTTTCTCTTCACACTCCAGCGTTCCCTCACTGCCCTGGGAATCATTTCCATTTCTGGAGGCAGGAAGCCTTACTGCTCCTTCATGCTGTGTCCTGACAGCTCTCCTGACCCTCCTTCCCACTGCTCTGCTGGTCTGTTCAAACTCAAACTCCAATATTTCTTTTTATTCTTTGATTTTTTTTTTATTCCTTTGCACAAGAATCCCACACAAACAAGATGCTCAGCCAAACCCCAGAAACACTGATGGGTTCCATGTGGGGCTGAGGCCAGATAGGGTGAACTGGTAAAGCTTCCCAGATGATTCTAACTCACAGTGAGCTTAAAAAACCTGAGAATGCTTGGTCATTGGGGAGTTCTTTAGAAAAAAAAAAGGAAAAAAATTTGGTTAAAGTTTCATATTATTTCACAATCACACACAAACAGCAGAGGTTAGGCAAGTTCTTGGAAGCCAATTTGAACTTAAGCCCGAAAGAGAGATTTGAAAAAAAAAAACTATAAAAATATTACATACCACAATAAATACCTACTAATTTCTGTGGGAACCGGAGGAGGATCTCAGATTTCTGAATGCCAACCCAATCTGGATAGGACACTTAGGAAGGCCTCACTTTCTACCTTGCACTCTTAATTATCTTTGGTTTTCTTTTCTTTTTTTTTCTTTCTTTCTTTTTTTTTCCTGGAGAGCATTCAGTTAGGACCAGGATCCATTCAGTTAGGACCAGGACCAGTGAAGGAACTGAATCTGACTTGATTGTAACTAGTGACCAGTAAGACGACCCAAGACCAAATCAAGTCCGGGACAGCCACCAAGGAAGGAATGCTCAGTCTAATCCAAACAGCCGTTGTTCTGACTCTGATGATGTGCAGGCTCTGCCGGGTAGCATCAGACCATTGCCCAGCTTCCCACTTGGCTGCCCTGGGAGCTGCCCAGAATGCAGGTCCTCAGGAGATGCCAAGCTTCCTATATGGGTGAAGACTCTAAGGGCACTGCATTCCAAATCATAGCATTACTCTTGCAGTGAAATCTCATAATCAGAAGAGAAACCACAATAACAGGCAAATATACAGAAAGAAATAGTTTACAAAGGAATGACAGTAGTGTTCATTCTAAGGCCAATGTGTGAAACAAAAGCGCCAGAATCAGCCCTAAATCAGCCTCTACCTCCTGCCAGCTGTGTGCCCTTCAGCAAGTTGCAGGCCTCTCTGGGCTTCACTGGTCACATGATCAAAGCAAGAATATTATAAAACTTTTCCTGCATGGCATTTAAAAAAAAACTGAATCATGAAGTGTTGATTGCATTTCTTGGCAAATGATGCTTAAGAGGGACTTTCTGTTTAATTCCATGGATGACTCTCTTCTATGAAAAGATGCAGATCACCCTGAAGAGTGTAAACGGTGAGAAAAACGTGCAAAAACAAGAAAGGGAAAAACACAGGTGGCCCTGTGATGGTGCCCAACAGCTAGCTTTTGGAACTGTTTACAAAGCATTTCTCATATGCACATGCATATCCCACATGTGTGCAGTGCCCGTGGAGGCAAGAGGGCATCAGATCCCCTGGCACTGTAATGACAAGCAGGTTGTGAGCTGCCATGTGGGTGCTGGAACTGAACCTGGGTCCTCCCCATGGTTCCTCCTCAGGAGCAGTGAGTGCTCCTAACAGCCGAGCCATCTCTACAGCTGCTAGTCTGCTCTTCTCAATCACTCCCTCCACATCTCGGTTCTTCTAGAACACTGGTTCTCAACATGTGGGTCAAGAGCCCTTTGGGCACTGAGTGACAGTTTCACAGAGGTAGCCTAGGACTACTGAAAAGCACAGGTATTTATACTATGATTCAAATGGTAGCAAAGTTACAGTTGTGAAGTAGCAATGAAAATAATTTTATGGTTGGGGTCATCACAGCATAAGAAACTACATTAAAGTGTAGCACCATCAAGAAGGATGAGAGCCACTGCTCCAGAAGATGCTGCTGGTGTTCAGTTCTCCCTTTCCTCAAAACTCAGAAAGAAAAATTTAAAAAAACCCTTTAAATAGCTCAGATTTCATACAAGAATGGATTTAATGATACATAAAATTCGCTATTTAAAATAAGAAAAATGGTTTTGAAAAAAAAATCTCGGATTCCTACTCACAAGGTAAAATACATATTATGTTAAAATAATAACGTGACAGCAGGTACAATGGAAGTTAATTACCATCTCTCCTTCCAGCCTTGGTCTCGCTTTTTCTTTTTCTCTTGCCCTTGCTATTCTAGAGCATTCCTCTAACACACACAAACCTTCCCCCACATATTTGCACACTGCCAAATGATACCCACAACCAGACCCAGAGTCCAACAGTTAGGGGAAGAACTGCACCAAAAGGACACAGATCAGAATGTGTTTAAAACTAAAGCAAACCACCTATGTGTTGGCTGAGACCCCACCTTTCCTGGAGAGCTGCCTTATAGGAAAGTAAGGTGATCTTGAACGACAGCTTCCTAACTTGGCCTTGGATGCTGTTGATAAATTCTCTTTCCAGGCTGTCTCAAAGGTTATGGTCAAATCTCACTCATGCATTGCTGTATTTTCCTGCAGAAAACCAAAAGAGAAAGTAATAGAATTGATAAGAGGAAATTAAAAGGCTTTTCCTTAAAACTCTGCAGTCAGTTACTGTTCCACTTAACTATTGCTGTATCTGCTTCTTTGGAAGCACAAACCTAATAGCATAAAACTGCTATGATTTTTGTCGGGGAGGAAGGAGAGAGAGGGGATGAAGGAGGGGGGATGGGAGCAGGAACAACTCCCACTCAGAGCTCTCTTGCTGTTGCTGTCACATGGAGATCGGGGCCTTAGTCTTCTAGCAATGAAGCCAGTCATGTTGGAGGTGCTCTGCTGGGCTACTGGCCAGGACACCTACACTTGGGTCTCTGTGTACCGTGGCTTTCTCTTCCATCAAGACAGCTGCATTCCAGCAGCACATTGCCCCATGCAGCCCCGGAAGGACCAGTCTTTATGGCCTCATAGTGACACTTGTGCCACCTCCTACTTACCATATAAAATAGAAAGAGAACTGGACAGGACTCCTGGTTGGAGGACTGCAGAGCTTGCACCTGACTGCCACACTGTAGCTGGTCACCTGACTGTCTTTTCTGAGACTTCTTACTTCAGTGTTCATCCCACACACACCCCGAGGGCTTTTCACATTTTATAAGACTGTTTGTTTGTTTTATTTTATTTGAGACATGGTTTCTCTGTGTAGCCTTGGTTGCCCTGAACTCACTTTCTAGACCAGGATGGCCTGAAACTCACAGAGATCCACCTGCCTCAGTCACCCTGAGTGCTGGGATAACAAGCATGTGCCAATCATGCCCGGCTTCACATTTTATAAATCTTAATCTGTTGCTGGAGCTCACAGCCCCTCCCTGGGTTTCTGCCTCCTATACAGCTGTCCACCTCACCAGTGCCTACTTCAGATCTGATGCCTACCACCTTTCTGGAACCTCTTGTGCCTTCCCAGTTCTAACAGTTATAGTTACTAAGGGAGCTTTACTCACATTCATAGTTAAAGATTCCAACCTAGATATGGTCTCCTGCTCCAAAGAAATTGGGTCCCTCCCCAGCTGTTCCTGCTTACATCCTCCACTGCATGTTCAGAAGCTCTTCATGGCTCTTCCTTTACAATCACATTCATTGAAAAGTGATTCTTCACCTCATCTGTGCTCTAGCTACATGCCAACCTACTTCTATTGTCTTGATTTAGAAAAAAAGGCCTAAGTTCCAGTGTTATAAACCTTTAGATATAGTATTTAATAAGGTCTTCTGAGCACTGTGACAGTGAGAATTCTCTCTGCTTTTGTTTTGTTTTAGGACAGGGTCTCACATAACCCAGGCTGTTTTTGAACTCTATATAGCTGAGGATGACCTTGACATTTGACATTCTGATCTTTAAGCTACACACCACCATTCCCACTGTATGTAGTGCTAGGACTAACTCCACCCTACACATGCCAGGCAAACCCCCTACCAGCTGAACCATGATGCTCTCATGAGTGGCACCATTCCTGTGTTTCTTCCCTGAGTGAGCACTTTGTCCCCAGTGGCATACTACAGCACGGTGGTCTTTCCTGGGAAATGGTGGCCAAGAAGATTGCCTCGCTTTGAAGATGGTGATAACAAACAGGCCCATGCTGAGAATTACACACCTATTTGCAGATAAGAGAACCACAATGTCTGAAGAGGTACCACAGCAGTATAGACTGGAGCTAATATAGCTGAGGGGTCTCATCCCAAAATCCACCAACAGCAGGAAGGATTTCCCAGCTAACTCTGTGGTTTCAGTCTGCACCCAGCAGGGACTTTCCAGGAAGACCAAGGAGGTACACAGCCTCCAGCTTACAGAACTCACATGCAGCCGAAGTGTGGACTCACCTGATTTCAGTTTGCTCGCTGATAAACTAGAGGATGACACTTTTCCAGGTAGGAATTAATATAGACTTTCTCATGAATCCTTTCAGCTGATCCTATCACCCAGCTGCATATTCGTGGACATGATATCATATCTATTTTTTTTTTTGCCTCCATATTTGGTCTTTTACCCCTAAACATTGTCTGACAGTTGAAGGCCTACAGGAGAATTTTTCACACAGAGGGTCTCACTTCACGAGTCGGCCCAGTTCCTTCAAATTCTGTGACAAGCCCCCAACTGGATATGAAGGTTAGTTGTGTTAGTTGTACACATGGGTTAATTCAGGAAGTCTGACATGAGGAGTGGCTGGCATGCTGTGAGGGTCTTCCTGGACTCACTGGATAAGCTAATAAAATGCTGAATAAGAAAGGGACTCCAGTTGAGTCCCTAGAATAATGGCAGGCTCAACAGTCTCAGAAGAATGTGTGCATGTGTTCCATTTAGAGAGGACTGGTTATTGGGATTCCTTTTACTGCACAAGCACTTACCAGTGGAGGTCCCAACAGTGCACTACCTTTGAAATCTCAGCAAAACGGTCCACCATTATTCCTTCAGCAAATATCTGTTGAGAACCTATTGTAATCATGCGCTATTCAGATGCCAGGGATACAGAGAGAACAAGTCTTTTTCTTACAGAGATGAGACAAATGGTTTATGTGTGGGCTGACTGAGAAATGCTGTGAAGAAAAATCAAGCAGGGGAAGAAGGAGAGGAGCTTGGGAGTGGAAAGGAGGTTGTTCAGCCTAGGGCAATCAAGAAGTCCTCTCGTTTAGCACCATTGGAGCCTATACAAAGTGTGAGGGTGTGCTGTGCAGGAGTGTGGAGGCAGGAGTGTGGAGGAAGGGGACATGCAGACAGGGTGTGGAGGAGGCATATAGAGGCAGGCTTGTGGAAACAGGATATTTCTAGCAGAGGAACAAGCACAAAGGGGGAACTCAAGGCAGAAGCCACTTTAGCCTGTCCCACCACTGCCATAGCCCAAGCTCTTTCTAGCAGCTCAAAGCTTAAAATTTTCTCTTTACTCCATACCAAGATGTAAGCTGTTATAAGATTTTAATCATGTTCTTGGTAACTGAAAATGGGTTTCCCATCTTCTCCAGAAAACAATGTCTTTAGTAGTAGAGGTATAACAATGACCAGTAGTAGAGGTTTATGTATTCACAAATGAGTGACATTTAGAAAAGGAGAAGAAAAATCGGGAGAGAAAGAGAAGATCAAAAATGTGGGGATTAAAGGAGACCAAGTGGAATCTTCCACCAAATACCACATGTCAGGCTCAGGGCACCCAGACTTGTGTCTCTGAGAATGGGTCCTGTAACACAGTGTGGTAGTCTCAGTCTGTTGCTCGGATGAAAGACTCGAAAAGCAACTAGGAGAGGAAGGGTTTATTTGGCTTGTACTTCTGGTCACAGTCCATCATCGGGGTAAGGAGGAAGACAGGAGCCTGGAGGAGGCAGGACCTGTGGAGGAATGCTGCCCACTGGCTTGCTCTCTGGCTCATGCACAGGTGCATGCTTGCATGCTTCACTTTCTTCAGCAGCCCAGGGTCATCTGCCCTGGAAATGATATTGCCCAGGGTGGACTGAGCCTTCCTATATCACTTGAGAGAGATAAGACCATCCCTCACAGACATGTCAACGAATGATCTGATAGAGACCATTAACAAATTGATACCTTTTCAGGTGACTCTAGGCAATAGTAACAATTGAAGCTGTCCAGGACAGAGGGCAAGGTCAATCCAAACAGTGTTCGGGTGTCACTGTGGTGTCCCCAGAGACACTAAAAGGAAGGGTAACTAGATTTGAATCTACAACCTGAGCACATAAAAAAACAGAGCTCCAAGCACAGGACTCAGGCAAACCATTTCAAAACTAATCCTCAGTATGAATAAAAAGATACCTCCAATGCGTGCTTAATCCATGATGTGAGGAGAAGATCTGGGGTACAACACATGCTTAGCTTGTTTGAGTCTCTATTCATTCACTTCTGGCACCTCATGGGGCAGAGTCCTGTTCATATGAACTAAGGCAAACAACACACCAGACTCTGAAGTCTTCCATGAGTGTATATGATTAAGGAACGGTTGTTATAAAAAATATTTTCTGTTTTAAAGATTTATTTATGCACATGTGTGTCTATTAAATATAGTCTATATTTTTATTGCATGCATTCAGTGCCTGCAGTGGTTAAAAGAGGGCAGCAGGTTCCCTCCCTGAAATGGGAGTTACAGATGGTTGAAAGCTGCTGTGTGGGTGCTGGGAACTGCATCTTCTCGAAGAATAGCCACTGTTCTTAACCACTGAGCTATCTATCCAGCTCTGGACACATTTTCTTTTAAGCACATTTTTAAATGATATATTTGGAAAGCCTCTCCCTCTTTGGCAAGTTTACTCATGTACTTATGTATTTTACACATCATTTTTTTTTTTCAAGTACAGGAGTACAGCAGGTTCCTATTTCTCAGAAGCCCCACTTTGGAGCTAAATGATTGTGTGTGTGTGTGTGTGTGTGTGTGTGTGTGTCTGTCTAAAACAGCATCTTTGATACTGAAGACATCCTAAGCTACTTCTGTGAAGCCTTTTAAATGACCTGCACTAAAGACTTTCGGCCTTTCAAATATCAGTAATCCTCTCCTTAATACTGTCGTCACGGGGTACAGACATTCCGCTCTCATGGACAGGCTAACAGACAGGTGTTGACTGACACCTGCCACCCTCCTCACTCTGGCTCAGCCACCTGCAAAGCGCTGTGGTGCTGGCTCCTCAGGCGTGAGCGACTGTACGAGTAACCTGCAGGCTCTTTACCCAAAAGGAAACAGAGCGGGGAACACGCTCAGAGAACAAGTGCTTGTGTTTGCTTTTTAAAACTGTTATCGATGCGGAAGGTTGCCATTTGAAACGTGTCATCGAGCTCAGTGTTTAGATTTAGATACACAAACAGGAAAATATTATTTCTAAGATAATTTCAAAATATAACTGACGGCACAAAGGCCTCTGTGTGTGTGTGTGTGTGTGTGTGTGTGTGTGTGTGTGTAACTATGTTGGCCACTGACTTTCAATCCTCCTGCCTCTTCCCTGAATGTCGGTTACAATGGGTACCACCACACCCAGGTACTGAGTTCTAGTCCACTCTGTAGAGACAAGTGATTCTGGATGATAAGCACAAAACCTAAACAACGTCAACTGCATGGACTTATAGCAGCCTAGAAATTGGCTCTTAAAAAAGAAACCAGGAACCTCCCTCCATGGCAGGTTCTAATATCTTTCTTTTTTTTTTTTTCTTCAGGGAGTGTGACCTATTAATCTATTCTTCTCATGTATGGAGAAGTATGTTCATACAGACCCCTATTCGTGCCTTAAAGTTCCCACTTGGCCCCAGCTCTTAACACCTCATAATGGAGATTAAATGTCAACCTGAGTTTCAGAGGAGATAAAATTCAAATTTTATCCTAACAAATTCTTTTCCCATGGTGTGGGAGACCGGAAATGGGAACACAGACGACTTTTCTCACTTTGAGACAGAATGTTAAGATACAGCCCAGTCTGGTCTCAAACTTATGATCCTCCAGCCTCAACTTCCTGAACACTGAGATTATAGCAATATACCTCCATGCCTCCATGCCTGTGAAGCCTTTTCAGCTTCACACCAGATAACTGATGACAGAAATCAATTTCCCCACACAGGTCTTGGGATCAACAGTACTAAGGTCCTTGTGCTCAAAGGAAACACCCTTCTAGCAGGGATCCTGATGTCAGTTCTGTTCAGGCAGGAGCTGAAAACTTGCACAGGTGTTCTGGCCTCATCTCACGCTTGACCTTTGAGAAGCAGAGAGGTCTTTGTATTGACAAAGTCAAGGGGAGACACTTACACACTGTGACTGGGTGGGTTGTAAGGAACAACCAGCCTAGAACCCAGGATGTTGATTGGGGCATCTCTTAATATTTTCTGGCCTAAATCTTCCCATACACTGAACTGAGGTAAAATAAACCAAGCATAGAAATTTAGGATGAAACTGAGGAGAGGTAAACCACAACCCCAGCCAAATACCACTGGCAGGAAACAGGGTCCCCGGGATGGGTGTTCCTTGCCTTTATTATGTGTGGAATCATCTTTTCTGTCCTTGGACGTTCAGTCGTATTTGTCTAAGGCAAGAACTGTTAATGTTCCTCACCACAGAATCATGAGTCCTCTACAGTGTTAGCCAGGACCCAGCTTCAGTTAACTCTATGAGCGTGCTACAAAGTCGGAGGCAGGGCTCTCTGTAGAGATTGCAAAGGAAAGTGCAGTGGTTTCTGCTTGCTGCCTTTCATTCTAACCATTTCCCAAATAAGTTTCTATAGGAACAACTTCATGCAAAGCCAGTGAAATACAGCAAGTGAGGCAGTCAGAAATAATGCATGTCACAAAACTCAGGCTCTTCAGTGCAGCAAGATGCCCTGAGTTAAGTAAGGAGAAGTCAGCACGGCTGTGGGGGGAGGGGAGGCAGGCACATAAGCCAGACTCTCATCCTAAACTCTCAGGCCCTGATTGGATTATGTTTCCTGGATTCTGTAGCAAATACATCTTAGAAGATTACACTGACTTTCAGTGACACCCAGGACCTTCCTTCCTCCCCCCACTTCTCTTTCTTTTCTTCCTCCCTCCCTCCATCCCTCTGTCCCTCCCCTCCTTCCTATGTCTTCAGAATAAATTTAATGTTGGGTCATGCCACATTTTCAAAGATGCATTCTAGTAAACGCCCAGGCCCTCAGGGATTTACCCAGAAACAGAGAAAACACTACTGTTAGCATCAGAATGTAGCTGGCATTCCCTCTGCACACCTGTTATTTGTGTTCAGCATTTTCATATGTGCTTTTTCCTGTGCAAAACCCTAGACTTGATGGCCTATTTCTCATCCTTCCTTAGGAATTACCCTTTTTAACTGGTTAGAATTCCCGTGCAGTGTTTACCTGTGAAATGTTACCTTTACAATCCTGGAGTAGCGGCACACAGCTTTAATCCCGTCATGCAGGGAAATGGAGGCAAGTGGGTTTCTGTGAGTCCAGTGTCTATGGTTTGCACGTGGCATTCCAGGATGACCAGGGCCACAAAGAGAGATCCTGTCTCCAAAGAAAATTGGGGGTGGGGATCACAGTACTCATGTATTTAACCTCCAAAGCAAGGCCATTTGTAGTTTTTTTGAGGATTTGTAAGAACCATGATTAAACAATCAAAAGAATTAGTAAATAAAGAAGCTAATTTTAAATTGCTTAATACTGTGTTCATGTTGAACAGCAAATTATTTGCTGTCAGCTAAAGATGAATCCATTAACACTGTATTTTAAGCCTTGTATGGTGGCACACACCATTAATCCCTGCACTTGGGATACAGAGGCAGATAGAGCTCTGTGAGTTTGAGGTCAGCTAGGTCTACATAGTGAGTTCCAGGACAGCCAGGAATATAGAGTGAGACTCTGTCTCAAAACAAAACAAAACACCCAAATAGATTAGATAGATAGATAGATAGATAGATAGATAGATAGATAGATAGATAGATAGATGGAAAGAGAGAGAGAGAGAGATAGACTGTTTCATAAAATTACCAAGGAATTTTATTATTCTCTCTTTTCTTACTCTCATTGGACTCCAACCCATGACCCAGAATGAAACTATCAAAATCTCCTAAAAGTCACTAATAAAATCCCAGAAGCTCCTTTCATTAATTCATCAATGGTTCCCTTTGTCCCCCAGGCAAAGCTCAATGTCCCCAACATGACTGATTCCAAACCATCTGGCCTCTTATTGCCTCCTCAGCCTTTGACCCTTCATATCCTGTGGCACTCAGGGGCTTATCCAAATGCACTACTAACTGTGTTTCAACATTCACAGCTTTAGAAACAGCCAGTGCGGGGTCTGAAGAGACGGCTCTGTGGTTAAGATCACTGGGTGTTCTGGCAAAGACCCAGGTTCAGTTCTAGGCACCAACAAGGTGGCTCACAGCCATTTGTGACTCCAGTCCCAGGAGCTCTCATGCCCTCTTCCGGCTTTTGCCTGTGCTTCACACACATAGTACACAGACAGACATTCAAGCAGAACAAACACTCTTACAAATAAAATAAAAATAAAGTTAAAAAGGAAAAAAAGTCAGTGTTTACCTTGTGTCTACCTTGTGTCTGTTCCCAGGCACATGGGTTCACCAGAGTATGAGGTTTTCATATTCTGTCTTTCCCCACCACACATATACCACCTGTATATTCAGACATGAGTAGTGAGTATCCAGGCTGCAAGATTGAAGCCACATGGGTTCTAGAGGGTTTTTTGTTTTGTTTTGTTTTGCAGGAGAGGTATGCAGGAAAGCTGCTTGTCCATCTTGGGCTTTATTTGCCATCTCTGAGACATGGGGGAGCCTGCTTACTAGGGCAGCATGTCATCCAATGCCCCAAAGTCTACAAAAGTATACTCCCTTCACTTTTCCATGTTCACCTTGTTGCCATTTCCTCTCCAAATTTCTATGCAGATATCTCCAGATATCTTCCTTTTCACCACAGGGTTCATATGTCACTGAATTCACTCATCATATTCCATTAAAATGTCTCAGCTACAGCTCTTGTGTGTATAGACTTTAGACCTCAAAAGAGCCTCATAAGGACTAAGCTTTCCTTGTCTCTAGCCATGTCTCCAATGTCAGCACGGCATGTGCCATAGAACATATGCTGAGCCAGAATTTGAGAGCGAATGAACAAAAAGGAACTTAGTTTTAGCCACTGTAATTGCCAATATGATTTTCCTTATTTATTTGTGTTTCTTTTATTATTTTATTTTAGGTATATAAGTACTTTGCCTGCATGCATGTCTGTGTACTATATGTGTGCCTGGTGTCCTCAGAGGCCAGAAGAGGACATGGGGTTCGCTGGAACTGGAGTAAAGACAGTTCTGAGCCACCATGTGGGTACTGAGAATCAAGACTCTGGTCCTCTGGAAGAACAGCCAGTGCTCTTAACTGCAGAGCCATCTCATTAGCCTGGATTTCCTTTTTAGACAAAAAACTTCCTTTCAGGGAGATTTGAGAAACTCCATAGGCAAATGAACCAACAGATAAACCATAAATAAAAATATCATTCACAGCAGAACAATTCACTCTCTACAAAAAACCGCTGAAAACTATGCCAATCAATTTACAGGAAATCAGATAATGCTCTCAAGCAATCAGCTGAAGTCAGTCAATCTGATGAACACTGGCTCCCAATATCCAGATGTGAATAATAACTCACAGTTTCTTCATTTTTTGTTCCCAATTCCACGTGGAAACCCCAGGTCGCTCATAGAGGATGTCTGCTAGCATACATCCCAGTCCCCAGCAGGAGCCTCTGATGACACTACCCAGAAGAAGTCTATTCTCTCTATTTAGATTGCTTTTCTATTTCTCTGTCTGCCTTTTCCTCTCTGCCAAAATGCAAGTGATAGTGGCCAACTCCCTTGTTGCAAGATATGAACAGAGAGGTACAGATGCAGTCTGGTGGCTTCTGGGGGACAAAACCAGCACCGCCAGGGAAGTTATTTAAGATGTGAAGTCTCAAATTCTAATCCAGACTTGCTGAGTCTGAAATCCTGGGGCTTCCATCCAGAAAGCTGCTTGACAACACTTTAAGAACCTCAACAAGGAATGTAACCAGGTCTGACTTACTTTGTGTCTCACAGGCATTTTAATCTTTTGGGATGTATTTGTAAGTGGAAACGGGAGGTTTTTTCCTTGCAAGCGCCAGACAAGCCCCAGCTGAACAGTAGGGAAGGCACATGGTCTCCTCTGGGATCTATGCCTTGTGCTTAACACAACCCTCTCTGAAACAAGCTGCTTTTCTCCCTTCCCTGTGCCACCTGGTATTATGATCTGTTAGAAGACAAACACCAGTTTGGGCTGTACCTAGTAACTAACTGTTCCCAAGAACCAGCCAAATTATCCCTATGACACAGCTTCATCACTGGAGGCTGCTTTCCATTTTTAGAGATTTCTAATCAGTGGTCTGGTGTGTGGAAGATGGATGATCCCACGGGGAATCTTAGTCTATAGAAACCAGAGATTCTAACCACAGAGTCATGATAGAAGTTTCTAGTGCTTACTGACTTTCCTTGGGCTCAATTTTGTAATTTCCAGCACTTGGGCTGAAATTTGCTATATAAGCCAGGCATGATGGTACAAGTCTTTATTCCCAACACTTGAGAGGCAGAGGTAAGGAGCTATCTTTCAGTCTGAGGTCAGTCTGTTCTACATAGTGAGTTTTAGAACAGCCAGAGCTGCAGAGTAAAGCCCTATCTCAAAAGAGAAAGAAAGAGAGAAAGAGAGAGAGAGAGAGAGAAAGAAAGAAAGAAAGAAAGAAAGGAAGGAAGGAAGGAAGGAAGGAAGGAAGGAAGGAAGGAAGGAAGGAAGGAAAGAAAGAAAAAGGAAGGAAGGAAGAGAAAAAGAGAAAGAAAGATATGTTTGCTGTGACAAAAACCTCAGCAATCTGAAACACAATAGGCTAGGACGTGGGGGTAATACTTTTGGTGAAGAACATTTAACCTCTGCATTAAAACTCCATTGCTTAAATGCTTCACTAAATAAATTACTTTTCCAGAAGCATGTCAGTCATTTCATTCTCCATGCTCCTTGAGACCAGGGATAGATCTATCAGCTAAGTACTCTAAGTCTAAAGTAATCTCAGGGTCCCACTTTATTAATTTTTTTAAAAGAGGAAAATTGGGTACAGATACAAAAGAAATGAAGAAAAAGCACAACAGAATATAAAACTGTGAACACTGAGAAATATTGCTAACATCATAAGCTGCAGGGAAGCTAATGTAAAAATAAATGAAATACAAAAGCAAATGTGCATTAAGCCCTGAGATATTGCAGTAACATTTCCATCCTGTAGTGTTAGCCATGCAGAGTGTGACAAGGGTGTTGTAACATGAAAAACCAGATTAGACAGCTTTCTTCTTCCGTGATTAATAGAATTTTTAAATTGACTGTATAAAAAGTTCTTTCAGCATCTCACCCTTTATGTATGATGTTATAAAAATTGTTTGGATGGTGATCACATTTAGGAATTTTTCTTCGGATTTTTCTTCCATGAGATTAGTTTTAAAGCTCCTCCAGTGGGCTGGTTTGAGGTTGTGTGGCTTTTAAAGATGGGGCTCCTCCTGACACATTCTCTCTCTCTCTCTCTCTCTCTCTCTCTCTCTCTCTCTCTCTCTGTCTCTCTCTCTCATACACAAATACACACTAGAAAAAAGACAGCGTCTTCAACAAATAGTGCTGATCAAACTGGACAGCTGCTAGAAGGAAGCAAATAAATCCATATTTACCACCCTGACTAAATGGATTAAAGACCTCAACATAACCTCAGACACACTGAACCTGATAGAAGAGAAAGTGGAGAATAACCTTGAACTCATTCGCATAAAAAAAACCTTTTTAAACATAACCCTGCTAGCAAAAGTGGTAATATCGACAATTAATGCATGGGACTAGATGAACTGAAATCCTTCTGCAAGACAAAGGACACTGTCATTCAGACAAAATGACAGCCTAAAGAATGGGAAAAGATTTTTGTCAACTCCACATCCTATAGAGGAGTAATATTCAAAATATATAAAGCACTCCAAAAAACTAGATATCAAAAAAACAAATAACCCAAATTTTAAAAATGGGATACATGTAATGAGAACAGGGACTGTCTCTGATATGAACTGATTGGCCTGCTCTCTGCTCACCTCCCCCTGAGGGGGGAGCAGCCTTACCAGGCCACAGAGGAAGACAATGCAGCTATTCCTGATGAGAACTGATAGAATAGGATCAGAAGGAAGGAGATGAAGGCTTCCTTTATCAGTGGACTTGAGGAGGAGCATGGGTTGAGAAGGGGAAGGGAAGGTGGGATTGGGAGGGGAGAAAGAAGGGAACTAGTGGGGGGATGCAAAGTGAATAAACTGTAATTAATTAAAAAGAAAAGAAAAAAAAAGGATACATACCTAAACAGAGAATTCTCAAAAGAGAAAATTCAATGGCTCAGAAACACTGAAAGATCAACATCCTTAGTCATCGGTGAAATGCAAATCAAAACTACTTTAAGATTTTATCTTACACCTGTCAGAATGGCTAAGGTTCTTAAAACAAGTGACGGCTCGTGATGGTGAGGGTGTGGAGGAAGGGGAACACTTCTCCGTTGCTGGTGGCAGTGCAAAGTTGTACAACCACTATAGAAATCAGTGTGGCAATTCCTAAGAAAGATAAGAACCCTTCTTCCTCAAGATCCAGCCATACCACTCTTGGGCATATATCAAAAGGTCACTTCATGCTACCACAGAGACTTGCTCAGCCATGTTCTTTACTGCTCTATTCATAACAGCCAGGAACTGGAAACATAGATGTCCTTTAATAGAAAATAGATAAAGAAAATGTAGTATATTTACACAATGGAGCATTACTCAACCATTTCTTAATTATGAAATTTGCAAATAAATAAATGGAACTAAAAAAAATCAGCCTCAGTGGGGTAACCCAGACCTAGAAAGACAAATATATTTATTAGCTTATATGTGTATGTTAGCATTAAGTCAATGGTAACCAAGGTACAATCCGTAGAACCACAGAGGTTAGGTACAGAGTAAGGGACTGGGGAGGTGGGTGACAGATAGGTCTCCCTAGGAACAGGAGATAGCATAGATATTTATAGATGGATGATGTGGGAGCTAGAAGTGGGAGGATCAAATGGAAAGGAGAAGGAAAGAGGATGGGGGATAAAGTAGGAAATGTGGGAAAAGACAGATAAAATTAAGGGCCACTTGAGAGGCAATTTGGAAACCTAATGCAGTAGCTTCCCAAAATATATACATAAATGAAAGCTGTCTAAATGAAATTGCTAAATAATAGGTCAGCAGAGTCCCAAGTGACCATCACTTGTCACCAAATGAAGTTTCCAGAACCAGGATTGGGTTATATCTAAGTTGTTGGCCAAAGGGGTCCTATGGAAACCTGCAAGCAACCAAGACTGTTGCAAAACTATGGGTTGCTCTCCACAAACTGATAGCAAGGCCCCATTGCTGAAGACAATACCTACACAACTAATTGAAGTCAAACTGGTGCCTACAAAGATCCTTCACTTCTACCTGATAGTGATTTGGGTACAGAAAGTACTCTTTTTTCCTTTCTTCCTTCCTTCCTTCCTTTGATATATACTACCAAAGGAGAAACATAAACACTACCCAACCACAAAACCTTTGATCTACAATGATGTCCTGCCTGCAAGATGTGCTACTGCAACAGTGGCACAAAGTTTGTCAGAGTGACCAACCAATACCTGATTCAACTGAAGTCCCATTCTGCAAGATGGAACCCAGAGTTAACACTGCTTAGGTGACTAAGAGCATGAGACTAAATAGTCCAAGGACCTAGGGTAAAACCGCATACTACTGTTAAAAAAAAGCAATAAAATGATTCCTAATAACATTCTGCTATACTCAAGGATCAGTGCCTTGCTCAGCGACCATCAGAGAAGCTTCCTCCTGCAGCAAATGGGAACAAATACAGAGACCCACAACCAGACATTATGCTCAAAGTGAGAGATCTTGAAGCATTCAGCCCTAAATTCCTCTTCTCAGGGCTCAAGGAACCCCATAGAACAGTTCCCTTTGCATATACATTATGGCTGCAAGTTTAGTGGTGTTTGTTTGTTTGTTTGTTTGTTTTACAGGATTCCCGAGTATCTGAATGAGTATTTCTTGTGCCTTCTCTTGGACTTCTTTTCTGTTTTTGTTTTGTTTTGGTTTGGTTTGGTTCAATTTCAATGTGTCAGATTTTGTTTAATCTACTTATATTATACTATTATATTTTATTAGTATCCCTTGGACACCTATTTGTTTTCTAATGAAAGACAGAAAGGGGATGTATTCAAATGGGAAAGAAGGGAGGAGCTGGGATAGATGGAGGGAAAACCATAATCAGGATATATTATGTGGGAAAATTAAAAAAAACATCCTGTTTTCAATAAAAGGGGGAGAAAGATGGTACTTTTCCTCAGAGTTAGGGTACCAACTACCAAACAGACCCACTCATTTTACAGTGACATTTCTAGCTGCATTTTTATGTCTGTAGACCCTGAAAGTATGACTGAGGGAGGGGGGAGATGGTGAGGAGATCCTGGAAGCCTTTCTCCATGAAGAGAGTCCTAGTTCCATGTGAACCCAGTTTCATCCCTGTGGTCCTCTCAGAGGTCTACAGCTGCATGATGCCCAAACATGAGAGAAGGAAGATCTTTTGAAAGGGATGTTGTAGAAGAAGGAGGCTACATGCTTGGCACACCTGAGTTTCACAGTAAGTGACCAATGAGCACTTCCAGAACCTGAGCAGGCAATGTCCCTGCAGCTGCCTTGCTTGGACATAACCTTTGAGCCACCTTTCTTGGCACCACTATGACTTCTGTCAGGTGGAGGGAGGTTGGATCTGTATGTTTAGGTAACAAGGGAGGTGAGGGAGTGAACAGAAGGAGTGCTGTAGAGAAAATGAAAACAGTGGTGATTGAGGACTGGTGTGTGGGGATAGGTGGATAGATGGAGAATGAATTAGGCCAGAGGGTTTGCATAGCTTTTTGAGCTAATTTCCAATGCAAAGCACAAACAGCAGCCAAGCAAACTGGCCATAAATGATTAACTTCTAGAAAAGAGATCTTCAACAAACATGGGCACAACGAACAGGAAGAGCCTAAGACAGCACTGGGCACACTAAGAGCCCTGACTTTCGGGTGCCAGAGCCTCAAGGACTGAAAGGGAATTACACTCCTTTACCAGGACAGGATTTTCCTGGGTCCAGGATGTGGATCTCAAAGGCTGATCTCACCCCAGCTTTGAAAATGTGGCAGATTCCAAAATTGGAATGCAAAAACAAACAAACAAAAAAACAAACAAAAAAAAAAACAGACAAAATGAAGAGAACACAATGGAAGGTGCCATGTGACGACATGTTTCTCAGCTGGTCTTCAGGCACCATAAATGATTCAAAGCAGCTTTTAATTGGAAGGGCTGATTGAGCTACAGAATGCAGATGCACAGCACATTAACCCCAGTCCCCCGCTTCCAAGAAGCTTTGTATCACAAATACATTTTCAAATTGGAGAATAGACCCTTTCCCCGGGGAGTTCTCATTTCACCCAGACAAAGCTCAGCCAGGACTTTAACAAATAAAACGCAAGTAAAAATGGAGAAAATTAATTAGAAGCAAAGATCAGAATTTCTTTTCGTTAAAGAAAAAGTTCTCCCCCAAAGTAGCCTTGAAGCATGCTAATTTGCTCAAATTAAAATGCAGTTCGCCACATGTTTTCTTTCGGTGACCTTGCAACCCTAAAATTAATGAACTGGTCAGCCCAGAGATTATGGCTTAAAAGGCATTTTCCCCTCCAAAGTGGAAGGTCAAAATTACATTAGAAAGCATGTGTCTGATCCACAGCTGTAAAATCTTCTTCCCTTAGGATGTAGGACGTGAGTAACCAAACCAGGAACCTGTACCTTGTGTGGTTGCTAATTTCTTTAGGTCAAGCATCAAGTGTATGATTCTGGAAATATGTAGAATAATTATTCCAGTTTTACTTTACACTGTGTTCATACGGTTACAAACTCAGGGTCCTGTTAAAGAGCACCCTCCTTACCCTCTCAAAAACAAGGTCTCGTATAGTCCACCCACCTCAAACTCATGGCCCTGAACTCCTGACTTTCTTCCTGAGTGCTCCAGTTAGATCCCCAGCATCACAGAAACCCACATGGTAGCGCAGTGGACAATTGCTCTAGTTCTTTTAAAAATGCATTTAATGTTACCTGGTTGAGATGGAAAAAAACTAGAACCTTGATCTCACCTTCAGATAAAATAAGGACTGCTATGTAGCTCAGGGCATAACACTTGCCTGGTAACAACAAACCGTTGCATTTATATTTACATAGATATGCAAGCTTTTCCTTCTATTTTTCTTTTGCCTTGCTAGGGATGGAGATTTCACACAAGTTCTCTACCTTGCTCTACTGTACACATCTAGTCCTATATGCAAATTTTCCTGGATAGTTTTATGTCACTTAACACAGGCTAAAGTCATCTGAGAGGAGGGAACCTCAATTAAGAAAATGCTTCCATAAGATTAGGCTATAGGCAAACACGTAGAACATTTTCTTAATTAGTGATCGATAGGGAAGTGCTCAGTCCACTGTGGGTGGTGCCATTCCTAGGTTAGTGGTCCTGGTTCTATAAGGAAACAGCCTGAACCAGCCAGGGAAAACAAGCCAGTAAGCAGCATCAGCTCCTACCTCCAGGTTCCTGCCCTGTTTGAGTTTCTGTCCTGACTTCCTCTAGTGATGAACTATGATCTGGAAGTGTGAGCCAAATAAACCCTTTCCTCCCCAACTAAGACACAAATATTTCTTTTTTTAAATGTTTATTTTTTAGGAGTATATTACTTGTGGGTATGTATGTATAACATGACCTTGTGCTTGCAGAGGCCAGAAGAGCTATCAGATCCCCTGGAACTTCAGTTACAGACAATTGTGGGCTACTATGTAGGGTCTGAAAACTAGACTTGGGTTCTCTGGAAGAGCAGTCAGTGCTCCTAACCACAGAGTGTTGTAGAATGATCTGGTACTATGTATTCTAATGCTGATTACTGGCCCCCAGGATCTGGTTGCTCCCAGGGTATGCCTATGTCCTCATATATACCAGTCTCTGTTGGGTAAACCTTCCTCTACCTAATTTAAAGTTGATTGGTTAATAAAGTTGCTGAAACCTGTAACTGGGCAGAAGAGAAGTAGGCAGAGCTTAGGTTTCCTGACTTGGGGTCTGAGAAGGAGCATGAGGCCGTGTTGGAAAAGAAGGGAGAGAGGAAGCAGAAGACGTACCAGGAGGCTAGGAAGCTGGAGAGAAGGAAGTCGCTATGGGGCAATATGGACCACAAGCACGTGGCCATGAAGGCTGGCTTGACGGACCAGAAGCACCCCAGGCAGGAACTACTAAGGCAACTTGGGTGTAGCTGGGAAACAGCAAAAAAAGCTTAGAAGGTTGATACCTGTCCAGTTATTTTGCCTTAAAGCTTTTTATAAATCCAAGAGGTCTTTTTGTCAATTAGTTCAGAACTAGCAGGGGTAAAGAAGCCCCCAGTGTCTAATATCTTCCACATCAACGGAGCCACCTCTCCTATTCCTGAAAATATTTTTTTAGACAAACTTAGAAGCAGAATTCCCTGATCTAAAGAACTGTGGTAATCTGTTTTTCTAAGCACTGAAAAGCTGTGCTCTGATCAATATGGTGTATCTTCCTATTTCATACCCTTGTCCTCTACTTACAAACCATTGTTATGACTTTCACTCCTCTGATACTCCCAAGGTTAAGCATCATTTCAAGCATTTATAAGAACAGCTCTAGTTCAAAAAGTCCCTTTTCCATGTGATAGTTTCTAACGCCCAAAAATTTTCAAGGAAAACATCTGCATTTCTGATCTCTTGTATGTCATAGGGCCTTCTTTGGAATCAAGTTTCCATGGAAACAACTTATGAATCTTCTGATTCAAACAGAACCAGTACAATGAATATTATATCGCCATATCATTGTATGAGAAGGGACAAAATGCCAAGAACTAGTGGCTGAATCATCAGGAGCACATTTCTGCCACCACTTCCTGTTTATTCCGGTATGTCTAAAAAATTAGATTCCAAGTGCTCCCATTGCCTTTGGGAGCACTTGGAGGAGTTGGCAAGTTTTCAAAACTCCAGAACTACCTGATTCTCAGATGTCTTATTTTCTCTACAGGGATCTGAGCTGGCTTCACAGAAGTTAGGAAGTGTCCTGGAAGCCCCACAAACAGGTGTTTACCACAGAGAACATGCCCGTAACAAATCACTACCAAGCAGAGTGAACTCTTATTAAGAGTTTAGGGGCTGGGGATATAGCTCTGTGAGTAAAATTCTTGTTACAAGAACATGAGGACCTGAGTTTGGATCTCCAGAACCCACATAAAAGGTGAGCATAGCAATACATGCTTGCAGTGCCAGCCCTGGGGGAGCAGAGGCAGTAGGATCTCTGGGGACTTACTAGTCACCAGTGTAGTTAAAATGCTCTCTCTGAGTTTAGCAAGAGACATTGTTTCAAAGATACTGTGGTGAGCAATTGAGGACTAAGTCTTAATGTCAATCTGTGGGAGAACACACTTGCACATAGACATGGTTGCATATAACACACACACACACACACACACACACACACACACACACACACACACACGAGTGCATAGCTTGCCCCAAATCCCAGGACTAGGAAAAAAGGAGTAGGAAGAGCAGGCATTCAAGGTCTTCCTTAGCTGCATAGCCTGGGCTACATGAGACCATGTCTCAAAAAGGAGAGAAAGAGAAAGAAGAGGAGGGAAGAGAGAATAAGAAAAGAGGGAAAGGACAGGAGAGGGGAGGAGAGTACAGGGGAAGGGAAGGGATGATAGGGGAGAGGAGGGGAAGACAAGGGAGTAGAGGGGAGGATAAAGAAAGGGAAAGAAAGGGGAAAGGACAGGAGGAGAGCAAGATGACCTAGCAAGTAAGGCACTTGTTGCCAAGACAAACTACCTGAGGCCAATTCCAGGAGAAAAATGCCACTTGTCCTCTGATTTCCATGTTTGTCCTGGCATGAACTCACCCGAATTCGCAAACCTCATGCATGAACACACATACACACCATATGCACACACATAGTAAGTGTAAGGATTTTTTAGAGAAGAGTGTGTGTGTACACTTCTCAAGAGAGAGCCAAGTTTGTCTTTACAATAGTTCTGAATGTGATTTTTGGTGGCCTCTGAAGTTACATCTCAGGGGTTGCTAAGGAAATTAGGGTGTGGTGGTAAATGAAATCATGGGGTGCACCCACAGGTCACGAGAGATTTAAGATATGCTTTTACTGTAATCAAATAATTTAGTCTTGTTTGTGAGATTCCCAGAAAATTGCAGGTTTTCAGCTGAGAATGAACTATAGCCTTACTGGAAGGTCACACTTAGAGCAAGCACAGTTCATTGCTATTTTCACATTCCTGTGTGAACTATCTCCGCATGAAAGGCACACTGTTTCCATGCAGGTGATCTCACAGCAAGAAAGACATGGTGACTCAAAATAGCAACCTAAGCAAAGGCACAGAGGGAGGGGAAGAGTGATGCTAAGGAAGTAAGAGGCTGATGCTAGAACCACAGGCTCCATAGAAGCCAGCATGAGGTGTCTGAACCAGTGAGCTGGTCTGCTTTCAGGGTGTTTAAACAGATTTATTCTTATTTAAGTGTGTGTGTGTGTGTGTACACGGGCATGCGTGCTATGGTTGTGTAGCTGCCTGTGGAGGACAGAAGAAGGTGTCAGATTCCTGTAGGTGGTTGGGACATGCCCAACAGGAGAGGGGAACCAAACTCCAGTCACTTACAAGAGCAGTCCTCACTCTTAACCAATGAGTCATTTCTCCAGTCCCTGTGGACCTTGCTAAGGAGTTTGCCCATTGTCCTACAGGAAAAAGGGAGCCATCCACAGAATTTCATAAGTGCAGGAGAGGATGTGTGGGCCATCCATCACTCTTTGTCAATGACATCTCCTGACACAAAAAGGCTAGCATGAAGGAGGACAGGAAATAGTGTGTAAAATATCTAAGTTCATTGTGGACAGAGCCAGACAGAGGAGTGAATTACGATAATATTTACAAAGTCTAGTGCTCCGACAGTCGTGTAACACTGAGACAGGATAGAAAAACAGGACAAGTAAGGGGACATAAAGAAAAAGGAGCCTCATTTAGGAGTCTTGTTGAAATCTCTCTCACCAACCAAGAGTCAAGGCTTCTAAACCAACTCCCCAAGTGCTGGCATTACAAGCATGTATTGCTACATTCAGTTTTTGTATGAGTTCTAGAGATCCAAACTTGGGTCTCACACTTGGCTAGCAAGAACTTCACCCACTGAGCACACACAAGAATACACATGTATGCATATGCCAATAAAAAGAAATCTTTTTTTAAGCTGATAAATCCACTGTCAAATGTTTGAATTAGGAAAAGGTAAATGCTGAACTCTTGGGTCCTACTCTTGGCTGTTTTTGCTGATTGGAACCATTTTGTGAGGCAAAAACTCAAAAGCATATCCCAGAAATCCAACAATTGCTATTGATCTCTCTAAATTTCCAGACCTTATTACAACAACAAGAACCAGGATGTAGAAATGCCAGTCAATTCAAACTCTAAAACTAGAGGAGTTGCAGCTTAGGAAACAGGTTCTAATAGTTTCTGTGTTCCAAAAAAGACTGTGCAGGTTAGTGCCTTTTAGTATAAACTGTTTAGGCTGTGCAGTCGTGGCCACTGTTGAACTTTAGAACATCTCCTCACTCTGGAAACCTAAGGTATCAGCAGTCATTCCCTGCAGTCCCACCCCAGCCTCTGGCAATGGTTCTTGGCTTTAATATGATTTATTATTATTGTGTAAGTATGCACGATATGGGGCAGGTGTGTGTACCAGGGCATACACGTTGTCAGAGCACAACTCTGTCCCTTTCTTTCTTCAGTTTTACATGGGTCACAGGAATCCACCTGCTTAGGTCCCCAGCCCTGCAATGAGGTGTCTCTACCTGCTGAGCCATCTCACTGACTTAACTTCTTGGATTTTGAGAGTAGGGATGTAAAGCTCTCACAGCACATCACTGCTGGCTGAGGCACGTGTGTTTCCACAATAAGTTACTTATCTCCTTCTCCTCACTGAATATTTTTATTCTTCAAAGTCATTGAGGCTGCCTAAAATCCATGAGTTTGCATCACAAGATTTATGTACCTCCTCCCCACCCCACCCCCAAGAAAAGCTCAGTTGGTTCTTGTTTAATTCAGTTTATCTGCCACAAAATGAGATGGAAAATGCCATGCACTATCAGGGAACAAAAAAACCAAGGAATCTTCTTAAAGACTAGATGGCTTTCTACTGGATTAACGTATGGGATTTGCTTTTTCAAGAAACAATGGGCTCTTGTCTAATTTTAGATTCGATAAAGCATTTCCTGGGATCGACGGGGACCCTGGCTTCTCTTGTTACTGAGAACACACACAGTGACAAGAGATTTTATGAAAAGAGAGAAGAAAAAAGAAAAGAAAGAATTGGTGGCTCGTGCTTTCTGTCATCACTGAGACAACCACATCAAGAAAGATGCCGCACGACGCCCGAGAGCTTCCTGAATGACAATCACCAGCTGAGCTCGGAGGCAGAGCACTTGCCTGGCAGCACATAAACTAGGTGTGTCGATGTATGCCTGCAGTTATAGACTGAAGAAATAGAGCCAGGAGAACCAGGAGTTCCAGGACATCCTCAGCTATGTAGTGAGTTCAAAGCTCACCTTAGAAACATGACTCTTAAAAAAAAAAGTTCATCAGAAGTACAAACATTTAAAAAGAATACGCATTTTATATTTTATACCCACATTGTGCTCCATGAACTCATATAGTAACCTAGTGACTGTGTAACCCCAGCATATTCCTGCAGAAAGGGACTCCCAGATACCACACGCCCATACATTTTTGGTCTAAGTAGCCCATTTGTTTTCAGTCTCTAATACTGTAAAGAATATCCTGCTGTGTGTATGTGGTCCATGTGCCAATTGCATCTTTAATCCCAGGGAGTTTGTCAGAATGGCAGAGCCTCAGCCCTGGGTCAGACCTACAGAATCCCACCTGTCTTTCACCAGAATGCTGAGTTGATTCTAAAATCTAGGCGGTGGGGCTGTTAACTAAACTCCATTATTACTGTCTAGTCTTGGCAGTCACTCAAATGATCCCAAACAGATCTTAAATATTTTGGGAATCTAAATCTTATTGTTTAAATATTTTATGTATTTTGGGTGTGCATCTGTGTGCAACTATGTGTGTTGGTGTGTCAGGTGTCCTCTTTAATCTCTCTGCACCTTATTTTTTTATACAGGATCCATGCCTGCAGTGAGCTCACTGGTGCAATTAAACTGGCTACACCCTCCTTAGCACTGGGATTGCTTGACCTATCTTCCACATGGGTGCCAAGCAAGGCTTCAGGTCCATCCTCACAGTCCTCCTACCCCCTCCATCTCCTTTTGAGAAATTTTGGAGATAATAGAAGGTGATAATGCCCCACCCAGGTTGGATTCCTACCAACCACAGAAAGGTAAGTGCCCACCATGGGACAGCTTTCATTAAAATCACGGCTTTCTCTTGTAAAAGGAGCTCATGATCACCTCAGAAAACCAAGGAACTACTGGGAAGAAACTAAAATCACTGGAATTCCCACCTGAATAGTCAACATGCACGTATTGAGTGCTGTTTCCAATTATAATCACTTTATAAAACTAGGGCATAAAATAGAGATAATCTGTGTCTTTTTTCCATACAGTATTACTTTCAGGACCCTAAAACTTTTCAATATGGTTTTTTTTTTTTTTTTACTTTATTTTCATTTTTGTTTGAGTCAGAGTCTAGTGTACCAGGCTAGCCTTGTCCCCCGATCCCACTTCCACCTCCCAAATGCTGAGATTACGGGTGAACACCATACCGTTCAATATAATTATAATGGCTTTATCTTCTCATGCATCAAAACCATGTTTTCCTCAAGCGCTCTCATTTTTCTGCCTCAGCCTTCCTAGTGTGGGGTTACAAGCCTGTACTACCACACTTGGCTAAGATCTTTTCACCCCTTAGAAAAACATACCTAACATTTGTGCATATGTCACCGCACCAGGCCCATTTTGCCCAACACACAGAGCTCCCAACTAACAGAGATGATGAATTTTGTAGCAGTTTTCTTGCAAAGCAGCAAGTACAGTAACTAGAGTCTGTCTAACCAGCCACCCTGAGGAGGTGGAGGGGTTTGTATGAGATAAAGAAGCAGGGTATGCCCAGGGGTAATGAAGGGAAGCAGTCAGGGCTTGCCTTCACTCGCTCACCCTGCTCATGCTCACATGCCTTCTGGATTCCTCACACACTGCTCCAAGGGAGATCTCCTAACAGACACTTTTGTGGTCTAAGTGAAGGCTTCTCACAGTTTATGGCACTCTGTCTATCTCCTCTAAACGGCTACTTAGGCAGCCATTGCCACTGGCACCCGTATCAGAGGTGTTACAAACAGCAAAGCTAATGGGGTATTCATTACAGGACTTATGAAGTGGGTGATTCTAAGCAGCACCAGAGCAAATGCCACTGGAGGGTGCTCTCAGGCTTTGCCTTGGTTTTCTGCCAAATCTTCTCATGACTTTCTGATTGTCTCTGTAGATTTTCAGAAGTACGGTTACCAGGTCAAGCATCACAAAACTCTTGGTGTGGTTTGGTTTGGTGTTGGTGGTGATGTATTTTTAACTGAGGGTTTGTGATGTTCTAACTTGTGTATATACTAGTTACTGATTGAATAGGACTTTCATCTCAAAATGTCATCATTTCTTTGGGGTTAACATCAATGTATTATGTGGGTATCCCATGGGAACTGAGACAGGCCACGCCCACAGCACTAGTGCTTTGCTCTTGCCTTCTCTACCAGCAATTTTTTTGTTTTTTATACTTACTACTGTATCTGTGTATTTTGTCTATATGTATGTGAAGACACTATTTTCTTACCTAGTGCCCTTGAAGGTCACAAGATGGCATCAGATCCCTTAGACCTGGAGTTACAGGCAGTTGTTGAGCTACTATGCGTGTGCTGGAAATTGAACCTGGGTCTTCTGCAAGAGCAGTCAGTACTCTTAACCACCAAGCATCTCTCTTACCTCCTCATTTCTTTCTCTCTCTCTTTTTTTTTGTGTGTGTGTTTTTATGTTTTCTTTTGTTTCTGAGTTTAAATTGCTTTACTAGTTTCCTTTTCATCATATTCCCCTAAATATAAACTATATCCCTTAATGGAGCACTGAGGCCAATGCCCTGCCCCCTGAGCTCGAAGCTGCCCCATCATCAGGCTTCAGTTTTAACAGTGACCTCAGCCCTAGAAACAAGCTTCCTCACTATTACTTTAACCACTTTGGCCCCAGAGTAGAAATCACTTTCCAACCAGCAAGCAGCATCTCTGCTACTTTAAGATTTTCTTTTTAATTATGTAGTATGGGTAGGTGTGGGCTGGTGGGGTGGTAGCAGGGAGTCCAGCTGGACTTGCAGATAGTTGTGAGCAGTTCAGCATGGGTGCTGGGAATGAAACTCGGGTCCTCTGCAAGGCAAGAGCAGAGCATACTCTGAACCACTGAGCCTGCGCATCTCTGCCGCCTTCCTTCAGTTACTTAATGCAAATCATTAGAAGATAATAAAGACAGCACATTCAAGCCACCCACAAGCTGCCTGCATGGCTGTGCCATCCCAGGAAAGACAGTGAACTGTGCATAACATTTTTGTGTTACCCAAAGTCTCACTGCATTTTGCTGTGTAAAACAATGTCTTTCCTCCCAGTGTTTCTTGACATTTCTGGCTAGTGCTTATTAAAAAACTATTTAAACAGTATAGGCAGTCTATCTTTGCATCTGTTCAGGCAGGTTGAAATTGAGAAGGCCCAGTGTCCTGTATTTCCCTCTTTCATTTGACTCATTTGACTCACTCTTTAAATTTCTTAGTACACTTGCTCTTGAGAAAAACCCTGTAAAGATCTCAGGGAGTGCTAGGGGCTTGCCCCATGGTACCTGACAGAATCCATTTATGTCCTTAAATCATAGTGGTATCTGCTTCTCCTTGCATGAAATTCAGAGAATAAGCCCAGAGTTTAATCTCAGCACTCAGCTGAGGCAGAAGTATCTCTTTAAGATCAAGTCTAGCCTGGTCTACATAGCCAGTTTCAGGCCATCCAGGGCTGTACAGTGACAACCTGTCTCAATAAGTAGATGATAGATAGATAGATAGATAGATAGATAGATAGATAGATAGATAGATAGATAGAAAATAAGATAGAAAATAAGTAAATTCGGGAGAATAATGGCAATTGTCTCATAAGACTGATACAACAGTTAAATGAGACTAGTTATTAAAAGTTTTTGACACAATGCCTGGCACAAAACAAAAACTAAATAAGTGTCATCTTACAAATCAGACATCCTTACTCCTAATCCTTCTGCCCCTGTAGATGATCCCACGTGACTCCTGCTTGCTGAGAAGATCATTACTCCACTCACCATCATGTTTTTCCTGGACCCTGGCTGCCTCATCCTCACCTCTTATTTCTATCTCAAGGAAAGAATTTCCTCATTGCCAAGACTACCCTGGCTTTTAGATATTTCTTTTTCCTTCTCCCCTTTCTTGCTGTGTTCTTCCTTTCCTCCTCTTCAACTCTCCTCCTTCCCTCTTCCACTGTGTTCCTCCTTCCCTTCTTCCTTCTTTTGTCCTTCCCTCCCTCTGGCTTAGAACCAGAGTTCTTCAGTTCTTCTCTCTCTTAGGTGAGTATGTTTTTCCCTGGAAGACACTCTCTGTTTCTCTGTTTTTGTTGTGAGGAGTTCTTTTCTGCCCTGTTGCAATAATAATAATAATAATAATAATAATAAAATAAAAATTTAAAAAAATCAACCTTAAACCTTGTGATTCCATTGTCTGTTGCTACTACATAGTAAACTATTCCAGGACTTAGTGGCTTACAATAATGAAGCACTTTTCTCTCACGGCTCCTGTTAGTACTGTTAGCCCTGGTGGCTCCAGAGAGCTATGGGGAAGAAAATTAAAACCACTGGAATTTCCACATACAAGACCTAATACATTGCTACAGACACAGAGATAATCTGCATCTTTTTTTTTTTTTTTTCACATATTGTTAGTACTTTGAATCCCCTGGTCCAGGTTCTGCCTTCTGGTCACACTTGATCACACATGGTGCTCATTCTACAGAGATGTGGACAACTGCAAGAGCTCCAAAAGGCAACGTATCAGTTATTTTGTTGCTATGATAAAACACCAGTACCAAAAGTAATTTATGGAATTGCTTATTTGGCCTTCCAATTCCAGAGGGATGGCAGTCCATCAGGGCAGGGATGACATGGCAATCTGAGAGGCCAAATCTCTACCCACAAGTAGGAGGGAAAGGGACAGGGACAGGAACAGGGAGAAGAAGAGAGAGGGGAGAAAGGGGAAAGGGGAGAGGGGAGAGGAGAAGAGAGGAGAGGGAAAAAGAGAGAGAGAGAGGGAGGAGAGGGAGAGAACAAACTCCTCCAGTGACATACATCCTCCAGCAAGGCTCTACTTCCTGAAGGTTCCACATCCCCAAACAGCACCAAAAACCTGGGACCAAGTGTTCAAGAACCTGAGCCTAGGGGGGACATCTTTGGTTCAAACTACCACAGGCCTCTCTAGCAGCCCTTACTTCCGTTCCTCATGTGTTATCAGTTGTAGGGTTCTGCCCATGTTGCCCAAAGCCCTCATGACAACCTGAAGTCATTAATGAATGTCTTTGAGTGCTGTCTCTTTTCTGACTGAAGGAGAGCTGCCGTCTATGAATGCGCAAGACAATAGCAATGCTTAGATCCACCCAAGCATCCCAGTGATAAGCATTAGTGAATGAAGAAGGTGGTTTCAAGATGAAAAGTCTCATTAAGCCATTTTTTAACTATAAAATGATGTCTTCACAGAAGTTTATGAGTTCTATAGGATAAAATACAAACACCCCAAGTCACGAGAAATCCTTGAAATACATGTAGCCTATCATAGACATATTCCTGGGTTTCCACCAGACAAAATGACTGCTCTTGCACAAACAAGATGGCCTCATATTATAAAAGGTCAAACACAGTATTAGATTCCAACAGAATGAGAAGTTGAGGCAGAGGGATTGTGAGTTCAAGGCTAGTTTGAGAGATATAGCAAGATAATATCTCAAACAAATAAGCAAGAGCTTTCAAAATGTTTCAGTGGGTAAAAAGCCAGTTATGAGTGACCATGAATCAGTCATGATGCAATGTTCATAATGCAGTCATGATAGCGAGTGGCTTACCAGTATAAAAGAAAAAAATGAAAGAAGTAGAGAGACTGAAACTCATGTACAAGATGAAGCCTCCACATTGTTGTAGAAATCTCAAAGAGTGGAGGTTGAGTTCCGAATGACAAGCTTTTATCTCAAGAATTCTACACGGTATAACATATTTGTCTACATTGTACACAAGAAGGTATCTTGAATAATTGCCTAAGGCCACTGGGAGTGGAGCTGAATTTGAACCAAAGTTCATCTTGGTCTAAAGATTGTTAAATTCTTTCAATGCACTGTGTACATTCCATTTTTATTGTTAAAGCCAAACAGAAGTAGATCAAATTATAATCTTTATATCATCTAGTAAATGTTAGGCCCAAAGGGTAAATATAAGGAATTGTTGAAATGCCCAAGGAGGGGAGGAAATCAGACCCTAGAAGCCCTCAGCCTCATCAATCTCATTGTCATGCCATTAATTTCTGGACATGTTCAATACAAATATGATTTTATAGGAACACAAAGGGCTTCAGAAAGGAAACTACATAATTGAAACTCAGAAGCTCCTAGCCAGAAGCAAACTAACCAAGTGTTTTACTCAACTTAACTCTTTCCTTGGAAAACACATTCAAAAGTGTTAAATGGCTTACCTCATTTCAAAGTCTAAGCCAGGTCACTCAGAACTGTCAGCCCTTGGCATCACATAGAATGTAGTTCCATTTCTCCGTCCCCAAACTGTATCTTGGCTTAGATCAACACCAAGTCAACCCATTTTGCTTAGGCATCTCATCCTGTTTGGCAGTCCTTGCACCCATGCCCTGATTTTGCAGATGTCCAGCTGCCTCCCGGTCCAGGAACAGCCTCTTTATAGGAATAATTAATGTCAGTCACTTTGTATAAACAACTGCTCAAATCTTGCCAGAACCCATCTTCCTAATGGGACTATTCCCGAGATGCCCTTTAAAAACTGGAAGGCTAGGTGCTTGCTGCCAAGAAGGAAGTCCCTGGAATGGTCCAAGCTTCTTCGGTGAAGTGGGGTTTGACACTGGCGTGCTTTGCATCTCCCAGACTCATGCTTCTGCAAGGAGGTGGCTAGAGGAGGGTGCTCGGAAAATTGGGAAACTGCTTCCTTCTTTACACGGCTTACTTCAGGAATAATTGATAGAGGCTCATCATCATTACTAAACATTGTGTTAAGCATCCTTGACGACACCAGCTTTCTAAAACGGGGGCTATTAAGGCAAGTGGCAGTGTAGGGCTTCATAAATTATGAATTACTAGTCATGGATGAATACAGATAACCTGTAATCAGGAGACAGATGGTGATTAGAAGCAGCTCTTCTTTTGATTCAATTAAACACCTGAGGAAATCGGTTTTGATTTGGATTTGTGTTTGAATGCTACAGCATCCTTTAAAGCAGGAAACATTGACAGCCCCATGCATAAAACATCCCTGACATATTTGTAGGAGAGCTTTCTCTGCTATGGATCAAAATCAGTAAATTAAAAGAAAATGCCCTATCACAGATTACTGCTGGCAATAATCGTCATTGATTAGCTAGGAAGGGAGGATGGCACAGAAAGCTTAAATTTCAAAATCTTATCTTTCCCCACCATTGGGGAAGTCTCTGCTTTAACCAGTTTAACCACCTTGGAAACCTAAGATCAGGAGGCTGGTCAGTAGCTGCCCAGAGAACAGGATCATGCTGACACAGAGCTCCTCATTTTCCGTGATAGAAATTATTCTTGGCTGGTGAAATGAGCCAATTCAAGACTCAGACTCGTCAAAGTATTTAAATGCAGGTTTGTTGGGAGCAGCTCTTAGCTGGTTCAACAGTTCCAAGGAATGGGACCAGGGAATCCACCATGCAGGGGGAGACAGAAAAGCAGGGGGAGAGAAAAACCTCTGTGCGCGGAGAGATGGGGGGTGGGGTGGGGACGAAAAAGTCTGGATTATATTCTATAGTGAAGCCCAGCCCTTGGGCTGGAGAGTTCAGGGTAGAGGGCGGAGTATGCTAGCCACGCCTTGTACAGGTAGGGACTGAGGGATTCTGGGAGAACTTGGAAGCCAGGTCTGCTTTGGTCAAAAAGGCACGTCAGCTGCTTGTCCCAGGTCTGAAGCCCAACATTCCAATACACTGTTCTCCGCCTACAGCTATGCTTCTCCAGGGTCCCAGAGGTATGTGGACAATGCAAGCAGCAGGGATAAAATGCAGAAAGTCCTCTGTACTGGGTCCTGTGCAGCTCCGCTGAGAAGTCAGACAAGAAGCAGTGTTTCCCTCCAACAAGACAGCTGTTTTAACAAAATCTAAGAAATGTAGTTAATTTCCCTGGCAAAAGGTATTGGATGGCAGCATATATCTTAAAGGAAGGTCAAGTTCATTGTTCCTAAAGACTGTCCAGAGTGTTGGGAGCCAAATTCCCTAATGATTTCTCTAAACGCAGCACTGAGATTGGCCAGCTACATTACTAGAGAGTGATGTACCTCTGGGCCTACAAAGATAAATAGTAATAATTTTGTTCACATTTGGCCATAGTGGTGCCCAACTGTGATCTCAGCACTCAAGGGCCAAGAAGAAGAATCAAGGGCCAGAGAGATAGCCACCTGGGCTACATGAGACTCTGTCTCAAAAATCACTCCAGTAATAACAGTGTTTAGTATAGACTTGGTGCATTGCTTCACATCAGGAGACATATATCCTTTAGACAAGCCAAAGTGGTAAATGTTTATTTTAATTTTTAAACATATTTTTAAATATGTAATCAGATTACCATTTATTGAAATGAATGTAGTTTCCTAGCATAAAGCTTGATTTTCAAGAAATAATTTTAGGAATATCAAGTTAGAAATATAACCAAAGAAGAGCCAGTACTCACATGTGGCTGAGATTTTACAAGTAATGATTTCATTCTTGTGTTTTAGAAACTTCATAAAGGTGCTTATGTTTCTCCGGAAGCAACATAATAATCTCTGTGAGTCAGTGGGACTGATAGGGTTTGGTTTGGGTTTCAACACTTTACCTTTGAACTAAATCATCTCAGGACTTGAATTTGGTAGGATTATTGATGGATGTGTGAATGTTTCCTCCTCTGAACTTTGAATAATAAAACTTTCTGTATTGTGATGGGGCAGCTGGTCAGAACACACATCGTGTCCCTTTCCATTCAGGGGCAGCAGAGAACCGGCTGTCATGAGATCATGTATACTGTAGGTTTTAGCAAGTGCTAATTTATAGACTTTGGTTTTACTTATTCTAGATACCTGGTTGGTAAATACTTTCCAAAATAAAATTACATTAGTTTTCTTTTTCAGTGCTGCTGATGAGACTAAGGGCTTCACGCATGCTGGGCAAGGGCTCCACCAAGGTCACCCCACCAGACTGTCAGCCCTGAGGTAGGAAAGTTCCCCTGAAAGAAATGCTGCCTCTCTATGCAACCAGAAATATCCATGCATACATTTGCTTATGACGACAGTGACAAAGCAGTGTGGCCTAGGACCTAAAAAAAGACAGAACATTTAAGTATTAAGAAACAAAATACTGTTTAAAAAGTGATTTATTTATAGTTTATGTGCACTGGTGTGTGCCTGCCTATATGTACCCATTAGGGAGTCAGATCTGCTGTAACAGGAGTTACAGACAGTTGTGAGCTGCCATGTGGGTGCTGGGAATTCTAAATATGAACTTTTGTAACATGACAAAAGTGGGCTGTTTACTTTTGGAAGAGGTACCTGGATAGTAAATCTTCCCAATTACACCAGTAACCAATTTTCTTTTTCTCCCTTCATGCTACATACATACAACTCTTAACAGACGGATACTGAATGAAATATAGACATGGAGCAATCACTGAAGACCCAGGACCCGCTGTGTACACTTCCAGCTACTCTGAAGGCTAGATGGAAGAATAACTCTCTCTCTCTCTCTCTCTCTCTCTCTCTCTCTCTCTCTCTCTCCCTCTCCCTCTCGTGTGTGTGTGTGTGTGTGTGTGTGTGTGTGTGTGTGTGTGTACATGTTTCCATGCATGTGAGTTCAGGTACCCATGGGGGCCAGAGGACATTGGATCCCTTGGAGCTGGAATTACAGGCAGGTGTGAGATGCTGACATGGATACTGAAAACCAAACTCAGGTCCCCTCTTGAGGTTCTGAGTTCCACTTTGTCCCTCTGGATGTCGGGGCTCTGCAGCATGCCTAGCCAGGAAGAAAGAAGCAGAGTCCTGAATGGGTGGGTCTGCAGCATCCAGGTCCATCGAGAGTGCCAGGGAGAAAAGAAAATCTCTGAGGATTTTAGTGTTACAGCTCTTTCTGGCAATTATAGTCCTTTGTCAAGGAGGACGAGAAGAAATGAAGGGGTAGGGTCTGGTGGGGGGAGGGTGGTAGATGCAAACAGGAGCAGTAGCCCGGCCTAGCTACTGAGGGAATTAGAGCCAACCCCCTTCCCCACAGGGCCACCTGGCCAGCGGGCAAGTCCGTGGTTCCAGAGGTGAATGTCTGGAGAGAGAAAGCCCACTCCAAAACAGCTCTTAAACTGTTACAGCCCGGTGAAACAGCAACTCGGAGACGATCTTCGGTAAAACAGCTCGTGCCAACTATTCCAGGTGGACAGGGGCTATAGAACCCTTGGAGAGTGGGAAAGGATTCAAGAGTGAGTGCATATCATTGGTTGTGGCTGCTGTGGATGCTGGTGGTGCTCTATTTGCATCCAGGTGCCAGCTACATGACTGCCTGTGACTACAGTGAGAGTTGAGGGTTGCAAGCCTACATGCACCAGGGCATGTAGGCATGGAAGCAAAGAGGAAGCAGTCCTGCATCTACTGCTCTCAGGATGAGATATTGGTTTCAGGTTTGATAATTTTGGGTTTTAAACATGTCTCCAACCTCACTATAGCCCCATGCCTGATTTCTCCAGTCACCCAGGCTACATGCCCACACCCTCTGACAAGTGAACTGCTGACCCATCTCTCCAGCCCTGTGCTCCCTTCTTGTGCCTAGGAGCTTGGACAACATAGGAAAATAAGTAAATACGTACATAAATAAATAAATATCTGGGGTTTTTTTTTTTAGGTTAAAATCTTTTCAGTAAATTAAAAATATGAAAAGAGTACCGATGTCTCAAGAAAGCAACAAGCAAGCTGAAGATGATGTACTCTGGGACGGCAACAATGTTGCTAGGCAACCATTCTTGTAACACATTTATATATGCATGTTTATATATGTAAGTTTTTCCTATCACCTACCTAACCTCCTGTGCTACCCTCAATATCTTTTGATCTTTCTACAAGCTTCTAGAAAGGTTCTCTGGAGGATCTCAAAATTCAGAACCCCAGTGGCCAACCTGATTGGTTGATCCCATTTAGAAATTATAACTAGCCTAACAGTGGTGGCACATGCCTTTACTGTCAGCACTCAGGAGGCAGAAGCAGGCAGATCTCTGAGTTCAAGGACAGCGTGGTCTACAGAATGAGTTCCAGGACAGCCAAGAAACCCTGTCTCAAAAAACCAAAAAGAAAAAAGTAAGGAAGAAAAGAAAGAAAAAAGAAAGAACAAAAGAAGAAATAGATTGATCCATTGGCGAGGACAGAGACCTTGATTATAGGGGCATGTCACCATAACTAGGTAGAACTTCTTTTCCAATGAGAAGACATAGGTTTTCTAAACCTTTGTATGTCTCAGCCAAAAATACTTGGGTTTCTGGAGCATCAGGGTAATAGCACACCTCACTGGGAAATGCTAAGTGATGTTGGGCACAGCACTAGAGGGCGTAGGCTGAGTGACGGTTTGAAGTAGTTTTCTCCTGAACACTGATATGCTGGGAGCTGCCCCTGCAGTGGTGGTACATTGCTAGTAAGATCTTTAAGAGGCGGGCCCAGTAGAAGGTAATACTTTCGTAGGTGTTTTGCTTCATAAATGGATGAGTGCTATTCTTCTGGAGCCGCTTCTGTCTTCCAAGATTAGTTCCTGTGAGAGTGAGTTGTCATAAAACAGTGAGCCTGGCCCTGCTCCAGCATTGTGATTCCTGTCTGCCTCGTGAACTTCCTTGCCTCTTATGTGTGCTCCTGCCAGGATACCATCTATCAAAAAGACCCTTGTGAAAGTCTGAACAAGTGAGGACACCTGATCTTGGGAAGAGGGTAGAAGAGCCTTGAGACAGGTTTCCATGACTGTCTATCCCTACTAAGACTAGACAGTTGTTTAGTGACAACAAAGAGTACATCACAGAACCAGCCCCTGTGGAAACCGATAGTCTAGAGATGCACCTGTTCTCAGTTGCCCACAAGCCCTGTGAAGCTTAACATGATCTCTTGATCTTCCCAGGTACAGACTCCAGGCCAGTAGGCACAATCCCTATAGCTCAGAGGCTATTTAAGTTGATCAATCCCAAAATGACTGAACTGCACATAAAATAATATCAACACGAACCACTTTAGAATAGGTGCTTGCTACATTCAAGAGGTTTATTTTTTTTCTCCATTCACAAAACTTCCAATGCAAACTATAGTCTTATTAAATGTTTTATTTACCATAATTATACAGGATCAATGAGGCTTTGCTTTTAGGTTTCTTTGTACTGGCTAAATTAGAAAATATATCAGAAAAAAAAGCATCATTAGACAGTCTATTCAAAATGTTTGATTGCAACACAATTGGATATTCTCCCCAAAATAGGATTTTGTTTCTGTCACCTATCAAGCAGAGGTCAGCCATCACTATCAACATCAAAATCCAAGAAAGTTAGTACATATCATCTTTCTTCATATCTAGCAGCTTCTCCCAGTTCAAACAGCTGCACTTACTGTAAGCAGACGTCAGCAGGAACTTAACAACATCTACATCTGAATTTTGTATCCATCCCTGTGCACCTCCCGTTTGGACCGTGAGCATCGTGAGATGACACAGGCATGGTGGGAACTATTGTCTTTCTTCTCTCTAGGATACAAGGCTCCCTCTGTCAAGGAAAAGGCTCTTCGAGCTATTTATAAAGCTCACAAGGTCTTTGACATTCCTTTAAGTTTCTCCACCTAGCCCAAGCCCAGTGACGGGGACCTCTGGTCAGAGCCTGAGTTTTCAGTGAGCCACCTATTCAGACTGTGAAATAGCCTCTGGAGTAGCTTTGGTAATTTGGATTCTAGCTGCTTTACTGTGCCCTGTAGGATGAGACAATGTCCAGGCTAAGTTTCTGGAAATTCACCCATAAGACCAGCAGAAGCACACAGTTGCTGGAGGCGCCTTAGGGCAAGCATGCAAATACTCCTGAATGGTGCTTCTGAAGTTCATCAGCCTCTTAGCTTTTGACTCTAAAGAGAATTAGAAAACTCACCCCTCCACATGGCACTTCTGCATGAGTGTTATTTTGAGCTGAAGACAACTATGAGATAGCAGATATGGTGGAATTACCTGCCCTAAATCAGGAATAAATTTCCTTTTGTGCCCATGCCCCTTCCCAGCCCTCTCTCATCCTCCCTTCTCACTGGAAACAGAAAGTCCGGCACCAAGACCAGTTTACAAAAACAACCTTTGCCAAAATAGCCCTTATCTTCCACTAGCCTGGCACAGGGCTGTATCCCCACAGGTTACCGCTCCTACGAGGCCTGACTTCTCTCAGTTCTTCACGCTTCTTACGGCGGTGCACCCCTTCACAGGTCCCTGATTCTGTAAGGTGGTGGTCCTTCCTTTCTGGGAAACCTTCTAAAGTCAAGAAAACAAATGTCTGCCTCCTCTTTGTGTGTCTTTGTCAGTTAATTCAGATGCCTCAGTGGGAAGAGGGGAGCCTTCTTCTGCCCAGGATGGCCACTCTGTAATAGGAACTGAGAAGTCTGGTGTGGCCAAGGACAGAATCTCCACCTCACAACTGAGGCAGACGGGTGCCAGGACAGGCATTCCTCAGCTGCTGAGCATTGTGAGTGAAATACTTGCTGGGAAACTCCAGACAGTCTATGTTCTAATTTGACTAGTGGAGATTGGGATGTGAAGGATTCTCAAGGCCACAGATCATCTACTTATTTGTGTGGGGGTGGGGCAAGGGGCGGGTGAGGACCAAACCCTCCTCACCAAGCATCCTACAGGTGTACTCCATCATTGATCTATAGCCCCAGACCAACCATGTTTTTATTTTTGAGATGAGCGTGATGGCGGGGGAGAGAGGATTCAAAACTCTGTATTAATTAGAAATATTTAGGATGTCCAGTTATCCCCACTGAACAAGCCCTAGTACGAACAAGGTTTCTTTCTTTCTTTCTTTCTTTCTTTCTTTCTTTCTTTCTTTCTTTCTTTCTTTCTTTCTTCCTTCCTTCCTTCCTTCCTTCCTTCCTTCCTTTCTTTCTTTCTTTCTTTCTTTCTTTCTTTCTTTCTTTCTTTCTTTCTTTCTTTCTTTCTTTCTTTCTCTTTCTTTCTTCCTTCCTTTCTTTCTTTTAAATGGGGTTTTTCTTTTTTTATTTATATTAATCACAATTAATTATTTATATTAATCACAATTTATTCACTCTGTAGCCCTCTCACTCCCAATCCCACCCTCTCTCCTTCTTCACCACCCATGCCCCTCCCCAAGTCCACTGATAGGGGAGGTCCTCCTCTCCTTCCATCTGACCCTAGTCTATCAGGTCATCAGCACTGGCTGCATTGTCTTTCTCTGTGGGCTGGTAAGGCTGTTCCCCCATCAGGAGGAGGTGATCAAAGAGCAGGCCACTGAGTTCATGTCAGAGACAGTCCCTTGAACAGGGCTTTTTCAAACTGACCATTATGATTCATCCTTGACATTATGATGGAGCTAGATAAGGATTAACTGTCATAGCCAGCATTAAAACTCACAGACTTGGAAATTGTAGCATGGGAATGGTCATGAGATAGGACATGGGACATGAAAGAGGTGTGTGGCCTCTCCTCTGGCTGATCTGGCCACAGTATAAGACAGGCACTTGTCACAATGACTTCATTTGCTGTAGACCCAAGCGTACCACCACTTCACCATCTCTTCTTTCTGCTGCCTGCCCCTCTCACTGGCCACTGGCCATCCAAATCTGCCCTTCCACTCCTGACAGTCATCCTACTTGAGGCCTCAGCACTTCATCTCCACCCAACTCCATCATCTCGTGCTGTCTGTGAGCATCCCAGGACTGCCCAGCAGCTTATCAGAGGACACAGCTCTCACCTGCTCACTTGAACAGAACTTGGTGGTGCTGTAATTCATGGGAAAGCCAGCTAGCCAGGGAGAAGAGCCACTGGTTGGAGCTGCTTAACTCTCTTCAAAAGTTTCCCAGGGTGTCATACTTGTTCACATGCATGCCCGAGTGCACACACACACACTCATGAACGTCTTCCCCACCCCACCCCCTGGACTGGGCTGTCATGTTTGTCTGACCTCCACTCTGCTTCTATACTCATGCCCCAAGGCCTACCTCACACTTTCACCCTCCACAGTGTCGATATCTGACTGTTGGTGACCAGTCTGCACTTCACTGTCAGTGTGGAGGTTGAGATCCTCTAATGAGCATGCATTGAAGGTGTGGTCCCCAGTTAGTGATACAGCAGCAAGCCAACAGATATCCTGGAGGTAGTGTCTAAAGGAAAGACAGCTGGTCACTGCTGTGTGCCCTGAAGGTTATACTTGGACCCTGGGTACTTCTATCCATTATTTCTCGTCACTTCCTGTAATAACCATGAACCAATACCTCTGAAGCTATGTATACCCAAATAAACCTTTTTTTTCCCCTTTTCAGTTGACTACCTCAAATATTGGAGACCTAAGATGAACCATTGGCCCTCTCCATCTCAGCCTCTATCACAAGATAATTGAGTTGAACAGTGAGCTTCCGGATTTCCTCACACATACAGATATTCTGCCTCCACCGAGGCTGGTATCTTTCCTAATTAATAGTATAGACAGCAATCACGACTGCCTGTGACCTTTATCAAGCACCACCTAGGCCAGACAGACAGTGCCAGGTGTCTCTCATCCATGTGGCCATCTGACGCTTCTTCACACGTGTATATATGAGGTAAATAGGGTTATTTGTCCTGCTGTCAGTAAGACCAGAGCATTGTTCCAGGGCTGAGGAATACAGTGGACACAGGACATTGAATCTGACTCCGGGCCCAGGCCATAACCCCTGCCCTACACTCGGCTGAGCCGGAAGCACATGTCTCATGATGGGGGGTTGACACCAGAGTTCTAGGATCAAAGTCTCTGGTTACTCTGGCTTGAATGAGTATGTCTCAGGTGCGCATGTATTGAAGGCTTGAGCCCCAAGATGGAGCAGTTGGGGGGCATCTGAGGACCTTTAGAAGCAGAGATCTTCTAAGAAGTGTACATGTCACTGCGGCGTGACCTCCGACGGGTGTGGGAACCCAGTCTGTCCTTCTTGCTCTCTCTCTTAGGTTTCCTGTGCCACACACTCTTCCATGATGTACTATGCCCAAACCCAAAGTTACGGAGTCATCTCCTCTTGATGTTGAATGATGAAACCATCAGCCCAAATTCTAAGCACCACAGTGATACCATTGCTATAAAGGCACGCTAACTCAGAGAGGGGCCTTTTTTTTTTTTTTAAATTTGGACAGGGTCTCAGCTCAGGCTAGTCTAGAACTTACTATGTGCTGAAGATGACCTTGAACTTCTGATCATCTCATTTCTACCTCCTATAGGCTGGGATTAAGGGTGTATGCCCTGAGGTCAACATTTAAAATAAAATTCTGAAAGTAGTACTGGAATTTAATAAATAATTGCTGTCTGCTTCTTTTCCAAAGTTCTTTCAGTTCCTGTTTCTTCCAGGAGGAGAACACCACTCCTGTCATCTTTTAAAAGCAAACAAGTTTTTAAAGCTGCTGCAGAAGTGGGGCCTGGGAGACATAGCTGACCCAAGTTCATTCTAACAATTTAGTTTTCAAACCTTGAGGTAGAACTAAATCTCCTCAAAGTAGAATCACTGAGAGATTCCCTATTCTAGTTTAACAGTAATTTTTCACCTAAAAGCTCTACACTGGTAATGATTTGCTCTGCAGAGATGATGGCTGTTGGTTGAGGAAGCATACTGGCCCCTAGGCAACAGAGCAGAACCAAACGCCACTGAGAGGCTTACCCTGGGCTGAGTTCTGCACCCTCCTTGCTTCTGTGACCTTGAGCCATTCTTTGCTCATGCTCCCAAGGCTCCTTGCTCTGTTATACATAGCCGATGAGGGCAGCCTTGTTTTCAGAAAGCACTTCCCCAAAGCTACCTGCCAAAAAGATATATAATTAAAACATGAGGCGGAAAATTATTTAGCAATTAAATAATTGCCTGCCCATTAATATACATGTGTGGTCTTGGATTTCATGCGTTAATAATTAAGAATGCTTCAATCAGAGTCTTTGAGAATATAAATTAGGGCCAAATTTATGTTCTATATTGAGGTTGAAAAATATGCAAATCTCAAGAGATTAGAGGTCTAAGAGTTAGAATTTATATGAAGATTTATATAACTTTGAATATAATTGTTCTTTTGCCCATGGCTATTTCAGATTAAATTAGTCTAATTTAAGTATATCCAGAAACCTACTTAGTGTTTCATTAGGGAGATGGCCCAGGAGTCCCTTAGTTTCGAATGCCAGGAGTTCCTGTCATCAGCCTTCTTGTCAACAATAGAAGGATGAAAACCTAATTAATCATTTAATATAACGGTTGGACATCAGTAAACACTGGGAATCCTCCTTCCTTGTTTCCTTTGCTACTTGCCATATCAGCATTTGGGTTTTGTTTTGGTTTTTTTTTTTTGTGTGTGTGTGTGTGTGTGGTTTTTGTTGTTGTTGTTGTTGTTTCATTCTATGAGGCAGGGTCTTAGATAGCCAAGACTGATCATGAACTCCCGATTCTCCTGTCTCAGCCTTTCAACTGCTCTAATTACAGGTATGGACTGCCATGCCCAGCTAATCAACTCTTATGTTGATAGAGACTCAAAGAGCTTATAAGTATCTTAGAAAAAAAAAATCTCAATTCAACCTTTTACCTGGGGATCAGAATAAGTCACAATTTTATTTATTATTGGTGCTTTTGTCTGTTTCTTTCTCTCTAAAACACTGATTTGGGACTTATCCAACAAATAGCATTTTACCCTTTACTAGTCTTAAAGTCAATCTCTCATAAACAAAACCCTGTATAAAACAGCAAAGTAAAGAGGCAAATGCCAACCACAGTCAATAGAGGTCACTTTTAGTTATCTAAATATACTTCCTAACTGCCATTGGCAACAGGTGTTCACTGTCTGGGGGTTAGTCATGTGGACACTGGGAGGATCAAGTTGAACAGTGGAGTCAATATTTGTCTTCATTTATAAACCATCCTCAAGATCAAACAACAAGTCTTGCTACAGCAAATGAATTCATCTTGGTTGTTGTGCCACAGTGTTCCTGAGGGGGAGATGAGCAAGGCCTCCTAAGTTATTCGCCAAGAAAGTCAGTCCATAAAAAAGGTCTAAGATCACACCTATGAATGCTTGATGAAGAGTTATCAGGACTCCAAATATTCCAGTGTTTGGGTGTTGAAGGGTCAGCCACACTGTCCCTCAGACCTGGGCATCTGCCTTTGTTTACCTTGAATACAATGGTTGTTTGGAAAGATGCATGCATGCAGCCAGAAGGGGAGCCACAAATGACTCCAGAGAGTGTCATTTGTGTCTTAGGAAGAGGGATCCAAGCTAACCCTGAAAATCTCTGTGTCTGTCTCTCTACCCCCAGTGCTGACTGCACACAGTGCTGATATGTCAGAACTCCAATTTCCCAAACAACAGATCCACTTTTCCTGATAGCAACCTAAAGTTTGCTGAATAGAACTAAACTGTCAACCTTGGTGTTCAGGCAGTTTTAGCTTTACCCTAAGAACACAGGGAGATCAAGAGTTTATGTTCTATGCTTGGATGACCTCAAGGTGTTTAGCTTTATCTGGGTACTCAGCCAAAGACTGTGAACCTCCCCGGCATCAACTAGTGCTCTAGTCACACCCCCAAGATGACTGTATTAGTTGCTTGACTAGCATTGTGATAAAACATCTTGAGCAAAAGAAACTTACAAAGAAAGATTATTCTGGCTCATGGTTCAGAGAGAGAGAGAGAGAGTCTACCAGGTGGCATGGGGCATGGCAGCAAGCAGCAGGAAACTGAGAGAACACGTCTCCAAACCTCAAGCACAAAGCAGAGAGAGAAAACCAGAAGTAGGCTTTAAGTTCTCAAAGCCCACCTCCCCCAGTGACATACTTCCTCTCAGCAAGGTCACACCTCCTAAGCCTCCCCAACACTGTAACCATCCAGGGACCAAGTGTTCAAATACTGGAATCTAGGAGGTGGACAATTCTCATTTAAGTATCAGAGTGGAGCGTAAGTGGAGGCTGGAGGAGCGCAAAGGGGACCAAGCCCCTTTGAAGGAAATACATGAGAACATGAACATGCTATTGGCCCTTTCTTCCTTCCTTTCTTTCTTCCTTCCTTCCTTCCTTCCTTCCTTCCTTCCTTCCTTCCTTTCTTTCTTTCTTTCTTTCTTCTTTCTCTCTCTCTCTCTTTCTTTCTCTCTTTCTTTCTTTCGTTCTCTCTCTCTCTCTCTCTCTCTCTCTCTCTCTCTCTCTTTCTTTCTTTTTTTCTACCAGGTTGTGGCAGAAAGAAAATCTGTGTGTTGGCTACTTCAGTCTTCAACTTAACACACCTGGAAAGAGTTGTTACCATTGAGGAATTACCTTTTTCACAGTGGTTCTCAAACTTCCTAAGGCTGTGATGTGACCCTTTAATACAGTTCTCATGTTGTGGTGACCCATAACCATAGAATTACTTTTGTTGCTGCTATAATTTTGCTACTATTACAAATTGTAATGTAAATAACTTATATGCAGGATATCTGATATGAGACTCCTGTCAAAGGTCCTTCAACCCTCAAAGGGGTTGTGACCCACAGGATGAGAACCACTCTCTAGCAGCTTGGCCTTGAGCATAGCTGAATGAAGTTTTGTTGTTTTTGTTGTTTTGTTTTGCTTTTTTTTTTTTTTTTTACTGTGGAGGGGAGTGTCAGCCCTGGGCTGGTAGTCTTGGGTGGCATAAGAAGGAAGTCTGGGTAAGTGAGTAAGCAGCACTGCTCAGTATTCTCTGCATCAGTTGCCTTCTGCCCTGACTTCCTTGGATGATGGACTACAAACTGTATGATGAAATAAACTCTCTACTCCCTAAGTTGCTTTTGGTCGGTGCTTTATCCCAGCAACAGAGAAGCAAACCAGTGGAAAAGTGCAACCCAGGAAGCAAGAAGAAGCAGTGTCAGTCACGTGGACACATTGGCCTTGGCCTTCACATCTCCAGACTGAGAAATTCCTGCTTTTTGCCTGAGCATTGTGTGTGCATCTTGTTATGGCTCCCTGGCCTGCTGGGAACATGCTAAGTAACCTGGAGAAGCATCTTCTCTCCTTTGTCTCTGAGGTGTAGCATATGTTTCCCAAGAGCTTGGTCCCAGCATTCCCACAGTCACTATTGTCCATAGACACCTATCACCTAGGTGGTGACTTTGTTCTTCTATGCAGTTTTTCTGCAATGTAATTGCACCCATAAATTTCTGAAAAGTGGATGAAAATATGTGCTGTAAGTGAGATTCATGATGGCGTCCAGAAGCCAAGCGGTGAGGCTTGGCCCAAGCAAGGTGGTGAGACATTTAGGTTAATTTCTAATGAGGGCCAGTGGAGACACAGCCTTGAAAGGGATTGGTACTCTGGCCCTTTCCTGTCTCTCTCTCTCCTTCCTGGGTACATGAGCATTGCAAGCACAGTACCCTGTGAGAACCCTGCCATAAGCCAAGAACAGAAAGGCTGTCCTGGTTCCTTCTCTATTGCTGTGATAAGATATCATGGCCAGGAAAACTGATAGGAGAGTTTAATTTGGAGCTCATAATTCCAGCTCATAGTTCAACCCTCATCTGTTTAAACATACTGTGTGTGTATGGATGGATGGATTCATGTAGATGTATATGTGTACACACACATGTATATGAAGTGTGTGCATGGTGTGTGTGTGTGTGTGTGTGTGTATCTGAGTGTGAGTACAAGGGACTCATCAGAATTTAAGGTGAAAAGGGAGACAGAGCAGAGCCCAAAGATATTGATTCACCCTAGGTCATTCAGCTTTGCCCCTTCTAGGCACCAAACTTTAATACAACTCAGAGGGGAAGGAAGGAGAAAAGACTGTGATGTTAGGAAGGGCAAAGGACAAAGGACAGAGAAGAGAGGAATGTGACAAGGGAGGGATGTAGAACCTGGGGAGAGAAGGCTGTGGTATTGTTTTGAAGCTAAAACCAAATGTCTCACAGAAGCAACTTAAGACAGGAGATAGAGGATGAGGGAGAAGGGGAAGAGACATTTGTCCTGGAGGGCAAAGGATTGTGTCTGGATAGAGAGGAGAAGATGTGGCCCATAGGTAAATGCTGGTTTGTAAAGTTAAAAGAGATACCCTATGTTAGGATGAGGTGTTTAATTTGGATTGGAAGGGTTAATTAGGGCAGGCGAAAGGGAGCTTTGATTGCTGGACATCAGTCCAGCTGTGATAGATGGAACTTGGTAGTCTGCCTCAGAAGGAGGAAGTGGCCAAAGAAGGGAATAGATCTTTGTGTCTAGCTCTACGAATGTAATCAAGGAGTTTTTGGCAAGGAAGAGAGGATAGGGTAAGGACAAGGCCTGCCAGAGCCATTTTTGCCATGCTCAGGCCTGCTAGAACTCTTCAATCACCATGGGCACCATGTCAGGGAAGGTGGGAAGTCAAGGGCATGGCAGGGCAGTGTCATCATAGGCAGGGAAGACATCATCATTAGGAGGAAAGGTGTCATCATGGCAGGGAAGCCTGGCATCAGGATCCATGGTGAGGCTGCTACTCACTTTGCTTCTGCTGTCAAGAAGCAGAAATTGAATGCTCGGCAGTTCCTTCAGAAACACTCCAACCTCACAATGTTCCACAACCATAAGAGTATCACCAGTGAAGGACCATGTGTTAAGAGACATAAGCCTATGTGTATAATTTCACATTTGAATCACCACACTGGGAGTAGGTGTGCATATATATTAGGGAGATGAGAAGGAAAAGGAGGGCTATTGGCTGTTATCCACTCAATTCCAGCCTCTTTATAAGTGAGAAACTCAGAAACACACACAAGTGCTCACCCAGGTCCTGACCTTCTCACTTCATCCTCAGGGAGACATGGGATAATGGAGAAAGTTTCCCGGGAGCAAACGTGGTGTGAACTATGCAATAGCATTTATGATACTTGGATCTTGAGAATATGATGAATGCAAACTCCATAGAACATGATGTTGGCACATGTATTTCTAACATTTTTTCAACAAAATGCATTCCATTTAAGAAGACTTTATGTTCTGGGAAATAGCATGATGAACAGGAGTGCATGTCTCATGGTACAAAAATAGGGCATCTCACATCAAAAATAGGGCAGGATAGTCATCACTGACCACAGAATGATGTAATGAGTGATAGTAGACCATGAAGGCAATTAACTCTGGACCAATGTCTTAGACCCTTGGGTTCTGAATTCCTGATTCTACTGTTGAGCTCTGGGGTTGATGTCACAGAGGAAAACCCACTTCAGAACTGGACATGGTACTCCCAAATATGGTCTTATTTCATAGATACAGCATCTTTTCTCTTTCTTATCAGAGATGCCCTTCTCTCTCAAGGATCTTCCCACTGAGTGGTATTGAACAGTGACATTTCATTAACTTTGCTTTAAATTCTAAAGTGACATTCTAGTGAGTACTTCCTTTGGAAACACTAATGCATGAGGAATTTCTTGCTCTATTCTCCTATTGCGAGAAACAGGGTTTCAGATGATATGATCTTTTCTCTCCAAAGGCTATGATTGTATCTGTTTTGTGTTTGCTTGCTTGCTTAATATTTGAGGCTAGTGATCTGTCACAGAGCTAGTGAGTCATAAATGTGTTAACCCAGATTCACTTGTTTCATCACCTATTGTAATGAAAAAGCAAAATTGGTGCAAATTCCAAATGATAGGGGAGTTATTGAATCCTCACATGTACAAACATGTGTGAGCTGTAGTTGAATTCAGGCATCAAGGGTATTTCATGACAGGAGAACTGTTTGCTGGGGTATGTAAGATGAGACTACACACCGGGTCAAAGTTTGCCCAAAATCATGAACTTTATTTTTAGTTCAGTGACTCAGTAAATATTTATCGAGTAAATAGATAAATAAAAATATTAACTTAGGAAGATGAGAATTCAAAGCTATGTGTATATTTTAAATTAAACCATTCCCTCTCAAATAAAAGACTGCAGAGATCCTGTCACTGTTACTATAAACAATATTGCCAAAAGGGTTTCCTCCTTGTGGCTTTATATGTAAAAACATAATTAAAAATGTGTTTGTTTTTGAGAGCAGAAATATGTTTCTCAGGTGCTAATGTAGAGTCTTGAGAAATGAGTTTACAGTAAAACAAAAGACACACAGTCTCTATTTTCCCTGATCAATTTTCTCCTTAATTCTATCACGCTATGCCTTGTTTCTCCAGATTTGTCCTTTGTTGCCATAGTGATGCACTTACAATGTGAAATTTCAATTGTGCCACACTGGCTTTCCTTCAAGTGTCAATAACTTGCCACCACCACCCACTTCTCTTTCAAAGTGTTTAAGTCCTCCAATCACTGAGCCCCTGAACTGTCCATTTGAGATGCTGATGTGGGAGCTAGGGACTTAGGAAAGGTGCTAGATAGAAAGTGGGAATGGGTATAAGTCATAGAGAAAACAAGATTTGAGACTATGTTAACAGCATTGAAAGTAAGTCTCTACCTTCTCCAAACAGCATTCTACTCTTCCTAACAAAGCATAAACGTTTACTTTATAAATGACATGCTGATGGGTGACTGGGAGCAATATGAGAATGAAGGGATATAGTCTGTATTGGACCTTGAAGAATATCCTTAATATAGAAAGAGTCCTTACAAAACAATAATAAAAAATGATAAACATTCAACTATCATCTGAGTACAGCTTATCTCTGTACTCAGAATACAAAGTATCTCTGACATGGGTCCATGTATTAAAATTTAGAGCCCCTGGTGAGGTATCAGGCAGATGGATAGTCAGCTGGAAGCTTAATTCACTGTTGTGCTGGCTGGGTTTGTGTCAACTTGATTCAAGCTATAGTTATCTGAGAAGAAGAAACGTCAACTGAGAAAACACCCCAAGATCAGGCTGTAGGCAAACTTGTAGAACATTTTCTTAATTCCTGATTGATGGGGAAGGTTGAGCCCATTATGGGTGGTGCTATCCCAGGGCTGGTGATCCAGCTTTTTATTAAAATAAATAAATAAATAAATAAATAAATAAATAAATAAATAAAGCTGAACAAGCCATAGGAAGCAAGCTAGTAAACAGCATCCTCCATGGTCTCAGTATCAGCTCCCTCCTCCAGGGTCCTGTCCTGTTTGAATTTCTGCCATGACTTCCTTCAATAATGGGCTACAGTGGGGAAATGTAAATCAAACCCTTTCCTCCCCAAGTTGCTTTTGATCATGGTATTCCATCATAGCAATAATAACCCTAACTGGGACATGGTGCTTTGAGTAGGGCCTCTGGGAAGTAATTAGCTGAATAAAACTCATCTTCAGGTTTTGTCACAGTATTATAAAACAGACTGACTTACATTCCAGTTAAAATCTGGAAAAAGATTGTCTTAGTTGGTTTCTATTGCTGACACCATGACCGTGGCAACATTTATCAAGGAGAACATTTAACTGAGGCTGGCTAACAGTTCCAGAGGTTTAGTCCATTATCATCACGGAGGGAAACATGGCAGCTTACAGGCAGATATGGTGCTGGAGCTGGAGCCAAGAGTGCTACATCTTGACCTGCAGGCAGCAGGAGGAGACTGTTTGCCACACTTGGTATAGATTGAGTATAGGATACCTTAAAGGCCGCCCCAGAGTGATACACTTCTTTCAACAAGGCCACATCCACTCCAACAAGGCCACCTATTGTTATATATATATATAAAAAAAGAAAATCTCAAATTGTTTGATATTATCAATGAAGACTCAGGAGCCAGGTGCTGGGGGGAAATCCTGCTGTTGTAGCTCAGAGAGACAGAGAATGCACCCTGCTGATCTTCCTACTCAGCCAATATCTGAAAAGGAAAAAGCCAAAAGCTAAAAGCCCAAGAGCTAGAGAGCTAAGCTTCCTTCTCCATGTTCTCTTAAATACTCCTCTCTCAAAGTCCCTCCTTTTTGTTAATCCCTGTCAGCTGGTTACTTGCTCCACCTCTTGACCTAGGGTTAAATTTATTAAATCCTGTGGGCAGAAAGCTCTAGGGTTAAAGGTGTATGAACCACATCATAATCCACTGTTTACAATAAACAGAGAGTTCTTGCACCTGGCGGGCCACACATGATGACATCAAAGGTTACCAGGCAATCGAGAAGCAGGCTGCCTAAATGCTAACAGAGCATTAGAGATTAGTGAGGATTCTGAGGTCGATGTGACTGGAGCCACTTTATAATCCAGTGAGCACATAAACTGGTGTCATTTTCCTGAACTCTTTTGAGATTTTTTTACAATTTTTAAACTATTGTATGTCTGCAAGTCTCTGTGTGGGTATGTGCGTGTGAGTGCAGGTACCCACAGAAGCCAAAGACTGTCCAGTTCCCTGGAGCTGGAGTTAGGGGCAGTTGTGAAATGCCCATAGTTCTGGGTTCTCTGCAAGGGCAGTTCGTGCCACTGAGCCATCTCTCCATCACCCTGGACTTACCTTAAAGGGAAAATATTAACAACGGCATATGTGAATACAAAAATGGTTATGCAAAGACAGTCCTTTTAGTTCTGTTCTCACACAAATAAATAGAAGCAATTGCAATGTCCTTCACCAGGGAACACTTACATAAATGACTAACCCATCTGAGAGAACGTGGAAAAGCCACTGAAGTGATCGCGGAAATCCATGTTTCTTAACATGAATAGATTTCATATTGACATGGAAAAGTATGGACCTAACCTGCGAGGGAACAAATGTGATGGTGTGTAAGACTTCTGCAGACACCATGATGAAAGTATATGTGGGTGGGTTTCCACAAAACGCCCTAGACACTCACATCCAACAAGGGGATGGAGGCTGTGGATGCTGCTGAGAGATAACAAGCGTGAGTGACCTTTTTTGTATAAATTCTGTGTTTTATGAATACTTAGGACCAGAAAACTGGCATCAGGAAAAATAATACAGACATTCCCATTTTTTTATTAACATACCAAATTTTCCTCATGTAAATTCTAGACATGTAAATGTAGCAGGATGGTTAAAAGCAGACAGAGCTAAAAGGAAAAAGTGTTAACCAAGCAAAGGTCACCACCTGGCACCCCCCTTCATCCCCACCCTGACCCCCAGAGAATATATTGCCAAGCAGTAGTTTAGTAAGTTTGAGAAAGGGGGTGGTCAGGGGTTGAGTGAGCGCTGAATCCCTTTATTTTCCTGCTTGACCCACAAACTGTCTTTTCCTTCGGCAAATTAAGGTGACTGTTTTGAATAACCAATGATAGTTTTGGCTTTTGTAAGGCGAGACAAACCTTGAACAAAACAGAAGAAAGCACAAAGTGAAATATGGTTCAGACCATGTATGGTGTTGACACTGGAATTACAGTCCTGCACTGGTGCTTGGCGAGGTTTTGGGTCTAATTACAAGGTATTCCCCCAAACAACACCTCTCTGGGTGTCATGTGCATGTCTGGAAATTTCTTTACATAGATTGCTAGCCAAAAACATACCCTGTGTGAAAAGCCCAACCCTCATTTGTTTATGCAGTCTTGCGCAAGGTTTCTAAGAATCTTTCTGTGAATCAAAAATTTCACTGGATTCTCACAGGATGGCGCCTGCCTGTGATCCTCACACTTCAGAAGCAAAAGGCAGTGGGTAACCTGAGTTCCAGGTCTGCCTGGGCTACAGAGACCTTTCCTCAGAAACAAGCAGAGCCTTCACAAGAAACAAGGCTGAGGAGTCCCCTTCTTCCTGGGCATATTAGGCTAAGGAAGTACCCAGCTGCTGATGCTTATTCCTCCAGGTGACCTCAGGTAAGCCACCTGCCACAGATAGGGTGACATGCAGGTGTGGTCACACGGTCTCCTGAGTTATTTGTTCCGGAACATGGCATGGTTATAGCACGGTTCTGACCATGTTGCCTTCTGAGGTGTTCCACACATGACCTTGCATCACATTCCTGAAGGGTGACCCTGTGTACCCCAGCATTCTCCTCCTCTCTGAGCTTTCTCATCTCCATTGAGCTAACCTTGCCCTTGCTGGCCACAGCCACCAGAGGAGACCTCAAGTCTCTTCAAGGCCTTGGCCTTGATGACCGTCTCTGAAGGCTGGAAGAAAGCATCATTGAGTGGCCACATCCAGCCACCAGAGCTGAAGGGAGTGAAGTGTGCACCAGCAGCAAGGCCAGCGGAGACCCATCATCCCATCCCTTTCTCACTTTCAACAACCAAAACAGGCTTGATGGGACTCTGTTCAGCTGCTTCACCTGTCTGGCACTTGCCTCCAGCCCACTAGAGAGGACTAGTCAAGTCTGTGGCTTGAAAAAGGCTCAAGCAACGTTCATGGCTGCATGCAGTATCTCTTATACTACAAAGCAGAAATGTGTCTGTGGAAAGTCAGAGTAGCATGCATGGTGCTAGCAGAAGTCTAGCCTCTGACTGCTGTTGATGGCTTTACCATTTCAGGTCAAGTTTCCAGAGGGCAAGTGTTAAAGCACTTACATAGAATGTGTGAGTCCCTAGGCTTCATTCTTAGTAATAAACACACACACACACACACACACACACACACACACACACACACACGGGGGGGGGGGGGCGGGGCAGAGCATGTGAATATGGAAAGCTCAAAAAGTTACAGAGATCCAGCAGTGGGCTGAGTTAAATCACAGACACCACGCCTTACACAGCCCAGTACTTTCCTAGAGCAACTAAACTCCCAGAAGGTTGAATCCAAGGCAGGTGTGACAGAGGGTTAATTAGCTTCCCGAGTTAGCACCCTGTACCCTGCCCAGTGCAAAAATGCTAAAACCTCCCCTTTCTAAAGTCTACAAACGCTGAGGAATTCCTTTGTTCTGTGGCTGCCTTTGGCTCTCCTAGTCTCCACCGAGATGGCCATCTGACTTGGAAGTCAGAAGAATCTTTATTATGTAAAACAGGGTAAGGTTGTAAAGCTCAGTGTTAGACACTTGCCCAGCAAGCTCTAGGGGCCTGGGGTTCCCTGTTCAGCAGCAAAACAAAACGCAAAACAGAAGCAACCACAACAAACCCAGGCTAGGATACCGACCTAACTGTCTGGACTTCTCAGTGCTGTAAGAGCAGATCAAATCCCTGTTTCAGAGCAATATATTGTTAGCAGTACTTTCAGCTTTATTTTATTTGAATCTGAATGTTTTCTGTGACTCCAGTGAGTCCAATAAAAACATTAAATATTTTCCTAAGCATCTTCAGCTCTAAATCCTGAGCCGTTTGACAACATGCAATTTGGCCCATGTAAGTATATGCAGACCACTGCCAGTTATGAGAGATTATCTACAAAGTAACACAAAATTTATCATCTTCAAATTTGACCACTTCTCAAAAATGCAACTAGTTTTCTGCCTCACCATTATTCGATATTTAATTTAAATTCTACAAGTTTATTTGTCTGAAAACCCATGTTATTTCAGAGTTGTTGGTTAAGTTTGTTTTTCACCGATGACTGGCAGCTAAAACCCAGGAAGAAGCATCCTTGCAAATTAACAAGCAGGTGCTGGGTATGTAAGACCTGGGGTCTCACCGCTCAGGAGTTCAAGATCGCGCCCTTCCCAGAAACTCCCCCAGACCAAGACTCGTTGCAAAAGCAAGAGGTCTATTAACCATTGCACAATGGGGTCACCCCTGCCGGTCAGCAAAGAGCGGCACTGGGAGACAAAGGCCTTTAGGTTTTTAAAAGAAAAATTGCGGGAAATTTGAAGTTGCAGTTTTGGCAATTTAGGATTGGATGAGGAGGATATAAAGTAAGATAATTGGTTAGTCTTAGGTGCTCAAGCTTGGCCAGTCCTGCCAAGAGTGGATGCAGCTGCAATTGGAGGTGGAATGGTTAGCTCATCCTTGAAGATTGGGGCTGCAGACTTTTGGCTGGAGGTCAGGAGCTACTCACAAGAAGGATTGAGGCCATCTCGGTTCGTTGCTAAGAAACACTATCTTGAAGACAAGGGTCTGGTCCTTCTTTTGCTGAGTGAAGGTCATTGCTTGCTTGCCTTTTTTTATATTTGTCCTCACAGATAGGGTCACCTTCCTCCGTTCTCTGGAAAGGTACTAAGAGGCTTTGGCTTAACCTGGACCTAAAACTCAAAACTATAGGCTTTAGAAGACATATAGGTTACAAAGTTAGTCTAAACCTTTCAGGTAGTTTTAGGGTCTCTCAAGTCAGGCCTAACTGAACTGAAGCCAGGAAGAAGAGTCTCAGTCCAGGCATTCATTCATATGCCAGCTCTACCTGTGTCTGCTTTCTGAGTGTGGAAACTTGGCAAGCCTAGCTCTGTTCTCAGGACTCACAGGGTAGAATGAGCAGAGTGAGAGAACCAGCTCATGGGCCTTCAGCCCCCTCCCTCCGCCTCTCAGGGCTGGGATTGCAGGAGCACTGCGAGGCCATCACAGTCTGTGACTGTTAGCTAACATCACTTGGCAGACAACAAAAACAGGCTTATTTGCTCTACCCAAAGCTCTAAAAGGAGCTTGGTGTCTTTCCTCAGTTACGAGGGGAGCTGGAGTCAGCAGCACACCCAGCCACACTTGTCACACTCCTCAGCGTCTATGATTATAAACTGCAATTGGTCTCATCATGACATTTCATGCATGTCTGGTGTTTATTTTTTAATGTAAGTTTTGATTTTTCAGATAGGTTCTTATCATGTGGCCCTGACTGGTCCAGAACTCACTATATAGAATTGGCTTGTGGTTATAAAGAAAGAAAATCTCAATCATTAGATTTTACCAATAAAGACTCAGGAGCCAGATACTGCAGTGAAAGCCTCCTAGCTCAGAGAGACAGAGAAAACACCCAGTTGACCTTCCTACTCAGCTCACACCTCAGAGATAAAAGCCCTTTTTACTCAGCTCACATCCCAGCCAAAAGCCCATCCTTCTTCTCCACACTGTTTTAAACACCCTTCCACTTAAAAGTCCCTCCTTTCTGTTTACTGTCAGCTGGTTACTTGTTCCACCTCTTGACCTAGGGTTAACTCTATTTAGCTCTTATTTACAGAAAGTTTTTGGATTAAAGATATGTGCTAGGGCTGAGACATTCCACAACTAGAAACAGGTTGTTACAGTTTACAACGTTGGAGGTCACAATGGGATCAAATATCCTGCAACACTGGCTGGTCTTGAACTCAGAGAAATCCACCTGCAGGGAGATCCACCTGCCTTTGCTTCCTGAGTTCTAGTATCAAAGGTGTGCATACATCATCAAATCTGGCTCACAACTGTATTTCAATATTCATGTACATACTTTACTTTCTCTTGTCCCTGTTCCATGACTCATTTCTGATAATCCCTTTTCTTCTTAACTTGTCCTCCTACTTTCAAGCCTGTCTGTTATTATTTATTTATTTATTTATTTATTTATTTATTTATTTCCTTCCTTCCTTCCTTATTCACTCTGAGGCTCAGCGGTTTCATTAAGCTTTTTTACAGGAACGTGGGCTTCATACCAGCAGCTACACTACTGAATGAAATGTCTCTCCCTCCATCACTAACTATTAAGTATATATAAATCCTAAGGGAGGAGTGGCACTCGTTCTTGCCGTGACACAGTGTGGCTGGGCTCATTTTCATGAAGATCTTGTGCAGGAAATACAGTTGCTTCAAGTTCAAGAGTGCAGCAGCTGTGTCATGCCCACAAAGTCTCTTCTTTTGAAGAGTCTCTCCTCTTTCCTGGAAGCCATTGGCTGTCCCCAAGTTGCTATATTACTCCACTTCTTCCTATGGCTCCTAAATCTCACTGAGTTTTGAATTATCTGCTTTTCTTTTCTATGATATTTCCATGCATAGAATGTATTTGTATAATTATTCTTCTTCTGTCTGTTGTCGGATTACTTTATAGACTCAGTTATAAAATCCTCAAAGGGTAGAGGGACCCTCCTCTCTCCTGCAGGGATAACCAGGGACAGTTAACTTCAATCGCATTTATTCTATAACCATACTATACCCCACATATGTGTGCAATGATCATTTATTAATTTAAAACAAAATAATACTTTTCAAAAGTGTAGACCAGTTGGCTGTTTTTCCTGACTTGCATTTTCATTTTCCTGTATGTTAACTTGGGTGGATACTGAGAGAAATCCCTCTGGCAGTTTCTCCATTATCACACAGACACCCCCAATGGCTGAGCCAACACTTGACTTTGGGTTGCTCCTGATGCACGTGGACATGAAATTGCAACAGCTGAAGGCTTTCGTGAAGAATCTAATTACAGAATAAGTCTCTTCACTGGAACCAGATTATTGCAGTTCCATTTGGGGAGGTTAATTCAACCTGGTTCTAGTGTGAAATCTCTCTGGAAAAGTTCCAGAATGATTACATTAAGCAGGGGAGCAAGGCAATTAAGACAGAAGTGGTAAGCCAATTGGAGAGGGAAATGGCTGCTGGGGTGCTGAACATGGAGCAACCTGCTTGATCCCACAAAAGCACATCTCTGTTTTTGGACAAGTCCTTGATTTTATTCAGAGCACTTGTACCAACACCACCCCATAACCTCTCATTGCTAGAGCTTTAAGTCCATATAGTGCCTTCCTTCTTCCCTCCGGAATTAAAGTGGTACAGAAATTGTAGGGTAATTTATGTATGTATGTGAGTCAGTTTCCATCACTGTGACAAAATGCCCGAGACAGTTGACATTCAAAAGGAGGGAAAGGATTTGATTTTTTTTTTTTTTTTTCTTATTGGTTTCCACACATTGATGAAGTTTGGGTCTGGGATCAGTTGATCGTGCTACAGAGCAGCAATGGAAGAAGGTGCTTACCTCACCAGAGCAAGGAACAAAGAGAGAAGTCAGAGTTCCAACACTGCTTCAAGGACATGCCCCCAGTAACTTAATACCTCCTTCTGGTTTCAGCTTCTAAGGCTCCCATAGGTCCGCAGGTTGGTGACCAAGCAGGTAATATCAACATGAACCTTGACAGGTCATTAGTTCTGAACCATAGCGAATGAAATAGCATTGCAATCCAATTATTTTATTCAAATATATACATATATACATGCACATGCATACAGAAAGAAGAGCAAATAGATGGATAGATGAGTGGATGGGCAGATAAATAGGTATCAACTGGCCCCTCAAATTGGGCTACTAGAATCCTTAGAAGAAAACTCAAACTGGAGACCCAGCTTAGTGGTAGAGCATGTGTATAGTATAAACAAACTCTCCTTCTTAGTAACAGTGAGTAGCATCTCAGGTATTTATGAGAAAAAAAATGGCTTTTCTAAGTGTACGTGTTATACCCAGTTCGCGAGCCCCCAAAAGATCTCCAGGAATCAACTCCGTTGCAAAACACATGAGGGTCTTTTTATTGTAAATTACAAGCTGCAGCTTGGGCCTACACAGCCCCACCGCCAAAGCGGTGGGAGCTGAGTGCGCCGCGCCCAATTAGTTGGGTGATTCTGGTCCGTCCCAGCATGCCCAAGGCAGGGGCTATTCCTGCCTGGCAAGCATCTATTGGTCAAGATGCTACATTTTGAATCGATTGGCTATAGGAAGGTTCCCAGACCATTAATGACCAGGTGTCCCTCCCTAGGGGGAGGGTCCAGTTTCCTAGCAACTGTCCCGAGGTAGCTCTCCCCTCAGGGAATTTACTAACTGCATTACTGCACCTACTCTACATAGTCTTAACGATCGATCGCTGCTACTTTATCCTTTGGTCTCTCATATGGAAGGTCACTGAGACCTATCATCTTTGGGTCTGGCTAATCTCACTGTGCACTGTTTTATTTGCAAGTTCTTTGTAATAAAATTCTAATTATTTAAAGAGAAGGGGAGGAAAATGAGGAGGGGAAAGGAGGGTGTTGGGTATGGTTGCCCAACACCATACCTGGAAAGTTCCCAGGCCTGGAAAGAGGCAGAAGCAGACATATCTCTACAAATTGAATGCCATCCTTGTCTACACTGCAAAGTCTAGGCCATTCAGGGCTTCATAGTGAAACCTTGTCTCCCCCAAAAAATGTATATAATAATAATAAATTTATTAATTAACAATTAAATTTTAAAAAGAAAATAAAGCAATAAAGAAATAAATTTAAAAAGATATTTTCTTACCAATAATGCAAATTCCTAGCAAACACAAGGCCCTGGGTCTGAGCCCTATAGTCACAATTGCACCTGAAACACTGAGCATTGTCTGCTATGTCAGTGTGCTGGGTCAGTGTCTGGAAACAGCCCCATGTCTCCAACCTACAAGACTGACCTTTCAAACTATAGTCAATCCCCAGATTGTTACGAGAAATGTTTCTGTTTTTTTAACATTGGCAACTAGTGTAAATAAGTTACGAACTCTGTGGGGAATTTACATGTACTGGCCCAATTGGACCCAGGTTCCACTATGAAATGGATATAGCCCAGAGCTAAGTGTAAAATGCATGAAGGTCTACATGATAGCTATTGCCTTCTAGCCACTTCCATCTTGGAGAGATGCCCATTTTTTTCAGATATTTTTATTTTTTAATTGTAAAGTAAGTATGGTAAAGAAAATGGCCAAGGTAGCCAAGCGCTTACTGCAAAAGCATGGGACCTGAGGGTGGGCCCCCAGCAGCCACATCAACACTGAGGGTGGTTGAGCACTCCTGTCAGCCCATCACTGAGGAGGCAGAGACAGAAGGATGCCTAGGCTTTGCTGGCCAGCTGTTCCAGCCTAAGTGAGCTGAAGGCTCCAGGTTCAATGAGAGACCCTGTCCCTGGAGATGCTCATGGTGATGGTGGTTGTGGTGGTGATGATGATGGTGATAATGGTGATGATGATGGTGATGGTGATAATATAATATGGAAGACTTCTGACATTGACCTCTGTTCTCCACCAGCACATGTGCACATACAAATGTACATATTCACGTACACACAGCATTTTTAAATGAGAAATTAGATGTAAAAAATGATATTCCACCCAAGAAAAACAAAGCGATAGTGAAAGGGATATTTATGATTTACTTTAAGTAACTGGCTTGTGAAATGGCAGAGGCTGGAGACTGTCGTTTACAGGACAGGCAGTGGGCTGGAAACACCAGGAGCTGACACTGGAATTCTGAGACCAAATCTCTCTTCACCAACATACTCTAGGATTTGTTCTTTCTGCCTTCACTTGGGTAGAAGCACACACCCACATCACCCAGAGAATATGTGCTAAAAAGAGCTGATTATAGAGGTTAGCCTAGCTACACAACACCTTCACGACAGCGCCTACATCCATCGGTGTTTGGCTGAACAGTGGGGAACTATACCACAAGCAAGATGACACACAGAATGAGCTATTCCATAGAAAGAATGCTTAAGAGAGGTATAGAAAACTCCTTGGGAATCAAAGCAAAGAGAAATCAAGGAAAGCTAAAGGGTTGAAAATTATCCTCATGGTAAAACACTAAAGAAGTCATGGGTTTCTCACAAGATCAAGAGAAAATTATATCTTTATCAGCAGTAGCCAAATACTATTAGCTAAACAGTTACTCTGGAGTATTCCTTTTAATCACCTCCACTAACAGAAACTGTTTGAATCTTTATTTTGTAGGTAGAGATAATAGCCACAATATTTCTAATACCAAGGCTGAAGAGATTGCTCAGTGGTTAAGAATACTGGCTGCTCTTGCAGAGGACCTGGGTTCAGTTCCCAGGACCAACACGGTGGCTCACAATTTTCTGCAACTCCAGTTCCACAGGACCCAGCACCTTCTTCTGGCTTCTGTAGTCACTATATATATATATATATATATATATATATATATATATATATATTATACAAACATACATTCAAGCAAAGATTCCTACACATAAAAAAATAAATAAATCTAAATTAAAAAATATTTCCAATATCACATGATGATAGAGGCAAGACTCCCATTTAGGCAGTTTGAAAGTTCCATGCTCTCTCCCACGAAGTCCTAACTCAAACACGACCTCAAATTTTCACAAAAACTCTATGAGGTAGCACCTTAGTCACCATTCTCTTGCTGTGAAGAGACACCATAACCAAGGCAGCTCTTATAAAAGAAAGCATTTAATTGAGGGCTTGCTCATAGTTTGAGAGGGTTAGTCTGTTATCTTCATGGCTGCTTCCTGGAAGCAGACAGGAAGGCACGGACTGGAGCAGTGGTTGAGAGCTTTATATCCTGATCCACAGGAAGCAGGCAGAGAGAGAGATCATGCCTGGCTGTGGACTTTTGGAATCTTAAAGGCCACTTAGAGCAACACACCTTCTCCAGCAAGAACACACCTACTACGGTGCGGCCAACCTCTTCATCCAGTTCACACTGAGGACTAAGCATGTAAACAAATGAGCCAATGGAGGCATTCTCACTTAAACCACCAGAGGTAGGTACATCATTAATCCTGTCTTACAAATGAGGAGACTGATGTTTGGAATACCAAGGGACCACACTGGCTAGGGACATGGTTTATCTGATTCCAAATTTGTGTGCAGGTAAACCTTGTATGCAGCATGCTGCCACCTCAGCTTCTAACACAAAAAGAAATCTGAAAAGGGCTCTAGTTTATATTCAAATCCAACCAAGAGGAGAGGGGCTTAAACTGAAGATGTTGGTAGGGTAGTGAAAGCAAATTCTCAGTCATCCATCAGGAAAATGAGCACACAGCCTAGGAGGGAAAAATTGAGGACATGGTGGGTTTATTTTTCTTGTGCTGGGGGCCAGTTTTATGGCAGTGTGTGTGCTTAACAAGACCCTATGTTTAATCCCCAAAAGAAAGAAAGAGAGGAAGGAGGCTGAGAGGAAGGTTGGGAAGGGAAATTAACCTCCCTAAGACGCAGATGACGACGTTCTAATCATTGAATGTATGTTGAGACTGAATTTGGTTATTGATTGGCAAGAATGAAAACAGCACTTTCTTCCCACACAGAAGACAACATCAGAGTTGGCGTCTCTTAAATGAAAATATTTCCTTGGCTCTCACTTAGCTACATATTTTTAACAAAATTAAATATACACTGTGAACCACGCCTTCAGTTCCCAATTGGGAATAGACTAACTCGAGGGTGGCTTCAAAGGAGCAGTCTGAGGCTTCCCTTCTCCACGCCATTTTGAAGCATTCCTGGGTGATTTCACCCTTTCTCTCAAAGTTATTCCTTCCTCTTAGAACAGAGTAATTGAAAAATCTGTACTGTTCTGTTCTTTTGAGGGATGAATTTGAACTAAAAAATTGTTTGCTATGTGTTGCTTGTCTTCCTCTAGATCTTTATGTTATAGTCTGTGCCAAGCCTTCCTGCTGTGGTCATAACTGGAGGCAAAGAGCAATGAGTTAGTGATGGTTCCCAACCATGCTCTGGAAAAGTAGCTCAGTCAGCAATGTGCAAGCATGAAGACTGTGTTCAGGTAGCCAGAAACCACTTAGATACTGAGTCAGAAAAAAAAAAAATTGTCAGCCCAGCAAGAGAGCTCAGGAGGTAAAAATGCTTTCCACTAGGTCTGATGATTTGGGTCTTATCCCTGGGTCCCACATGGTAGAAGAGAATTGATCTCTGCAAGTTGTCTCTCTGACTACTACATTAATGCTCTTATACCCCTCCCCACAAAGTGACAGATAGATAGATAGATAGATAGATAGATAGATAGATAGATAGATAGATAGATGCAGAAAAATTAAAAACAAAACCAGGAACTAGAACTGACCCTGCAGTTAAGACTGTATGCTGCCCTTACAGAGGGACTGAAACAGGTCCCAGGACCCCCATGATGGCTCATGAGCACAGGGGACTTCAATTCTAGGTACTCTACTGCCGTCCTCTGGCTACTCAGGCTCTGTATGCACATGTGCTACACAGACGTGCATTCAGACAAGCCACTCATACACATAAAGTAAAAATAAATAAATCTCAAAACAAATGAGCAACAAAATGTATAGCTGGAGAGGTGGCCTGGCTGTTAAGAGCACTTCCTATGTTTGGATCCTCACACCTACATGGTGGCTAACAACCATCTGTAACTCCAGTTCCAGGGGATCTGCCACTTTTTTTCTGGCCTCCATAGGCACTGTAGAAGCATGAGGTGAGCAGGCATACATAGATGGAAAATATTTATGCATAAAAGTAAATATAGATGCATGAATATATAAACTTAAAAAAAAAACACCAAGATGGAGAGTGATGAGACAAATACCCAGTGTCAGTCTCTGGCCTCTGCATGTGTACTCCATGAACATGTGTGCATTCACACAAGCACACAAAGTGACACTCTGCGATTTCAAGTGTCACTTTTACCCTAATCATATCTATCTCTAAAATACCATAGTAATCACTCCTGCATAGTTTCAGGTAAGAATGATGTTGAAAACCAGCAGCAAACATAATCAGTCACCAGACCAGGGACATTAGGCATGCAAAAGCAGCAGCCTGGGAGGCAGGTAGCAATCCTCAGCCCCATTTTCCCAAGGAGGAAGCTAAGTTTTGTATAACTGCAGCAACCTACTCTTATTTGCACAGGATGGAGCTGATGTCATGGTTACCTGCACAGAATAACATGAGTCCTGAGGACCTATGCAATTCCCTCAAAATCATAACTAGGGTTTGCTCCCTTGCCTCACTCTCTGTTCTTAAACCTTTAAAGCATGAGTTTATACAGGTAGAATAAAGAATCTCTAGAGGGCAATTCTGGGAACAAGTAGGTGGTCCTGAGACCAGTCTCAGAATGACTCAGGGCAGGTGACAGTCAAAAGGCAAGCCATGAATCCGCTCCTGACAGCAAGCTATAAAACAGAAGAGTAATACTTGGGCAGCCGTTTTCAAGCCCCCTGGGGACCCTGACAAGATTTATTGAATGTAAAAAACTTTATGTAAAATTATAGGCAGAGGCAAGACACTCACCAGTGGCTGCTTTCCATCAAAGTGGCAGCAAAAGTATAAGACGAAAATGCAGCTTGCCCAGATACAAGAAATCAGAGAGAAGCCACAATAAGTTAAACAGCCACTCAGAAGACTGGAAAATAGGTGTGTGTGTGTGTGTGTGTGTGTGTGTGTGTGTACTCATGTTATGTGGCTCTACAGTGTCTTGTCTCTGTTGGGGCCTTAAGATGCTGATGCAACTGCTGGAACTAAATACAGGGATGAATGTATGTGGTGGTCGCTCTGCTGCATTAAGGCAGGCTTCAGCAGTACTTACGAAGCCCCAAATCTCTGGTAACTTCCGTAAAAAGATGATCCCATTTGTTTGAGGTCTTAAGGAACCATCTGCATCATAAAGAAAGAAAAAGATGGGCTGGATATGTAGCTCAGTTGGTAGAGTGTTGATCTAGTTTGCTCAAGGCCATGGGTTTCATACTTAGTATTTCATAAAACTACTCATGGCAATGCATGCCTATGGTCCTAGTGGAGGCAAAAAGATTAGGAGGTCAAGCTTAGTTTTCAGTACACAGTGTGTTCAACGCCAGTGTGAGCTACATGAGACCTTGTCAGAAGAAAACATTTTAAAGGAAAGAAAAGGAGAAGATGATGATTGTGTGCTGCTGGAATAGAGCAGTGGTACCTGCCCTGCTGCCTTATCCCCTGACAAAGCTCCACCAGGAGGAAGAGTGCGGAAGTCTCTGAAACAGAGCAGGATCAAACCATTGACTCACAGAGTAAGGAACACAGCTAATAAACTCACTCTGGTGTGAGAATAGAGCAAGCCTGGAGGTTGGGGTAGAGTAAGAGCAAAAAAATAAAAATAAAATAAAAAAAACTCCAGTTCCACCAACTTGAAGACAGGGACACAGGGCAGGGGAGACATGAGTTGTAAAGCTTCCTGATGGAGGTGAGTTTTTCTGGACTGTGGGGCCGCAGGGTTAATTCCCTAGCTCTCCAACCTAGAATGTTCATTGCCTACAAGGAGTTACTGGGGTACAGCAACGGCTCAGTGGGAAAGGGCTTGCCCTGCAAGCATGGGGAGGTGAGCGTGAATCTCTAGAACTTATGTACAGCTGGGTGCAGTAGCACGTGTCTATAGTCCTGTTGTTCCAACTGGAGATGAGAATCTCTGGATGCTGACCGTTCAGCTCTCCTGGTGGACAGAGGTGAAAACAAAAAGAAGACCCTGTCAAAAACAAGATGGAGGGTCAGGGCTGACATTTCCACATGCACTAGTGGCATGTGAACCCCCACTGTATATACAAAATATCTGCAAGGATATATGGTACATATAACACACCCGACGTCAGGATATTTCACCCTCACCCTATCTATGAGCAACACCTCACCTGTGTGTCAGCAGTGTCATTGTCGTGATGACTGAGGCCCTGCGGATTTCCTTGACCAAGCGGCCATTTCTGGTCCAGAAGGAGGCCTCAGAGTAAGCCTTTTCATTTTCTTTGTTCACAAAGAAGATTGAGGAGCATTGTGGAAACTGGGAATCTGGCCACGTGACCTGGTCACTTTGGCCAATAGGAGGGCAGATGATGCTCAACTAAACAGGTCATGGCTTTTGTGGCTCAGAGCAACTTTCCACAGCCTGGAGTGGGTTCCTCTTGGCCTTGGCTGTTGCACTGAAGAAAGTGTCTTTCTGGAAAGAGTATACCTAGAGAAAGTCCCAGAAGTCATGACTGTTAATAAATCATGACACGGCACAAGGTGAAGTTAGAAAAGACATTTGATGTTTATATTCAGGGTAGCTTGCCTTTACTACTTTGTGGGTTCTTCTTTCTCCCACCATTTATCCCCCAGGTTTTACCCCTTATCATTAGATAGGAGAGGTAGGAGAGAGAGAGAGAGAGAGAGAGAGAGAGAGAGAGAGAGAGAGATAGGAAGAAAGATCCTTGAATCTAATTTCTTTCTTCTTGTTTCTTCTTTGGTCACAACTACTAACAAACTGCAACCAACCAACTCACCTGAATGACCAACAACCACCCATACCACCTATTGGGACCCTAGCATTGATATACCCTCTGGAAAAATTCCCAGAATTCCAAATGTCACACAATTGCACAAACTATCTGCAGGTGACAAAACCACGTCTCTCCTAGAGCACGAGGCAAATCATAGTCAGCTGCTGCAAAGCAGCCCCTTATCTTCACACCTGGCATTAAAATGAAAGCACAGTCTTATTGTGTATCTGTGTTTTTAGAAGAATCCAAAATTCCAGAATCCTCACTACAATTCAGTCACTGTGTCTCTATGGTCACGGGACAAAGCATAAACAACTCTCATAAAATTTCCTTCTAAAATCATGTGTGGTCATGCACTCTGTGATTCTAACACTGAAAAAGCTGGAGCAGGAAATCATGAGTTTGATGCTGGCCTAGATTACGAAGTGAGACTGTCTCAAACAAGCACATTGGTTGAGTGATTGTGATCCTAGCCCCAGCTGCTGACAACTGGTTTGAAAGCTTGTAGGAAGGCAGGACCATGGAACATGATACCAGCAGCCAAAGGGATTGCTCAGATGTTTCCATTGCCAGCAATTCACACGTGATTCTTTAAGCCTGTGGTCATGGCACGCCAAGCAAAACCTCCCAGTGCCAATTAACAGATGCTTTCTTCAGGTGTTTGCAAGCTTATACTCACTAATGACCGTCCTTGCTATGTGACTTCTTCTCTATTTTCAGGTACTTCATTAATAGCTTTGCTTCAAGATAAACACATTCCATTAAATGAAAAGAAATGCTTCTTAAAAACGTGTTTGTGGCCTTGGTGGTCTGATAATGGTTTGAAGGGTGCATTCTTGTCCCCAGATTCCTGAAGATATACACATTGGGTGAGGACAGGTTTTTTTTTTTGTTTGTTTGTTTGTTTGTTTGTTTACAAGACAATCATACTTCAATAAAATGGTTTTTTGTGTGTCATTGTACTTGACAACATCCTTTAACACACAGTATGGGCAGTTATTTTAAATAAATCTGTTGTAAATATTGAGGGGAATATTAATTCTGCCATTTTTTTAAGGACTCTCTCAGCCAGATCTGGGAGGGTTTTTTGTTTGTTTGTTTGTTTGTTTGTTTTTGTTTTTAAGGCTGCTTCCCAGTCAGTTAAGTAACCATGTTGCGTTCTATAGCACAGAGCAGTTTCCATTTTAGAGTTTCAAGAATACTTGCAACATCACTCTAAAGAACATCTGAGTCTTTTTAAGGCTTTATTGAAATTCGCTCATTTTAAGTGGACAATCCAGTGACTCAGCACAATTTGCATCTTCTTTGAAAAGTGATTACTCCAGGCCCGCTTCTTGCAGGCCTGTGTAGTCTTTCTGTCTGTCCAGCTGTGTGGTTGCTGCAGTTCCTAGGTTGCAGAACATCCTGAGTTCACTTGCTAGGACTCTGTTTGAAAGGCCTGCTTTCCTCCAGGCAGATTTTAACAACATTTGGTCGCCTCCACCTTCCACCCAGAATACTGAGAATTTTACTCAGCCACACTATTCACCATGACAATTTGCTCCCTCCCAACATTTGTTTTTGAGACCATTGCAATCATAGATCAAAACATGATATATTCCACTAGCAAAGCATAATGCCTTTAACACGTTTTTCTCTGCTGCTTGGCAGCTGTACAACCTATTGGTCATCAGGAAAGATTGCTGCAGTTCTTAATTTAAGGGTGCGTGGAGTTTATGCCTTCTGGCTTCTTAAATGGCTTGCTATGTAGTTTCAAAACCAACAGATCTAATTTAGTGCCACAGAAATCCACTCTGGAAATAGAACTGTTACATTTTCAATTAGCATATATTTAATCAAAAGCAAAAGGAGAGAGACGGGGAGAGAGGAGATGAGGCAGAGAAAAACAATGGCAGCTTCAGTAACTCCTTGTTTCCAGGGCCTCCTGTGGACACCCAAATCCCTGGGTGCTCCAGTCTCTGTAGCGTGTGTGGAGCCCACAGGGCTGGTGGTCTTTTCTTCTGCATTGATTCCACACTTGTGAGCTGAGAATACTCTGTAACAGTCATGTTGTGCTGCCTGGGAAACAGGAGCAGGGAAGGCAGCCTGTGCCTCTAGCACTGGAGGTACAGGCAGCTGGGAGCTGCCCAACTTGGAGTGGAGCTCGGGTTCCCTGCAAGCCAGTGTGCTTAAATGGTGAGCCATCCTTCCAGCCCCTAGATTATTTATTTAGAATTCCTCAAGCTTGTCTAGACTACATGTGGAGGTTTGAGTGAGGAATGTCCACCAGAGACTCATATATTTGAAAATCTGGTCCTTAGCTGGTGGAACTGTTTGGAGAGGTTATGGAAGCCTTGTTGGGACCACCTACGAAAGTTCACAGCCCGGCTCCACTTCTAGTTTGTTCTCTGTGCTTCCTGTGTGAGGACGAGAGGTGACCTCTCAGCTTCCTGCCCCTGCTGCCATGCCTCCCCTACCATCAGAGACAGCTAGCCCATTGGACCCTTAAACAAAAAGAAACTTTTAAAGTTGCTGTTAGTCATGATACTTTATCACAAGAACAGAAAAGTAACTGATACAATGTGGGACACTTTTTCACACTGAGTAGTCACGTTTTCCTGAAAAGAAACTCCACACAATTTAGGAGATCACAGTGAGCCAAACTCCTGAAAGACAGGCATCTCACCAAAGAAGATGGATAGGTAGTGAACAAGCATATGAAAACCACCAGGAAATACCAACCCAAACAGCTTGAGAGCTCTGCACATCACGTAGAATGGCCAGTGTCAAACACGGACAGCACCAATGCTGGCAAAGCTGTGGAAGTCTCTGTCCTTTCTCATGGAACACAATATGGCTCATTTTGCCCCTTACAGAACTGGATATACTCTTGCTATATGATGTAGCAACTGGATCTTTGTTATTTACCTAAGCTGAAAATGTATTTCGGCGCATGAATATTTTAGGCAGCTGTATTCATACTTACCAAACTTACAAACCACCAAGATGACCTACCTGTGGTAGGTAAGCCAACTCAGAGGCAAGTTCAGAGAATGGACTATTATTCATCAATAAAAAAATGAGCTATCAAGCCTTGAAGAAAGATGGAAGAATTTTGAAAGCATATTACTAAGCTAAGAAGATGATATTTTCTTTGATTTTGACAATATGATATTGTAGAAGAGCAAAAGTGTGTCATAAAATCAATGGAAGAGGGAGAAAGGAGATAAGGCAATTTGAGGCATTTGTGAAGCCTACCATGGTGTCTTAGTTAGGGTTTTATTGCTGTGAAGAGACTCCATGACCATGACCATGGCAACTCCTATAAAAGAAAGCATTTAATTGGGGTTGGCTTACAGTTTCAGAGGGTTAGTCCATTATCATCATGGCAAGAAGCATGGCAGCTTGCAGGCAGACACGGTCCTGATGATGGAGCAGAGAGTTCCACATCTTGATCTAGAAGCAGAAGAAGACTAGATTCCACACTGGATATAGCTGGAGCAAGGGAGACCTCAAAGCATACTCCTACAGTGACACACTTCCTCCAACAAGGCCATACCCCCTCATAGTGCCACTCACCATGGGCTGAGCATTCAAACACATGAGTCTACGGGGCTCATCCCTATTAAAATCACCACATTATGTGAGTTCAAAATATGAATCTGCGCCAGTGTTTCTGTATGCAGCAAGCTGGAATCCTGAACTTCACTGTAGACTCTTGGTGATGATGCGTCAGGGTAGGTTCAAGTGGGGAGCACTGCACATGTGCCAACCCAGTGTTCTATAAAAGAAACTGTAACTTATGCTCAGGGTTTCTGGAAACTTCAGGTGTCCAAATAAACTGATAGCACAGATCTGTAATCCCAGTACTTAGGAAGCAGAAGCAGGCAGATTCTTGTAAGTTTAAGGCCAGCTTCATTAAAATAGTAAGTTACAGGATAGCCAGCGCTACATAATAAGATCTTGTCTCAAAAATAAATAAAAAGTTAAGAAATAAGCTGGTAATCCATTCAAGTGAACATGACACACCAGTGGACTCTGGATCACACACTTTTTAGACTGCCTTACTTGCTTGTTTTACCCATCTGTTGTAGTTATTTTAAAAATGAGTGAGAAGTTGGCATCAAGAACTATCATTCCATTTTCACAAGGCTCCAGGGTAAAAGGAGAACAAGAACCCAGGTCTCCCCAACACCAGTTTATTCTACAAAGTCTTGTTGCTTTTAATGAAATCTCAGTTGTTCAATTTTACCAGTAAAGACTCGGAATCTAGAGGATGGGGTGAAAGCATGCCAGCTCAGAGGGGCAGAGAAAGCACCCAGCCGACTTTCCTCCTCAGCAAAGTCCCAAAAAGAAGGAATCCTCCCTCCGCACTCTGGATGGCCCTCCCTTCTACTTCCTGTTCATCTCTCTATCCATCTTCCTGACTTCGTCTCACTCTCTATGTTTTCTTTCCCTATGTTCACTCTCAATCAACTGGCTTCCTGCTCCACCTCTTAGTCTTTGGTTGACTTTATTTAATCCTGTTTATAACCAGAAAGCTCTTGGATTAAAGGTGTGTGCTAGGACTGAGCCACACCACAAATAGAAATATATATATATATATTTTTTTTTTTCAGTAAACACAATCTCGGGGTTCATAGTATGATCAAATACCCTTCAACAAAATCTTGCCTTCCAGAAGCTTTTTTTTAACCTACATTATGGAACCCTCAGAAAAGCAGATGAGCAATTGTAGCAATGTCACAGTGGTCTTGAAAGGAAAAAATGCAACAACAATGCAACCCATCAAGACGACCAGCTACAATATGGCTTAGTATAGAATTTTTAAAATAAAATAAAAACTTATGATTTTAAAAACATAAAATTAGGGCTGGAGAGATTGCTCAGTGGGTAACAGCACTTGCTGCTCTTCTGTAGGACCCAGATTTGGCTCCCAGCACCCAGTTTGGGTAGTTCTCAACTCCCTATAACTCTATCTCCAATAGATTTGAAGCTTTCTTCTGGCCTCTGAAGGCACCCCCCCCCAATGACATAAGTCATACATTCATCTAAACACACACATACGTATAAATAAAATTTAAAACATCTTTTAAAGTGTAAATATTTTCAAATGCATAGAGCAGTCTCAATGAAAGCATCTAGTCATCTAGTCACTAACTGCTTCCTTAGGAATATCTTGTCTACCTGTTTCTGACCCAGCTCTTCTCTGTTAGGATGTGAGCACTTCAAGCCTGTACTTATTTTGAAGTGATGAAGTTCGGCAGGATGCAAAGTCTGGAGAAAGAGCATGGATCCCAGCATCTGTGTGAGACCCAGAACTTCCACAAATCTTTCCCCTTCTTATTGAGCCCCTGCATACCCTGCAGAGTTCTGGCTCTGTTTCACAAACCTGACTCGTATTTTATGTCTTTAGTCTTTCTGAACAGTCTTGTTCTATAGCCTCTATTCAATTGCTTTCTCACTGGAGTTCTTGGGAGTGAGCTATCCCTGTTACATATTATATTTGCTGATTGCTATGCTTGAGGGAGATGTAGTCTTCCAGTTCATCCTTAACAGGGCTCATTCCCTTCTTGGCACAGGATAATGAAAGCACCCTTGAGAGCCATGGAGCAGGATAGGAACGTTCCTTTTCTTTGCGACAGGATCTCATGTAGCCCAAACTTACTAAGAAACTGAGGATGACCTTGAACTTAATTTCCTATCTCCACTTTTGAAGAGCTCGGACTGTGGACAGGCAATACCACACCTGGGTTATGCAGTGCTGGGTATCAAACTCAGGGTCTCATGCAGGATAACCAAGCACCACACTGTTTTCAGTGAGAATGACCCCCACAGGCTCTGGAATTTGAGTACCTGGTCCCCAGCTGCCAGCTGGCAATGCTTTGTAGAGAGGGGTAGGAGGTGTGGCCTTGCTAGAGGTGGTTTCACTGGGTACAGGCTTGGATGTTAGCGTTCTCAACTTCCAGTTCTTCCATCTCTTTACTTGCTGTTTTGCTGTCCTTACTTCCTGTTTGCAGACTGAAGACCTGCATTCGAAGCTTCCTGCTGCCTCCTGCCTAGTTTCCCATCATGACAGCCATGATGGGCTCTCATCCCTCTGGAACTGTAAGACCAATAAACTCTTCCTTTTGTAAGTCAGTTCCTATTACAATGTTTTTCCCCCCACAGGAACAGAAAATAACTAAAGCAAACTCTCTACAATCTAATTACATCCCAACCAGACAACTTTCTTGATTGAGAAGATTGTGGTCTTAGTATTAAGTAAACTTTTATAACTCCAGTCTATGTCAGAAGAAAGCCTGAAAACAAATTTTCATGCATTTTGTGGCAGAGTAGTCATCAGTGTGAATTTTTATCAGTGTCTCTTACTGAAGCCTTTGTGACATGGGGCTCTGTTCTCCTCTTGTGCCAATAATCTTAATCTTATGCTCTGAGACATCCCAGTATCAGAAACCCAATGGGCCCAGGGCTGTGGCATCATCTACTCCTTCAGGTGCAGGTGGACATTCAGGGATATTTGTTACATGTAGTAGTGTTTCTAGTTCCTCACAGTTGGAGGACTAGTGTGTCTTCTTCACCATGGTTCCAGATTCAGGGCTCCTGTCACATAATGGCTCATTTTTATCAGAATAAGTTTTCTTGTAGGCCTCATTATTAAAGATCGCATCAGACAATTGTAAGTGGGGTTTTCATATGACCTGGGAAAGGTAATTGTTTATTCTTTTTGGGGGACCTTTAAAATATTTTTATTTTATGTGTATGAGTCTTTGTCTGCATGTATGTATGTGTACCATGTGGGGGCCTGGTGCCCATCAAGACCAGAAAAGAGTATCACATTCCTTGTAACTGGGGTTACAGTTGATGGTTAGTGCTTATCTAGGTGCTGGGAATCAAATCCAGATCCTCTGGAAGGGTAGCCAGTGTTCTTAACCATTGAGCCATTCTCCAACCCCATGGGGTTTTATTATATTAAATAGTAAACATTTGTAATTAAACTAAGAGATGGACAGTGAAAGCGATTTTTGTCAAAAGGGTATGTACCTGTCCAACAATCACTGATAAAGACAGCAAACACTGGTCAAATCCTCCTGAGCTGTACTGAGGAATCTGAAAGACAGTTACTGCTTTGGAGAACATTCCTAAAAAAGAAAGGCAAATTAGGTCACACTTTCTTGGACAGATATTCAGTAACTGGCCGATGCCAAGTACTTCCAAACTCTCCCAAGAATTTGGAAGACAGCTTCCAAACTCTTAAGGCCAGCACAGTTATTGAATGATGGTTAGCATCTATTCTATTTTCCTGTTTACTTAGTGAGTCATGTTTTTAAGGCAAAGTCTCATTATGTCCCCCACACTGGTCTTGAGTCACTATGTAGCTAAGATGGACTGAGAATCCTCCTACCTCAGCCTTCCATGTCTAGAGAGTCCAGATGTGTATCACTAGGCTTCAGCATACTGTCTTTTTATTTTTTTAATTTTATTTTATATTTAATTACACTTCATTTACTTTGTATCCCCCCTCTAGTTCCCTCCCTCCTCCCCTCCCAACCCCTCCCTTCCTTCCCCTTCTCCACGCACAGCATACTGCCTTAACTAGAACTTGTGATTTAGTGATGACACGTTGTGTGTGCTACCTAGCTGTCAATGACAAAGCACGTGGTGGCATGTACAGCGCAGGTGCTTTTCCTAAGTGGGCTTCATAGAGATTCACTGTTGAGACCTGGTTTCACATGACACAGGGAAAAGGTTAAGTGAGTAGGTGAGGAGCTGTTATCAGGAGCACTCATGCTGTCTCCTCCTCCCTGAGGTATGTGCTTACAGGCATGTCCACGCAGTATGTCATCATTAAAATTTTCTTAGAAATAAGAGAAATGGCAAAAGTATTCAAACTTCCAAACAATTGCAGCACATATGTTATATGTGTTCGAGTGTGCTTGGATTTAGTGTCTATAAGCAGAGAGCAGCAGCTTCAGAGCTTTGTCAGCTGTGTTCTTGGGCTGAGAATGTAGCATTGAATACGTCAGTGATGTCAACGTGCTTTTGCTCTTCTTACAAATCTTTAAGCTGACAAGAACTTTCGGGAAAATTCATGGCAAGTTTATCTTTTTTAAAAGCTATGTTTCTATAAATCCTATCGAAGTGCCGTGAATGGGCCCGTAAATCATGTCACCGGCTTGAGTAATGAGGCTTTCATTTCCTGAGCTGTTCCAGGACACCCAGAGGCTTTCATTGAGATTGACTCTCCTACAATATTTAATAACCACCCACCTAAAAAAGAGAAATTTTGATGTGGACTGAAAATATTTTAACCATAATTTCTGCTGAAAGGAAAATAAATAGAAATCAATGGTGTTAGGTCTGATGGCTTTAAAGAGGTCCATTAGTCACCATGGAGGAGAAAAAGTAGAATCAATGGAGAAAAAAGTAACTCTCGTCACTAAATCAATGGGGATGTATGTTCCAGTTTTACATGTGAGTCTGACTGGCACATCTGATTCTAACAAGGGTGTAAGGCTGAGTGCTTGGTTCTGGATTTCATTTCAATAATAAATGAAAATCAGAAACTGAATAAGAGGGAAATGAGGGCCCAGAAACACAGCAGGGAAAAGCCCATTGGGTCTCCACACTGGGATCACAAACGCCTATGACAGAAGGCCAGGTGGGTAATGTGGAAATTCCTTTTTTCCAAATAATTTTTATTTTTATATTAATCACAGATTTTTTTACTTTGTATCCCATGTAGTCCCCTCCCTCATTACCTCCCAATCCCACCCTCCCTCCCTCATCTCCTCCCTGCCCATTTCCAAGTCCACTGATTGGGAGCTCTTCCTCCCCTTCCACCTGACCCTAGCTTATCAGGTATCTTCAGGACTGGCTGCAATGTCCTCCTCTGTGGCCTAGCAAGGCTGCTCTTGCCTTGGGGTGGGGGTGGGGAGGTCAAAGAGCCAGCCATTGAGTTCATGTGGAAACTTTTTAAAACAAGCCTGTGTGTGGCAATGCCTAATCACCTAGCCAGACTCAGTCATCCCGAGCACCCTTTCTCCAGGTGCTGAAGGACCAGTGTCTGAGCTATCTGTCTTTTGAAGACTTCTTATGATGTATCTGCACTAACCCTCTCCAAATTCTGAAGGATTGGAAAGGCTCCATCAGTTCTTCATGTGAACCTGTCTTCTCACTGCCTGAGCTCTGATCACTTACAGAAGACTCATGGCCGCAGTCCTAACCGCACAATTCTTTTCTTGTTGTCTAGACCCTGTTCTCCTGTGACTTTCTGACTGCCACCTTCATCACCTCCCACGCTGTTCTTCTCATTCTTCATCTTTCAATGGTCTCACTAAATGCCAGTTTCCTTGAAGCCCTGGACTCCTCTCACTCTTGAATCTTCCCTGATGAATATAAAAAAGAAATAAAAAGGATCCTAGGTATGGTGGAGGAGAAAGTTTATTACAGAAATAAGGTATCATTTAAAATTATCCATGGTATCATTTAAAAGTATCCATTCTTGGTGCTGGACAGATGGCTTAGAGGTTAAGAGTTCTGGCTGCTCTTACAGTCCCCAGCACCTTCATTTTGGCTAACAACCACCAGTAATTTTAGTTACAGGGAATCCAATGCCTTCTTCTTGCCTCCACAGGCACCAGGAACACAAATGGTGCACATAAAAAGAAATAGATCTTTTAAAAAAAATGTACATTTTTGATAAGATCAAAGTTACATTAGTAAAAGATAACCTGAAAGTGTCTTTTTTTGACACCATATTGCTAATAAAAAAATTAAATGTGTAAGAGAAAGAAAGAAAGAAAGAAAGAAAGAAAGAAAGAAAGAACGAACGAAAGTAACTCAAGCCTTAACTTTAAACCTAACAAACCTCCAGGACGTTCCTCTGTACATTCTCTGTTTTCAACAGCTAATCTGGGAAAGAGCACTGGGCAAAACTGCATTGGAGTGCAATGAATCCATCAGACAGTACATGCCTGGGTCCTTGAATTACAGCACAGAGCAGAGTCCTCTTCCAATTCCCTGCAAACAAGTGAATCTTTAGTATGATAAATCTCTGAAATCTGTTACATTTTTATAGCAAGTGTTTTGCTCGGACTATTGCAACTATGAAATATTAGCCTGAAATCTATACTGTCGTTTAAAGTCCACCTTCATGATTGTCAAAGCCCTTAGTATGTATTGTAATCAATCATTTGTGTGGATGTCCTTTGCAGCTTGATTCTTATAACACCAGGGCTTTTGTCTTCTATGAACAAGATATGTTACTTGGAGTTGTTCTTGCTTAGAACATTACACAAAATCAATGCCAAATATTCTGACGTATTTCATAATGTACACAGTTCTTATTCACTTTAGAATCTCTTTAGATTCTTTCAGAGGATGCAAGTGTATCATTGTCCCCATGTACATTATTTTCTTCATTATTTGTGCGTGTGTGTGTGTGTGTGAGCATGTATGCACACATGTGTAGGTCAGAGGGCAACTTCCTACAGTCACTTCTGTCCTTGCACTGTGGCTTTTGGGTATCAAAATCAGCTTGCCAGGCTTGGATAGCAAGCACCTTTACCTGCTGAGCCATCTCACTTGCCCTTGTCCTCATTTTGTTGGTGATAAAACTGAGACTAAGAAAATTAGCTATAACCTGGAAAAAGCTAATTTACAAAATTGTGTAAAGATTCAGTCCTTTCTTTCTTTCTTTCCTTCCTTTTTTTTTTTTTTTTTTTTTTTGAGACAAGGTTTCTCTGTATTGCACTCCTGGCTGTCCTGAAACCTGCTTTGTAGACCAGGCTGGCCTTGAACTCATAAAGATCTGCCTCCCAAGTACTGGGCTTAAAGGCCTGCACCACTATGCCTGGCAACCCTGATGTGTTTTCAAAGTTGTATTTCCTTTATCTTTTTCTTAAAAAAAAAAAAAAAAGATTTATTATGTATACAATGTTCTGTCTGCATATATACCTGCAGGCCAGAAGAAGGTACCAGATCTCATTATAGATAGTTGTGAGCCACCATGTGGTTGCTGGGAATTGAACTCAGGACCTCTGGAAAAGCAGCCAGTGCTCTTAACCTCAGAGCAATCTCTCCAGTTCCCTTTATCTTTTTCTAATTCCTTGGCTTCTCCTGCTTTCCTCATATGGTGATGTAGTACTGTACAGTCAATCACCCTACAACAGTGACCCTTAGGACTTGAGCTAGGAGCTGTTAGCTGTCCAGGGCTGGGTGGGTGGAGGCTGGGGTTGCCTACTGGCTAGGGCATCACCTTCCCTCTCTCTGGTCTCTGCCTTTACCTGTTTACATGGCAGTTCCAGGAGAAACTCACCTGAAAGGCTGAAAGGCCATAGACTGAGGAGAGAGAGAGAGACAGACAGACAGACAGAGACACACACAAAGAGACAGAGAGATGAGAGAGAGAAAGAGAGAGAAAGACTAATATTAGAAAGAAACTCCACCCAGTGTGGCTACCCCTAGATTTTCTTAGAAACAACCAGGGCAAGGGGTGAGGCCTCCTTCATGAGAAGGAGCAGTAAGCTCCCCTTTTTTTGCCAAAGGATTTAAGGACATTGTTTTAAACTACCACAATCCCCTTTTCTAAAACATTTGCTTCAATTAGCGCAGATCCGAGTGATTCCTCCAAACTTGTTCTGCTGGTAGATGGCCTCACGAATATTAGATGGAAATTTATAACTCAAAATTCCAGGCCGCTTCGTCATGACACCAGAAAAATGTCTCTGACCAGCCCCAGCAGCTTCCAAATAGATCCAATCCCTTTAGTGGCCTTGGAAAATAAATTACATCCGTGTCTTTCATTTTTTTTTTTCCAAAAGATGTGTTTATTTGCATGCTTCTCAGATGAATCACTTTCTTTCTTTCTTTCTTTCTTTCTTTCTTTCTTTCTTTCTTTCTTTTGTTTGCTGTTATTATTTTTGTTGTATTTCTTTCTTCTCAGATCCTTTTGCACTGACTCTCAGACCTACCACTTAGGTCATTGCTACCTCCTCATTCTTTTTTCATGCCGGCTGGACTCTGTTCTCAGCCATTAGGAGTATTTTCAAATTTTTTTTTTTTTTTTTTTTTTTCTGTTTTGTGCTTCAGCCTATCTTCCAACTTGCCATGTAACTGAGGCTGGCCTTAAGCTCCTGATCTTCCTGCCTCCAACACCCAAGTGCTGGACTCGCAGGTGTGCGCTCCCAACCCTAGCTGGAGAAATAGTTAAGATTAGGATCTGACACATGGCCCGAGGAACATTCTTTTGCTTTGCTTTGTTCTTTTAGGCCCAAGTCTCCGCAGTGGAAAATATCTGTTGAATCAAGAATTGGGTCAGTGGTGTGGATATGAAATCTCAGAGGATTAACTGATGAACTTTGTTCAGCAAGGACCAGAGAGAGAGACTTAATGAAGAATGGGTGAATGGATGCTGGTTTCCTGGGTGGACCTGGAGTTTCTGCACGGGCTGGCCAGTCCTCAGCAATCCAATGCCAGGTACATGGGTACTGTTATGACAGTAAATAAATAAATAGATAAATAAGGGTAGTGTAATTATTTTAATAAAGTTTTATTCAACCTGATAGATCCAAAGCACCATTATTTGGACATGTAACTAATATAAAGATATGCACACAGCGTTTTTCATTCTTATTTTCACACTTAGACTCTGTTGTATTGTACGCTCAAACACAGCTCAAGCAGCACTCGCTGCTAACAGGACTCTCAAGCTTCGCCGGGTCTCTGATATCTCAACCTCTTCCTTCGTGGATCCCATGCCTTGCCTTCGCTTTGGCTCAAAACATCTGTTGCGGAGACACCCCCTCTGATGAGGCCCCTGCTGCTGTCCTCTTCGGTTTTGTTGTCAACGTAGAAGAACAGAGAGACCTCATTTATAAGGTATTTATTTGCTATCGTTTCCATCAGGGTGTGGGCGTCTTCACTGATTTATGTTTTAAACCTTTTTTTTTTTTTTTTTTTTTTTTTTTTTTTGTGGTTTTCCTGGTGCAGAGCACGCCGCTGGCCCACGCAGATGGTTGGGTTCACAGTCCGGGGACGAAAGCCTTGGGCTTCTTCGGAGCGGGCGGCAGAGGGCAGCCGGGCGCCAAGTCACAGGTGGGGCGCGCGCTCAGTGCGGGCGAGTGGGTGTGTGCGGGGTGCGCGCGGCGGGGCGGGAGCGCGGAGCCGGGAGGAGCCGCGAGCGCAGCGGAGGAGGAGGACGAGGAGGAGGTGGAGGCTGCGTCCCCACGGGGCCGAGCTGCGCCCGAGGCGAGGAGCAGAGGCCGCCCGGAGCTGCCCGGAACCGGGACCCGCCGCGGGGCTCAGGGCGCACGGACCGAGAGCTGCGGGGCCGGGTGAGTGGCCGCCGCAGGCAGCGGGAGGAGCGAGAGGGCGGCCCCGCGCCGGGCGGGGGAACAGGTGGCCGGGCCGGGCGCTTTGTGTCCCTTCCCTCCGCTGTCCCCTCGTCGTCTGGAGGAGGAGGCTGGAGCCCGGGGATCGCAGGCACGGGGCTGGGGCGCGGCAGTGCGGGGCGTGGGGGTCCCCCAGCCCAGGCTTAACAAAGGGCGCGTGGTCCCAGCCCGCGGGAGGCCTCGAGATCGGGGCCGGGCCCCGGGGACCCCGATTTCCTTGGGGCTTCCCGTTTCATTTCCTCTCCCCGTTTCTTTCAGAGGTCCGCGGCTTGGTGCATGAGGGGCCCGCAGCCGCGCGGCGGCGGTGGGGATGGTTCGGGCCGCGGAGCCGGAGTGGCCTGGGCTCTGGTGAGGCGTGACAGTCTATCATGACTGTGTTCAGGCAGGAAAACGTGGACGACTACTACGACACCGGCGAGGAACTGGGCAGGTACCAAGAAGGGGTGGCGGAAGCGCGCGCGGTGTGTGTGTTGGGGGGGGGGGGAAGGAGGGTGCGCGATAAACAGATGCTGCCTTAAACCAGGCATTTCCCTGGCCCTTCTCTGAGACGTGCGGGTGGTAGAGAAACAGTGCCCTCCCCGCGAAGGCCAGGGACCAGGAATAAACCGCCTGATCCCGAGGGTTGGAGAGGAAACCTACAGTGCAGTTACTTCGCACAGAGTGTGATCAGAAGCCCTGGTCAAGAACACACTTCATTGTGTGCACTAACTCCCGTCAGTCTTCCCCCTTCCGAGACAATGAGGCAAGAACTAAGTCTAACTACAATTGGAGGGACCGCCTGTGTGTGAGAGCACAAGTTAATTAATGGGCGTTTAAAAATTTAATACTCCCCCCTTGTCCTCAATTTTCAGTGCAGCTCCAGCAGGGATTGGTTAGGTAGGTGTGGAACTGGCCAGATGTTGGCCTTGGATTTTGAAACTTCTTCCAACCAGAATTTCATTCCTGGCTTGGTAGTAGTGGCTTCGGGGTCATTTATGGCTGCTGTCTAGATTCAGAGCGTGCTAACATGCAGGTGTACAAAGAGCATTTCTCTGCGAGCACTTGACGGCTGCTGGCTGTCTCTTTCCATTAGCCCACCGAGTGTAGTGATGTTTGCTTTATGTGAGCAAAAAGCCCAGTATTCATACTTTTCAAAATTTAAAATTTGTCGTGTGGAATTTGTGTATTGGCATTATGACTAAAGCAGGCAAAAGGATTTATAAACAAACATAGTTGCAGTTACTCATACAGTGTGTGTATTGGAATTTTAATTTTTCCATATATACCCGATGGTCTCATACCAAGTTATCAAGCTTTTTTTTTTCTTCATGGAAAGGAAATTAAGAAAGAAGAAGAAGAAGAAAAAAAAAAGACCAACACCCTCTGTCAACTAAAAGGATCTTGAAAGACGTCTAACTAAAGCTTTAATTCAGAAAAGTTCAGGAATGAAAAGATCTTAAAAAGTTACCGTTCAGAGTGTGTATGTGTATGTAGGGTGTAGTCTTGAGACATCTGTGGAGCCTGTGCTTAGGAAGAGAATACTCTTATCTCAAGTCTTAGCAAGTGAGTAAAGCAAGGTTCTGGAAGCTCGCATTTCATGACTATGGTTAAGACCGAGGTTGACTGTGTGCAGCTGACATACTTGACTTAACAGGAATTCCACCATTCTCCGCCCTGTGGTTTACAGCAAGATGAGTGTGTGTGGGATTTTTCCAGGGGGTTAGAAAATAAAAAGGGTTAAAAAAAGTTTTTGATACTTTTTCTGTAAGATTCACAAATTCTATAAATCATCTTTCAAAAAGGTAAAAAGGTAAAAATGGTAAAATTTTGTGAGATGATTGTTTTATGAACAAAATACATTGGCTTTGTTTCCCTTGAGATCTTTCCATGGAGTTATGCATTAAGAGGTGGGGGGGCATCCCTGTGGTTAACAAGTGGAGTTTTGATCTTCACTGAGTGGGTGTGATGACAAGGAGGTGGCTTGCTCATTTGTCACTGATGTTTTGCTTTGATTTTGGCTCTGCCTGCATTTCTGTGTATAACTATTCTCTCCTTCAGGAAGAACTAATTGACAAGTTGTTTATTTAATAATTTATGTGCCCTAGGAATTTTAAAGAGGTACGCTGGAGAAACTGGGTTTGGGATTTTTAAGAAAGAAAACATATATACCAGTCTATTGTGGTAGCTGCTTGTGTTTTTGCAAAAGATGAAGCACCTGGGTGGCTTTTTCTAAGGATCTTCCACACCCTGTGGCTTTATTCTGTCTTGGGCATTATCACTTCTGTCAAAGAAGCTTTGATGTAAGGTGCATAGGTAGAGAAGATGAGACATGTGCGATGTCATATGTCTCTGGAAGACTGGTGGGAGGAAGGGCTCACGGGCAGGTACGTGGCCAGAAGCAGGGTGATGCTAAGCTCTGAGCAGACCCGCATTCAGAGTGTAAAACTTTATTTAGTTTATTTATGAGCCTGTGTGTCCGCCACATAAGTGCAGGTGCGCATGGAGGGCAGAGAAGGGTGTTGGATTCTCCAGAGCTGGAGCTCCAGGCACTATGAGCCACCTGATGTGAGCGTTCACTATTGAACTCATGTCCTCTAGAGGAACAGTAAGTACTCGACCCCTGAGCCATCTCTCCAGCCCCTTCTTTAGTCACCTTTAAATACAGCTTCTCATCCCATAAGAGGACTGAGAGAATCCTTATCTAGAAGAGAAAGGATGAGTTTTAGGGAAGTAGAACACACTATTATTACGCTACATGGAAAAACTGAGAGAGCACAGCTTTTGAATGTGTGTGTGTGTGTATCTGTGTATTGCCCAAAACTTGTTGACTGCTGAGAACCTTAAAACTACCAGGTTTTTATAGGAGTGACAGATGAGACCAACCACCGGACAGATATGACTAGACCAAAACCCAGCTTTGCAATGTGATGGCTTTTTGACCTCCCAGCACTAATAAGCTCAGTGCTGATTTCACAGAAATAGTGAAAATTAAGTCATTTAAGGTGTGGAAATAGTTCATGAGGCCTACCAAGAACAGATTATATGTGGGACTGGCCAGGGTGAGTAAGTGTCTGAGACAGGCTGATGGCTCTTGGACCACTTAGGATTTCTCATCTACTTAACAGTTGGAGGAGGGGCCACTGTATGAAAAGGGTCCTGCTAGCGACCATTTCTGTGGCTGACTGTGATTGGTTTCTCTGATTCAGATTAATGCAGCTCTGGGCTAGGGCTCTGTCCTCTAAACAGAAGCAGGAGGAGGGGAGGCATTTTCTTTACAAGATTTTGGTACCCTTCAGTGCTAACTTGAGGAGGCTGGTCTACCATTTCTACCCATCTCCTAAGACACTGAACATAATGCTTCTTCCATGGCATACAGTCCTCCCCAAGTGGAGTTCTGACGAGAGCACCTTTTAGCTGCTATTATGTTAGGTCGTTTTAATAGCCCAGTATATCCTGGCATCTTTTCTCAGTTGGAATACTGGGCAGCTGCTTGCTGGCTTGCCCGCCACTTGCCCCGGTTATACTCTTGGCCATCACTAAGCTTGACCGTGAGTTTCCTGGGCACCTCCATATCCACTGCTTTGCTGAGGGACTGGCCCTGTCTTTGTTTCATGGTCTGATCTTACTTGGTTTTACTGAAGTCCATTTGCATAGTAACTCTTTCATGATAACTTTTAACAGTTATTGAAGCGTGTGCATGTTTGCGGATATGTGTGCAGGTGTGTTCACCTGTGCACATGTGTGGAGTCCAGTGAGAACATCAGGTGCCTTCCTTTTCCACTCTTTGCCTGTTCCTTTAAAGCAGGCTCTTTCCCTGAACCTGGGGCTCACATTTTCTTAGGTAGTCTAGCAGCCAGCAAGCCTCAGCTAGTCTCCTTCCTCCACTTTTCTTTTCAGAGCTGGAGTGAGCTGCAGGAGTGTGTGGGATGCCTGACTTGTATGAATGCTGGGATTTGAATTCCAGGACCCCTGGATTGTACAGCAAGCACTCCTCATCCCTGCAGAACTCTGCAGCCCCTCTATGGTTACAGAAGCCAGATGGATGACTTTTCTGCAGCATCAGGACCCCTGCGTTTTACATTACTGTTCACCGTGATCCTTGCAGCTTTTTTGGGAGTTCTTTTTGGGAATGCTCTGTGGTCCAGTGTCACTGTGGTCCTTTTTCTATAGGATATGTGGCATGCTGAAGACACAGGTCAATGGAGCTAGCAGGGCAGCAGAATGGAGTGGGCTGAAAGTGTGGATGGCAGTTGCCGCTGTAATACAGAGTGGGCTTCTCTTGGTTCACTGTTTTGGACACCTTTATTTATAGGGTTTTAGGTGAATTAGAGGCAGTGGCCCTGGATTATGACACATAGTCACCGCCTAATGTTCACTTAATAACCTGTTTTCTGTATCACAGCAGGTGCCACCCTGCACAGCAATAGACTGCTTGATTTCCTAGGTAGCAATGAACTTGGATTTCCTCATCATGTTTTCATTCTTAGTGCTGAATTATAGGGATAGTACTTAGTAGATGCTCAGCAAATGTGTAGTGATTGGGCCTTCAGTAAGTGGTGATCAGGACAGGACAGTAAGATAGGCACTGAAGATGTCGAAGCTGCGGCTCATGAAAACCTTCATGAAAACCTGCATTCTCTGCTCTCCCACCCCCTCTCCCAACAGTGAGCTGCCCAAACTTCCAAGAGTGAGATCAGTTTTAAGCAAAACAAATGGAGTGGAGCATTAAGTATTTCACTTCAGCTTGGATGGTGGTTAGAGGCTTATAATTCAGATTTATTACCTTCCCCATTTGGCATAAAATCCATAGGTATTTTAATTGAAAGTAGGAAATAGTGGGAAGGCTGTAGAAGGCAGGCATGAGGCTGATGGTATTAGTGAGGGCAGTTTGTGTTCTGGGTCAGGGCCTGTGTGTTTAGCATCCTTGCTTCTGTTCAGTGTTTAGTCACAGTGGTTCAGTGTGGCTAGCAGCAAAGCCCATGTGCAGCAGAGTCTGTAGCACTGACTTCCTGCGCCTGCATGCATGCTCTTCCACTCTGGGCATGCATGCATTTTATCTTGCCTCTAGGAACCTGATGGGTCAGTTGTGCTGACATGCCCCAGGAAATCCAGGAACACTGAGGGGTGCTCAGATTCATTACAGGAGCCAACTGCGTTTCACCAGGAGAGGGGACATTCATTAGTTCTTGCTCTATGCCCTCTGCCTCCCAGCAGTTGTCACTGTTTCAGGGCATGGACTATTTCCCTCCAGGTCTGGCAGCGAGAGGTGGGTGATAACTCCTCAGCTGGAGTGTCAGGGATGGGAGACCGGGGTGCAGGGAGACAAAGTCAAGGTTATATTGACTGACTCAGCAAGGAAATGTGTCCTTAATTCTGAGCCAGTTACTATGTATACCGAGCCTAACCATGGTGTCATAGGGGTGCATTTCTGATCAAAAGACACAAGAAAGCATGTCCTCAGTGGACACAGGTGGCTGCCCTTGTCCTTAGGCAACCTGATGCCACAGGGACTGCATGTGGAGGAAGCCTGGGCATTTAGCATCCTTGCTTCTGTGAGTGTTTAGTCCTAGTCACAGTGTCTTTCCTAAGACAGCGGGTTGGTAGGTGACAAGAGCTCATCTGAGGACCCTGGTCCAGGCCTAAGCTATTGATAACGTTTAGGCTGTGGTGAGCACCTCCTTCCCAGAGCCAGCCAGGTTGGCATCTGAGAGCGGTATCTTGGACAGCTCTGTTTGTCTGTGGACCCCAGCAGACACAGTGCAGAGGATGGTTGAATGTGTGGGTTACGATGGCCTTCCTGGGGCAGAGTACTTGGTGAAAACACATATGGGGTTTTTGTAAGTTTCAGCCTGCCATGGCAGGGAAAGAAGGCATGGCAGAGAATGTCAGTGCAAGGTAGTGGGGAAAGCATGACAGCCCTATCCAGGTAGTGGTGGATAAGGAAGCAGTGGTCTAGGCTGCAGCTACAGGCCAAGGTGTGTGTAGCCTTTGAAGCCCCACCCCTAGTGACCACTTCCTTCGGTTAACCTCCTAAAAGTTCCTCAGTCTGTGGGGGATGTTTCAGATTCAAAGTGCAACAGCATCCACTTCACAGAAGCTTTTCACAGAAGCCTGCCAAAGCTAGCCCTGGCTGTAGCCACCTTTCTGAATGTGAGTGCACCTTCAGGCCTAAGGATGCTCTGACCAGCTAATCTTTCTCCTGTGCCCTGTGCTCTGCAGTTACAAGTGGCACTAGCACACAGCGCAAGGTTTAGTCAGGTCCCCAAGACAATAGTTTACTATCTTAGAAACTTGATGAAATTCTTAGGTTATATTTTAATTTCTCAGTACCACGGTGTGTGTGGAAGACTCTGGTCTCATGCCGTGGGTCCGCCTCTGTGGTCATTCTAGCTCAGAACTCATCATGCTTATTTCGGATTTTATGGGGAAGGCGACTTTCAACTGACGTGCTTTTACTTTTCTGGGATAACTCAGCAGAGCAAAGTGCATCTCCTCTTGGCCTCCAAGGAGGTTGCATAGCAATGTTTTATTAGTAAGAAGTCTTCATGTTCCTTTCTGGATATTCTAAGTACACTCCTATAAGTGGGAGTTAGGATAGGATGGACGATGGAAAGTTATCATTTGATTTTCTGTCCTTCTACTAAAATGATTTAAATAACAATAAAGAACCTTCCATGACTTGCATCTTAGAAAAAAAAAAAAGGTGTGGTCTTATAGCTCCGGTGCTGGGCTCAGGGCAAGCATCTCTGGGGCTTGCTGACTTTAAGCTTAGTTCCAGTTTAGCCAGAGACATGGTCTCAAGGGAATAGATAGACATGGATGGAACAGACACCAGTGTCCTTCTCTGGTCCCCATGAAAACTTAAGCAATCACACACCCTGTGCATGTATCATGCATACATCACCCCCATTACTTCAGGGTCCTTGGATAAGGTGTGAATGAAACAAGTGAGTTGTACATTTAGACTTGGGTTTCTTCACTAAACTCTTTATGTACATGCAAGTCTTTTAAAATCTGAAAATAAAAGAAAAACAATAACAACAACAACAAAGAAATCCTGAACTCTTAGTTTGGATCCTAGTCATTTTGGAAAAGAGTCTCTTAAACTCTGTATTTTCACTTGCAAGAATGAGCAGATTTCCGTTGTTGAGTATTTCTGTTAGTAATTTTTCTACTTTTTATTTTTATTTTTATTTTTTTGAGGTACTAGAGAATGAGTCCTGGGCTTTGGGTTATTACACTGAACCACACCCCCGACCCACCTTTTACTCTTGGTTTTGGGTGTATGTGTGCATGCTTATGTGGGTGAAGGTACATGAGTGTGAGCTTGCTGTTGGAGGCCACAGGTCATTCTTTAGGAGCTGTCCACCTTGTGTTTGGGAACAGGATCTCTTGCAGGGACCTGGAGTTGATGGCTACACTGGCTGGCTGGCTGGGGATCTATCCACATGTCCCTACCTCCCAAGCTCTAGTTTCATCTTGTTTTATAAGTGTCTACTGCCATGTGTGGCTAGGTGCTGTGGCCTGAACTCAGCTCCTAGTGCTTGAGTTCCAACACTTTACTGATGAAGACATCTCCCCAGTCTCCATCTTTACTTTTTAAAACTTAACACAGGGTCTCACCTTGTAATCCTGGGTGGCCTAGCACTCACTTTGTAGACCAGGATGAACTCAAACTGCCTGCCCCTGCCTCCTGAGTGCTAGCTAGGATTAAAGGCAAGCACTACAACCCTGGCCATATCTTGTGCTTATTAGTATAAAAATTTCTAGACTGTTTTAGATATTATGACAATCTCCTATGCTTGGCTTGCAGTGTAGGATTTTCCAGTTGATAAAGTTGAAAGAGAATAATAATCAGTGCCTTTCTTTTGTCCTGTCCTGAGGAGGGTTAGAGTTTTCTCTGAGCTTCCTATCTATCTGCTTAGCAACTCAGAGGTTCATCTGTGGCCCAGCCACACAGGAGGCAAGGTTTGTCTGAGTGACAGAAGGAAAAAAAAAAGCAGTGAGTTCTGCTGGGGAGAAGTGAAGAGATCAGTGTTGATGTTGGCTCAGTTCTAATTCCATCCTCCTTTGAGAGGATCTGTGTCTCATTGTCTCTTCTGTACAGCTCATCCCCTCATCTCTCTCTTTATGTACAGCTCTCCCCAACTCACCTCATGCTCCTTATCCTTCCCCTCCCCTGTGGTTTGTACTGAGTAGCGGAGTGTGTGTTTCTGGGAGAGAAATGGAATTAAGCCTGCTGCTTTACGGGAGAGCCGTAGGTACAGAATGTATGTGCATCCTGTAGAAGACAGACTTAACAGATGATGGCTACAGTAGGAGCTGAATTCACATGTGGTGCCACAGATGCTGCCCTAGAAATTTGTGAGCCAACAGGTGCAAACTGCAATTGAACCTCGATGGTCTGAAGATGTAAAATCTGGTGTTCAAGAATCCCAAGTATTTGACGGTGGACACAATGCTCATAAAGTGTCATTTTGGAGGGTTCATCAAACATTTCAAAGTCTAAAACATCTGTGACATCTGGTACATTTCCAGCCTCAAGAGAGGAGACACATAGGGGACACTCAATTTGTAGTATTTTATTGATCCATCAATCAGATGGAAATCAGCTTGCCAGAGGGTTCCTCTGTACACCTGGAATGGGATGTAGAAAGTTGTTCCGGCCCAGGGAGGTGAGTCAGTTGGTAAAGTGTTCACTGGGTAAGCATGGGGACCTGAGTTCAGATCCCCAGGACCCAAGTAGAAGCTGAGACAGCAGGTATGTGCCTATAATTCCAGCACTGTAGAGTTGGAGACAGTAGGATCCCTCGAGCTTACTGGCCAGTTAGTCCAGCAGAACCAGTGAACCTCAGGGTTAGTAAGAGGCCCTGTCTCAAAAAATATGAAGGGAGAAGTTGAAGAATATACCCATTGTCAATCTCAGATCTCAGGCCTCCACATGCAGGTACACCTGTACATACACACAAACATGTGTACACCATATTTGCAGGCATTGTACACGCACACACACACACTGTATTGCTTCTCTGAGTGTCTACAATTAGTTGTGCACTGCTGTCAGACAGGTCAGAAACTCATAGCTCTGTGGTTCTTGTGTTTCCTGAAAACCAGTGGGGTGGTTTCGGTGCCCCTCTAGCTGGTGGAGGGGTCCTTTCCTCTTCTCTGCCTCGGCTGTCTATGTGTGCAGGGGCTCCTGGTGGTTCTCACTGAGATCAGTGTGCTGGGCAGAAAGGCTTATGGAGCCTCCCATTAGAACAGACAGGGCTCTGCTCCCAATACTGCCATGCTGTCCCTGAGCGGTGCAGCTCTCTGAGGTGACTGGGAGAGGAAGTGACTTGGCACAAGACTGATGCAGTTTATCGGCCTCTGCTCTCCTCTGTGCTAGTGAACTGTGGAACTGAAGCTTCATGCTCCAGGACAGGAAGTGAAGACAATTGGTTTGGTCTGCATCCTTATTATTATATGTCATTGTAAGACTATTTCCAGTTATCACGAACCCTTCTTTGTAAGCCTCATCTTGACAAGCACTGTGTTTGGGGGATACTGAATAGGGTCTCCTGCATGCCAGGTAAGTATTCTACCATATCCTGCTGGGGACCCCACAAGCCTCACAGCTGGCCGGGAGATGATCTGCATGAGGTGTCCTTTAATAGTTTGGATAGGGTCATGGGCCACTTGGTATTCTTTTACATTTAGCTTGTACGTGTGACTTTTAGTTTCCCTGCCTACAGATTATGAGTTTTCTGATGAGGAGAATGTATTGATTGGGACTGAGGGCACAGTGGTGTTTGCTTATCTGCCTCTGCCTGCACAGGTTCATAACTGGACATGAGAGTGTGGTTCAAGGCTTCGAAACTTAGTCTGTTTTCTGTTGCTGTAACAGAATGCTGCAAGCTGAGTTGTTTATAAACAAAGTTTACTTGGCTCACAGTTTCGGAGGATAGATTCTGAGAGCATGGTGCCTGAGTCCTCAGAGTACACTTGTGCCTTGTCATCCCGTGGAGAAGGGTGAAAGGGTAAAGAAAGTGAGAAAGAGAATGTTAAAAGAGCTGAACTCACTCATAGCAGCTTACCCTGGGGATTACCTAGGCTAATGACATTAAAACATTCATAACCCTTCCCAAGATGCTCTGCATATACTGTTCTGTGCACTGGGAATCCAGTGTCAGTGAGTTGTGGAGGGGACCGCTCCTCTGACTTTTCAGTGCATCGGTCCCACGCAGATCACACTTTCTCTGAGACTCCGTTTCTCTTTTATGAAATGAGAATGGTCTCTATGCCTTCCTAAGGCTGCTGCAGCAATGTTGTGTTCTCTGTAAGGTGTCTGGCACTGTGATAGGTCTGAATAAGCTCCAGAACAAAGATGTGGTGCACATCTTTAATTCCAGCACTCTGGAGGAAGAGGCCCGAGGAGCTCTGTAAGTTCAAGGCCATCCTGGTCTACCTGTGAACTCCAGAGCAGCAAGTGAGACCTCAACTCAGAGACAGCTGAGGGAGTAATTGAACAATTGTAAACTTGTTTTGTGTCTGTTTGTATTTCTGGGTCCCCTGACTTCTTCCTTACTCGTTTGCATACTCAGATTCTCGTCTCAGTTCCTGACTGCTGTGGCCAGGGTTTCCCCATCATCCTTGCTCATTCCTATCTCTACTTCTTTCTGCCTCTTTGGCTCAGCTTCTTGGATGGGTTCCTTCTGGTGTCAGCCTCATTTACCTGATCCAGTTTCTACATGAGTTTGTCCCCACTGTGCTGTCTGCTCCTATTTCCTGGGCTGGGTCCCCCTGGCTTTCCCTGAGTGCTTTTGTAGTGTGCTGGTGGTTTTTGGAACAGCTCCTGGCTGGGCATTTGAAAGCTGGCTACTGGAGGTAGAGCTTAAGGAATATGGTTGACAGTCTACTCAGACCACACAAGGAAGGACAAGAACAGGAGCCACTTCAGGGCCAGGAGGCTCAACTAAGAAGAAAAGGGCTGCTACAAAGGGAAACAAAATGAAAGGGGGCGGGGGACAGAGGGAAGAAGGGGAAGAGGGGGAGGAGGGGGAGGAGGGGGAGGAGAGCTTCTTCCTTCAGCCAGGAACCACTGCTTGGTAAGAACGGTTCCTGGGCCTGCTCTGACGTGGTGACCTCTAGACTGTGTGTCAGCATCTAAATTCACGTTTTAATGTCAGAGATCTGTCTGCCTCTGCCTCCTGAGTGCTGGGATTAAAGCCATGTGCCACCACTGCCTAGCTTAATATGGCACATCCTTTTCCTAGCTTGCATTTAATTTTAAAAGCCAGCTGAAGTGACCAGATACAACACAAGGAGTTTGATGAAGGGGGACTGGATTGATTTCTGCTGCGGATCTTTACGCGGAGGAGAGTCTGAGATGAGGGTCTGCAGTCCCTGACCAAGACAGCCAGCTACAGAAAGCAAGACACAGGGCAGACCCGGAGGCTCCATTCATTCCTGACATGTCTGATTTGAGATGTGAAAATGGGTGCTTGGCCAAGTGAGATCAGCCTTTGCCAAGAAAAGTCTATTAGGTTGGTGGCTGAAAGGCTGAATTGTTCAGATCGGCCTAATGGCCAGGCGCTGCCAGCTGCTGGGCAGTACCCACTGCTGCTGCTGAGTGGCTGTCCCTTTGAATGGCCTGAAGTAGCATATGGCTTGTCTAGGGACATGGCTGCTGATGGATAGGAGGCTTTAAGGAATTCTTCCTTCTTCGGGAGCCCATTGCATAGCTAGCTATCTTTAGTTTATAAGAGCCGTGCTATGCAGGGCAAGAGAGATGGCTCAGTGGTTAAAAGCACCGGCTGCTCTTGCAGAGGATCTGGGTTCAGTTCCCAGCACCCACCTGGTGGCTTGCAATCATCTGTAACTCCAGTTCTAAGGGATCTGACCTCCCCTTCTGGCTGCTGTGGGCACTAAACACACACCTCGTGCACAGGCATACAGCCAGGCAAAACACCTAGACACACACACAAAATAAATGTATTTTAAAATGAGATAAGGAAAGGTGAAGATATTTTTATTCTGGTCTAGACATTCTGATTTGAAGGATTTGAGTATTTCCTCATTTTTTCCTCATCCGTCCATCCAGCTTCCTTCCATATGTACACTGGTGAGTCCAGGAGCATACAGAGTGTCTCTGTCTACATATCCCCTGCAAGAAACTGGAGTTAAGATGTGAAGGAAGGACACAAGGAGCCTGAAATTTTACAGCTGAGAAAACTGGGCCTCTGAAAATGATCCAGGTTCAGTTCTAAAACCCTTATCTATCATTTAGTCACGCAGCACTGCAAATCCAACCCGCAGAGCAAAAAAGAGAAACAAAACAGAGAGGTGATCCATCCTGGGGACCTTATGGAGTGGCAGAAGCAACTCCTGGTACCCAGTGTGTAGAAGATGGCGAAGAGTGTGGCTCACTATCCCAGCTGTCAGCTCCAAGTTGTCTCTAGTGATATGGCATCGTGGGTCTTCATTTCCTTGTTTTCTCCAAGCCCAGAATCCTCTTGCTATTCCCCCTGCTGGAGTGGCAAAGCTGGAGTCTGCTTTTCTTTCTCTGTGCTCATCATTGGTGTAGTATCTTGGTTGAGGGGTCTTAGATGAGGGGTTCAAGGAGGGATACTGGGATGGATTTTTGCAGGGTTTGGAATTCAGTAGGAGAGTTCTTACAGATAAGTGACAGCATGGAATAGTCTCTGAGGAGAGTTCAGACCCCTGCCCCAGAGGCAGACTGCGGCTGCTGCTCTCAGGACAGAAATGGATGCTCTTACCTTCTCTGAGAGTGGGGGAGGGTCACAATGCCGTGTGCAGCGGGCTGATTCCTAGGCACAAGGCAGGGAAGAGGGTAGGGAGTTGCATGTGTGGCCCCCAGAACCTCCCAGGTGAGAGAGCTTGGTCCCAGGAGGTCTGCTATTTAGAGATTCACAGACAATGTCTCCGTAGGGTGCCTGTCAGTCAGGGCTTCTGCAGGTGTTCCAGCCTGAGCTGCCACTGAGCTCTGGATTCTACATTCTTACATTCCTGCCTTTTGTTTATTTAAAAAAGAAAAAAAGAATCAGGAATGATTTTTAGGAAAAGAGGTAGAGGAGGAGGCACAAGGGTTTGTGGGTGTTGACGAAGTCCACCTTCTAAGCTGGAGAGGGCCTCAAGGCCAAATGCTGGCATTTGTGTTTCCCATCAAGAGTATAAAATTAAATACAAGTAGCATGTTGGACAGTGACCTGGATCATCATGCAGATTAAAGAGAGACCTATCTATGGATTAAAGTGCAAGCAATCCCAAATGGAAGGGTGCGTGCGTGAGTGTGTGTGTGTGTGTGTGTGTGTTTGTGTGTGTGTGTGTGTGTGTGTTTGTGTGTGTGTTAATTTGGGGTTCCATCTCTTTCATCCAAGTTACACTGAATAATATTCTTTTACAAAGACAGTGATAACACGTAAATCTGGAAATATTTGAATATTTGATTCTCATTTTAATTACTTTTAATTGTTTGTCTCTGTGTGCCTGTGTTTGGGGAGGGACATGCATGCAGATGCCCAGCCCCAGTGCTGGAGTTACAGCAGACTGAGAAGCTCAACATGAGTGCTGGGAACCAAACCTGGGTCCTCTTCAAGGGAGGAGAGGGCTCTTCAACCTAATCCAACGCACACATGAATCTTTTCAAATGTGGAAACGTGGCTTAAACAAGACAGGGATTGTGGGCAAATAAACAGAGGTATAAAAAACTTGACTGAAATAACTGCATGGAATCATCTTTACTTGTACCAACTCAAGGACATGTCTCTTATCATTTACGTGTATGTTGAGCAAAATTTTAGGCATCCTTTAAACATGACAGGTTTTTGAAATCTGAAAGTAAAGTCCTTTTTTAGGCTGGAGGGGGTCTCCTTTGAATCAATGAAATCTGTTGTCTTTGCTCTCCAGGAGTTTATTGTGGGGGACCCACAATCAGTGTCAGGTTTTTACTTAACTATCAGTATAGTTTTTACTTAACTATCAGTATATTTCATAGGCACAATGAAATTTTGTATAGTAGATTAGGTTTATATAGATTTAAGTATTGGTCCAGCAAAGTAAGTTTTATGAGGCTTATATAATCTATCTGGAATGTCTCAAATAGAAATGACTGATTCTTTGTAACTGTTTTTCCTCCTATCTTTTAGACATTTATTTGGCATTTAGAGAAACACAGCACAAACTGTAAATGTCTTATTTAGTAAAAGGATAAACCAAATCTCCGAGTAGATTTTTGTAAACATTACTAAGAGCATATCACAAAAACAAAACAAAACAAAAACTTGACTGTTGTAAGCAGAGTGTTACCATCAATTATATCTGTGTGAGAATGTCAAAGCTCCTCTCTCTTCTTTAAGACGAGAAGCGTCTGCAATTCAGGTCCGTGTCTTTTTCCTGTTGTCGCATCCACCCATGTACTGACCTGGAATGGGCCTCACTCAGTATTTGAATGAGTGATTTGAAGGAATGGAAGGTCATGGCAACTGCTAGGTGTACCACAGTCCATGGGATTAAGTGGGACAGACACAAATAAGAGGCCGGAGAATTAAATCAGAGCAAGACAGCAACTGCCCAGTACAGTGTCTGGAGGCCTAACATGCCATTGGGCGAGAATTGCTGTGCTCTGGCAATTCACAAATGTCTGGGGAATTAGAGTTGGGATTACCTTAGTGACAGCTCAGCTTTGACTGTGGAAGTGACACACCCTCATCAGGAAGGCACCCAGCACTCTGTGTATGGGAGGGTCATGATGGTTTTCTCTTCAGGGTGAGAAGGCAAAAAGTAAGGGAGTACCGTTGTCTCGAGTAATGTATTTAGTTTAAAGCTATAAAGGCATCTATCAGGAGCATCTTTCTAGGTATCAGCTTAGTTGAATCCTGTAGATCAGTGCCTCTTGGTGTCTTCTGTTTCAGTCTTGGCAAACTTTTTCTGTGGTGATTACTATTTTAAGGGTTCAGGGATCCGTGGCCTCTGTTTCAACTCTGGTTGGAGCAGTGCACAGAGGACCTGTGTCTGGACACCTGTGGCTGTTCTCTGTCCCCACAGTGTCAGCAGTACCTCTGCTCCTCATGGGTCAGGCTCTTAGCTCTCATTCTTCGAGGAGTACCGCAGCCAGCAGCTCCTCCTTGCATGAGAAGGGATGTGGATGAACTGGCCTCTTGCCATTGTATGCTAGCCAAGCTCGCCACTGGCTTAACAGGCTCCAGGGTCTGCCTTTGAGCTTGTGTGGAAGTTGGTTGGGATCTGTGTCCTCACTCTATCTCCACTGGGTCCTGAGCAAAACCTAAGTGTGTCCAGCGCTTGTTGCATGCTGCCAGCTCCGACCACAGGGTGGGCTCCTTGCAAGTGCAGGTGTGCCTCTGAAGTCTGAGCCCCTTGCCAGGGCTGCCTGGTTTTTCCCTGGCTGTCCTTGGTCCAACTTGTGGTCTCCAGAGTGGGACACATTGCACTGATTTTCATGACTGCCTTTAACCTACATATCTGTGGGCTGGTTGCTTTTGTTCACGCTGATTCCCCTTCAGTCAAAGCTGGATAACTCTTTGCTTTTTGCCTCTGCAGCATGAGGGATGGGGTAACCATGGGGAGCCCCACGTAGCCTCATTATTTCCTCGGCTGCCCCCCACAGGGGAGCTTTTAAAGGGGAGCTCAAGTCTGAGGGCCTCTGGCAGGAAGAATGAAGTGTGCTTCCTGCTGGCTGACCCCTGGGGTCTGGCACTTGTTTCAGATCTACTGAGAAAACCCTGGAAGGCACTTTCTATGGAAGTGGGTTGGGGACAGTTGGGAGGTGGCAGGGGCTTAAAGGTCTGGGACAAATGTGGAAGACTGCTAAAGGGAAGGAGGCTACTGTGAGAAACTGGCTTTTCCCTGAGGTCCAGAAGTTTGGGAAGGCGAACTGCACTTTCTGGCAGCACAGGGAATCCATGCCATGTCTGTGTTGAGCTAGGGCCACCAGCACATGCACCTTTGGGGAAGAGATACCATCATCTGTCTCTATCTTGACCCTGTCTGTACCTCCCTCCAGCTGGACATAACAGGAAGTCTCCACGGGGAACAGGGTGGTTCCTGGTACAGGGAAAAGGGAAGAACAGATAGATGGGTGGAGGAGGGTGGACAGACAGGGAGAAAAAGCAGGAAAGGGCGTTCACCAGTTATAACAGGGAAGTGATGATGGCCTTGCTTTGTTGTCCTTCCTTCTGGTGGGGCAGGTGTTGGGTATCTGTACGTTGATACCCTGAACCCCTCTCTGCTTCTGACGTACTGGGTTAGTATTTCCTGTCCTGCACACAGTCATTCCTGAGCATCGAAACAAGTGTCCTCCCAGGGCAAGCATGCATTGCCATGCTCCTCCAAGTCTCACGCTCCACTCTCTTGTGCACATGCATATGTGTGTGACCAGAACATGAGGGCCAGAACATGAGCCCTGGCAGCTCTTAGATGCCAGGTTGGGCCACCCGGCCTCACTAAGCCAATTGAATAAGCCAGTGAAGAGCAGAAAATGGAGGTCTGTTCAACGTGACTGTTTTAGGAAGGGGGACAAAGAGGTCCTGTGACCCTCCTGCCCCAAGTCTTGCTGTGGAGAGGGCCGACATGAGGTGTAGGTTTCAACAGAAAATCAGACTGGGTCAAGTTGTGGTCTTAAGAGCTTATCACCATTGTCTAAAGACAGTCTCCTTTAAGGCCGGCTGACAAGCTGTAAATACTGTTGAAGGAGGTAATGGAACCCCATTACCTCCTCTTGAGCCTCTTGGCACATGAGGTTCCTGGGGGAATTTCCATTTCTTGGGGTCTATTGTCTCAATAGTCTGATAGCCAAGGAGGACACAGTACCTCTTTAGTCTCTCCGGGCCTGTCAGGATGGTGGCGGTACCCTGGAAGAGTCACAGGCCATTTGTTTCCAGTCTCCTGGAAGGAGAGACACTTCAGAAGTAGCAGATTGACAGTCAGCTCTGGTAATTGATATAATCAGGAAATTCAGAACTGAGAGACTGAAGCCATAGCTCTTCATGTTTGTTGTTTGTTTTGGTTTTTGAGACAGGATTGTGCTGTGTAATCCAGGGTGACCTTGAATCTCTGACACTCCTGTTATAGCCTCATCAGTGCTGTGATGATTCCTAGGAGTGTTTAAAGCAGAGTGACCATGTCCAGTCTCACCGTGAGTGCTCACCCTTCACTGTAACATCCATGTAGCCAAAATAACAGGATGAACCTAGCGCCTGTGAATGCATGCACAGATAAAGAAAACATGCTACATGCAGATGTCCCAAAGTGTTCACATGGGTTGGCTCAAGGAACCCCTACAAATAATCAAACTCATGGACATTGGAATCTCCAACACTGTGGGCAGATACTTCATATTGAATGCACATCTTCCTATGGATCTGAAATCATGTCTAGGCTACTGCTAATAGCTAATGTTGTGAAAATTTGTCTTATGCTGCATTGTCTAGGAAACAGTGATTGGGAAAGAAGTCTGCACATGTTTGCTGTAGATGTGGCTATTATAGACCTGATTACATGTCACATATGACCTGAGATTGCCTGAATCTAAGGACGCTGCCTGTAATCACAGAAGTTCCACAGAATGTGCATGGTAGAGTACCAATACCAGAGTACCAGTCCTCAGTTGATCAGGCCAGCCTGAGCTGTGCAATGAAGTCATTTCTGGAAACAAATTACAAAAGCATGAGATGTTTGTACATGTTTCCCTGCTCAGAGCATCTGTGAGGGCACGAGCTGGTGAGCCCTCAGCTTTGCTGACAGCCTAGAGGGTGATTCAGGCAGTGGGTGAATTCTTCCCTAGGATCTCCTAAACACACTTGCCTTTCTTACCATAGGACCCATCTAACACATTTAAATCCCAAGTCCTACAGAGGAGGCAAGCCTGGTCAGAATCAGTGTCTCAACCCTGCTGTTATCACTTCTTGTTCTGACATGCATGTGCCATACATCTGTGGTCATGCTTCTCCTCAGCAGCTGCTTGCTGGATATCTTCAGGTTCAAAGATGAGGCAGGGAACATGTTGGTGAGCCCATGTGCGCTGAGATCTCACAGCTGTTAGCCAGCCCCACAGTCCTGTCAAATCACGCTGCTATTTTTAAGGATGTTTGAAGCTGAGGTGTCAAAAGGAAGATCTTAGTACTGAGTGGATTTCTTCCTGGTAAATTTTAATTGATTCTAACACATACAGACAGGTGTCTGGTGGGTTTTGAAAGCATAAGATGTAATTTGGACTGAGGCACTCTTTGGGACACGCCCGAAGATGCATCCAGGGAGAAGAGCTTTGCAGTAGGATCCTGAGCCTGAGGAGCTGGGGAAATCTGGTACTTAGAATTTGGGCGTTTGCCAGCATGACAAGGTGTGAATTAGCCTTGCAGGCTCCCAGGGAGGAGGGAAGGAAGTGTCTGCTGTGAGGCTGTGGAAGGATCTGGGAAGATGGACCAAGACAGCAGGGGACATAGCACTTTCCAGCCCCATGCAGCTCTTCTCATCTCTTCCCATGATGGTGAAAGGGTGGAAGACAGGAAGACACAGCTGCCTGAAGGCCACAGCACAGGAAAACTTGGCTGGGAGAAAGTGTTTACAGATAATTGGGGGGGGAGGAGGAGACTAAAATATTGGTAATAATCATGTGGCTTATTTAGCCCCTTTTTGACCCTTGCTGCTGGTGGTGATTTTGTGCTTTTGTAGATCAGGAAAACAGACATCAAAGAAGTTAGGTATAAAGGGAGTAGAGTTTGAAATGGAAGTCTCACATCTAAAAACACAAAAATATCTCATATTTCCTGTGATCTTAATTAACTTCTCTAGCAAGGAAAACTCATATGAATATTTGAAAATCCATCCCTCCCTTCAAATAGGCAACTTAAAGCCATTATACTTGTTAGCATGTCTGGTAAGGAGTAGCTACCATGTATATGTGTAAGCATGTATATATTCATGTAGATTCGTTCATGTATATGTACTGTTTATATAGATGCAATGCATGAATACTCAACCAGTGTGATATACACTAGAGATATAAGTGTGTGCACAATGGTTACATATTATTTTAGTCGCCAGCCCATGGCTGACCACTGTTTGACACAGAACCTGACAGCTCTTTGCCTAACAGTTTTTGCCTTCACATCTGAGAACTGGCCACTGTTGGTTTGTACCTCATATGGAGTACGTTCGTTACTCTGAGCCTGATTGTGGATGTAACACCAGCAGTGGCTCTACCTGTTCTTTCAGCTTCCATGGTCCTCTCATGACTGACTCATTCCTGGGCAGCAGTGTCATACTCAGCAGTCGACTCCTGAAAAGCAGCCCGTTGGCTCTTTCCAGCCACCAGCAGTCCCCAGGACATCTTAAGGGTTCTGTTATTAAGGGCTCTACCGGGGGGGGGGGAGAGCATGGGGTGTGTAATGAGAGAATGGTGGGCGATGGCAGAGGAACTTGGCTCCTAAGCAGAAACTCAGAGCTAGTTAAGGGAACTCAGGTTCCTGCCCCAGAAGGACAGTGCTTGGTGGGAAGCAAGGATCGTATGACGGGGAAGAGGGCACTAGGGACTGGACTAATCCAGAACTGGGCTAGCCGTGCGTTACCATCTCAGGGATGTCAGCCTCGGGCAGTGGCACACAGAGAAGAGAGGAGCATCTTTTCAGGGTCCTTTTCTTCTAGCTTTATCTTGCTGTCTGTAATTTTGATCTCCCATCTTTGAAAGGGAAGGCCTCTTGTCCAGCAGCTTAGTGTTTTACGGTTGTCATCCATACTGAACCGGAGCAATCTGGTACGAGGAAGTAGGGACTCATAGCCCTGTTCTTGGATAGGTCTCTTTACGTCTTCTGCATCGATGTAGGCGATACCATTCCAAGAGACTATCCTGCTCTCTGGTGGCTATCTCTTCCTGGGGATCCATCCAAATTTGCTCCATGCATATGTAAGTCAGTGAAGTCGTGAGTAAGTGTTTTTCTGTTTTTTCCACACGGTGTTCTAGTTTGCTTTCTGTTGCTGTGTGAAAGTCTGCTGATGGTGTGTGCTGTGTCTACTGAGGGGGTGGGTGAAACAGAATGAAGTCCCTGGGACAGGGCGTCCTGCCTTAGACACTATGTTACAGGGATGAGCACTTTGAAGGAGGGTGGACGAGCCTGAAGAGGTGTGGGTGCAGGGCCCTCTGTCATTCCAGGTGTTTGGATTTCCATCCTTCAGGACACTTGGGAAGAGCCCACGTCTTTGAGCATGGGCTTGCTTTTCTCAGTGGGCACAGCATAGGGTCAGGGTTGTGTGGTTTGTCAGCTGACGTGGAGAAGGGCGGGAGGCACACACACAAGACCTTGCAATTTCAAGATGCTCAGAGCCTGAAGGAGCTGGGGTGGGTTACCTGCCAGAACCATGTCTTCACAGCCCCCTAAGAGACGCACACATTTATAGGGGACCCATCCCAACTCCAGACTATTTCAGTGGTGCTCCCCAAAGTCCACACGTCCTTCAAAGCTCAGCAGGAAGTCACGGAAGTGGGAGAGCCTGTCCTTCTGTGTGTGAGTGGGTGGATTCCAGAACGTTCTGTACCTTCTTTTCATTGTGCCTGACACAGTGAATCAATAAAATGAGTTGAATAAATGAATGACAGAAGATATAACCTGAGGTGGTTCTAAAGTGGGGGCACAGCTAGAGGTCTGGGGGTGTTCCAGCCTATATCCTGCATGCACTGAGAACCCCCCCACCCCAGATCTGCTTATGGCAGTTCCTCTTAGTGTGCCTGTGTGCATGGGCACTAAGGGGAGCTCAGTTAGCCATCCCCCTTGCCCTCTCCATGGCTGAGTGTTTTGTTACTGAGATCATATAGAGGCTGTAAATTTGTTTTTTAAGATGTTAAAGTTCAGAAACTATTTAAATTACGTGTTGACCTTTGCTTTCTTTCCTGATTATTCCTCAATTTTCCTACCCTTTAAAAAAATTAAAATTTTATTTAATGTGTTTTACCCTCATGTATGTCTGCACACCATGTATGTTACTATTGTTCATGGAGGCTAGAAGAGGGCATTGGATCCCCTTGAACTGGAGTTACAGATGCTTGTGAGTTGCTGTGTGGGTGCTGAGAACTGAACCCTGCTTCTGTGCAAGAGCTGTCAGAGCTCTTAACCACTGAGCCATCTCTGCAGCTCCGAGATGTACCTTATATATAGCAACATTCATGCTTTCTACTACACAGTTCTGACTTGTAATAAATGCATATAATCATGTAACATGCTCCTCACCCTGCAACCTTGACACACAGTATTTCCCAGCGAAGCCTGGTATAGGTTCCACCCCTCCTCCCCTTGCAGGTAATTGTCAGTTTTCTGTTCTAGTATTTTTTTTTTTCTAGAAAGATCTAAAAATAGAATCACATGTATGCTTTTTCAGTTTGGCTCGCATAATGCATTTGGACTTGAGTATACAGTTGCTTATATCCACAGTTCACAGCTTTTTATTGCTAAATAGTATTCTGTTGAGCACAGTTTTTCCATTTACAGCTGTGGGACATGTGCAGGTTTTTATAGATGGGTAATGATCAGTTATCCATGATCAAGCTCAGCAAATTTCAGTATTTTGAGATTTATTGTGTTATAATTATTCTGTTTCCTTTTAGTTATTTAAATCTTGTACTATGATTGACTTATAAAGTTATCTTAGCTGTGTATGTAAAAAGACTGTAGTATGTGCGGAATCAATGCTGGGTGCTCCCATGACCTCCCGTGGCTCCAAGTGTCCACTGGAGGTCTGCATCTTGCCCTCCGTGGGTAAGCAGGGATTGCTGTACTGGTATTTGGTTTCCTACTACTGGTGGGTGGCATGTTTTTTTAGATAATTGATATTAACCAAATGCATGTAGTGTCTCTTTTGAGGGCAAAAGGTTTTATGTATCATGTGGCTCTTGTAATTATGTAGCATGTGCTCTTTATGATGAGGTTGGTGGCACCACTGTCACTCATGGTACACTGTTCTGGTGATATTTCTCTATTCTACGATCCTCAACTGGTTTCCATTGCACTCTCTCATGAGTGACAGACCTTTGGTGTGGAACAAATTTGGAAATGTTACATGAATATTTCTCTGAAAATGAAGAATCCAAACTAAACCATCTCTTTATGCTGTTTTCTACTTAAAAGGCAGTTGGAGAACAGCAAAACTCCTTTGTATTGCTGGCTGGGGAGGCAGAGTGGGGCAGGACCTACTGAGCTTGTGCACCTTAATAGGAGACTAGACACTGATGAGGTAGGGTACACAGTGTTGTTAGTTGTCTCTGATTATTGTTGTCCATGATTATGAAAATAAATCCTATTTGCATTCTCCAAAAGCTAAGCCAGGTGCATAAATTCACACTTAAGGGAGGAAAGTGTCTGTTGTGTTCCTTAGCAGCTTGTTTCTTTCTGGTGATGTGGTATTGGTGTCCTAGTGACCTCCAGAAGCCCTTAAGGGTGTGGAAGGCAGACACCATTTGACCAAGGCTTGCATTTTCTGGAACATGTGTGTCTGTGTCAGATGAAGTGGGATGTGGTCCCCAGCAGGTTTATGTCTTGTATATTTAGTCCTTAGCATGGTGGTTAGATCCGTTAATAAATCAGGGCAGTGGAGTGGATAAGGTCACAGGGCTCCATCTTTATGAACAGATTGATGGAGTCATGTGGGAGTGGGTCAAGCCTCATGGGAAGGGACTAGTTCCAGAGAGAAAGGGTTAACTGGCCCTTCCCTGGTCTCTTTCTTCCTGTCTCTCCATGTAACCTCTCCCTCTTCCCTGTGTTCCTACCATGGTGCTATGCACCATAGTGAGGTGTTTATCGGAGGTGAAGCCAATGAGGGCCCACCAATTTTGAGATTTCTGGTCTTTAAAAATTCTGAGTTAAAGAAATCTCTTACTCTATATGTAGCATCAGATATTTTGTAATAGCAATGGAAAATGGGTTAGAGAGACCCAAGGAGCTTATTGGTCTTTGGCGCTGAACCTGTCCTCTCAGAACCTAGCACATGGTGGTCCTTGCAGCATGATGGGTCCGTAAGTCCATGGTGGCATCTTAGTGCTGCAGGAATGTTCCTGCTTCATCACCGTTCCTCTCTGGCCTGGCGGTGAAGGCCATGTTCAGCAGCAGCTAAACCCTAGCGAGCACAGAATAGAGCTTGTCTCAGCTAAGGTGTACTCCCATCCTGGAATTTGATATCTTCTGAGTCCAGGTCTCTAAGGAGGGTGATCTGCAGAAAGATCCCCAAAGCCTTTAAAAGACGCTTGAGTGGATGCACAGTTGGTACTGACTTCCATTAACAAGTGTCTCAAAACAGCAACCTTGTATTTTTCTTGGAGACTTTCCAAGTTCCGAGCTGCTTTTTGAGCTGATACTGGCTGGGTTATTGGGACTTCCCCAGCGTGATTCTTCACAGCTCTTTCTAACAAGTGACATCTTAAGCACTTACACATTGAAGCCTGGAGAAAATCCTAGTCTGGGAAGTGATCTTATGGCAACAATCTTGTCTGCAACTGCTCCTTTACTGACCAGAGTACAGAAATAGCTGAATCTCCTTTGAGGCTGCAGTCTGTTGACCTGGAAGTGAAAAATTAAGTTTTAGAAACATTTCCATTGCACATGTGTATCCCACCCCACAGTGTTTCAGACAGCTGTGCTTAGATGGTGTGACTTCCACGCAGCAAGCCCGATGCTAAACTAATGACACTAAGTAGGGTTGTTAAGGCCAGTTGACTGAATCCTGGTCTCTATTTGGCCTGAGAGAGGAGACCGTTGTTACACTAAATACACTGATACCTTTTCCTTTAGGAACCCTGTCACCATGCATCATCTAGTCTGTCTTTCTGAGTGTTCTTCCTCTGAAGAACCGTACTTAACACTGGCCTTCTTCTGAGTTTGTTCAGCTGTCTTACTCAGTGAAGCTAGGACTGACTGCTCCATCAGAAGCACTTCTTTTTTGCAAAGATGGCAAAATGAGTGAGATGGAAGCTCAAGCCCCTTCTAGGCTGCAGTGTGAATGACTGTGGATGAAATGTGTTTGGATTATCAGTTAGTGACCTCAAAGCTGAAGCAAAGGGCCGTGTGACCCCGGAGAAGACATCCTTGACTGCAGACAACATCTTTTACTGAGGAAGATAGCAGTGAAACCACCAGAGTGAAGGAACCACTACAAGTGGTCCTGGACAGAGCCAAGGAGAGAACTCTGCCACTTGCCCCATGCAGCTCAGAGAAACTCTCCTGTGTGTGATTTCTCCTCCTGATCTATGTCTCCTCCTTGTCACTGCTGTTACTTTAGGTGCTATGAAGGTGTTTGTGGAGGAGGGTGTGATGCCTCTCCAGCTGTCAGGAGCAGTGCCTGCTCACCTACAGACTCCTGTGTGGAGAACAGCCTCTGAGATGCTTGCAGACGGAAGCAGAGGCTGCGCTGTATGACCACAGCCAAGGCTTTCCTCTCAGGGCTGTGGGACTGGCCAGACACAGCCTTCCGGTGCCTTCCTCTGCCCTCTCCCCACACGCAAGACATGAATGATTCTGTGTGTCTTGTTACCGTGTACTTTCACTGTGGCAGTGTTGCATTTCCTAGAGTGTGAGGGAATATACTGAGGCTTGACCTGTCCGTTCAGTGCAGGTAGCTGGCAGAATATGAGATGAAGCAGCCAGCTTTCTGTGTCTGTACTATACAGCCATCTCTGTGGGCAGCCCTATACGGGGCTTGGGTTTTACATCTGCAAGCTGATATTGAGCTAGCTTTCAGACTTTTTTTTTTTTTTTTTAAGTACAGTGACCATAGTAGTCTCCCTGAGGGTCAGGTAAAGCACCTGCTGTTTTGGACCCATTTTGAAAGTGGAAGACAAAGTTATTAATGTGTGGCTGCTGGCATGCCCTCTTAATTTTGATAACTGGTGAAAACTTCTTCCATCCATGGTGTCATATCTTCAGGAATTGCATAATTATTTTCTTGTGGGGGTTGGAGAGACAAAAGCATGGAGACCTGAGTTCAAGTCATAGCATCCACATAGAAACCTGCCCACAGCAGCACATGCCAATTCTGATATGAGGGAGGTGGACACAGGAGTGTCCCTAGGGCATGCTGGCTAGCCAGCCTGTCTGAACTGGTCACAGAAAAGAAGGTGGAGAGTGACTTAGGAAGACACTTACCTTTGACTTCTCATCTCCACATGCATGCACACAAGTGGCCCCCCTCCACACACATAGGAAGGCATACATACAGACAAATAAAAAAACTAAAATATCACTTTATTTAATTTTTAAACCCACCTTCCTTTGGAATTGTGACATCTGGGGACAAATTGAGTGAGGCAGTGTCTGTCTGAGTTACTGGAGTTCAAGGGATAGAGGCCTCTGAAGAGGATGTGCAGAAGGACCCTTCCTGTGGCGGTGGGACAAGTCTTCTGGGAAGGCCCTATAGGGTCCTTTAGAAGGTCAGCCCCTCTGGAACAAAGGTAGCCACGAGGACCAGACTGGTGACTCTTTCATATTCACTCGAGGCTCCCTTTCAAAGGAGGTTTTTAAGTAATTTCTTTCCCCAGGGAATGGAGCAGCTGTGAGCCAAACATTAGCATCGGGCCTTTTAAAAATAGAGGCTGATGCATTTCAGAAACGCTTACCCTCTGAACAGTCAACTGGAGGCATGGATATATCTTATTTAGCTAACCCTCATGGGAGGAGGAGATGGAGGAAGACAAGGAGGAGGAGGGGAGAGAGTAGGGGAGGGACAGTTTTGTCTGAAATGTTACTAAGAAAAAGAAAGTCTGATGCTTCTGTTATCCGGTGTGGTGGGCTGAGTGCTGTCTTGTGCTGTTGCCACACACTGCAGTGTGGGTAGGGGCTGGTGTATTCACTGAGTGTGTTGGGGAAGGGGCTGGTCTTATACTTGCCAGTGGCTGCCTAGGGTTATTGCTGTAGCCATCAGCCACTGGCCTTTTCATTCAAAGTAGACATGGTATTTGAAAACAGGCCTGAATTTTTCCTTTGGGTTTTTCTTGTGTTTGCCTTATTAAACATATATTAGTTTGTGACTGGGGAAAACAGAATAGATAGAAAATAAGAACAGTTGTGGCGGAAACTACCTTCAGGCTCTGTGTGTACAAGGTAGAAGGCACATCTGGGACTGGAAACACATTCAGTGGCATTTCAGCCAGCACACACCTATTGATACACTGTCATGCTAGAATAATCTCCCAGTGGTTGCAATGAGCACAAATGAAAGTTCACAGAATGAGACCTGATTCCATAGATGAGATCAGTTCAGAGGAACTCTCAAGGCATCACCGAGCTTCCAGGTGCTGTAATAAAAATCCCTGAGAGGCATACCTGAAAAGTGAGAGGGAGAGACCTGGTGGCACATACCTGTATCTCAGGACTTGCCAGGCTGAGATGGATAAGGCTCCTGAGTTCTAGGCCACTCCGCACTACACTGCAAGACTCTGCTTCATCAAAAAAACAAAAGAAGAGATTTATTTTGGCTCACATTTCAAATGTTTCGATCATTTGCCTTTGGGCCTGATTAATGCAGAACATCATGGCAGGAAGTGTGTGATAGAGGGATTTGCTTACCTGTGGAGGCAAAGGAGAAAGGAAGAGATGGGACCCCAGTGTCCCCTGGAAGACCATGCCCTAGGGACCTGACTTCCTTCGGCCAGATTCTTCCTTCTTGTAGTTCTCACTGTCTCCCCGGTGCCACCAGCTAGAGGTGCCTTCTTCAAGAGCCTCTGCCTCTCTGCAGGCCTTTAAGGCGAGGACCATAACAGCCCATCTTTAAACAGGAGTCTTGACCACTGGGTTGCCTTTTTTTTTTTTTTCCAGTGTGTTACACATAATAATGAGCATACAAGCCCGAAGTTTGGTTTCTCCCTCCACACAGGCTTAGTGCTTTGCTAAGGCCTGTGTTTTTGCTGACCAGGTTGGGACTGATGACACTTTATCTTTCTCATTTCAGTAAGGACATTGTGGTGTAACTCAGCATGGCCAGTGTCCCTTGGTTTTTATCAGCAGTGAGCCAACAGCCAGTGATCTTAGGGCCAGATCTGGCTACTGTTGTTGTTTAGCAAGCTGGTATGCAGAGAATGACTTTTTATATTTTTTTAAACAGGAAAAAAGATAAAGAATATCTTGTGATATGAAATTTATGTGAATCTATTCATTTCAGTATTCGGAAATAAAGCTGTATTTGGACACAGCTATGATATTCTCTTGGTCTGTCACTGCTTTTGTTCTACAATGTTGTGACAGAGCCCGTGCTGGCCTCATGGGTGAGAATATTGATTGTCTGTGCCACTCCAGAAAAAGCTTGCTGACTCCCTGCTTCATCTTTAGGGTAAGCATATACTGTTGTCCTGTATTGTTTGATTTGAATTTTGAGATCTAACATCTATTAAATAATTTCAGTATGTGTAGTAGAGCTCTTACTCTGATCACACATTGCTCTCATAGAAATCCAAAAGTGCTAAATAGTGATAGTGTAAGCCTCAGTACACCCAGCCCTGTCTACAAAGAGCCTTTTGACACCAAGAAAATAAAAAGCACCCCCACCCCTTTTCTGGCACCATGTTCTGAAAAATTCAAATGTACAAAGAAGTTGATGGGCCTGGATACAAACCTATGTGCAAAGGAATGGGGTTGCCCTTAGAGTGAGAGCCTTCGAGAACCTGCTGTCTGGATAGAGAGATGGCCCAGTGGTGAAGAGCACACACTGCTCTTGCAAAGGACTCCAGTGTGCTTCCTAGGACTCAGGTCTCCAAGCATCCAGGTCTCACAACCTCCTCTAACTGCAGCTCCAGGGGATCTGACACCCTCTTCCGGCCTCTCGGAATAACTGCACTCATGCAACACCACACACACACATACACACACACACACACACACACACACACACACACAGAGACCCCACAATTAAAATTAAACAAATTTGAAAGTGGGGGGACCTTGCTGTGAGAAGTTCGCGCTGCAGCAGCCATAGTGGAGCTAAGGCTGCCATGTGCAGGGTACATTGTGGGCAGACATAATCTTAAGACGCAGATTGAGAGCATGTGTAGGCTTGAGTCAGGTTGTGCAGGCTTGGCCACTGGGCTGTCGTGGCCTCCCTGTACACAGTTTTAGGGCAGGTTCTAGGGCCCAGTGCTGTGTTTTGCAGGGACTGAACAGACAAGTCATACCACTTCTGGGGTGTGCGTTTTAAAATGGTATCAAATTGGAGCTGCTCTTAGAGGGTCAGCAGCTCCCACTGTAAATGACAGACACATTATAACCTGCCAGGTGCAGTCACTCTACTGTGGGGTTGATGGTCTTCTGTAAGCACCTCTGTTTCTGGCTCACTGACACACATCCTCTTTCAGACTACATGTGCCTTTGTTTTGTAGGCACGGCTGCGGATACCGCAGAGGTGCACAGGCTCATAAACTATGTTTGCCAAGTCTTTGAAAAATTGTTACATGAAATATATACCCTTCAATAAATAGATGTGACTGTTAATGCCCAAATCCCGAGGTGTGTGCGTGCCTGTTTGAGGCCCCTTTTGTATGTTTCTGGGTTTGCTGGAGTAAGGGAGAATGGACTCCTACAAAACAGAAGGTCTGGTGGTGGTTGGCCTCACTGAAAAAGGATGCATCCAAGTGATTTATTTTTATTTTGTTACTTTTCGTATTTCTGGAGATCAGACCTAGAGTGTTCTACACAGTAGCCATGCCCTGTACAACCAAGGCAGTCCTCACTTCCAAGCTGCGTGTTTACATCTTCCTTCCTTCTGCCTGTAATTTCTACATCAGGAGGACTAAGTGAGGCTCATAACCCTCAGCCTTCCTGCTTTCCTTTTGTTCCCTTGAGTCCCAGGGCGACTTCCAGGTCAGGAGCCATGGGACAAACATAGGTCCCAGCCTGGAATTCCTCCAAGGTACAGTGTGTTTTCTGATGTCTTTTTAGATCTATATAGCACAGAGGGTTTATAAACAAGCTGTCCCGATCAGGCAGCACAGGCTGTGCAAGTCGCAGCCCCTATCTACAAACCAAAGTGTCCTGAGTATACTGAGGAAGGAGCTTGAGGCTCAGAGGTGGCTTGTGGGACAGACTCTTCCCTCCAGGGAAATGCTCAGGAGTTCAAAGCTTTTATCTGTCTGGACTGATGTAAAAAACTAGAGCCGAAATTACGACAGTTGAATTGGCTAGAAAAAAAGAAAACAAATCCACCAGTCTTATGGGAATTGTAAGTGTTTCGTAGACGACAGTTTTAATTGGATCAAAAAATAGTTTAGAAATAAATAAAGCACTCCAATCAGTTCTGGCTCCGCTCCTTGGTTCCAACCCACAGACCTTCGTAACCTTAAATTAAACCAGCATTGAGCAGTATTCCCTTTTTCTCACAGAATACTATATTTATCTTTATTTAATTTTTGATCATCTTGAATGGGCACAATAACAATATAAAGCCAAGAATGGTTTGTAATAATACCTGTCTTTTTATAACTTGCTCATGTACTATTATAGCTTTATCATCTGAGGTAAGAATAGCTGTTTTAAATTAAATTATACGTTGAAAACTTTTTAAAACATTTTATTTATGTGAATGTGTGAGTGAGTGGCATATAAGTGTGGGTCCCTTGGAGTGGAGTTACAGACAGTTCCAGGCTGCGTTGTGGGTCCTGGGAACTGAACAGCAGCAAGTGCTTTTAACTGTGAGTCATATCTCTGGCCCAGGAAATGCACTCTCCAGTAGCTCACAGACATCAGTAGTTATGCAGTAAATCTGTAACTTGCTCTACTTGACATGTTGTGTGTGCAAGGCTGATGTGGTATGTGTGTATGTGTTGTGTGTGTGTGTGTGTGTGTGTGAGAGAGAGAGAGAGAGAGAGAGAGAGAAGTATATACTGTGGATGATGAGTGGGGTGTCTATATGTTTTGTTGTGTGGTTTCTCTGTATGACATGTGTAGTGTATGATTTTATATATGTTATTTATGTAGTATGTGGTAAGAAGTGTCGTGTGTGTGTGTGTGTGTGAAGTATATAGTGTGTATAATGAGTGCAGTGTCTATATGTTTGTTTTGGTGTGTGGTTTCTGTGTATGGCATATAAATATATGTATATATTATATATATTGTTTATATATATATGTGGTAATAAGTGTGTGTGTTTGTGAATGGGATTGATGTGGAATATGAATTTGTGCGTTCATGTATGTGATGCATGTGCTTGGTGCATGCGTGTATGTAAAATTGCCATGTTTATATTTGATTCATATGCTGGGTACATGCATGTATGTTAAACAGTCTGTACATATGTGGGGCCTCTTGTTTGTATGTGTAGGTGTATGTGAAAGATAGGGTGTGCATGCTTGTGTGCTTGTGTGCTTTCAGGGGAACCATGGAGAAGTCCAGAAAGGATGCTTGTCTAAACTTGCTTTTGATGGAGGAGGCTTCCAAAGCATCTATAAAAAAACAAGCATCTGTAAAGTTAGAAGACAGCCATGGTGAGGACCAGACTGGTTCCAGGCCAGAGAGTTGCAGCCTGGTGACATCAGGCTCCTAAAGCTATAAACTTCAGAGAGCAAAGCCCCAGGCAAAATGGGGGTGGGGGAGGGGGTGTGTTCGATCCTGCTTATGGAAGTAGGGGCTGCAGCTTTCAACCCCAACCCCTTGGGAATCCCAGCTGTTTCACTGGTTAAAATGCTTTGTAGCTGCTGATGGCTTAAAGACTTTCAGTATCTTCCCAGCTTTACTTTAAGGTCAAAAGGATTCTAATTAAAGCCAAAGCTGTAATCTCTGTGTCAGCATTTAAATGCATACCAAGGCCATCCTTTTGGGATCTTTGCAGAAGAAATCTAAGATGTTAATTCTTACAAAAGTATTGTCTAATAATTGAGCCAAGCAGCTTTTCTAGAGAATAGCTTAGGGTCTGCTCTTTTGAAGCACATTGTAAAATGACAGACCTTCCCCCTGCTGTAGACTGCAGCCATAGGAAGAAATCTGGTGTAATTTTCCCTTCTCATTCCATCACCAGCAAGAGAGAATGGTCATCCTTGCCTGGTCATTTCCCCCTTAGCTGAGCACTGGCTTGGCTTGCAAACCCTTGTCCTATTGCAGGTGGAAAGGCTGTGCCAACCATCATCACCCTTCAGGGCTGTTATCTTCTCCTTGAAGGCCGACAACATGGTTCATTCATCTTGAAATGTATTATCAGGGCAAAAGCTTAAACACAATTCTTTGAAAACATAAAACCAGTGAGAGCCAGTATTCATGCCAACAGCTTCCTGCTCAGAAATCTTGTGATTTTCCAAGAGTCGTCACATTCTGCAAAGAAAACTGTGGCTGAAGAACGTAGACCTCCATCCACCTGATTAAGCATCAGTGTCACTGTAAACGAAAAGAAAACAGTTCACAGGACAACAATGAATTGTTCAGCCTTATGAGCAGTGTGCTGACTTTCTTCTGTTCTAGGAATTAACTGTATGGACTCTTTGCTTATTAGGTTGTCCTTTAATCCCAATACTCAGGAAGCAGGAGCAGGAGAATCTTTGTGAGTTTGAGGCTATCCTGATCTACATAGAAACCCTGTCTACAAACAAACAAACAAACAATTATTGAATTTTAAAACAGTTGTTTCTTATTATTTTGTTGTTGTTGTTGTTAGCAGGGATCCCCCCCCACTCCCCAGGATCCTCCTGCCATAACCTCCTCTGTGCAGGACTTCAGGATTGTGTATTACATCACCAGGCTCAGTGTCTGGTTTCTGATTTAAGTTGTGGAGCTATGTAGTTTAGGGTGCTTAGGCTGCACGTGCTTCTGAAAGCGGGATTGAACCTTCTCCTGACTGCTGTTAAGTCCGCTTAATTATGGTTGCTAACAGGATGCTGTATTATGATGCTCTGTTGCAGTTACTGATCTACCTGTTTCCCCACCCTGCGAGCCTCTGAGCGCTTCTATCGTTACATAACTGAGCATAACTGACACATGAATAATTGTCGAACAAAAACTTAGGCTGGGCAGACAGATCACAGAAACCCAATTTCAGCTTTTCACATAAACTGAACCTCACACAGAAATGAATATAGCTTGCAAGAACATGCTTTCAGAGCTCACCACATTTTAATTAAGACACTGGGTTTTCCAATCATCAAAAATATTTACGTGTGTACTGTGTCAAGCCTATTTTTATAAAAAAAGACAAAATTATAGCATCCAGTAGAACATTCCCTTTCAAGATTTTTTTTTTTTTTGGATTTATGCGCCCATTTCCACATTTTTCTACATGTACACACATATAAAGGTACGCCCCCCACTGTGTGTTTGCGGAGATGAGATCACACTATATATGCATATTATTCTGAAATTTATGTTTATTTACTAATAGAGCCCAGATGGGCCTTTGGGACATGGTTATTACTGTGGATCTAATCCATCAAAACCACTTGAAGTAGGGCCGGAACAATAGATTAACAGTCAAGGACACTTGCTTGTTTTTGTTCCCAGCACCCATGTAGTAGCTACCCACTGCCTGTAACTCTAGTTATAGGGAATCTGATGCCCTTGACTCCTGCAGACAGCAGGCATTTATGTGGTACACACACACACACACACACACACACACACACACACGCACAGCATGTACACACATAAATAAATGTAAAGAAAAAAAACCCCAAGTATATTTTATTTAAAATAAGGATAAGCAAATCAAACTCTCATATTCCTTTTAGTGGGTATTATTTGAATTAAACATTTTTATTTCTTTGAGAATTCCATACTGTCTATGTTGATTATGTTCACCCCAGCTTTGCCCCTTAAACCCTCCCAGATCTGTCCTCACCCTCCTACCCTCACTTTTGAACCCCTGGACTCTACTTTGTGCTGCTGGGTGTGGGACCACCTTCTGGGTTAGTCCACCTTCTGTGATAGTCCACTTGCTGGGGTAGTCCACCTGCTGGGGTAGTCCACCTGGCAGCAGCCACACTCCCAGAAGCCGTCATCTGTCCACAGCTCCTCAGTTAGGCCTGGGGGCTCATGGTAGAATGTTGTCTGGATTGAATGTGTGCAGGTCATGTGCAGGAAACCACAGCCACCGTGAGTTCATGACTGAAGCAGTCCTATCACCCCCAGAAGACATGTCTTACCCTCATCCTCTCTGACCTCTGGTTCTTAAATCTCTCTGCCTTCTCTTCTGAGATAGTCTGTGACTGGGCTTTGGGGAGGGGATGTGATGCAGATGACCAGTTGTGGCTGAGCACTCCACAGTCACTGATTCTCTGCTTTGACCAGCTGTGAGTTTCCACATTAACTAACATCCGCCGTGCCAAGAAACTTCTCTGATGAGGTCCGAGAGCCACATGAATCTGTGAGACAGAAATTTTTATACTTCCTAATTGTTTTAGGTATGTGTCTGTATGTAGGGTCTGTTTGTGATGACAGAGGGGTGGATCCCCGTGGAACTGGAGTTACAGCTGGTCCGGAAACTGCCTGGTATGGATGCCGGCAACAGAACCCGAGTCCTCTGCAACAGTGTGTTCCCTAAGCCACCGAGCCAGCTTTCCAGCAGAGTATCTTTTAGTTAAATGAGTCGTGCTTGCTCTTTTTATTCCTTTGTGAACAGTTTCTAACTGACATGTACCCTGAAGAATTCACCTTTATTTCAAGATGGTAAGGGATGGCCACAGCCTGTTGTAGAGCAGAGCAGCTTGTGACTTTCAGAAATGGTCTCCTTTGTTTAAGCGGAGAACAAATTAGAAAAGAAGTGTGAGCTTATCTTCAGATTGATGGTGGAGTTCCCCAGTGCTAGAGTTTTTCAAGGGCACATTTTCACAAACTGCCTTTTGCATACATTTCAATGTGCAGTTCTGACTTGCATAGCTGTTGTTATTGCTCATGTGATAGGTTTTTTGTTGTTGTTAAAGTCTATTGAGCATGAGTGTGTGTGCACGTGTGCCTGTGTGCATGTGTGTGTGTTTAACCTATGTGTTAGTGTTTTCACAATTTGATACAATTAAATTTTGTTGGTGTGTATTGTATTGCATATATATTTTTTCAGGTAAGTCAGTGTCTCTGTTCATCTTTAAAATGATGTTGTCTATCATTAGCCTTTAGGGAAGTGCAAAGTAAAAAAAAACACGTTGAGATTTTTATCTCAGCCCATGAAATCAAATGAGATCACATGCTGGTGAGGTTCTGGGGGAAAAAACCCTTGTCCACTATTGGTAGGAATGTAGACTGGTGCAGCCACTGTGAAAATAAGTTGAAGGTTTTTAAAGGAGGTTAAAACAAAATTGCAGTACTATCCAGCTGTACATGTATGCCAGATGACCCTGTCACTGATATCTGCATGACTGTGTTCACTGCTGTCCTATTCACAATAACTAGGAAGTAGAATAAGCTCTATGTCCTTCAGCTGATAAATGGAGAATGAAAATGTGATGCATATACAAACTAGAAGTCTATTCAGCAGAGGAAAAAAAAAAGAAACCATGAAATTTGTAGGAAAATGGATGCAACTGGAATTACTGAGTGAGGTGACCTGGGTCCAGAAAGACAAATGTTATATGATCTCTTTCTTGGGCAGATCCTAGCTTTGGATTTAGAGTTCTGATTTAAATATAAATGCAGAGCCATAGCTAGACCTCAAATGAAATACTTCCTCATGCAGAGCCCGTGGACATCTGTGAAATGATGTCATAATTATGAATACAGATTCTTGTATCTTGTTAGCATGTCTTCCTATAATTAAATACTGTAATCAGACTGTATAGTGGCAAGAGAAAATGAGTTATTTCATTGCTTCTACAATGACTCATGAAGACATTCTATGGGAATTGTTTTTTAACAGTTATAGTTTAGAATATGGCATGTGGTATATGAAGCGAGTTTGAGATGCAGTGTAAAAGATATTGAAAAAATATTACTTAGTTTTCATTATATGCAAACAATACTTCAGTGTGGCTGAGATAGTTCAGCTAAGGTTCTGCAGAACCAAGGATCCAAAAGGAAGGGGCCTTTGTCACAGGAAAAAGGGATGAGGGGTAGCGGGAGACACAATCCACAGCTTAGTGGGTGTATTGTTTTTCTTCCTCATACGGGACAGATCCCATTGCTTGCTAGTTACATATAATTTTGGTTATTTTGACTCTCTTCCTCCATACAAGATAGGGTCTCATGTAGTCCATTTGGGCTTGGAACTCTTTGTAGTTGTGGGCGACCTCCTGACTCCACTTATCATATCTCGTCACATGTCATACTACATTAGCTTAAACAGTATGAGCAGCACAGTTTGTCACTCAAGCTGAAACATTAAAAACATTATTTTATGTGTTGGGTATTTTGCATATGTACATATACATTTTCTAGCCTCTGTGGATATATCTAAATATACATACTATAAACACTTAGAAGAGAGTGTTGGATCCCCTGGAACTAGAGTTACAGACGATTGTGACCTGCCAAGTGGGCCCTGGGTTAGAACAGGTCCCCTGAAAGAGCAGCCAGTGTTCTTAACTGCTGAGCCATCTCTCCAGGCCCTCATTACTCAAGCTTTACAAAATCAGGGCACGGGCGGGGATTATTTATAATCTCAGGAGGTAAAAGAAACTTCAGTCAAGTTTTTTGTTTCATCATCATTTATTGACATGAAGATAAACCAGCAAACTTCTCAGATCTTCATTTCATCTATGGCTTGCATGGCCAGAAAAAACGTCATAAAGCTTAAATATAAACAATATAAGGGTTGCATGGGAGCATGTGCCTCTAGTGCCGGCACTGGGCAGGCAGAGGCAGGATGAGCAGAAACTAAAGACTATCCTTGTCTATTTAATGAGCTCAACGCTAGCCTGAGCTACATGAAACCCTGCCTTAAAAAACTCAAAATACATAAGTAAGAAAATAAATTTTAGTGTGTAGTGCGTGGGAGCATGTGATCATGTGTGTATGTGTGTATTTGCATGCACAATTGTGTCCATGCATGCATAGTAATATTTGGCTTATTTGTGTGCGTGGTGTGTTTATTCATACTTTCCGGAAAAACCTACCTAGCATTACTCGGAGATACAATTTGCATATTTTTAAAAAAGTCATTTATTTATTTGTATTTTCTATACATTGGTGTTTTTCCCTGCATATGTCTGTCAGATTCCCTGGGACAGGAGCTAAAGGCAGTTGTGAGCTGCCATGTGGCTCCTCTGAAAGAGCGTCAACATTCTTAAACCACTGAGCCATCTCTCCATCCCTATCTGAACATTTTTAAAAGCAAGCAATTGTGCAGTGCTAGTGATTGAAAACTTGTTTATTTATTTTTGAGATAGGATCTCACTATGTGGCATGCAATTCCCTATGTAGATCAAGCTGACCTCATTCTCATGGTGATTCCCCTGTGCTGGCAACAAAAGTGTGTGTCACTGTGCCACACTGTGACATTTGTGTTTATTAGGAAGGTCCCCACAGATAGTACTCTTCCCAGCCTCTCCTTGGGAAGAAATGGACTAAACACATAGGACTTCAAACTAGGAAGTGGGAAAAATTGATAGTAATATTTTTCAGAAAGTGTTTAATAGAAATATAATATTAATTTCTTTCCTATGCTCCAAAATTCAGGAAAGGCATTTCGATAGCTGGAAAGATTAAGGATTTAAAATCTCTCTGCGTTCCTAAGCATTGGTCTCTGGCAGGTAAGCTGTTGTTTACCTTTTCAGACCTGAGAAGGAACCCGTCTGTCTTCAGCACAGTGGATGCTGCTTCTTCCCCAGACGACTTGGATGGAGCATTTGATTGGCTGCTATAGATATTTACCTTCCTGCCTTGAAGATGCTGTCAGCTCCCCTATAATTTTGCCACAAATGTGGAGGATTCAGACCAGCTGAGGACTTCTAATAGCACTTAACATGCCCCACTGCACTTAAAAAAAAAAAAAACAAAAAACAAACAAACAAACAAAAACCCCACAACTTTTTATTTTAGTTTTTTGGAGACAGGCCTTCACTGTGTAACCCAGGCTGGGATAACTCAACAGAAATCTGCCTGCCTCTGCCACTAGCATGCTGGGATTAGAGGCTTGTGCTATCATGCCCAACCACTTTACCAGCAATTCTTGGGCTTCCAGGAACCTGATGTTTCTCTTTGCACAACAGACTTCCTGGGGAGGTGTGAGGAAGTGCATAATGAACTTTAGAAATGGTTTTAGAGCAGACCACCAAATGCTGTTAATAATCTCCTCTGGTGCCCCCTTGAGAGGAATGTGCCTTCTGCAGCGCACAGTTAGCTGCATGGTTGGAAGCTGCTCTCCTATCATGCTGCAGCATTCCTGGTTCCTGTCAGAAGGCCTTTAAGCAGGGTGTTCTGGAGGCAAACTGCCTTAGTGTAGCTTTTTGGTTTTTAATTCAGGCACAGTGAGGTCAGCACATCAAGAGTCCTCTCTGCCAGTGGAAAGCATGCTCATAGCTTCCGACAGGACAGGGCCCTCTATGTCACACAGGGTGGGCTGGGAGGCAGTGTGAGCCAGGCAAAACATGGACAGCAGCCTTTGTTGTGGTTTCTGTAGGAAGAATAGGCCAGGCAGGGAAGCAGGCTTCAGACTGGCTGGGCTGAGTGATTTCAGTGGGCATTGGGGCATGGAGCGGAGGGGTACTTCAACCTAGTGTGACTGGGAAAGGGGACTATGGCCTGGAGGGTGAGGTTCAGGTACAGGAGGCGGGGTGAATGTGCAGGGCAGTGTGTGTGTGTGTGTGTGTGTGTGTGTGTGTGTGTGGTGAAAGCTATGCTGGCCAGAAAGGCTTTTAAATCAACGCTTCTGCTGTGCAAACAACAAAACAAAACACCCAGAGACAAGGTTAGTACAGAGTCAGAGGGTGGTTGGTTGCAATGAGGAGAGGCACCCCTGTCCCCTCTTCTCTCTCTTACTTCATTTTCTCTCTGTCTGCTTCCCTCTTAGCACCGTGTGGGCTACATTTCTCTTATTCTGTGCCTCTTCTACAAAATGTAAGCTTGGTAACATGATCAAGAAAAGATATTTGGCAATTGAAAAGCAGAATTGATTTACCATGTTCCCCCTTTTTTTTTTTTAAAGCTTATACCAAACACAGAAACTACTTATTTGTTTTTCCAGCAGCAGCTAATCTTAAAGAAAGAAATATCAGAAGGGAAAATATTTCAGTTGGGTAAAGTGGAAGACCTGAATTCACTTACCAGGACCCACATAAAAACATCAGTGTCCAGTGACCCAGTGGGCTTTTAATTCCAGCATGGTGGAGACAAATAATTTCTGAGTCTCCTGGCCAGTCAGCACAGCTTCGCTGGCAAGTTCCCTGGCCAGTGATATGCACTGTCTCAAGAAGAAAAAAGATGGCTAGAGCTTGAGGAAAGAAACCCAAGGTTGTTCTCTGGCCTCTGCCCACAGGGGCAATCCTAGAGAGCGTGCACACAGCCAGATTCAAAGTTGCTCCTCACTCTGAAGACAAGCAGGCAGTGTTCTTACTCCCAGAGTATCTTGGGAGCCAGGGCTCCTTGTCCTCGTCTGCCTTCTTGAGGAGCACAGTGAGGCCTTTACTCCTGGTAGATGTGTGGGGAAGGCCTGGTGTGTAGGTCTGTTTCCAGCTGGGGTAACTCACGTATGTTTCAGGCTCTATCTGGATCTGTTTGGGGGAGCTGCCAACAGAGTTGAGGCTTTACAGGAGGTGGTAAAGAATGTACCTTTGTGAATTCACCCTATGGTGTGAACTTACTTCTTGGGCAGGTGGTTGGCTTGAGATGTTTTAAGAGTGGAGCTCTCTGGTGAGATATAAAAAAGGTCTGAATGCCTTCATTTCTCTCTTCTCCTTTTGAACAGGCACTTTCCATGATTCGCTCCGCCTGGTCTGCTGGGAGCCATTTTTTGAGCAAGTGTTTTTGAGAACATGTGATTTTGTTTCTTTTGGATATACACCCTCACACTGACGGTAGGAGGCTAGGCCAGGGGTGGATATTGAATGTGTTCCTCTTGGGTGTCTGAAGAATAGGCCCCTGGAATCCCCCACCTGCCTTGGCAACCCTTCCTCTTGTCAGTCCTGTTGTACCAGGAGGCAGTGTTGACAAGTCACAGGTCTTATTTGTTCAAACTGGTAACATCATGGGTATGGTGTGACCTCAGTAAAACTCTTGAATGGCTCAATGCTTTTCTCATAGGAGTAGCTTAGCTGTCTCAGGAGTCAGATTCCCCACCTCTCCTCTTCACACATGCGTGCTTCCCTTTCCACTTTTCTTGTATGTCTGCAGCAACACATGGTCCTCAGGTGGATGTTGGCACCATTGCAGCCTCCAGAACCATCAAGCCAAATCATCATTCTCTTTTCTACATAAATGAACCAAGTCTTGGGTATCCTGTCATCACAGTGGAAAGCCAATTAAGACACCTCATCTTGTTAATTTAGATTTTAAGGCCATTTTGTGGTCTGTCTGTGTGGTTAATGATGAAATCCTTGAACATACAAAGCATGACAGCCTGCTATCAGGGACAGCAAGGAAAGAGGTGCTAAGGAGACTGTCCTTTATTCCTAGGCCATTGGTGAGAAATGACAGGAAAGGAGCAAAACTCCCACAACTACAAATGAAAGGGGACAAGGACCCTGGCAGAGCTCAGGGCTCAGCATCCAGGCATCAGAAAGCAATGAGTACCATGACTTCTTTCAGGGCAGAGTGGGTCCTGATACGGAGACATGGAGAAGCTGTAACCAAACCACAGTGTCTTTTGGAGCTGAGAGGAGGGTGCTCTGAAGATAACCATCTCTGTTCTCTGTCTTCTCTGAGTATCGAGCCTAGCTGATAGACACAGGAGAGTCTAGCCTGTCCCAGATGCAAAGCTCGCAGGACTCTGTGGCCATTGTAGCTGGGATCTAGATGAGCAACTACACTCTGGCATAATCTCTGCTGCCAGTAAGCCACGGGGCTTTGAGGGTGAGGAGGTCCTGTGATACCCAAGATCAAATTCAAAGCCAACCAGGAGGAGGAGTCTTGCCTGGCCAGCTCAGCTTTCAGCCTGCTAGTCTGGAGATGTGATACTGTACAGGGCATGGTTTAACCTTAACATTGGTCCCACATCCTCCAGTGCCAGATAGGATGTCTAGAGCTTGGCCAGGATGGCCAGCAGAAAGGCAGTGCTGCCATACAGGAATCTCTCCATTTCCAGTACAGCTCTCATGATTCTCTGGACCTGAGATTTCCTTCTGAACCTTGCCACACATCTCACAAAGAGAGGATTTTACAGGAAGAGGGAATGTACCAGCCCCACCCATGATAGGGAAACAGGTCTAAAATAGGGTGGGTGATACTCAAAGCCTGCATGTTGGAGCATCATGGCAGAGCATGGTCTTTGTGTCTGTTGCAGGGAGAAAAATCAGCAATTGTCTTCCAAGGGTGAAACATACTATTTTAGCCACTTTAAATTACACAGCTCAGTGTCATTTCTTCATCGGCTCCTGTTTGAGAATTTGGGTCCCCAGGAGATGCTTTCTGGTGAAGTTGTGGAACCCTGGGAAGTGCAGCTTACTGAAGGAAGTTGGTGACACTGGATTTTGAGGTTTATAGTTTCTCCTCACTTCCTGTTTGGTCTTTGCTTCCTGTTTCCCTGGAGACATGGGGAGGTGAGGAGTGGTAGCTGTGTGCTCCTGTTACCATGCCTCTGCTGCCATGACCCAAACCTTGAACGAAGTAAATCTTTCCTCTCTTAAGTAGCTTTTACTTTTCAAGTGCTGTACTTAAGTGATGTCCTGGTTAGGTGTTTTGTTTTCCTTCCTTCCTTCCTTCCTTCCTTCCTTCCTTCCTTCCTTCCTTCCTTCCTTCCTTCCTTCCTTCCTTCCTTCCTTCCTTCCTTTCTTTCTTTCTTTCTTTCTTTCTTTCTTTCTTTCTTTCTTTTTCTCAACTTGACACAAGCTAGAATTATTTGGGAAGAGGGAACCTCAACTGAGAAAAATGCTCCTACCAGGTTAGCCTGTAGACATGTTTGTTTGTTTAATACTTGAGGTGGGCAGTGTTAACTGGGCAGGTGGTTGTGGGTTACATTAAAAAAAAATAAAGATGAAGAAGCTGTGAGGAATAAGCCAGTAAGCAGCACCCTTTTATGGTGTCTGCATTGATGCTTGTGCCTCCAGGTTCCTGCTGGTTTTGAGTTCCTATCCTGTTCCCTCAGTGATGGAATGTGAACGGAGTGTAAGTTGAAACTAAGCATTTCCTTCCCCTGCTGGTTTTGGTCTCAGTATTTCAGAGTCTCTAACTAAGAGATACAATAAGCAAAGCAGCCAACCGTGTGCCTGTTGTGCAGTTGTTGGCATCCTCTTTCTACAGACCTATATCATCCTCCTAAAATGAAACCTTGCACTGAGCACTAACTCAGCCCCACTGCTGCGGACTTGTGACAGCCAGCATTCCTCAGTCTCACTCTGAGTTGAAAGAGAATTTGGAAAGATGAGATCTGGTCCTGTATATTATTGATATTTATGTTCCGTCAGGGCAGCTAGGCAAGAGAGCAACAAAATCCTAGTTGTCAGACTCTAGAGCATTCTTTTTTCTTTTGTGCACACATGCACAGACATGTTCTTGTGTATGACTACAGGAAACACATGCCATGGTGTGGAGATGAGAAGACAACCTCGTTTGTCAGTTTTTGCCTTCTGCTTTGCTTGACACAGGATGTCTTTGTTGACTACTACTGAGCACACCTGACTGCAAGCTTCCAGGGTCTTCCTAGGCCTGTCCTCCATTTTCTGTAGAAGGAATGATATTACAGGGCTATACTGCTGTGTTTCATGTGGGTTCTGGGACTGCAGTTAGGTCCTTACATTAGTATGTAGCAAGTGCTTTACCCTTTCAGGCATCTCCCCAGCTTTTGTGGAACACTTTTTGTCTTGGCTTTCGTGAGTCATCTTGCGGAACTAAATGACTGAAAATCTTTTTGATCTGCATAGTCTCTGATTCTTAGTTAACATTTTGTGCATTTTAGCTGCTATAATATGGCTAGTAAAATATAATTAATCTAATGATATTGCCACTGTCAGTTTATGTGATCTTTCATTTAACTGAGTCCCATAAGAATGTAAACCCCCTCTGTCCTGCTTGATAGAGCCTCATCTCTTAGTACTGTATATATATATATATATATATATATATATATATATATGTACAGTGCTCATTAAAATAATATATAAATAGGTAATATGTACATATATACATACAATAATATATATTTATCTTTTTAACATTCCACAGGAAGAGGAGGATGTGATCTGTTGCTCATGAGCAGGAAGGGATTTGGAAGAATAGGCTCCTTACTGGGTTTTGACATGTTCAGTAGAATGAAAAGAAGAAACCAGATTGGAAACCTTCAACTGCAGACTAAGCGAGCTCTAGCTTAGTAGTTGGGAAATGTCTCTGCCTACTGTTGAATCCCGCCCCAGAGTCAGCTGTGGTGGAAAAGGGCCTGCGATCCCAGTAAAAGGGAGGCTGAGAGGCAGGAGGATCCTAAGCCAGCCTGGGCTTTCTAGTTGAGACTGTGTCTTTAAGGAAAAGAAGGAAACTATGTTTAAAGTCTCTTCATATTTATATGGGTATATATTTTAGGAAGCTTCCATAGTAGTAGGTCTTCATATTGCTTTTGCAACAAGCCTGTAGTTTTAGTTATTGCTCACCATATTCCCTTCTTTCTTTGACCTCCCATCCTCTACCCCCTTTAATCCTTCATGTTTCCCTCATTTATCCTTTATAACTATATATTTGATTTCCCTTCTATTTAAAGATCTTTATTTCCCCTCTATTTAAAGATTCTCCCCCTTGGCTGCTCCTCCCCCAATGGCCCCTTACTGGTTACCTCACCTCTACAAAATTCCAAAGCTTAAAAGCTAATATCCATTTGTGGGAGAAGCCATGCAGCTTTTATTTGCCTGGGTCTGGGTCATCTCTTTCAGGGTGATTGTTTCCAGTTTCATTCATTTACCTGAGAAATTAAGTGGAGTAACTCTAAAATGTAGAGACAATACCCCAACTAGATGCCATATGCTATCAAATCAAACCCCAGCACCAAGAATAGGTCATATCTTTTCGAGTTGTTGGCCAATATCATCCTCTAAACATTACAGGTTATGGATACTGCAGTTTTTTTTTTTTACCCTCCATAACTTGATGGCAAGATCCTGTTGCTGAAGACACCACACGCTTGAGTCATAGAACATGGGGAAATCTAGCTGGGACTCAGTGGAAGCTTCATGTCTACTGGAAGGTGCAAAAGATGCTGTGCCCGGCTTGAGGAGAAAAGCAGCCATCAGTCTCATCTTGCCGTGAACTGTGAAAGCTACAGTAATGACCTGACAGGCAAAATATGCCCAAACGGGCTGGAGAGATGGTTCAGCACTTAAGAGCATATACTGTTCTTGTAGAAGTCCCAAGTTTTGGCTTCCAACATCCAGTGCTCATGTTGGGTACCTCACAACTACCTGAGCTCCAGAGGTATCTGATAACCTTTTCTGGTTTCCGTGGACACACACTTAGGTACACTCATGGGCACACACACAGACATACATACAGACAGCCCCTCACAGATACAAGTACACACACACACAAGCACAGACACCTGATACACACATACAGTCACACAGATGGACACTGAATTAGAAAAGAAAGAGAATCACATTGCAAAGTATCCCATAGATAGCATGCTTCTTTCCACCCAAGTGGCCATGTGCGCAAAGAACTGCTGAGCAGCCGAATCCTGGGAAGTCTGCATTTGATTTTGTTTGGAGTAATTTCTAAAACATCTTCCCCCTCTCCTTCCCCTCTTTCTTTCTCCCACTCTGCCTTCCACCCTCCCTTTCTCCTTTTTCCTCTCTTCCTTCTCTTCCTCCCTACTTCTTGCTTGCTTTTTTTTCTCTTTCTCAGGACCTCTTAACTCAGGCTTGTCCTGCCTCAGCTCCACCATACCCAGCAAAGGAAGTTTTCCCTGGAGTTGCCTTAAGGATTTGCCTTACTGACTGTTTCACATAACCGTTTATTGTTTCCACCTCCAACAGTGACCTAAGGAATTATTATTTTTTCCTGATAGCAATCATTAAAGACCAGGGAAATATTAAAAGCAGTGGCTGAAATAAAATGTAATATCAAACTCATGTCCTCTTGATTTCCGTTAGAATATTCAGGAGCTGGGAGGTACAGTGTAGTGTTAAGTGGTATGCATGAGCTGTCTGCTTCATCCCTAGAACCTCAGTAATAATTCCGTTTTATCAAATTTTACCTTGAGCATGCTGGTGACCATGGTGGGAAGATGGAGGGGATCACCCACATGAATCCTCACCCCATGAATCCCTTCTACCCAAGACTCAGGGATATGCTCTTGGATCCATCAGTAGAAGTGTGCACTTGGATCTATCAGAAGGGATGTGCACTTGGATCCATCAATAGGGATGTGCACTTGAATCCATTAGCAGGGCTGTGCACTTGAATCCATTAGCAGGGCTGTGCACTTGGATACAGCAGTAGAGGTATATGCTTGGATCCATTAGCAGGACTGTGCTCTTGGAGCCATCAATCAGCAAGGGTGTACTGACTGCTTTTGTGGCCAGGAGGCTTTTTGAGAGGGTCCAGATCTTCATGGTGCCTGGCCTCCCCAAATGAGCACCAAGCCCTCAGATGGCCGCTGTTTGGTTGGCTATACCGGCAGGATACACTGAAGCCAGTGCTATGTCCTGCCCAGGCTTCGTAGACACTAGAGAGTGACAGGGCTTCTGTCCTGGCTTCCACTGTGCTCCATGAAGTCTTTGAGGAGGAACACTGCCAGTGGCAAGTTCCTGGCCACAGCTGTTGTTGGATGTGCTGGTATATGGTCGTTTGGTTCTCGGGGTGGGGGAGGGGTTCTGGGTGCCAGGGTACTTTTTGGGATGTCAGAGAAACTAAGCCTGATATCCTCAGAGTCCACAGGGCTGATGACAAGAGCCCTTTGCTTGTACTCAAGCCTCACAGGGATGACTTAGGGATGTAGGGGACCATTCCTTATCCTTTTCTCATCAAAGGGAGTTTGCACATCAGTAGAAAGTCAGAGTTCAACAGGAACTAGCTGAGAGGCCATTGTTGCAGCAGGGCCTGTTCCTAAGCAGAAAGGAGAAATGAGGCTGAGTCTAGTCTAAACCTTTTAAAGCAATACATCTGCATTTCCCATATGCAGACCAGCGAGAAAACAGAAAGACCCTGGGGCCATCTGGTACTCTACTTCAAATACGAGTAATAAAACAAAAACAAAAACAAAAACATTCTCTTCAAATAATTAAAAAAAATCACCTCCCATTTTCAAAAGCCCACAGAGCACTAAATGTGTCTTAATATTGTTTACTGTTAAATCAAGTAGGCACCCTGCAAATGCACTCTATTAACAATTACTGGCTAGCTAAAAGGTGGGTGAGTTTCATATCAATACAATTCAACAGTGCTTGGGAAATTATTACTTAGAGCAGTGGAGGTAGTCACCAGTTCATGTCTCCACGAGGTATTGTTTTGCTCTAAAAAGACAAGTGGAAAAATGAGACATTATGAAAGAAGCAGCAGGGTTGAATGGGGTCATCCTAATTACCACAGAAGCTCTGTTTGCATTGTCAGTTCCTTCCCTGGGACTCCTCTATGATCCAGGATTCCCAGATAGAAGGCATCTGGGGTGGATGGTTCATTCTTGATAAGCTGAGTGCCTGAGCACGTGTTGGGTGCTGTGATGTCATGCCTCGTCACAGCAGCCCTGTGAGGTCAGTATAGACATACTGATTTTACAGTTTAGGGAACTGAGGCACAGTGGTGAAGAACAGTCCAAGCTACCCTATAGTCAAGGGCCACAGACTCACAGAGTGGCTCACCTGTGTGCTTGTCACCGCCATCCATCTATCTGTCTGCCTTGTGCTATGTGTGCTGGGCAGAGAGCTTTCTTTGGTTTGCTCTCCAGGTCCCTGACACACAGAGGTGGATAAGGCAGTCTCACCTCATGGTGCAGATGATTGGCAAGGCATAGGGAGGCAGCTTCTTCTGCTGAAACGGTATGTAAGGGCCTCTACTGCTGTTTCACAGAAGAATGGAGTGGTGGGGGGTCCTGGTCTCTGTAGGCCATGGAACAGCTAGTGATGAAGCACAGCATAATGAGAAGGACCCAATGAGGCCTGTGTGGACCTCTGTCTCTGTAACGGTGTGCCTCCATGACTGATTCCAGTTGTTTCTTTGTGCACCCATGTGTGTGCACATAAAGGCCAGAGATCAACACTGGGCACCTTCCCCATTTGCTCTCCATTATACTTTTTGAGACAGGCTCTCTCACTGAACCCAAACCCAAACTTTGCACAAGCCCTAGGTATCCTTCTAGTTATGTTCCCTGGCCCTAGGAGTGGCTTTTTATGTGGTTCCTTATACTTGAGTGCCAGGCTCTTTATTGATAGGTACTTCTGCACTGGACCTGACTTGTTCTTGAAGAGATGATGGCTGGCCTTTCCTTGACTTGTTCTCAATAAGGGATTAGGAACTAATTTTCCTTGCTGGAAGGAAAGCCAGGCTTGGAGAGTCTTGTGTCTTTTCCTCCTTCTGAGTTGAGCTGGGGTTGTGTTCTGTGAGGAGTGGACCCTGTGGAGTAAGAAGAGCATCTGAGACACATTATTGAAGCATTGGGTTCAAGATAGTAGCCAGCTTTCAGCTTTTGATTTAGTCTTCAGGGGCTCTTATCTTTTGAAGTACAGAGAAGAGGAAGTCTATCCTTCCGTCCTAGCTGCCTTTCGGGGTCAGGGTCAGGGTCGGGGACAGATCTGGTGTGGTAACTGAAACTCAGTGACTTTTCAGTTCTCTGTTTATCAAGCTTCTGGTCTCAGAGATGTTGCTCAAAATGAAGCTTACCTGGTGGCCTCACATCTGCACAAGGACATGCAAGGGTCATTTGAGAAGTCTGGAAGCTTAGACTTAGACCATGGCTGAGCCTGAGGACAACCTGTGTCTCTCACCTCTCTCCCTTGTTTCTTTTATCCTCTGTCTTTCTTGTTCTTCCAAATAAATTTGTATAATCTTGTAAGTCATGGGATTAAGAAATTATAACCTCAAGATGATACTGGTAACCTCAAGATGATACTGATTCTCTGAAGCTTTTTTTTTTTTTTTTTTCTCTCCAGAAAGTCTTGGAGACTGTTCTGTAATATTCACAAGCCATCATTTTGAAAAGAGTGAGAGCCTCTGCTGGGTCCCTAACAGACCAGGCTAAAAACAAAAATGGAGTCATTGCAGTAATGTTCACCAACTGACTTTTGAGTGGAGGCTATTTGACCTATGGAATCAGAAAGGAGGCCAACTAAGACCATTAAACTAAACTCATGTAATTTTGTCCTCTGACAGAACAACATCTTTGGGTGGTTTCATTCCCTCTGCACCAGAGTCTGAATTTGAAGCTTTGCTCATTGAGAAGGGATCTGGTAAAAAGGAGTGTATTGGGTGTTGAAAGTCCCTAATTTTGCAGCCAGTCACATGTCTTTTGTTGGGTAAGTAGCTAGTGCTAGCAATGCTTCAAGTGTTTTTTCTTTTTGTTTCCTCAGCCACAGTAAAGCTTCCATTTTAGTTTCAATTGTCAGAATTGTGATGAAGAGCCCAGCATTCTGACTGGTCGCTCCTGGCAGTCCTGTCACTGCTCCCTGGCCTTTGAGAGCTTAGGGAAGAAGGCAGATTGACTGCCTGGCTTCCTGTGACACTTACAGTACCTCAAAGTGACTGCTGTCTTTTTGGCATGGTGCCCATCTGTCTTGGCTTGTCAGTTGCTCTCCCTGAGGCATCTTGGGAAGACACTAGACACAATAAATTAAATTCTTTTGGCACAAGCAGCCCATTGGGCGACATTTAAAAAGCAAAGGAAAAAAAAATCTACAAACCAATGGACAAATTTAAGAGAATGGATAATTGATAATATGCTTTCCTCAAATGCACACACACACACACACACACACACACACACACACACACACACACAGAGAGAGAGAGAGAGAGAGAGAGAGAGAGGAGAGAGAGAGATCTGTAGCTATGTACATATAGCTGAGTCATGAGAGGACATTGCATACAAATATTTGTTTATGTAGAATGGACAATTCCTAGATATTAGCTGGCGCCTGGTTTTCTCCTGTGTAATACCTCAAGGTAATTGCAGAGAAGGGGCTATGATTGAAAGGGTTTTCTCTTCACAGGGTGATGGTTCCCTTCATTGACCCCTTCACGCTTCATTGAAAGCCACACAGAGGCTTGGTTGGAGCCTTCTCTGGGCCGCACCCATTCCTCTGGTTCCCACTCCCATGTTGTCTGTGAATGGATCCTGATTGGAGTAGGAGGTAAATCCAATTGTTGAGTGCCTGGCCACAGCCCCTCTGTCTAGGGGCCATGGGTTCCCACTCATTTCAGTTGTTTATTGAGAATCTTTCATACCTGGGGAGCTGAGGGTGGCACAGGGTCCTTTCTTCAAGAAGTCCAGATGTGATTATGATTGTATGTGTATACTCCTGAACAGACCCTCTTCCCTTCCCTCCTATCAAATAATAAGCAGGACTCAGGGAACTAAACTGCCACTTGCCAGTTGGTGCTGTCCAGTCTGAGTCACTTGCTCTCTGAAATAGGTGTTGAAGTCAGGACAGGAACTCAAACAGGGCAGGATCCTGGAGGCAGAAGCTGATGCAGAAGCCATGGAGGGGTGATGCTCACTGGTTTGCTTTCCATGAATTTCTCAGGTCTGCTTTCATATAGAACCCAGGACCACCAGCCTAGGGATGGTACCACCCAGAGTGGGTGGGCCTTCCTCCATTGATTACTAATTGAGAAAATGCCTTACAACTGCATCTCAAGGAAGCATTTTCCCAACTGAGGCTCCTTCCTCTTTGATGACTCTAGCTTATGTCACGTTGATACATAAAACCAGCCAGTAAAATCACTATCTATCTACTTATCTATCTACTTATCTATCTATCTATCTATCTATCTATCTATCTATCTATCTATCTGTCTATCATCTGTCTTTCTTCATTTTTGAGACAGTCTCATATAGCCCAGACTGGCCTGGAATTGATCTACCTGCCTCCATCTTTTGAATTTTGAGATTATAGCTGTCTGTAGCCATGGCTGCTGTATGTGATGCTGGGGGATTAAATTTAGGCCTTGTGTTTGCTAGGCAAACATTTTATCAAATTGATTCCCTCACAAAAATACCAGTTAGATTCAGGCTGGGTGGATTTTTCCATTGATATTTAATTTTTTGGGAGGTTGACTTTCAACACTGTTCCCATACTTTGGAACAGTGCTGACATAGTGGTTCTTCAGCCTCAGTCTTAGGATGTCACTAAGAATCCCAGCACCCCATCCCTCAGGGCATGAATCAGGAAAGAGACCTGGACACATATTGGGCAAAAGGCACACATTCCCACCCCGCTGGCTTCCTGAGCTCACCAGGCAGTCTGCTGCTTTCCGTAAGGCAGGTTAGCTTACATGGTACCCAGGCTGCTACCCAGACTCATTGGTGACATCTCCCAAGAACTAACTCAGGGTCATACAAGAGTAATTTTAGCATCTGTGCCTCTCAAGACACATGTCACAGGACCTCAGAGCCCCCATCTCGTTCCACCCCTTTTATGATCTAAGCCTATCAGCATTCTGCATGGACTTCTAACACATGAATTCTTCCTGGACAAAACTTCATCCACACACAACAGCACATATGGCTCTGCTAGTCCCCAAGGCTGTGTCTTCTCTTTCCTCACTGTCTGTGAGGGGAAGGAACTTGAGGGCTGTGGGGACTGATGTCATCCTGGCTCCTCAGAAACTGGAACTGTGAGCAGCAGAAGGAGCCTGGATGGAGAGGTCAGTGAGGTCAGAGGGGGCCAGTGTAGGTTTTCTGAGCCTCTGTCAGAAGAGTTTATAGACTTTGCAGGTCTTTGGGGACATGTGCCCAGCTATAGGGCCAGGGAGAATAAAGCTGATGGTGCCATGGAGATCAGGCCCTGGAGACCTCAGGTGGAAAGCAAAGCATCAGGTGATGCTTTCTCATGCCAGAGGAGACAGTAGGTGGCTTGACACTGAGGGCAGTGGGACATAGGTCAGGAATGAACCTAGGGAAGGAACCCATGGCTTCTACCTGCTTTTCCACAGTCCCTAGGCATTTTCCAGAGTGGAGTATGTATTACCATCTATTAAAAGGACCTAAAGCCAGGTGCCATTTTGTTTAAAAGAAGCTTTCTGCCTGCTAGTATAAAAACTGAAGATTAGGTCTCTGTTTACTGTAGTTATATTTTTAGGGATTGGCAGAATCATGCCACTGTAACAAACAAACATGTCTGATGTCCCAAGTCTAGGACCAAAGCCTTTGAAGTTCCCCTGGAAGTACTGTTGATGAGCAAGGAGGACTAATCAAAATAAGAACCGGCTTTTGAGGTTTTTGTCTGGAACCAACACCAACCTCAGCCTACACACACATACATGCACACATATACACCCCCCAACACAGGCATGCACACACATGCACGCACACACACATGCATGGTATGTATGCACACTCTCACACACATACAAACAAACAAACATACATACACATACCGCTATAGAGGGGAATATGAATACATATGTATGCAAAATAAATGTTACATGATCACACTGACAGGGCTGAGTTTACCCCTGTAGTCTTAGGGGACTTGAGCTTGACCCTATAACCTGGTGGTGGTGGTCTGGAAGGACTTGACCTATAACCTGGAGGGGGTGAGCTTTCCCTGTAATTCTACACCTTGCACTTTTTGCTGCATCTCAAGCAGTGTCCAGAGGAAACTTAGCAGGTTCCACTAAGCCTGGCTCATACAGTAATAGCATGTCAGCCATCCAAAATTGGAAGACAGTTAGCTGCTATGGCAAAATAAAGGCTTTTTTTCCCCTGCCTCTTAAGCTTGAAGAATGATTTAAATGGAGTTCTTCTCAGACATGACGACCTGCTTTGCTTTCTGATGGAATCTAATCTGAGTGTTGACCTCCTTAAACTCTTCTGTCCTTCCTACCAACAATGTGATCTGAAGCGGCAGTTAGGAAATGGAAGGCAAACAACAGATTGCCCAGAGATCCAGGGCAGAGGCTGCTCTTCATGAGACATGACATTCCTATTCTCTTGTCTTAAATCTTTCTTATTTCTGAGACAGGGCCTCAGAAATCTGTGGGAACTCACAGATCTCGCTGTCTCTGCCTCTTGAGTACTGTGATTACAGGCACCTACTACTATATTCTGGAGAAGGAACATCATCGCAGGTGTGAGCAGTTACTGAGCATCAGAGACTGGTCCAGGAGCCTATATTGGCACATTCTTTGCCACAGTGCATAAGAGTATGAGTTTATTAAGCTCCTATAATGCAGGACCTATGGCAGCTGTTGTGTAAAGGTAAATGACACTAAAGTCTTTGAACACTTTTGATTTTAAGAGGTTTGTGCCTCAGTTTGAGAAATAAAGTACAGTGTGTGCACTGGCTCATGTCTGCTTGCAGAAATTCTTGAAATTTACTGTCTTTTTAAAAATTTTCCCTCGATTATTTCATTTTTTTTGGTTCCTACTGTTGTGTATGTGTTGTTTCTCTTAGCTCCTAGTTGCGTGCAAACACTGATTTTCATCACATGCCAGGCATTCTACTGAACCCTGTCTCTGTACCATCTCATATCACTCTCTGAAGACTATTGAGAATTACTATTCTTCTCTTGATGGTACCAGCGATGAAACTGAGACCCAGAGAAGTTAAGCATCTTGCCAGAGGGAGCATAGAATTAATGCCAAAGCTAGGATTTGAACCTTGTAACCCCTGGAAGGCTCTTGTGAACAGCATCCTTGCTAGCTTCTAGGACTGGTGCAGAGACTGCCTTTAAGGAGTAGGGCTCTAACAAGAGTGTCCCCGCCTCAGCAGATTATTTTGTATCTTGACTGTCTCCACTTCTGAAATAATTCCTAATCATGCCAGAAAAGTTTGCACTTTCTCAGTGATCATGTTTACAGTTCTGAGTGGGAAAGCAAAAGACTAAGGGAATATGTGACAAGGCAAGAAGGTTTGTGGCTTTTGCTGTTAGTTCCAGTGAAAGATGAAAGTTCCAGTATTCCTGGATATCTGCCCACAGCTGCCCTGAGCTCACACAGGGGAATCAGGGCAGCTTCTGAAAATGGAAGTTGTAATTCATTAGACCTGGAGAGGGGCTTGTAGTTTTGTTCCTCTGAGGTGCTCTTACAGTCGACAGTTACAGTAACAAGTACACTAGGGATGGCCAGTGTGTTCAGCAAGAGTTTCATGGGTCTTTCAAACTTCCTGAAGGAAACACACACACACACACACACACACACACACACACACACACACACACGGGGCTGGGATTGACTTGCCTGAGGTCACAGAATACAGTATAAGGTCACACCTAAATGCAAGGGTCAGGATATGGTGACAGTAGATGCCTCTTATTTTAAAGAAAACAGACTAGATAGGTATGCACAGGGAGATATTTCAAGAATGGTTTGCGCAGGTTTCAGGCAGTGATTTGTATACTCTGTCTGAAGACAGAGAGCTCAGCTCAGAGCATTGATAGAAGCTTTGGCTTTGCTGTTGCAAGAGGTTTCAAGTCATGGAAACTTGCTACCGACCAAACACAAAAGGGCTAATGCTGTGCCCTTTGCATTTCTAATGGTTTGCTGTCTCCAAAGCAGTGACTTCGAGGACTCAGTCACTGTACAAGGCCACCAGTGACTGGACTGAAGCTGAGCAGGCCTGCCTTGTCTCATCTATGGTACTTTCATAGGATATTGATTGGCATATCCTTTTGGGGTATGTGTTGTATCATGTAGGGAACTTCCATAGTGTGTTGCCATATCCTTTCAGGGATCAACATTGTGTCATGTAGGGGACTTCTGTGGGGTATTGCCATGTCCTTTCAGGGGTCAACATTGTATCATATAGGGGACTTCCATAGGGTGTTGCCATGTTCTTTCAGGCGTCAGTGTGGAAATAGTGTGAGCTGATTCCTACATATTTAGCTGCCTGGGTGGATGGAAAATTTCAGGAAAGCCAAGTAACGGAGGTTTACAATTTACTGTGAAGAGTTTCAGGATTCACGTGGGCAGTTCACCGAAGGCTAGATGGACTGCTTATGAAATGCAGTTTCTTTCAAAACAAGTTATTATGACATTAGAACTCTGTATTTTGGGGAAGCAATTGTGGACATAGTCATGGGGACAGGCTGGACTTCAGCAATGCCTGTTGGCTTTTCCTCTCCCATGGTGGTGGGTGCCAACTGAATCTGTAGCTGATGATTGTCTTGAACATGTGCTCACATTAGCTGTGGGCCAGCCATCTGCTGGCTCCCTCAGCCTCCAGTGAATGCTGCTGGCAAGGGAAAATCCTGCCAGAATGCAAGCGGTCCACTGAGCTGATAATGAGAGGAGGGGCTTGGGGGAGGGATGAGAAAGAGAGGATGGTGGGATGGTGGGCCTGTGCCTGCCTCCTCTCCTCTTCTCTTTGTCTTTCCTGCCTGTGTGTTTCTTGCAGCTAAAGGAAGACCAGCTGTGGATCAGAAGCACCTGGGCCAGATTGGAGATGCCTCAGTTGGAATGGAATGCATTTTATAGCCCCCTTAAGAATCCAGGAGCTATCAACCTCTCTGTCTCCACTGGCATGTCTGGTTAGAGCTCCCTGGGGTTTCTGTGGGTGAGGCTAACACCTTGCTCCTGTCCGATTGACTTTGAACATCTGAGATATTCCATCCAGGGGTGCCTCAAGAGTTCAGAGCTGCGCTCGGGAATCTTGTGGGACAGCAACTGCTTCTCCAAAGCTGCAGCATCATGCTGGGGGTGGGTGCCTGTTCACATTCAGTTCTTGCTAGTCCACTTGGACACCCCAGGACGCTGGCACTGTTCACTGGGAACCAGCTCTGTGGAAGCCTCCAAGAAGTGGGGTAGTGCCTCTCCAAGCTCTTGAGGCCAGGAAGTAAGGAGATCAGAACAAGATTACGGATCCAACTCCTTGTCTCTGCAGAGAACAGTGCTGAGGGAAGCCGACCAGGGGTGAGGCACTCTGTGCCCAGCTAGAGAGCGCAGGGCCACCCACAGAGACAGCAAAGTCTCCCTTGGTCCTGGTTGCTCATGGTAACAGGGGCCAGTGCTGCCAGCAAACTTGAGTCTCTGGCAATGTTGATTTAGAGTTTTAAAACAGTGAGATTGTACTCAGTTCTTCAAAAACACAATGGTGCAAGGCTGAGGCTCCACCAAATAGCTCTTCAAGCTTCTAGTTGTGACCAGTGGATGGAAGTGACACTTCCTGGTAACTGGACCTTAGTTTTCCTTGCTGGAGCTTGCAGTAGGAAGATGGCTCAAACAGTTCAGTTCCGAGTTAAGGCAGACCCGGGGAGATGGGTTATATGTACGGTACCTTCTTAGGTCTGCCGTCTCCCCAGTGTCAAGGCTTGAGAGTGGGAAGCAGCTGCAGTGTGAGCGTTGGATGGCCTTCACGGGTTAACTGTCACTTCCCTCTCTATGAGCGGCCTGAACACCAAAGACTGAAAGCTAACCCACCGGGGAAGGCTCTCTAGACACACACTGTGCCATGTAGCAGTGTCATTAAAAACTTTCAAACACTGAAAGTCGTTAGGGCTGTGTGAGCTTTGTGGTTTTTGCACTATTACCGTATCAGTGTGCATGTACACATGCCAGGGCGGGAGGACAACCTTGTGGAGTGTTTTTTCCTTACCCCCTTTTCATGGAGTCCAGATCTGTGCAGCAAGCCTTTACCCACTGAGCCATCTTGCTCACACACTGCTTTGTAATTCTCAAAAATAAATAAATAAATAAATAAATAAATAAATAAATAAATAAATACAGGCCCACTTGCACATTGTGGTTGTAAGTCACTTACTCCTAGGGTATGAAAGGGACTGTCCACAGCAGTGATCTCACTCTAGCCCAGTATGAGTGCTGTACTGTTAAAATGAGCAGACTAGAAGAACAGAGAACTGGCTCTAAAGGGGAACCCATCAGCTTGCCTCATTTTCAGGCATAGGAAACCAAACCAGTTTTGGATTTGAGTAGGTAGTGCTGCTTGTATTAGCCCCACTGTTTCAGCCAGGCTGCTCGTGGAGCTTTCTGTGAATGTTTGAAGTCACTGCTGGTGTGCTGAGCCTCTAATTAGCTAGACTATGTGAAGTCTGACTTTAGGATTAATGATGTATGTGTGTGAATGCATGTGTGTGTGTGTGTGTGTGTGTGTGTGTGTGTATGACTTTCAGTGAACTTATTTTGAACCATCTCTGCTTGACTGGTTGGACAGAGAGGTCTAGGGATTGCCAGGCCCAGCTTTTATGTGGATGCTGAGATTATGAACTTAAGTCCTCATGTTTGCATAGCAAGCACTCTACCCACCAAGCTATATCCTCACTCACTGGCTTGCTCACTCACACACACACGCACACACACACACACACACAAATGTGTGTATATATATATATATATATATATATATATATATATATAATTTTTATGTGCTTTCCCTGCATGTCTGTCTGTGCACCATGTGCTGTGCATGTCTGGTTCCTGTGGATCCAGAGGAGGGTGTTTGATGCCTTGGAACGGAAGTCTCATGTAGGTGCTGAGAACTGAACTCAGGCTCTCTGCAAGAACAGCTGGTACTCTTAACTGCTGAACCATCTCTTCAGCCCCCTCACTTTCTTTTCAGTTTTTACTTTTTGAGACAGAGTCTCATGTGACCCAGACATGCCTTAAACTCTTGATCCTTCTGCCTCTGCTGCCAAGTGTTGGGGATCACAGGACTGAGCCACCACACCCAGCTCAGCTGCCAGACTTAAACTTCCCAGTGAGTCAGACATACCTAGGGAGCTTATTAAGCTGAAGATTACTGGCCCCAGGAGCTGAGTCAGAACCTAAGGGCCTGGAACCAGTATTCTTTAAAGCCCTTCCTCCAGTTAGACTCACTATAGTACAGGTACCTTAATCTCCACACATAGTTATGTTGTTTGCAATTAATAAATAGAAACATTTGGGTGGGGAAGGTAGCTCTCTGAATAAAGTTCTTGCAGGGCATGTATTCAAACCCTAAACCCATGACAGACATTGTGGTGTGCACTTATAACCAGTGCAGGGGAGTGGTCACAGGCAAAACTCTGGAGCTTTCTCTGGCCAAGCAGCCCAGCTGGTTGGCTAGTGAGAGACTGAAAAGGAAAGATGGACAGAGTCTGAGGAATAACATTCCAGTTTGTCTCAGGCCTTCACACACATTTGCATACATGTGCTTGAACCCCACATATATGCAAACACATACCAACATGCTGATACATGCACATACATGCACAGAAATAAACAAATTCTTTAAGGGCCCACTTGGATGTGAGTATGTGTGGGGTCTGTAGCTGTGGTTGGTCTGAGAACTATATGTAAATGAGGATAGTTTGGAGCTTGGGCAATTCTGCTTCCATCTACTGGGTGCTGCAATTCAGCCTTAGAAGCCCACATTGGACAAATGCTTGAGAAGGAAGAAGATTCAGAAACAAGTGCTCATTTGGGCTCAGAGCCTGTCATTACCTGTGTCAACTAGTGTGGTTTGCAGGAGGGGCTGAGAGAATTGCTGCTGAATCCTGTGTCATTCTAGACACATTCTCAGCTTTCTTCCTAAGCCCCGATGTTCTCCAGGATCCCCTCAGGACTCCTCTGCTAGGCCATTGATCTATGTCCTTGCTTCCTGCCTGGAATGGACTGGAAATGACTCCATGAAGCCGAGAACTACTTTCCCCTCACTGGCTGGCCAGTGTTCTCTCTCTCTCTCACATATACAAAAAAAAAAAAAAAAAAAAAAAAAAAAACAACTTTCCAAAATATGGTAAATACGTTAGAAATACAGTAAATAGTTGGGTCTACCTTCCTTCCTTTTTTCCTTCCTTCCTTCCTTCCTTCCTTCCTTCCTTCCTTCCTTCCTTCCTTCCTTCCTTCTTTCCTTCCTTCCTTCCTTCTTTTCTTTTTGTTGTTGTTAAAGGAATCACTGTACGGTTTACTTCCAGACTTCTGGATGTCACATTTTATTTCTGGCAACATACTGTTTGTATTTCTGGTTCTTAGTTATCTAAGACAGCTTAGAGACCACCCTTGGGCTTGTTTTCCTCACAGTTGAGTTTTACTTCTCGTAGAATTTTACTTCTTGTATCTCAAACTCTGTGCTGCATTTCTGCTGCTATTCTTTGCATAACTGAGTCACCTGTTAATATTTTCTTTCTTGTCTTGTGATAAGAGAAGAATCTGTCAGTTTCAGGACAGAAGGCACAAACACTGCTAATCAAATAGAACCGGGGTCTTAAGGACGTGACCTCATTTTCCCTCTGGTCTCAGTGTGAGGCACACTTCATTCTTACCTTAAGTTTCTCTGCCTGGTTCAAACTCTGCTTCTGATTCCAGCCTGACTAATTATTAACACACACACAGAGAGAGAGAGAGAGAGAGAGAGAGAGAGAGAGAGCGCCAACCCAAATTGCTGGTTAGCCAGGGGTAGAGATATTCATGTTTAGGGAACCAAGTTTCTCATATCTCCAGTGACTTTGATGTAAGTTGGTTTATCATGGTATACCTCTGAGAACACCACCTTCCCTTGGGGACATTGCTCTTTTTCATTCTTCTCCTTCTCATTTATGAGGCTCATCACAGATGGCATAAATATGACACATGACTACTTTTGCTTCCCAAAGACATTCCCTTCCATGGACTTCTGAATGGGAGGAGTTGGCCTGTCATAGCTGAGATTCAAGCTACTGACTCCAAATGTTGAATTGCCTGTGCACATGTACAGATCCTGAGTCCCAGAGTCAGGGTCCAGGAGAGAGGAAAGGACAGCAGCCCTTCAGGAGGCAACAGCACGGAGCAAGGGTCACCATGGTTTTATTTTCCTCCATATAAAGTGTCATGTTCTCGGTTTGCTTTTGTTGCTTACATGGGGAACTGACCCTAAACGTGCTGATAAGCGAAGAATAAGTAAGTCAACACTCCCAGGATTCCTCTTGGTTTCAGTGAACCACACTGGAACACGAGCCTTCTGTTTGCTGTTGAAAGTTTAGCACTTGAATTTCAGGTTGGACCGTCCAGCGCATGAAGGAAGATGCAACACCTCATGCCAATGCTTGCTTTCTTTAAGCCCCAGAATAGAAGGCATTGTGCATTCGGCACACATGCATCCAAAGCCAACAGTGACTTAATTGTACATTGAGAACAAAAGCCGCTACCTGGGTCAAGATGGGCCGACATAGACTTTGCTTTCTGCAAAGTCAGTGGCTGGGAACACTGCAGTGAACAGCTCGACTGTTGCCTGTGAAATTCTGAGCAATGGAATGGTGTTTCCCAGGGCTTACAGAGGGGTGTGTGTGTGTGTGTGTGTGTGTGTAAGGATTCTCCTAGCATGTGTGTTGGTCTGGTCCTGAGTTCAATCCCAATATTGCAAAAAGAAGTCAAATAAATGATTAAAGTCTAAGAAATGCAAACTGGCATTGTGAGAAACAACTCTGAAGACACAAAATCTAGTCCTAGTCTCCACCCACCCCACAACACACACACACACACACACACACACACACACACACACACACACACACACACACAGAGAGAGAGAGAGAGAGAGAGAGAGAGAGAGAGAGAATTAGACAGAAGGAGGTTCAAAGCAGAACAGGGAGTTTGTTCTCTTGTCCAATCTGCCTTTTTGTGGAAATCCCAGAGAAACAAATCGAGGGTTGCCTCGTAAGGCTGCTCATCTGCCTGCCAGCACTTCAGTTTGGGTGCCATCGGTTTGAAAGCTTTCACATCATTCGTTCATCAGCATAGCCATCTGCTAGAAGTGTGTGAGTGCTCATGTCCAAACTGGGGGTCCACAACATTTTAGTGGACATCTACCACCTTTGTCTCTTCTCTCCTGAGGTTATGTGATGTTCCTCTTTGACCTTGAGGTATAGAAATTTCTTCTCTGAGCATGACCCATCTATTTGTGGTCTCCTTTGAAGATTACCCCAAATCTTGGAATTTTTTATTTTGGGGTGCTTATTTCAGGATGTCAGTCATGACGAAGATGCTCAGTGCTCTCTGTTCATCAGGGAGGTGGTATGGAGTTTAGCTTGTCTTCTCTATTGGTTCTCCTGCAGGTTATTAGATCTGTCCCAGTGAATGTAGCAGCTAATGATATTAGTAGTAGATAAACACAAGTAGTACCCATCCTTTCAAGCATCATCCTTGTGTTCATGTGCCCACTGTCACTTTTAATCCTCACAATGAGTAGTTTTTGTTTATTAGTTTTGGTTGGTTGGTTGGTTTGGTTTGGTTTAGTTTCACTGTGTAGCTCTGGCTGTCCTGGAACTTGCTTTGTAAATCAGGCTAGCATCTGAACTCAGAGATATGCTTGCCAGTGTTGGGATTAAAGGCATATACTACCATGCCCTGCAAAGGTTCACTTGTTTATTTATTTTATGTATAGGGGTACTTTGCCTGCTTATATGCTACATACCAGAAGAGGCATCAGATCCCATTATAGGTAGTAGTAAGCTATCATGTGGTTTCTGGGAATCAAACTCAGAACCTCTGGAAGAGCAGAGCAGCTGGTGCTCTTAACCACCTCTCCAGCAGACAATAAATGATTTTAACAAAGGAAGATGAAAAGCAAGCATGTAGACTGGATTCCCAGCAGTAGTGGAGTAGAAGTCCTCATCTCTCAGCCTTCAGGGTGCTTGTGAGTCTGTGAGGCTCCAGTTGATACAAATTTCAGTTCTTCAGGTCTGGGCTGGCCTGGGGCCTTGTGTTTCTGACGCTGGTGCTACTAATCGCAGAATGCATTGGTTGACAGGCTCCCATGTTGGAGATAGCTAGTCGTGGTTGAGAGTCTGAAAGTTACAGCCCCTCCAAACTCTGAGACTTAGTTTCCAAAGACATAGGCCTTGCTTTTAGATCACTGAGCAGAACCGGCCTCCAGAGAGTATCTGTGGTCTGAACACAGCCAGACAACTTGCACTTAACCTTCCTTCCCCATGCTGCCTCCAGTGTGACACTGAATGGTGTCATCGCTGAAGGGTACACACAAGTTTGGATCTTTCCTTTTGCTTGGGCTCTGCACAGCTGACACCACCTGGCTTCTTCAGGGAACCAGCACGCTTCCTGCCTCGGAACAGCCTGGAGTGCACCTCCTTCTCAGCATGGTGCACCCTGGTAGCCCCAGAACTGACACTGGGCTGCACCAGGGAGGAAATGGTAGTTTCAAGAGAGCGTGCTTGACACAGAGTCTCTTGTTTATACAACCTAGGAGGTGATGGGAAGATGGAAGGGTCTGGTCTGGGGTGGTGGGGCAGTGTGGCTCTGAAAGAGGCTGGTTGTGTTTAAAGAGGTGGGCAACACACCTGGAGCTATATTTCTGGAAGGAAGCCTGGCTCGGACATCTGGGTGGAGAAAATGGTTCGAACTGCATTCACCACTTTAGGTCTGTGTCCAGAAATGTAAAACGTGATAGCAAGTTTCAGGGCTCCTTTATGTCCAGAACTCTCTGATTCTACCCCTAAATGACTTCTGATCATGTGAGTGAGGCTTTGAAGGTGTCTTTAGATGTGTTTTCATTACTGGGTACTTTGTGGGATTGCTTTGATCTGCTTGTCAGAGACAGCCCAGAATAACAGTGGGTTGCAGAAAACAGGAGTTTATCTGTCTGTCATGTAGGATTTGTGTGTGTGTGTGTGTGTGTGTGTGTGTGTGTATGTGTGCCATTCTGCCACCCTAAGCATAAAACTTTGATGTCATTGTCAGTATGGCTGCTGATACCCTGAACCATCCTAGGGAGAGTCAGAATGTTCCTGCTCACAGTTGTCCAGAACATATTCACGTGACCACAAGGTAGGTGGCAAAGTGTAGTACTTAGACTGCTGACTAGACTCTCACCTGGATGACGGTAGGTTAACGACTGTGGGCAAAGGAAAGGTCAAATGCTGAGTGAACAGTTAACTCTGCCTCACTAAGGTCTTTAGGCCATTCAAACCTTGCTGGTCGTTAATGTGGAAGTAATGCTTGGATCTGGCCCAGACATTCTGACTGCTGTAGCAGCTGAGGCCAGTTGTCACTGTCATTTCAACATTAAGTCGCAAGATCCATTTTCAGAGCCCCTGCCCTAAGCTGCTTCATGTACTGCCTAGAAAACACTTGGGCAAGTGCCTGTGAAGGTGTGTATTTATAAGAGCGCTGGCAGTTAACACTCCACCCACCCACTCTTCCCCTCCCCCTCTCCCTCCTCCTCTTCTCCTGCCTTCTCTCCTTCCTAACAGCATACATAGTATTTTCCCTTTAGAAGGCAGTGTACCCTGAGAGGAATAAAAATAATTTTCTTCAACTTGATGGTGCCAAACTCGAAAAAGAACAACCCTGACAGCCTTAGGCATTGAGGAGTTGCCTAGCATGCACCGGTCAGGGCCAAGCAGAGGCACAGATCGATCTACTGTGTGGGTGGGAGGCGAACAGAGCCAGTCCTCCCCCAGGAAGGAGGTCTAGAATGCCTTAAGTCTTGAATCCAAAGCAGCCACGTCTCACAGGCTTCGTGAGTGATTTTGGTCATTCTGCAGTTTGCTTTTCCGGACACAGCTGTGTGTAGTAATTGGGTGTCCCTTTTCAGTGCAATCTCAATGTTAGTTAGCAGTTTGCATTTTCCAAACTTCAGTGGATTTTGTTGGGTCTGTTATTCACATACCCACACACAGGCAGTAGAATCCAGTAGAATCTGTGCTAAAGGCAGGCTGAGAGCAAGAGTCTACCTGTACTGAATGCATTGCTTCTCCATCCACACTGGAGATGGCTCAGCTGGTCAAAGTACTTACAGAGCAGGACTAACTACCTGACTTCCACCCCAGAAAGCACGTAAACTCCCCCCACCCCCAGTGAGGATGTGGGCAGAAACAGGAGAATGCACGGGCAGAAACAAGAGGCCCGCTGGCCTTGAGAACTGCATTGATGACGAGCATAAAACGTTACACTTCAAATGGAAGAGAGTACCCACTCCTGAAAGTTGTCCCCTGACCTCCTCATGCATGAGCGCACACACACAAATGAGTAACTAAAGGAATTAAAGCCCAAACACATCCAGACCTTAACAGGCTTTTTCTGATACAATGATAGTCCCAGGTTTTCAGAATCCTATCCTTTTGAAGCTGTGTGAATTTTGTCTTGTCACGTGTATGTGCTTGCTCTTGACAGGTGAAAAGCTGGAACTTGGCTAAATGCACAAGCCCTGGTTACTTCTTTCCCTCAAGCTCTCCTTAGCTGCAGAGGTGACAAGTCACCTGCAGCTCGGGCTTTAGCTTCCTGAGGTACAGACAGTGGTGTCTCCCATATGTGGATATTAGGAGGATGGTGTGTGCTTCAGAGTCTTCACAGGACAGAGCTGGTCAGCATCGTCTCAGAGACACACATTTCCCCCCACCTCTCTCTCTGTGTGTGACTTATTATTCCAGGCAGTGTTTAAGAGTGAAATGAAATAATAGGTGTAGCCCTTGCATTTGTATATCAGTTATGTGTGGAACTCATAGCCAATGAGGCCAGCCTGAGGAACCATTTCTGGGCATCTGTGGCTCTCCATGTGTTTCATCTTCAGCCCCTGATGGGCAACACAGAAGCTCAGGGCCTATCTCAGACTCGCAGACTTGGAGGCCTGGTCATCGCTTTTTTACCACATGTGTAGAGGACCTGGATGCCCATTAGCACCTGAGAGCTGGCACTACTCTCAGACCTTGTTGGAGCCTAGAGTTTCTTGGGGGGACATTGTACATGCAAAGCCGTTTACAATGATTCTGCACCAAAGTACAAGATACCATGTATTCTTACATTCTGCCTCCACCCCCACTTGCCATTCCTACTCAGTGATTCTGGGCCTCGGCTCAGGCTCAGGCTCAGACTTTAAATAGGACTCCACTCCATGGATCTGTGGAGGTAGGATAGCTCAGCAGGTAGAGTGCTTGCTGTGCAAACCTGAGGACCCATTCAGGCATGCTGCTTGTGTGAATAATCCCAGAGCCCTGGAGGAGGAGACAGGTGCTGGCCAGTGCACCTAGCCTAATCTAAAATTCCAGTCCAATGGGAGAGCCTGTCTCAAAATTTTTTTTTCTGTAACAGGGGCGCAGAGGAGATAAGGGCCCAACTGAGATGCTTTCCATGGGCCACAGGGGGGTGGCATCACCGTCACCTCATTTTCTGAAGTGATCTGATGTCTAATGGCAGTCTCCTTCTGACTTTAAATGTAACGGTGCTGTGCCAGAAGTTTTACAAAAAGGAAACTTGGAAAGAGGAAGTAGGAAAAAGGAAGTAGGCATCCGCCACCACCCTGACCCTCCCACCAAAGAGCCCATCCCAGGCCAGTGTTGCTGTGTTAGCTGCCAGTCTTCTGCCTTGGGACATAAATGAAAATCGCACTTACGTATCTAGCCACATGCCTCTTTCTAAAACAAAAATTATATTATGATGATTTCAGTTTGGCATCAGATTGCACCGTGTGGGTTTGTTGTGATTAGATCAGCCATTTGCTTCTGCTAATGCCATTCTTGTTTTCTGTGGTTAGTGTAAGTGTCCTTGTGAAGAGATGTCAGTGATTTTCTGATTATTTCCTTAAGATAGATTCTTAGAAGTTGATCACTGAGCCAAAAGTTACATCCTAAAGGCTCATGTTGAGTAGAATTAAAGTTGTTTCCAGAAGGGTCTGCTAATCCATGCTCACTTCCTGGATGAGGGAGTGTATAATATCACACACTTTGCCAGACATTGATATCTTAAGAACCAAAGCCCAGACCCAAACTGTCACTTTGTCTAACAACCCACAGGTCAGCTTGCTAGTGGTTGCCCTGAGTCCTTGAGGATGTGACTGTGGATCTCTGAATTGCAGCAGCTTTATCCTCTTACTCATTCTTAGGAGCCATGCTTAGTTTCCAGCTTCAGACAGCTGTGGTTCAGTAGTGTTTCATTTTATTTTGAGATTTGAGGCCACCTGGAATTCTTTACCCTCCTGTCAGCTCATCTCCACTGTGTGTAGACTTTATCTTTACTGCTGTTGTGATTTTTTTGTTGCTTTGCTTGTTTTTGTTGCCATTGTTTGTTTCTTGAGACGGGATCTCTCAACACAGCCCTAGCAGTCCTGTAGCTCACTCCATAGTCTAGGCTTTCCTCCATGGAATGTTTTAACTTACTTATGTCTGGTACATCTGTGTTGACCGGCGTGATGTTTAGGACAGTACCGTCAAGGGGCACATGGAAAGTTCTCTGGGATATTGTAGTATAGTGTTTCCTTCAGACTATCCTATAAAGCTACAGCAAATGTAACCTGTTGACGAGGAAGCTATGCTGCCCACACCTCCCTCACTCTGACTCACAGACTCACATGCATTCTCCATTGCATCCTGATGGGAAGTCTTTAGGGTCCCTGAATGAAACATCAGTCAATCCATTTTCTTGGCTTTCTTGGAAAATGGCATATGACGAAAGGATTGAGTGAGTTAGTCATACAAGATGTAACTTCCATGTAAATGTGCTTTACTTAGGTAGAGCGAGCATTCCCATGATTGCCTTTCACATCTTCAAGCTGCCCCAGCTGGTCACAGTGGCAAGGTCATACAGGTCAATAGAGTTAGGCTGGGGACCTTTGTGGAGAAACCTTGGCTAGGAAAGCATGTCACGATAAGAAACCCATCCTAATTCTGCTGAAGGTGCCCTTGCATCCTGACTGCTGGGGTGTTGGATGGACAGACAGCTTCCTACTAGCTATACAGAATTTCTCTGTATCCACTGGAGGATTCCTTCCTGGAAGCCATCCTCTTTCCCCTGTAAAGCTAAAATAAACCAGAGCTCAGTGAAATTCTTTGGTGGTTTGTACAGATGGCCTATGAGTGTCCTGCATTCTTGAGTTCGTCCCTGGCTGTTAACTACTGTAAATAATTGCTGTACTGTGTTATTCTCCAGTACTGCTATAGCCCCAACTCCAATATGTTTCTATGCTTGGTTGGGCCTACAGACACAGATTCCCAGGATGAATATAGGAGGTAAGGATGCTCAGGAGGGGTGAGAGCTGGAAAACAGACTTAACGTTTCTAGGGTCAAGGCTACAGGTACATGCATGTTCTTCTTGGTCTGTGCACCGTGAGTCATCCGACTGGCTATTCAACCCTCCTGTCAGGTCATCTCCATTATGTGTAGACTTTATCTTTACTGCTGTTGTGATTCAACCTGGGAAATCAACAGAGCTGTGCTGCAGGAACAATCCTCCATCCATCCACTTGCTTATCTGCCCATTTATCCATTCGTCCTTTCCCCCATGCATTCATTCATCCAGCCATTCACCCAGTAGTCTAGTAAAATTGTATTAAGTAATATCACCCAGCCTTCTTCTACAAACAGCTGCTCAGAAGTTTTGGCTTGTTAAGAACAACAATGATGTCTACTGTAGTCACATGTAACTGTATAGGCAACCTGGGGTGGCCTTGGCAGAAGGTTTTTGTTAAACCTCTATATAATGGAAACCGTTAGAGACTCTGCCAGTGACGAGCACATTGAATCAAAGGAAGTGAGGTGTGGGGTGTGTTAGATGAAATCATTGAGATCTGAGCAGAGAAGCTCCTTACCATGGCCCACAGCTCAGGAAATTCCCAGGCTGGTATTCCAGACTGCTCCTTTTAGTTCCTAATTTTGAAAAGAGGGAACCAAGGTCATCAGTGTGGTCAGCTCATTTTTAGGATGTGGTGAGTAGGATGATGGCCCCAATGTTGTTTTCCTCTTAATATCTGGAATTTGTGACTAAAAGGCTTTATATGGAAAAGGGACTTCACAGTGTGACATGGGGTGTTTACATGCGTGGAGCTAATTGCAGAAGCAGTCTCGAGTTGTGTCTTCATAAGTATAATTTTGTCCTTTTGACCCTTTGCCTCAGTATTGAATTTGGAATGTAGAATCTCCATGTTAAACCACACAGAGAGTTTATTCTGTCGTTAGTCTCAGAAGGGGTTTCTTGTATACACCACTAACATAACCGTTTGAGGCTGGCCTGGTCTACACAGTGAGTTCCAGACAACTAGGCTGCACAGAGAAACCTGTCTAAAAAAATCCACTCCCTAAAAAATGTGGCCATGAGGTTTTTCACTTGCCTTGCTTTCTGTGATGCCCATCATTTTGGTGCCGTGAGCCTTTTTCAGAAAGAGCCAGGTACCCTGAATCAGGCCAGATGGAAGGGCTAAGTTTTCAAAGAGATTCTCTGAAGTTTGACGGGGAAACAGTGCTGGTGTCTAGTCCTGGAAACTCCATGCGACACTGGATGGATGTGAATATGTGACTTAGTTCTCTGTGTGTCCCCTGGTTAGCTTGGTGTCAACTCTACTGCAAATGCAGATTAGATAGACCGCTCTAGACCCGCTAACCTTCCTCCAGTCTCAGCTACAGGCCACAGGAGGAATTGAACTCATGACTCAGTTGGTAACAGCCAGGGAACTGAAAGAGCCTGAGTTGCTTCTCTGTTTGGTTTCAGTCTCCCTAACCATTGTCAATGTAATCTTCTCAAACTCAGGTTGATTCCCTCCAGGAATTTGACGTGCCCTGCAGAAATCCCTGGTACCTGGAGTGGCAGCTGCTGTCTTTGCATTCCTTGTGCTTGCTGGAGAGGAGAAGCTGAAACAGTCATTGCTGGTGGCTGGCTGGGAGTTACCTGCAGACTACATCTGACTGACTCACACACAAGTGAACTGCTTCACAGGGCCACAATGGCTGAGATTTTTTTTTTCTTTTCTTTTCACTTAGTTAATTTTAATTGTCCTAGATGTTCTAAGACAACACCTAGAAATCACAATGCGTTGAAAACAGTACATTTTCATGACATATTACAGAAAAGTGGTCCCAGAGGGTGTAGGTTCGGAGGAGCTGAGGCCTCTTTTAAGCTTGGAAATCATGTGCTCTTGTGTAGTTCTGACCAGGTTGGAATTTGATTCCTTCTCCTGTCTCTCTCCAATTCTCTGTGGGCCCTGTGAAAGATAAGCTGTTCTGGGTCAAAAGCGACGTGCTCACATGACCAGCCCACATAACAGTTAGTTGTGGAACGTACCTGACTAAACTGGCTTGGAAATGTGGAGAAACTTTACTTACCTGCCATGAACAAGCCAGCCATTCATCTTGAGCCCGGCACCTGCTAGAGATCACATGCCCTCTCCAAGGTCCTGTGTAGCTTTGGACATTATTTGTTCTCATTTTCTTTTACTTGATATTCTTGGGCTTAAGGTAATAGATTTAGCCGAGTGGGACCTCGAATAGAGTTAGGCACTAAGACAAACAACCCACTAACCTTAAAAACAACAATAGAAAACTCAGAAGCGCTTTAAAGCCACGGTATTTAAACGGACCCATCTTCCGTTTTTAGCAAAGGTTATTTGTGGTCCTGTACAGGGTGGGGAGATGGGAGGGGGGTGCGCCATCCCTTTCTTAATGATATGGAGGTGTCAGTGATGCTCGAAGTATGTGTCTGTAGAGCAACACAGAAAGGTTGCTGAGATCTTGGCAGCTTTTGTGATTGTATCAAATGATTTAAAGTGAAGAGGGTCATAGGTGAAATGTTAAAAGGGTATGCCAGAAAAGGCCAGTAGCCATCAGAGAGTCCTGTGAGTGACACCCAGCAGGTGGGATGGAGGCGATGGACACTAGGTGACAGGAGTGCCAGCAGGGACGAGGCAGACTCACATTTAAGTTGCTTTTGCCATACTTCTGAGTAGCTCTTCTGTTTCTCCTTCCTGTTGCCTCACATTGTCAGCTGCCCCTACTTTCAGTCAGATCTTCCTATCAAAAGTGACTTTGAGCTGTTGGAGGCTCAGTATTGTGCTATAAGTGTAACCTCTGGAGCCTGCCTCCTCTGTGTACAGGTAGTTGGTCCCTGGGATCTTGAACGTACCATTTCTACGTCACGTGTAGGTAGACTTGGGCAGTGTCAAAATGGCGTGCCTTTTCCTTTCTGTATGTGGGTAGGAGGAAGGAAAGACACAATGGAAATGTTTGTGAGGTTCTGATCCTCAGTGAGGAGAGTGCGGAACAGTGTGTTATTTTACAGATTTCTCCTTTCTGTGATGTTTAGAAAATTGGTCTCTTATCATAGTGAGCCCGACAGTGTTCATCAAACGACTCCATAGTGACAGCAGCCCAGAGGGATCCGGGCAGGTGCCTTGGATGTTCCTCGGCATGCTGGGCACAGCATTAGCAATCCATGCACATGCTCCCATGGCAGTTTCAGGCAGTCCCATGCCAGAGCTTTGTTCATTTTTGACTTTGACAAGAAAGAGGGAAATAATGGTTTAAGAAATGTGGCTAGAGAGATGGTTCAGTTGGTAAAGGACCTGGATTATATCTCAGAATTTAATAAAATACCCAGGCATGGCAGTGTGTGCTTGTTAGCCCAGCACTGGACATGCAGAGACTGGTGGTTCCCTGGAGGTTGATAAGTAGCCAGTTTATCCTACTTGGTAAGTGAGAGAGCATGTGTAGTGGTTTTAATAAGAATGGCTCCCATTGGCTCATATAGGTAAGGCCTTGTTGGAGGAAGAATGTCACGGGAGTTAGCTTTGAGGTTTCAAAATCCCATCCCAGCCAGGCCCAGTTTCTCTCTCAATCTCTTTTTCTCCCCCGGCACTCCCCCGCCTTGGCCTGTGGATCAGGACATAGCTCTTAGTTATTGCTCCGGCACTGTCAGTGCCACCATGCTCCCCACCATGATAATGTAAACTTCTGAAACGGCAAGCAAGCCCACACTTAAATGTTTTCTCTTGTAAGAGTTGCCTTGGTCACGGTGTATCTTCACAGCAATGGAACAGTGAGTAAGAAACTGTGTTTCCTCCCAAAAAGGTGAATGACACCTAAGAAATGTTACCTGAAGTTGTTCTCTGGACTGCACACACACACAAGCATGTACACCTGCTTACATGTGCACCTACATAAATATGAACAAGCATATGCACACAAGAAATATGACTCATGGAAAGATGACTCCCCTGAACAGTGAAATTAGCTCAAAGATTCTCCTCTTTATCCCACCTTAATTCCCACCTCTCTTCTCAAGGTGGGACAGCACCTACTTCCTGTCACAGTACCTGTTTCCTTGATTACCTCAGAAGGTTCCCCACACCTCCCTGTCCATATACCCTTTTTCACTTCCCATTGTCTTGCTTCAGTGTGGGGGAAGAGATGGATAAAATCCTATGGAACACTTACCATTTGGGATCAAACTTTCAAAATTATCTGAATTCTAATTTGCATTTGCTTTCACACTGAGCCTGAACACCTATTGATTGCCTTATAAACTGCTGCGTGTAAATCGATGTTCTCTCTCTTGGAGCCTTAAGCTAGTCTGCAGGAACAAGTGGTGATCGCAACAGGAGTCAGCGGAGAAGGTTGTGTGGAGACTGGGCACATGGCTTCAAGCACACAAACGCTTCTTGCGGTGTGCCGGATACAAGTCAACCCATACGCAAAGTGGCAGAGTATATTTAAAAAGGACACTGTCATGGTGCACATAAGGGGCTGAAAGAAGTCACTTTCTTATCTCTTAAAAACTTACGATATTTTTGTAAATGTTATAGCATTATATTTTACTTACATCTGTCTCTTCCCAGCCCCTGACACACACTGGTTTGTCTTAGAGTCATCCTTCTGCTTTATGTCATGTATACAGTGCACACCTCACCCCCAGCCCCTCCCCCCTCACACATTTAGATTTCACATACAAGACAAAACCTGAAATGTTTGTCTTTCTGGCTTAATTTGCTTAATATGATCTCCAGTGTCATTTTCCTGCCAATGGCTCAATTTCCTTTTATTTTATGGCTGAAAAAAAAAAAAACAAAAAACCTCTGTATGGATTCGCCATATTTTCTTTCTCTGTTTATCTGTTGATGAACATCTAGGCTGCTTCCATGACTTGGCTGCTGTGATGAATGCAACAGTGAATACAGATGTACAGGTGTCTCTGTGGTATAGTGATTTATATTCCTTGAGAGATGTTCCCAGGAGTTGTTGTTGTTGTTGTTGTTGGTAGTGGTGGTGGTGGTGTGTGTAAGTGTGAACGCATGTGGCAAACGTCCTATATATCATATATGTGAAGGTCAGAGGATAGGTGGCAGGAGTTGTCTCTTTCCACCATGTGCATCCCGCTAAACTCAGGTTTCAGGCTTTGCCTCTACCTATCTGTTTTATTGTTTGGCTTTTAATGTTTGAATTTCTTGTAGCTTCTAGGCAGTTATCCCTGTCAGTTTTATCACTGGTGAAGATTTTCTCCTGTCCTATTGGCCATCCATTCATTCTGTCTCCTTTGTTCATTTTCATATATTTTAAAGAACATTATCCTGGACACAGCCTGGTTCTGCCAGACCTTCACATTTCTCTTCTGGTGATTAAGGTGCTGAATTCGCTGTGGTTTACATCTCGGCCACCCCACAAGGGGCTCGTCTACTTCCCGTCTATAAATACTGTGTCCCAGTTTTATATTACAGCTATAAATTTAGCCTCAGGCTGTGTTGTTGCATACAACAGCCACTAGTCATCTGTAGCCACTGAGCACTTGAAGTGTGGCTGCTTTGAATAGAGCTGTGCAGTGAATGCTAAGTGCAAACTGGACTCAAGCAATAGAAAAGGGGAAAATGCCAGACGTGGTGATGTGTGAGGCAGAGGCAGTTGGGTCTCTGTTAGTTCGATGCCGGCCTGATTGACATAGTGTTTTTTTTTTTATCTTTTATTAATTATACTTTATTCACTTTGTATCCCCCTATAGACCCCTCCCTCCTCCGCTCCTAATTTCATCTCCCCTCCCCCTTCTTCACACATGCTCCTCCCCAAGTCCACTGATAGGGGAGGTTCCCCTCTCCTTCCTTCTGATCTTAGTCTATCAGATCTCATCAGGAGTGGCTGCATTGTCATCTTCTGTGGCCTCATAAGGCTGCTCCCCCCTCAGGGGGAGGTGATCAAAGAGCAGGCCAATTAGTTTATGTCAGAGGCAGTCCTTGTTCCCATTACTAGGGAACCTACTTGGACACTGAACTGCCATGGGCTACATCTGTGCAGGGGTTCTAGGTTATCTCCATGGATGGTACTTGGTTGGAGTATGAGTCTCTGGAAAGACCCCTGTGTTCAAATTTTCTGGTTCTGTTGCTCTCCTGTGGAGTTCCTGTCCTCTCCAGATCTTATTATTTCCCACTTCTTTCATAAGATTCCATGCACTCTGCCCAACAGTTGGCCATAAGTCTCAGCATCTGCTTTGATAGTGACATAGTGTGCTTTAAATTGCACAGACTATCTTCATTTGTGGCTTGCATTTCTGTCAGGCAGCTCTGTCCTGAAGTCATCACATTCATAGATGTTTGTTACTTAAAGTTTAAATGTGTGTGTTCCAGTGGTTAAGGCTGAATAGATATCGTCCATTTTCTACAACAAAACATTGTTAGGCAAGTTTTCTAAATAGATAATTGACACTATTGGGGACTTACATAGGTTAATGTATATACTGAATTAACTTTACCATAGTAAGAGTAATTTTCAGGGTTTTTCTTGAATGAAATTAGTTATGTGTCTATGGGAGTCAGAACTTGACCAAGTCCAAAGTGACTGCACACCCAGCCATCTATACTATTTATCTGTCTGTCCATCCATCCATCCATCCATCCATCCATCCATCTATCTATCTATCTATCTATCTATCTATCTATCTATCTATCTATCTATTTAATCTATCCATGTAAGTATGTATGTATCATCCATCTTTCTATCTATAATCTATCTTCTATCATCTATATATCTACTCATGTATGTATCTATCATCTATCATCTATAATTTATCTAGTATCTATCCATATCTCTATCCATCTATCTATCTACCTATCTGTCTATCTATCTATCTGTCTGTCTGTCCGTCCATCCGTCCGTCCATCCGTCTGTCTGTCTGTCTGTCTGTCTGTCTATCAAGACAGGCTCACATGAAGCCCAGGATGATCTTGAACTTCTGATCCTCCCACCTCCACTCTGAAGTCCTAAGTGTTGACACTGAACTCTTGTTTATATGGTGCTATGGCTTGCTGACTACTAGGCAAGCATTCTGCAACACTGACATCCAACTTTCTAAGTATGATTCCAGTGCCCCTGACACATTGTCTTTGGCTGTGTCTATGTCTGTTTCCTTCTCATATTCTAAGGCAATAACAATAGTAGAGGTAGTAGTAACTAACAACTCCGCCCAACTAGTGGCTGGGCCGGTCAATCAAGCATTAACACAAGAGCTCGGGATCCCAAGGACTGAGACTGAGTTACTCACTCTGACAGCACCAGAGTTTACTGAGGTGAAAAGATCAGGTCCCAGCTTCTGTGTTTCATGTTTTTCACCCTTGCTATAACTGGAGACCCACACCTACAATCGAAACACAGATTTGGAAGTTCTTGTACTGCTCATGGCTCTGCAGTCACCCCACTCAGTGTAGTGGCTTGAATGTGAGCTTCCTGGCTGGAAGCCTTCTCTGACACAGCCCCGAGCATTTCCTGTTCATATAAACAAGAATGGAAAGCAAAGGTAGGCCCTCCTCAGTCCCCTTGGCTTGGTTTAGTCTCTCTTCTGATGCCTGGCTTTCTAACTCTGAGCTATTCTCAGGAGAACAGAACTTGAATTTTTTTCCGGCACATAATAAATGCTGTTTCTGACTGATTACCTCACAGCAGGTTGATTGCATCACAGCAGGGTGATTACATCACCACCTGGTTGAGACATAAAGCTTTTTCTGTGCTCTTTGACAGTAGGGAGCAAAAGTAAGCAGGTGGGAGCGAGAGCAGGTGCCATCCCTAGTGATTACAAGGTCGTCTTGTAGGCAGTGTCCGGACCCTCAGCCTTTACAAGGGTCACTGCCTGTGCATGCCCAGGGCACTATCCCAAAGGATAGTAGTACCTTTGCTGTAGAAGTGCTATAGCTTTTGTGTAGGCCTGGGAAGCTGGCCACTACTGGCGGCTGCTGTTACAGCTTCTCAGGGGGCCTAGGCTTTGGGAGTGCTCGGCCCTTGAACCCAGTGTTCCTGGGCACAGGGTCTTGTCCCTCAGAACTTGATAGTTCTCTGGGACTGTCCTAGTAGCCAGTTCCTGCAGTTTACAGATGTTTGCCCTTTCCAGCCTCAGCTGTATGTCTTCTTTGCTTCTGCCATACCCCTTGCTCCTGCTTGTAGCCACTTTTCATCAGCTGCCAGCCAGGTACCAACTTCCCCACTTAGCAGCTTGGTCTGCCAGCTGCTCACCTGCTGCCACCACTTCTTGCTTCCCTGTCTCTGCTATCATTGCTATTCCGCTGCATGTCTTCATTTAACCAGCTCAGCCAACAGCACTCAAAAAAAAAAAAAAAAAGGACCACTCAAGATCTGTCTTTTATTGAGCCTAATGTTGCAACCTCAGGGAGTCAGCTCACTCACCACAGAATCCAGAGGAGCTGCTTGGGTCAATCATAGCACACCCCAAATGCAAATGGAGACCTGTGTTTGCACCGATCATAGCCTTGCCTCTTAGTTTCTGTCACAGCAGTCCCTCTGCTAGGATGTGGGGGAAAATGCTCCCTCTCAGGTCTAGGTGGAAATCTCGGCAGGTTCATCCAGAGTTCATCCAGATCTGAGTTAGCAAAGTGTGTGGTACAAACTGAAACAGGACTGGCTGAGCCTGTGCCTTCAGGAGATGGACAGTCAACTGCAGTTGTTGTGCAGTTTCCTCAGGCATGGCAGAGTGTTCAGAATCGCCTTTGCTGGCAAAAGGGCAATCTAGCTGGCTGCTTGATGCAGTTATTTTGTTTGAGAGCGATTGGAGAGCAGGGCAGACTGCAATAGCTACTAACTAGGAAGTCACATTGACTCATTGCCCCAATATCTTTGTTTGTTTACAAGGAAATGAACATTAGGAACATTTGCAGTAAGAACTCAATGACTTATCATGAATACTTAAAATGACTTTGATAGATTTTTGACAGTGTTCAACTCCTTGCCAAAACCCCAGGGAAAGGAGAGTACCCATCTCTGCTACAGTTTGTCCCGGTGACAGAAAGCAGCCTGGCAGGCATCTCATGTGTGTGTGTTCACTTAAACACATGCCAAATCCCTATTAGACTGTCCATTGCTACAAAATTCAGCCATTTCCCCTGGGGCTGTGGTGGCTCGTGTATTTGAATGCTTGGTTCTCACGCAGTTGATGGTGGTGTCTGGGGAGGTTTCAAACCTTTAGCAGGTGAAGCCTTGCTGGAGGAAGTACATCACTAGAGTGGACTTTGAGAGTTTATAGCCTCATGTATCTCTGGTTCACTCCCTGTGCTTCGTGTTAGCTTTGAAGATGGGATCCCTTATCTTCGCACTCCAGCTGCCTGCTGTGCTGCCTCTCCCTCTGTTCACTGTCCCTCTGGAGCCAAAACAAACTTTGAAAGTTGCTTTTGGTCAGGGTGTTTTATCACAGCAACAGAAGAGTAACTAATACAGGGCCAGACTATGTTCCTCGGAGGCTGTGGTAGATTCTTTACATAGAGCATTCATCAAAGCCAATTGGTCACTCCACAGTCTCCCAGAGATCAGATGTCTTCTTAGGGAAGCATCTCTCTATAGGAAAGGTCATCTGTTGGGTCTTGTTCCTCCCTCTGGCTCCTCCTGTAGAAGGTGTCTCTTGAAAACTTAAGACACACCAGTTATCTTTTGTTTTCTTTTACTGTTTGGCTTAAGATATTCATGCCTGTGGACACCTGCTTTCTTGGAGAGGTAATATTGTCAAAGCGTCTAGACTCCTGGTTGTGGAATTTAGAGTCACCTCCTAGCTCTCAGCATTAGCCTCCTGTGTGTAAGGATCAGATCCCTGGGGTGAGGTCAGCCCTCCTGGCAGGCTTCCAGTGAGTTCTGCTTGCACAGAGCCAATGCCCCAGCTTCTGGATTCTCTTTCACTGGTGATCATCTTTCCCCTTTATCAGAGTGGCTCTCACTTCAGTAACTCCAGCAGGGCAGCTGTGTGCCAGCCTAGCCTCACCCGGCCTCAAGTGACCCCCTCAGTTCTGACCTGTCCCTTACTACCCCTAAACTTTCTTTGTGAGGTGAGTCTCACCTGACCCAAAGCCAGGCTGAGGGATCTGTAGACATTGCTGAAAAGGACCTGGCGAGCTCTGTGAAAGGATTTGTCCTAGCCATGCAGATAGCCAGTTTGTCACTCTGCTTCCTACAGAACCGAGCCAGTGGTTCCAGTGCTCAGAGCATGACAACATAGCATATCTTGCTTGCAGGTGTCTGGGTCTGTAGAGCTAGACCGGCTCAAGCAGAGCATGGCTGAAACAAACCACCCCTGTGACCGTGCTGATAGCTGTGCAAGGCTAGGTGTACCTGAGTGTCTTCCAAGTCACTCATGTACATTCTTGCTCTTCACCACCCTGCAGCTGACCTTTTCAGGTGTGATGAGCCTGATTGTTCTCTGTGGGACTCTCTGTCCCAAGCTGAGCCATATGAGCACCCAGGCAACTCTTTCTACCTAAACAGAGAGGGAACAATGAAAATTGACGCCTTCGATTGAGCCGCTCCTGTGTTCCAGAATAGGGCAGTGTACACACTAAAGGTTCCCATGCACTCTCTCTCTCTCCCTCTTCCTCCCCCAACCTCGTGTGTGTGTGTGTGTGTGTGTGTGTGTGTGTGTGTGTGTGCGCGCGCCAGAGGAGGATGTCACATGCCCTGTGCCTTAGTCCCTTAAGATAGGATCATTCTCTGCCCTAGTCCCTTGAGACAGGATCTCTGAGTGAATCTGGAACTCATTGTTTTTCCAGTAGGCTAGCTGCCCAGAAAGCCTCCATGGACACTGCACCCCCCACCCCCAAACCTGTGCAAGAGCTGGGATTACAGGTACCTGTGGCCATGCTGACTTTTATGTAGGTGCTGAGAATCAGACCCTCATGCTCCCATAGTAGTGCTCTTACCCACCAAGCCACTTCCTCAGCTCTGCAAGCTTCATCTTAATCCAGCCCCAGAATGGCGCTTGCAGTTACTTCTGAGCTGCACAGCTGAAGTCTTTGCATACGTTTTCTTCCAGTTGATTGTTCCCGGCTTGGCAGCACGAAGAAATGTGACTTTTTTCCTCCTTCTATTAGACTGGGGAGCTTCAGCTGAGCGCCTGGCAGGCTTCCCCCTGCTCCTGGCAGGTTTCTCTCTCTTCATGCAGACACATGAACCTCCTCCCTTTTCAGGCTTTTCCCCTGAGAGCACCGTGCTGCGTTCAGAGTAGATTATACCTTCTGGCCTGGTTAACTTTGTCCCAGTAGCTGAAAGGACACTACAAGACAGAGTCAGCCTGATCAAGTAATAGGAAGGGCTCAAGGGATTAACACACGAGTGAAGTCAGAATAGTCAATTGGCCCAGATCCCCGAGGCTGGAATGTGATCTTGAGGCGGGAAGCCCCGGTCTCTGTCCCTGTGATGTGGTCACATCCACTGGATAATGGCGGCATGACAGTAACCTGCAGATACATTTCCTTATGGGACATTTTGTTTTTCATAAAGCTAGACTCAGGGGCCAGTATGATTCTAATGTGGAGCTTCCTGTATTTGATTGCTTGTCCAGTCCACTGGAGACCCTGTATGGATTGTATTAAATGGCATTTTGAAATATCTTTTTGTTCCTTCTCTTTTGGCTTTAAAGAAAAAGCAAAACAGATGAGCCGATACAGCTCCAGGCCTGCACGGTGCTGTTAGGTCTCAGGGTGGTGCTGTGCATGGCTAGTGAAGACCCCACCACAGCGTAAGAGACCTGCTGTCTGAAGACCTCACCCAGTCTTTGAACAATTTGAAGTTCTTGGATATTCCTGTGGGTTGTAAATTCCGTATCTAAGCCTAGCCTGGAAGAAAAATAGCAACGTAAGCCAGACAGATATGGTGGTGCACACCTGTTGTCCTGCAGCTTGAGAGGTGGGGGCAGGCGGACTGTGAGTGCAGGGCTATCCCGGGCTACATAGAGAGCTCCTATTTGAAAGAAATGAATTGAATGAAACTAAACCACTAAAACCAAACGAGAAAAAACAAATAGCAGTGCATCCATCAGCCCCCAATGGGCAATGTGTAGAATGACCCACACTTCTCCCTTGACAGCACACTTTTCCTTCTCCGTCCACTGTCACTCTGAGGGCTTAAAAGTTGGTCTGGTTGGACCTGGTATCACAAGCCTGTAATCTCAGCTGGTCTCAAGGTAGAGACAGAAAGGTTACAAGTTCAAGGTCAGCCTGGTCAATTTAGAAAGACCCTGTATCAAAACAGAAATAACAAAGGGCTGAGTTATATGTCAGTGGCAGTAAGCAAAGTCCTAGTTTCAATCCATACTTAATACCAAAACCCCCTCAAAACCAAAAAACAAATCGGTCTGTACAACAGTTGGCCGGCACATTCCTCTTTCGTATCCATTCTCTTCGCTATAGTCTGTTCTCAGTTGTCACCAGAAATATCCAGCATGATTGGCTGAACAAAGAAAACAACTGCAGACTGTGTTATGGTAAGAGCTGTGTCAGCTGAGACTGTCATGGAGTTGCCTTTCCCCAGGGCATCCCTTTGACCAGCAGCCAGAATGAAGTGATGTCTGCCTCTCCCAGGCCAGACAAAGCTCAGCCCCACTTTCTAATGCATCAGAGCCCCCAGAAAGCTCTACACTAGTCCTGGCATCTCCCACCTCCACGTTATGGTCAGCTCCATCCATCCTTGGAGGGGTTTGGCCAGGAGTACCACCCATTTGGGCTAGCCTCAGACATGTTTCTGAGTTGAGTCCTAAAGCCCACCGTGGGTATAGTTCATTCCCGTTTCCAAACTGGGAGAGAGGAGCCAGGGACCTCTAGATGCCAGACTTCAAAATGCCCAAGTCCAAAAAAACCCAAACCAACCAACCAAATAAACAAAACATGTTTTTGAGGGTTTTGTGGATAACAACAGTCTCAGATAATGGAACTGCCACATACTATGTCCTGATCTTCTAGATGGATCTGGAACCTTCCTTCTGTTTCTATGGAAGAGAAGGGACAGAAGATCAGGAGTTCCTGGCCTGTGTGGGCTATGTGAGAGGCTGTCTGTAGAAACCATCAACCGAACAACAATGAGGAGGGTACCTTGGCCACCCATTAGTTTCTTTGACTCCACCCTGGAGCACTGTCCCTGGCCTTTGGCCCTGGGTATTCTGGGTGCTCTGCTGTGTGGTCCTGTTCTTAGGCATGCTCCCTGCTCCCCAGCTACTCTGCTCCTTTTGCATGTTGCTCCTGACCTTAGTGTCCTTGGGGTTCCCTGGGTGACAGGATGCTGTTTACCCACTTGGGAAGCTGTGTCTCCCTGTGTCATGGCAACCTGAGCTGCTCACTCATGAAGGGCCCCTTCTCTCCAGGTCATTTTCCTGAGTCCCATAGCAGTTCAAATATATATGTTTTTACAATAAGAATCTTAAAACTGACAAGTTTTTCCATCTTCCTGACATGCAGCTTGACTGCTTTTCATTGTAGCTTCTTCATGGAGAGGCAGAAAGTGGTTCCCAGTGTGGACAAGGTCAAGAATGTCTTCCGAGAAAATGGGTACATGTAGGGCCGACGTTAATGAGTTTCCACACAGCGTACCCACACATTCATAGGGGATGTGCTTTAAAATCGAAGGATGGTGTTGCCTCTTAGTCACAGTCCTGAATCTGCACCTCCTGTACAGGCTGGAGCACGTTCTTGGTGAGCAGCTGGGCCCTGGGATGAGCACCGGCGTGTCTTGTCACACTGGCATGCTTAATATGGCATCTTTTCCCATTTCCTCTTCCTTTCCCCCTTTCCCTTTCTCTTCCTTCCTACCCTTCTCCTCTCCCTTCCCCTCTCCCTCTTCTTCCACTCTCCCTTTCCCATTCCTCTACCCCTTTCCTCTCCCTACATGATAAGGAAGTTCTTCACTGCCCAGCCGCACTCACAGCCTCTGTAACACCTTTCTGGCAGAGGCTTCCCTTTCACCCTGGGTTCCCAGGAGTGGAGTCTTCCATGAATGACTATATTTGAAAATTAGACGTGTTTGGGCTAACCAAAATTTTAGGGATTCATTTTCAGTGTTCTGTGAGCTAGGTGAGACCTGCAGAAATACCAGCGTTTCACAGATAGCTGCACCATGCATTCCTCCGCTTGAGATTCTGCTTGTGCCGCCTGTCGTTTCAAACTAGAGACAACACAGTGTTTTATCTTCTTTCAGATTCTAGAATACATGCATAGGCAAGGTGAAGAATCCCGGGGATGGGACCCAATAGGAAACATGAAATTCATTTGTTTCATGTGCACTGCACATGTATGGAAGATATTTTATGCAACATTGTTAATAATTTTGTGTATGAAACAAAGTTTGGTGGTGTAGAATTTGTCACAAAAAAAAGTTTAACGTTTTTGGTGGCAGTTATTTCTTATAAGCTAAGGTCTTCCTCCTTTTAATAAGATTCATGGCTTAAAAAACCTATTGTTTTGTGTGTTTGGGTATGTGTGTGTGTGTTACTGTGTTTGTATGTGTATGTATGTATGCGTGTGCATGAGTGTGTGCATAGGCTTGCATGTACAGGCCAGAGGTGGAATCAGGTGTTTTCCTCAGTAGATTTTCCACCTTATTGTTTGAGGCAGGCTCTCTCAGTGAACCTGGAACTTATTGACTGGCACACACAGCTGGCCAGCAAGCTCTGAGCACTGTTCTGTCTTTAGTCCTCCGTACCAGGATTGGAGGCCACCGTGCTTAACTTTCTTGTTTTTGACACAGTTCCTAGGGGTATAAACTTAGGTCCTCAAGCTTGCACAGCAAGCAATGGGGATCCAACCTCGGACCCTGCATATCTCAGGCAGGTGCTCTGTGCAGGAGCCCCATTTTACTGCCGTTTGTGTGTTGGTTCTTAATCTGTGGAACTCTTTCAAGTAGGGATGTATGTATCTCAGTACTATGTGTCTGGCCACCAGATAGCTAATGTTAATTATATTTAATTGAAAGGTTTTGTGTTAATGACTTGGCTGTTCGTCTCCAATGCAGCAGGCTATCCTGCTAGTGACTGGCTGCAAGAGAATGTTAGGGTGCTGACAGCATAGAATGTAGTGCATTCATTTTCAGGGACATTTGTGTTTATTAATTAGTGGCAGGCACTGAGCTGTGGCTCCTGGGAAAGTGGAGCTGTAGGTTCCAATGAGCTTGTTCACACCATTTCTGCAAGCATGCTACATAACCCTTATATGTGCATTTCCACTTATGGGCACCTTACTTAACACGTAGTATTGCTTCATTGACTTTGAACTCCTGGTAATAGCTCTTTCTTTCAGTGATGCTTAACTGATATGCCTGTTTTCCCTGTGAGGTACATCTCTCTTCTCAGCTTAGTAGGCAGCACACAAGACCATCTTAGTGAAATTCCACAAAGCTAAAATAATAATAATATAAAACAACATACCCCTCACAAAACCTGGTTCTGAGTAGACCACAAAGGGCCCACTGGCTGCCAATGTGACAGTGACAGCTCAATTAGCAAGGAAGGAACAATGTCCTTTGAGGGTCCCCTGCTAGGATATGCTTACTAACAGCTCAACATTTTATCTGTGTGGGTGTGTACATGTGTGTGTGTTTGTGTGTGTGCATGTGTAAGCATCCACAAAAGTGCTGCAAAGGTGGCCAGAGAGATGGCTCAGCAGTTAAGAGCATTTTCTGTTCTTGTAGAAGATCCAGATTTGGTTCCTAGCACCTACATGGTGACTCACAACTGTCTGTTACTCCAGTTCCAGGGATTTGATGGCTTCCGTTTCCATGGGTACTGTGTGCATACATATACATCCAGACAAGCAAATTCTCATGCACATACAGTAAAACAAGCAAATCTCTCTTTAAAAAAGTGCCACCAGGACTGACAGGGAAGTTACAAGTAAATGTTAGCAGGAGATGTCACAGTATGGGATCTATAAGTGATGAGGATGTATTGCACTGTCTTATGAAAAGTCAGTGTGTAGGGTATAGATTTCTTCCCTGCACAGAAGCCACACCACTTTCCATCTAAGCTCTTGCCAGAGTAACAGCAATTACAGTGCAGCCCTCCACGTTTGTATTCATTTCTGAGTAGCCTGGGTGTTGGGAGCAGAGATAAACGGGCATTTTCCTGCTCTGAGTTCCATCTCTGATCCTGTTGTTATGCTGGGACCCTCCAAAGTAGAAGCATTTGCATAAAAAAACCCTCTTTTATTTCTTGTTGGGGGTTGGGCTATTAGGCAAGAATTATCTTCGGAGTCCAAATCCAGGGTGGAAAGGAGGTGCCAGGGAAACCAGAGTCAAGAGCTGGTTGCCAGGGAAGGAAAGGAACCTAGCAGCAGCCAACAGCCTAGTGTACATTGAGGCTCTGCAACAGTGCTTGTGATGAGCTGGTGTCTAAATGAGAATGCCCACAGGTCAGACGGTACAGGTCAGACTTTTCCACTCTTGTTTTCCTTATCTTGGAGCTGTCAGGAGGTTTAGGAGGTACAGCCCTTGCTGGAGGAAGTATGCCACTGGGGGCAGGCTTTGATGCTCATAGCAGCATCCTACTTCCAATTTGCTCTCTCTGCTCTGTGCTTGTGGTTGAAGATGTTTTCTCTCACCCTCCTGCTCCAGCTGCTACGCTTCCCCGCAGAATTGCTTTTGGGCATGGTATTTTTGTTACAGCAACCATAAGGTAACCAACACAGGGAAATTCCTTATCTCAGCAGTCCACCCTTGACTGTGTCAGCTGCCTGAGAAAATGACTGGGACAGTGGGTGTGACCTAGGGTGCACAGCTTCCAGGACTGTGTGCAGCCTGTGGCCCTGAGCAACCAAGGTCGTAGCCGTGACACATCCTGGGTGGGGACTGTGAGAAAAGGGGCAGAGAGATGATAGAAGGGAAGGATGGAGCCAACAGCCACATTCAGCAACACAGCTCTCTTGTGGACATTCTCTTCTTTTCTTAGTTCTATTAGCCCACCCTACGATCAAAGGGGGACATTGCTGAGAAGTGGTATTTTGAGGATAAAAGCAAGCAGTGTGCCAAAATAATTTGCACTATCACTGAGGAATTCTTGTGCCTTTGTCAGGGCACTTCTAAACTCTCCGTCTGTTAGAATGTCATTGAAGCAACTTACCCTGGCCGTAATTTTAGTATTCCAGTGGCCCATGCATGAAAGGTGTGGCCCTGGTTGCTGCTCAGCAGAAGTGGTGGAACCTCTTAGCCATGGGGCCTCATGACAGGTGTTTAGGTCATTGGGCACATGCTCTTAAATGCGGTTATGAGACCCTGGCCTTCTCCTAGCTCACTTTCCTTCCCAGCCCCAAGGTGAAGGTTTTGGTCTGCTGTGTGCTCCCACCAGGAGGTACTGCCCCGCCGCAGCAGGCTTCAGAACAGTGAGGCCAGTTGATAACAGCCTCTGAAATTATGAGTCAAGCCTTTCCTCTTTATAGGTTACGTCAAGTATTTTGCCATTGTAATGGAAAGCAGATTCACACATCCCTCTTCTTCAACAGCGCTTGAGGATAGTGTGATCTTGATATTATCACCACTCGGAAGTAAGTCTGTGTTAACAGCTTGTAGGTTTGTAGCTGCTACATAGTTGCACTGGCTTATAACACAGCGTACTCCATTTAATCCTCTGGTGCTCAGGATGCTGGCCTTGCACGGCAGTGCTGGGCACCAACCTTGTGGGGCAAGCTGCATGCATGGTGGGAGATGATAGATAGGGGTTTATGTGACCCTGGTCTCATAAGCCCTTGGTCCTCAGGCAGTCCACAGCCTTGGGACGGTGGGAGAGAAAAGCAGCAGTCAGAAAAGGACAAAACCTGCACGGTGTGTGCACTAATCAGGACTCACAGGTGTGTGGCCAGAAGATATGGGAAGATGAAGTTAGATTGCCAAGGGAGGGAGAGAAAATTAACAAAGGTTGTTTTCTGAGGAGCAGCATGGGTATGGGTGTGGGTTTTTCTATGGAACCTTTTGGTCCATCAGTGATAGAGCCTTTCTTCACCACCAGCCCTTACTTCCCTCACTCTGTCCGGAGCTGCCATCACTGTCAGTTGAGGGATTTAAAGCCCTCAATGTTCCGCTCATGATCCCTCTGGGCATGCTTCCACCCTCCCTCAGCCTTGGGCTCTGGCTGGAGTGCACTGGCTGCTATCTATCAGAGACCTTAGGCTTAACCTGCCTGGACTTTACCTGACCTGGAAGCGTGAAAAGGGAAGCCACACTCAGGAGAATCTGAGTCTAACTTTCCACTTGTATTGCGTAGCTCCTTTGCAAGAAGTTTTCTGCTTCTGTTGTTGTTTTTGTTGTCTTTGCTCACTGTGTTAAAGTTCAAAGTGGTCCTGGATCTTGGATCCCTTTGCCAAGTTGCTGTGTCCATGTGTGAAGCACACACAGTCCAGCCTCTGGGGGCCTGGGTAGTCACTGTTTATCCCAACTGGGCTTCTCCATCCTGGGTCCTCTTTAGTGTATGTGGTGATGGCAGATGCTGTCTTTGTGAGGTTAGGACCACCTGACTTTTCTTCTCTGGACTCCAAAGCTGATGCTGCCCTCCACCATGCAACCAAATGCAACATTGGATTCCCAGGAAAACTGTAAACCAATTGAGATAGTCACATCCTATCCCTTGACTCTAAGCTAGGAAGTTTACAGCAGCCAATCCTGGCTTTCTATTCTGCTGCAGGATGGGGGAAATAGGAATTAACCCGTTATACAAAAGTTGCTACAAAAATAGTCTCTCTCTATGTGTGTATATGTGTGTGTATGTTTGTATATATATGTCAGTGTGAATGTGTGTGTACGTGTGTGTTTTGTGAGTGTATATGTGTTTATGAGTACATGTATATATGTTGTGTGTGAATGTGTTATATGTGTGTGATGTGAGTATATGTGCCTGTGAGTGTGTATGTGTATGTATTTGTGTATATGTGTATATATGTATATGGTATGTGTATGTGTAAGTATGTATGTGTGTATGTGTGCTGTGTGTATATGTGAGTGGCGTGTGTGTGTGTGTATTTTCTTCAATGACTTCTGCTGCTAAAGCAAATGTGCATCCCTTTTTGAACATCAAAATATGTTGCTTTGTTTGGGTTTCTCCTTTTGTCTTCATGTGAGAGAATAAAGCAAAGATACCCATAATACTTCCTTATGTAGCTGTTCTTCAGCAGGTGTTCACAAATGTACAGAGCCTGCGAGGGGTGGCCATACCAGGCAAGAAGGGAGAGGGTGGGGACTGATCCGAGTGCTCCTTTCTGTGTCTCAGCACCTCCTAGGGAACTGCTTTTTTATCCCAGAGCCTCACTGCTCTCTAAGCACACACTGTTTGGCTTACTTCCTTTCCATCCTCTTTCACGTGTGCAAAGGAGATCTGGTTGTTGGTTCTGTGGTACTGAGGATGCTTCCTTCTGCAGGAAAGATAGCCCAGGTCAAAATGCCTGTAGTAAGAAGGCTTCAGTCCTAAAAAGTCCAGCTCCCCATAGCTACAAGGTACCCCAAGACCTGGTTTCTTTCCCTAAACCAGCAATCCTTTGCAGTGGTCACCCTTAAACCACAAGCTGATCCTTGATGGTCCCAAGGTGATTCTTGATGGTACCTGGCAGCCACTGTGGGGTCTTATAGAGAGTTCAGTGTTCATGAAAAGAGTCTCCCCCTGGTCTGGAAGCTCTTACAAAGGTCATAGGTCTGTCACTGGAGCCAGAGTAATATACCACACTGACTGGCTCAGTCTAGATCATATGCCCTAGTGCTTCGGGGTGGAGTCAGCAGTCCAGAATCACAGAGATCCCTGGAAAGGAATGTTAGACTGGGAGGAACATGGACAGAGTGAAGAATTCACTCCACCACCCCCAGTTTAGAGTATGGTGGGCATTGTTATTCTGGGTGCTGCAGTGTTTAATACTGATGCTGAAGATACATCTCGAAAGACAAAATCTTGCATGTTCTCTACCAATATTCTGCTCTCCACCCCTACCCTACTTTTCCTGCTTCTATGTCTAGCCATGTAGAAAAGTTTGTTGAAACAGATTGTACATGAATGCCTGAAATAGGAGTAGAAATAGAAATAGGCTGGGTAGACAGCCTGGCTAACTATCTGTTAAATCAAATATATTGTAAGAAAGAAAGAAAAAAGAAACAAAGAAAGAATGAATTTTATTCGAGATGACATTGTACAGAAGGAATGAGCTCACTACAGCTGCACAGTATGGCCACCTCCATTGTTCCCTGTCAGCCTTTTGAACTTCCCTAGTCACAGTCTTTCTGTGTGTCCCCCTGCTATGTCCCTGCCCGGATTTAGTCTTTGGTGAACCCTAATTGCTGTCCCATCTTTCTGTGCCAGTGGACAGTTTGCAGTGGTGAAGAAATGCCGTGAAAAAAGCACTGGTCTTCAGTATGCAGCCAAGTTCATCAAGAAAAGGAGGACCAAGTCCAGCCGGAGGGGCGTGAGCCGAGAGGACATTGAGCGGGAAGTCAGCATCCTGAAGGACATCCGGCACCCAAATGTCATCACCCTGCATGAGGTCTATGAGAACAAGACAGACGTCATTCTGATCCTGGAGCTGTGAGTGTTCCCTGTGTGTCTGGAAGGAACTGTGGGGAGGGACATGGGCCTGCTCAAATGGGCCATCCTTGAGATCAGCCCTGAGCTGCCTGCCTGAGCCTTAGGTACAGCTCCAGTAACTCAGCAATGCTTGATTTGCAAGAGGGTCCCCAGATCTTGAGGCTCACCTTCTTTCTGAGGTTCGCCTCTGAGATAAGCTTCATGCATGTACCACACTGTCTTTCCTGTTTTTCTGCCTCTTTTAACTTCATCCTCCTTACTCTCAATTCTCTTTCCTTCTTCCTTTTAATCTTACACACACACACACACACACACACACACACACACACACACCCTGCTTTTAACTGTGCAATTGTCAGAGCTAATTACAGGAAAGGGTGATGCTGAGGCTGAGCTCTGAGACGTGATTATAGGACTATTTAAGCATGCTGCTGCTTTTCCATCTTGCCCATCCAGTGTCATAGTGGGTAGCTGACTGACAAGCATTGTTCCGAGCAGTTTCTGGTTTCCACCTCCTGTTCCCCCCCTTTTCCTGGATTACTGCCTGCATGTGCTGTGTGGGGACCCAGTGCAACCGAGTCCAGCAGCCCATTTTGGCAGGAGAGAGGAAGAAGCTAGTCAGGGGTTCTCAGAGAGTCTCTCTGTAGGCATTTTGGATGTCTACCTGAAAAAAGAGAGACGGGTAGAGTGCATGCTCTGCCAGCTGACACTGGGTGGTCCCGAGTGGTCACAAGTCCCATTCAGTCATTGAAGCTTCCTGAATTCCGATGTGCCCACCCTGTGTGTGACAGCTCCCTTTCTTTGTATGTAAATTGGATGTCAAACTAATCCTATAACCTTTTTCTTTTTTGAAATTTGTGTCCTGTAGTAAATGATGCTGGAAGAAGGTTGAACAACTGTGGTAAAGTTAACAACTATAGTCAGAAGTCTCCCAGATCATGATTCAGAAAAACCCACAGCTCACCCCACTGCTCACCCCACAGCTCATCCACAGTCCGCCCCACAGCTCACCCCACACCCCTAGAAACTCCAGCATCCCTTGGGCTATTTTATAATCGTACCCATCTTTATGTCTCAACCCCCAAAATGTTCTGCCAGTAGAATGGCACAATGTGTAAAGTCTGAGGCCAGCTCCCTTAACACATTGTTAGATTCACACACACTCTGCTCCTTTTAAAACTGACTCGTCGTATTCCACCACCTGGATGGTGTGGCTTGTTTATTTTTTCATTACCCAGCGGACATTTAGGCTGTCTCTAGTATCTTGTAGTCAGGAGTGAAGCTGTGCCCAGCACTCACAAGTCTCCACACCCCCTGGGTAAGCACTTAGGAGTGAGGTTGCTGGGGCATGTAGGAATCCCATAAGCAACTGCCAGGCTTGTCCCCTGAAGCGTTCAGTTTCACTTTTCAGCATCTCCAGCAGCAGGTAATTTCAGTTGCCCTGCCAGCCCCAGCGTTGGCAGTGTTGATGTTTTTAATTGTAGGCATGTGGTTAGGTGCCTGGCTACATGCAGCTTTTTGTTGCTAACTGTGACCTTGAGTACAACTTGGGAAAGTTCAACAGGAGCAGCAGCAGGAGGGTGGAAGTGAGCGGGTGGAAGGATGGCTTCTTCTACCTGGGGTCAGGAACATCTTCATAGATCCCAGTGTCCCCTGGGATGTTCTCACCTCTTCACCACCAGGGATATGTGCAGCTTTGGTGGTTACTGTCATGCGTCATTGACTGAGCCCTAGGGCTGCTCAGACATTTGGTTAAATGCCCTGGGTGACTTGGGGTAACATGTGAATTGGTTAGACCTAGTGAAGCAGATCTCCTTCATTCATTCATTCAGTTGAAGGCCTAGCTAGAACCAAATAACCTACCCTCCCTTGAGTAGAAGATCCTTCCAGGACTACCCTGCAGGGATCTGAAAGGTACCTGTGCCAACCTCCAGGCAGATACTATTTTCTGTTGTGTTCAAAGCACAGTGGTCAGACCCCAGTTTGGGTCCTGCCCTTGCCTTCTCTGCAGCTCTGAAAAGTGGCTGTAAGGTAATGACTCCCCTCCTGCCACTTGCTTGGTGATAGAACAGTCTTTCAGGGTAGACCTACTGCTGCAGCTCAGTACAGAATAAACATGAAGGAGGCATAGGCGACACCCCACAATCACGACTACACATCCTCCACACTTCATTGTTCCTGAACGAAGTCATGCTGAGACAAAGATCTCTTCTGCCTGCGTTCTTACCCACCCACTTCTTTGCACAGTTAAGCCAGGACAAAACTTTGATATGTGCTTGAATCACTTTGTAACACTTTGTTACCTGGTAAACGGTGAAGCCAGACTTAAAGAACCTAGCAACGGCTGTGAGACTCAGCTTTCCCTGGCTGTGACAAAGTACCTGAGATGATCAGTTTGAAAGGAGAGAAGGTTTTATTTTGACTCATGGTTTCAGAGTCTTCAGTCTGTGGTGGCTTGGCTTTGTCTTGTGGAGACCTGCATAGGCAGCATGTGTTGGTGCACGTCTATTCCCTTCGTGGTGGCCAAGAAGTATAGAGAGAGAGCAGGGGCTGGGGGGGGGGGGAGGCTGACATTCTAGTACCCTTGAAGGGTATCCTCTAGGGACCTCACTTTCTTTCCTAACTAGCACCCCCTAAAGGCTCAGCTACTGGCTTATAGCACCACAGGGACACACGGGGTTTTGGTAGACATTTCTGATCTAAGTATAAACACTGATGCTATTTGTAAGTGTGCATGGTGGTGTCAGCTAGAGACACTGGCTCCTAGCATTGCATTGCTAAACATTTTAGTCTGAGAGTAGTGATGTAGTTTTCCTTCCATTTTTCTTCTGACCCTGAGGGAATACACAGGTCAGATATCCTCAGGGTCTAGCTAGCAATGGAAATGAATATCATTGGGACCATGCCACCTCATCGTTAGGGAGATTTCAGGGAATGGTGGACACTGGCTGAGGTCCTCAATTCTGTACTTCAACAATAGTTCAAGGGGACAAACACCAAAGGTTCATTGTTCATATTGTTTGAGATTAAGATCTTTCTGGTATTATTATTATTATTATTATTATTATTATTATTATCATCATCATTATTGGTATCTTGAGGTAGGGTTTCTCTGTATAGCCTTGGCCATCCTGGACTCCCTTTGTAGATCAGGCTGGCTTTGACTCACAGCGATCCACCTGCCTCTGCCTCCCTAAGTGCTGTGATTAAAGGTGTGTACCACCATGCCTGGATGTAATCTAGGACTTTGAATGTGGGCAGTGCAGTCAGTTTATAATATTTATAAGCAGATTAGACAATATGTGAAAACCACCTGTGGCCTTAATAAACCTTGTGATTTGAGAACATTTCATGTAAGCAGTGGCATCAGGGAATCATTGCCACAGAGGGAGTGGATAAATGTGGAGATGGAAAGCCCTAGAGGCTCCAGATTTCCCTGGAAAGACAAGACACAGAGTCAGCACTAGGAAACAGTTTAAAACACTGGGCTGTGTATGGAAACATTAGTTCCCAAATGTTAGCATCCGTTAGAGTCTCCTGAAAGGAGCCCTTTTGATGGGTTGTATTTAAACATTTGTGTAATTTGGATACCTTCTGTAAGATCATTGATCAGCCAGCACCTTTGCTCCTGAGCCAAACCCAGAGGTGAAATCACCAGAGCAGGACTTATGCATTCCCATCATGTATTGGGTGTAGCGCACAGTTCCAGCTAGCTCAGTGTTTCAAGAGACAAAGACCTGGGATAAAGTGATGGATGCTTCTAGGCAAAGTGGTGAACAGGAGGGGAGTTGATAGAGAGGGGTGATGGAGCCCATCCCTCAGACACCTCTCTTCCCACTTCTTCCTGGTGGCTGTGACATAGAGGCATGCTTAGACTTTTCCCATGATCCCTCCTGCTGGCACACTTGTTTGTTTCTCCCTGAGATTGAGCTCTTATGACTTTTTGAACCTTTGCTTTTGTTCACCAAGGCAATTTCAAGAGCTCTTCTGGCACCCCACCCTCAGATACCTCTTATTAGGCAAGAGCAGAGAATTCAAGAGCATTTGTCAGCAGCATTAGCCTTTCACAACAGATCAAATCACACACAGTAAATTGCTTTGCATTCAGGTGTGCTCTTGAGAAATAAAACCCTGTGTGCTTGCTTCTCAACATTTTTCTTCTTGCCGGACCAGTTGAAAAAGTGTTCCTTACATTATTAATTGGTACTTTTACTCACCTATGTGGATGAGCTGAATCTTGGATGACCATGTGTATCTGAGCTCTTGGATGTGTAGTTTGAAGGCTCTTTTCATTGTCTCTTTTTCTGCTGTCCACTGTGATGTGGATGCTGCATGGGCTTGATTATGGGGACCCTCTGCTTATGTCCAAGAAAGGTATGAGCTCTAAGGTTTGGGAAATTTGGGATGTAAACAACTGTCTCCTGTCCAGGGGCTGCAGGCTTTTCCCACTGTGTGGTGCCCATGATTTATCCATACTTCCTCATAGACACCCACAGCCATATCACAGGGTTTTGGTTCTTTCCTGATTAGTTAGCTTCTTTGAAAGCTACACATCTTGAGGCTGGCACTGAAGGGAGTGCTGTGGAACTTTGCCTTTTTTGAACCTCCTCCCACTTGGCCCTTTGCTGCCTCTTACTGATTCTTCCAGCTCCCCCAGTTGTCTTCTCTATCTCAGTGACAGACAGTCCTGCTTTTTGGGTGTCTGTTCCAGCTTCAGATCTCTTCACAGTGCGTTCACCTCTCCCTGAAGGCTTGAGGGCTGCAGGTTGGGGACCCAGGCTCAGCTCACACTTTCTGCTTGGCTTTCTTCTGCATATAGGCTCCACTCCATTCCACTATGCCTAGAATTCTGGGATTATGTTTGAGTCAGAGCTGGATACAAAAAGCTAGACATGGTTCATCCACAGCTGGTACTCTGGAAGGGAGCAGGAAGGCCTCAGTCCCCCAGGACAATTTCTTTATTTTTTATTTATTTATTTAAAAAAATTAAATTTATTACCATTTATTGAATTTGTATCCCAGCTGTAGCCTCCTCCTTCGTCCTCTCCCAGTCTCACCCTTCCTCCCTCTACTCCTCCCATGCCCCTTCCCCAGTCCACTGATAGGGGAGGTCCTCCTCCCCTTTCATCTAACCCTAGCCTATCAGGTCTCATAAGGACTTCTGTGGCCCGGTAAGGCTGCCCCCCAACCCCTTCAAGGCGAGGTGAACAAAGAGCCAGCCACTGAGTTCATGTCAGAGACAGCCCCTGTTCTCCTTACTAGGGAACCCATTTGCAGACTGAGCTGCCATGGGCTACATATGTGCAGGGATTCTAGGTTGTCTCCATGCATGGTACTTGGTTGGAGCATCAATCTCAGAAAAGACTTCTGTGCCCAGATTTTTTTTGTTGCTGTTGCTCTCCTTGTGGAGCTCCAGTCCCCTCTAGGTCTTTCTGTCTCCCCCTTCTTTCATAAGATTCCCTGTACTCTGCCCAAAGTTTGGCTATGAGCCTCAGCATCTGCTTTGATATCCTGCTAGGTAGAGTCTTTCAAAGTCCCTCTGTGGTAGGCTCCTGTCTTGTTCCTTGTTTTTCCTGTTTTCTCCTTCTTCCAATGTCTATCCCATTTGCCTTTCTGAATGAGGATTGAGCATCTTACCCAGGGTCCTCCTTCTAGCTTAGCTTCTTGACGATTGCTTTATTAAACAGCGTCTATAACAGGTCAGAATCATCCATAAGTCCCTTGTGCCCATCCTTATAAAACATTGTTTAGAAAGCAAATGGGAATACTTCTAGAACAACCATGAATTGCTCTTTCTCCTAATTTTTATTTCCAAGTAACTTTTATCTCATTTCTTCTCTTGCCTCTCTTGGTCATTTATTTTAAGAAATTTTTTTATGTTTATTTTATTTTTTGAGAATTTCATATATGGGTACTATATTTACATCATTTTTATTCCCTCCAGCTCCTTCCACTCTCCCTTCCTCCCAACTTCATAGCCTCTTCCATACACACGCACGTACACACACACACACACAACCCTCTGAGTCAATTTAGTGTTACTTGTATGCTTACATGTTAAAGTTGACCACTTGCCGCTGGCTAACTTATTGGGGAGCTCATCCCTAGAAAATACCATTCTCCCTTTCTTAGTAACCACTTATCTCCCACATGAATCTTCCCAGATGAAGATTTCTCACAACTCCATCTGGATGTGGAGACTTGTGAGATTTCCTTGTCCACTTGGGATGTCAGCTGGTGTTGTCATTGTATAGGTCTTGCTATAATGACCACATTGTTAAGACTTTATGTGTGTAGCACCCTGACGTATATAGAAGACACTGTCTCATGGTAGATGTCCTTCCTGGTTCTCTGGCTCTTGCAGTCTTTAAAGCCCTCTTCTCAAGTGTTTCCTGAGCTTTAGGTGTGGGTTGCATTAGAGATGTTTTGGGACTGGCTGTCCCTGAGTAGTTGTTCTCTGCATTTTGACCAGTTGTGGATTTTTGTAAGATCTCCATTTGGATATCTTTTATATGTGTAGAACTTATTTTTTCAATGGTGTGACCATTTCTGTGATCTAGGTGAAGAGAAGCAGAGACACAGTACAGCAGTAACCACTGTATGTTTGTCATCCTGGGTGACATCAATTGCATCTCTAGGCTGTGCACTAAAGCAGTGCCCAAGTGCAGCCACCATGAGACATCAAGAGCTCTGTTGTCCTGTCAGAGCTGGGCTAACAGACACTGACCCTCCCTAGGTAACAGTGTCTGAAATAGTTTGATGAGAAAATTCAAGTAGAACAGATTCATCAGACATGAAGACTATAATGTTGGCTTCTTTTAAATGGCTATGCTTGGGTAGGAAGGTCACACACTACATTACGTAAGAGACCCAGAGGAAACAGGGAAGCTATATGCAATCTATACCTCCTCATTTGTGTGAGCCATGCAGGTTCTGTCAGATACAAGCTCATCTGATCTGTGTGTGTTGTTCTGAGAGTTGGAGCAGCGCCACTTCCAGATCAGGAATGCTGAACCCTCTCAGTCCAGACTCAGGGTGGGCAGGTGGAAATTCTCACATTAGCTTCTTGGGGAGGGAATGTGTTATGTGAATTTTCTAAGCCTTAAATGTCCATGTCCCTCATTCTTCATGAGCTCACGAGGAACCTCTGACCTTCACCTCCTCATGTGGTGCTTTTTGCATCCTAGTGCGCTCAAACCACTTTTATCACAGTGGGTTTTTTTAAAATTTTTTATTTTTTATTAATTACACTTTATTCATTTTGTATCCCCCCCATAAGCCCCTTCCTCCTCCCCTCCCGGTCCCACCCTCCCCCCTCCTTTCTGCATGCATGCCCCTCCCCAAGTCCACTGATAGGGGAGGTTCTCCTCTCCTTTCTGATCTTAGTCTATCAGTTCTCATCAGAAGTGGCTACATTGTCAGGGTTCTAGGTTATCTCTGTGAATAGTCCTTGGTTGGAGTATGAGTCTCTGGGAAGTTCCCTGTGTTCAAATTTTCTTGTTCTGTTGCTCTCCTTGTGGAGTTCCTGTCCTCTCCAGCTCTTACTATTTCCCACTTCTTACATAAAATTCCATTTACTCTGCTCAACAGTTGGCCATCAGGCTCAGCATCTGCTTTGACAGTCTGCAGGGTGGAGGCTTTCAGAGGCCCTCTGTGGCAGGTTCCTAGGTTGTTTCCTGTTTTCTTCTTCTTCTGAAATCCATCCTCTTTGCCTTTCAGGATGGGGACTGAACATTTTAGTTAGGGTCCTCTCTTTTGCTTAGTTTGTTTAGATGTACAGATTTTAGTGGGTTTATTCTATGTTGTATGTTTATATGAGTGAGTATATACCATGTGTGTCTTTTTGCTTCTGGGACAACTCACTCAGTATCACAGTGGATTTTGAAGAGTGATTCTGGAAAGCCGCCCCAGACTGTGAGGGCCTCTGGTTTTTCAACCTCTCTCTCTTGCCCTGCTTCTCTGAGTTCTACCCTGTTCTTAGCACTCCTTTCTTGGAGACTTCCTGAGTTGTGGGAAGGCGGACAGTGATGAGACAGTGTGGTAGGCCTCTGGTGTCACACTTGCACATACCCACGTGTGCCCCTTTCAACAAGCTCTTTTGAACACAAGGCTGTGTCCTGTTTCACCTGCCATGTTATTCAAGGCTGTGCTTTGCCTCACAAGCGTGTGTCAGGCCCGTTAAGAGTATGGTCAGCCTGAAGGGATGACAAGGTTGTGTTTGACTTAAAAACTGGGAGCTGACCAACCAGGTTGTCTTTCATTATGAGTAGACTATTTACTTATGTGAATGCTGTGAAAATGCTTGCAACCAAGTTCCTTAGAAAGTGGTATATGGTCTATTCTTGAGCATTAGAGGTGAATCAGTTTGAGACCTACGAGGAAGCAGGTGACACACAGGACTTTGTGAGGCTCTTATGCAAGGGTTGTCAATCTTACGCTTCAAAGAAAACAAGTTTCAGGAAACTGCTGCAACCACTAATGGCAAGGTGTTTTTCTCATTCTTGGATGGCAGGGGAGGGTTGGGGGAGGGACTTGGGAATCTGGGAAAAGCCAACTAACTGAGGAAGGAAGGAAGGAAGGAAGGAAGGAAGGAAGGAAGGAAGGAAGGAAGGAAGGAAGGTAGGTTAGGTTGTAAGGGAGTTCTCTTAATTTTCTGATCCTGTTGATGCCTGATTCATGATACCGAGGTGACTGATGACAGCGCACAATTTCCTTATGAATCCTTCTACTGAGCAATGTTCAGCTTTCCCTGAATGAACAGGTCCCTTCCTTTCAAAAGCAGTGAGCGCATCAGAACTTTTTCTAAAGAAAGTACCCTTTTGTTTTCCCTACTTCCTATTCCAATGGGAACATTGTTGAAATGGGGAGGGGGAGACACAGAGGGCAGATCAGAGAGGTCTGGAGTTTTTGGCAGGTGTAGCTTCTCATAGACAGGGTGATGCACCCTGCTGGACAGCCAGCCCATCTGCCTCCTGAACCCCTTGGATCTCCCTGTTATCTGCAGGGATGACAGGCTTACATGGACACTGGGAGGGATGAGAGCCATCCACACACAGTGGTAGGGATGACAGGCATCCACACACAGTGGAAGGGATGAGAGGCATCCACACACAGAAAGGTTACAGTAGAGGTGGTATTGCAGGAGGTACGAAGCAACCTGTACCTGTTTGTTTTCTTCTTTAGTGATCTTTGTTCCTCTTCAGATGACTTTACTCTTCCTCTATGGCCAGTAAAAGGGCTTCTGTTTAGGCTAACTAAAATATGCTATACAATGCTTTTATATTTATGCAGTTCAAGACACATACCTAGTGCCTCCTACTGTATTTCTAATCAGAAGACTACATTACTAGGTCTCTCAGAAGCGCACAAGCATCCCAATCAACATTTTCACCCAAATGGGTCTTCTCAAACTTCAGTGCTTAAAGGTGAGCTTCTGGTCTCCTTCCAGCCCATGGCTCCCAGGGCTCTCTCTTTGGCTTCTTATCCTCCCTTTGGCATCTTTTGATTTATGAGTATGTGCATGCTTCTCTCCTTTAACGAACTATAATTTCTTCAGGGAAGTGTACATCCAGGAGATGTGCAGGCTAGCACAGTGCCTAGTAAAAGTGACCCAAGTCCTCCTCAGTATGGGATACTATGGGGGAGAAGGCTGTCTGGTCCTTAACAGTGAGGGGCCAGATTATGGCAGGGCATTGGGCGTGAGGAGAGCAAGGAATGCCTGTAGGCCTGAGGCCCTGTGACCTGCCATTCTCAAGGTAGTCTTCTTTAGTAGGAACAGGGAGTTCGTTAGTACTGGAACATGACACATTGTATTCACACTGAGTGTGTAGGTTGGATCAAGCTGACTGGAAGGATGATCAGTGGATGGGATTGCAGGAGTTAAAAGCCTGTTGAGAGCCTGGCACTGTGAAGCTAGATGCCAGGGTCACTTGGATATGAGTAGCTGAACTTGCCATAGACATGTAGTATAATCCTGCTCACAGTGGAGCACATGCTAAATCAGTGTTCATCAAAAGAAGGAAGGATGGAAGGAAAGAAAGAAAGAATGAATGAAGGAAAGAAAGAACGACGGTGAGTCTTTCAGAGGATCAAAGGTCTGCTTGCTCAAGATGGGGTCCTCCTTTTATGGCTCTGGACTATGTTGTTGAAAGGGACATCCAGATCTCATCTCCATCTTTAAGCAGCTCTGGAGGTGAGGGTGGGGTGACTCTCTACTCTCAGCATCATTTTCTAGCAGAACAGGGCTGTTTCTTCCCTTTCCTTCCAACATAGATGGTCAGCTAAAGGCTCTCCTTGCCCTGTACCTGCTCTTCAGAGTTCTTGATTTCTCTCCTGCCCCAGCCTTAATCCTCATTATTAACCCTCAAGGGCTGGGTTTCTTAGCACGAAAATGTATAACAGGGAAAAAGTGACGGCAAACCTCCATATCACAAGTGAATTACAGTTCTAAAATCTTTCTTTTTCTTGACTTTTCTTCTTCCTCTTAAAGCACATTCTCAAACTGAGGGAAGGGCCTGCTGTATGCACATGAGAAGCTCAGCTCTGCACATCCATGTCTCAAGGACAGCACAGTCCTTTGCATTGGCTATGTGTGCTCTCTGGCAGGATGATGGTCTTTTGGCCTGGGTTTCCAGATCATTAGCAACAATCAGCAGCTGTCATTTTAGCTCCTTCACTGGAGAGTTCAACCTAGTCAGGAAGGAGGGGCTGGAGTCACATAGCCCCTGGATAATCGCTTCCCCTTGTTTTCAGCTAGACAAGATAAATTGGTTTTGGAATCATCCCTCATCTAATGGCTGTCCTAGCTTGGTTTATGTCCCACTGGCCTTTTGTTCTAATACCGGTTATAATTACCCAAGCTGAAGAGAGGTCTGGCTGCCCCAGCTTTTCCGTTTGCCCCACTTTCGATTGGCCTAATTCTTTCTGTGGGTTTCCAAAGCTTGGGTTGAAGCCATTAAAGTGAAAAGAGGCTTTGCATATGCTGCAGGGCTTTCTGTCTGTTGGGTTTTTCATTTCCCTTGGAATGAGTACTTTTCTTTAATTCAAGCAATCCACATGGCTCAAAGTGCAAGGGGGATCTGTCTCTTAGCTCTTTCTTTCTCACTAACTGCTTCCACAGTGCTGCTCCTGAACATTCTTGTCAGTGCTTTGAATATGGTCATTGATTTAGGTCACTGGGCTAAAGGGATGAGGCTATCTCTGCCTAGACCTGACTATCATTAGGGTCAAGCTAAGGCATTATGTTTTATTGTGCTATGGCTTTTTCCTCTCAGCATAACATAAACCCACTGCCTTTTTGGAGTTGGGGAATCCAGTCTTTACCTGCTCCCCAAGCCCAGCTCTGGTGATATTGGGAGGTGCTGGAGTATTTAAAAGGTGGGAAGTTAACTATAAATAGGACTCCATTATGCAACATCCATGATGTCATTGCCATAATGAGGTGGTGATGTGGTGATTCCTGGTTATCCATGCTCCTCTAAACCAAATAGACTTTTTGGTTCACTGAGTTGGACTTGGGTGGAGTCTTGACTTTGGTCTGGCACCAGCACCATAGTGGTTGAATAGAAGCTTATTCATGTCTCCCCAGGGAAGGTTATACAGTACCAGGGGCCCATACAGACAGTCTGAGGGCTGTGAATCTCCCTCTACTTACCCGTACCCCATACCCAGTGACACAGCCACTGAACTTTAAGATGTGGTCCCCAGAGGGACATGTGTTTCCTAATGGGCTTCCTTTCTGACACCCTGCTGGTCAAATTTTACCTCTTTCCTGAGGCCGACTGCAGTATGAATTTCTGCATCAAAATTTCTCAATAGGGGGGAGTCTTGTGTGCCTTGTGTGAGCATTTTTCCCTTTCTCCTCTCCTCCTCCCTTTTTCTGTGCTGGAGAAACAGACCCAGGGCCCAGAGTATTCCAATCTAATACTGAGCCACATTCACAGTGTGACAATTTCTGAAGATTTTCCAGCTTGACACCTCTCTTAAGATATATTCCCTGAGACTATCTGCAGTCTTTGGGGTTGACAGATAGGGCGACCCAGCCTCATGCCTTGAGTATTGAATGTACACTCTACCCCCTTAGATGAACAGCTAAGAATTTGCTTGGACCCCAGGCTTCCATTCTAACTTGCTTGGCTCTGCTTATTTTCTCATCTGAATTTGCTCATGACATCACCTGACATGGATACTTGGAATCTTACCTGTCTCTTTCCTACCTCCAGTGCAGATGAGGCCTGGGAAACCCCAGGTCCAAAACTCCTAATGTAACCTATGGTTCCCCTCACATAACAGCAACCACTATGGCCTCACCTGTCTCATGGCCCTTTCCTGACAGTTGCCCCTCTGTGGGGCATTCTCTGGTTCTATGGAATATCTTGAGAGGTGCATCAGGCCACCATCTACAGAACTGTCAGTTTTTCTCCTTTCAGTTTGTGCTGTGTTCCCAGCTGAACTGATGGGCTCCACCATCCTCTCTGGGAGCTTTAAACGAATTCTTATTTTCATCTGTTACTTCATGCCAGCTCTCTCATCCATTCCTTTCCCCCATGCATCCTTTCTCCTGATCCCTTGTAGAAATGAAAATGCAGGTGGAGAATCAGAAAAGGAGCAAGTGGGGGAAGAAAGGCTATGGCTTATGCCAATCCATTGTAGGTGTGACAACCACTGACTCAAGATGTCCTCCAGGATGTGATATTCAGCCCCAGGTGAGCAGCATGAAGCAAGCGGGATGCAGCAGGCCCAATGTGCTAGTTTCCTCCAAAGATGTCTCCCACAACTTGTCTTTGCATGCAAAACAGTTTTTAGGGTCCATTGTCCTGGTGATCTGTACAACGGGTAGAGTCTTTTCACTGAAAGAAGAAGAGAGAAATAAAATGGATTTGAGTCTGTTGACTTCTTACTATATTACACATACTTCCTCAAGTTAAAAGCAAAAAAAATAAGGATTTCTTTTTTAAGTGCCACATTTAGCTAAGAGCTGTGGCCTTTTGTTTGAGAATCTGCCTCGGCTAAACACATCCATTGCTTGGTCTTGAGCTTGAGTGTGTGGTCATCTCAGGCAGGCCTTGATGAGTCTTCCAGGGAGCTGGTGAGACCTGAGGCTGTGGCTTAGGACATAGGACAGCTGCTGTGTCCTGTTTGCAGCTCAGAGGTGTGACCTGACCCACACGGGTGGCGCCTGCTGCTGCTGCTAAGCCGTGATGCTTTTCTGGCATTGCTTCCATCTTAATGCTGAAAGTCAGTCATGATTCTGCCTTTTCTTTCATGAGTGAGGACTGCTGGGGACTGTCAGTTTACCGCACTGCTCATATTTTACTACGAGATCACTGAGTCTTCATGCATGACTGTAGAAGAAGGAATCTCCTTTAAAAATCAGATTTGTTCACTTGCTTATTTACTTATTTATGTGGGTGCCCAAGTGTGCACATCTATACCAACCACACTTGGAGAGTTCAGAGGACAACTTATGGAAGTCAGTTCTCTTCTTTCATGTAAGTTTCAGGGATTGAATGCACGTTGTCAGGCTTGGTGCCAATGCCTTTATCAGTGAGTCATCTCCCAGGCCCTCATAGAGGTGTTCTGTTTTAGGATATAAAAAGACTGATAGTGAAGGCTTGTGTGGGATGCTCTAAGTACCATGATTGAAATGGCACAGCACACATCTCTGTCTGCCACACTCCTGGCTAGAATGAGGCCTGGATTCAAGGGATCGGTACCTTCTCTGTGCTCATGTGTTCATACACATGTGTGTATGTATGCATACATGTGTATGCATGCAGACTCAAGAATCTTAAAATGTCACGGCTGGATAGGAGCTGAGACATCCTCCCCTTAAGCGTGTGGTCAGTGTGCACCATATTAAGTACAGGTTCTGGGACCTACTCGAGCGGGTACGAGGAAATTACATTTAAAAGTGTCTCCCAATTATTAGGTTAAGAGACCTGAAGGACTGAATTGCTCACCCCTCATTCATACTAAATTTAGGATCCAGTCACACACCCACCTGAGACCATAGTTGGTGCCGGGTGCTCCTGTGCTAGGGACCATGTAGGCCCCTGGCAGGCCACTCACAGACATGTGCCCTGGAGCCTGTGCACGGTAGAGTGTATATGGTTCTGAGTTTGTTGACTGCCCCTAATTCACCTGCCACACGCGCGTGGTCTGTGGCACAACATGAGGACATGCACCCCAACCTTGGGGAATCCATTAGCCGCCTTGAAAAGGGCCAAGTCTGTAAGTTAGCCTGCCTCTGAGAGTCCTGTGTTGTAGGCTGACAAGATCAAATCCAGAGTTGAATCCTGTTCCATTCAGTGCAATTGCTAATGGGAGTCAGGGACTTTCAGGTGTTTTTAATTTATAGACTGGAATCTTACAAAGTAATAATTTGGAGAGGTTTTTAAACGAATTTTCTAGAACCCACTGACTCTGTACTTACCCAGGAGCCCATGGTGCTTTTAAAATTGTACTGTAAAGAGTCCTTTCAGGAGACCTTGCTGGTGAGAGGGAACTTTTGTTCCCATCTCTCTTGGTGGAGACAGTGAGTGCCTGTGTGCTTGTAGTTTGCACATGTTTTTATGTTAGCATTGGAATTTAAAGATCCCTGACTCAAACGGCTAATGAAGAAGGTTCATTTTGCTCTCAGATTCTACTCTGCAGATTGCTCATCTCCAATCTTTCTTCATAAGCAAAACAAAATTTGGAACAAAAAGTTCGAGTAATGAGACCTGCACTAATTTCCTTCTTAGCCTTATGAGGACAGTCTGATTCTGAGCATGTGTGTGGAAGTCACCATGTGAGAAAACAGTTACTTTCTGCCTAGGAGAGACATCACAGACAGCGTGCATCGTGTGCCCAAACCTTTGCTGAAGTCATGTAGTTTTAATCACTTTGATAAGTGACTAAACATTCTATAAGCAGGGGGCTCATGTCCAAAGTCCCTACTTTTCCTGCATCATTCTGAAGGAAGATGAGCATAAACAGAAGTACAGGAAGGTGAGTGTATAAGCAGGGGTGAGCAACGATGAGTATGTATGTAGGACGGAGGAGAAATGGAGCAAAGGATGACTGTAAAGTAGGAAGAAGGGTGACGATGAACACAGGGCATTCAGAGCACCAGTGCTGGATCTGTTTCCCAGGGGGACATTTGGCTTCTCAGAAAAGCCACAATATGGGGTGTGTCATGTACAAGATGAGATTTGAAGCAGTGTCCTGGGTAGATCATAGATGAATGTAATTAGAAGGTCAGCTGGGACCATCCACAGTGGTTAAGCAGTGCCTCTGTGCCTCTGTGCATTTCAGGACCTGAGTCTAGTGGTCCTGTTATTTGGAGCTCTCTGTGGTTAGGAAGCTGCAGAAGTTAAGTACTTTCACAAAACCAGAATAAAGTGGGTGGATGACCAGCCTAAGAAACAGACCTTCATCTACATGGTGGATGTTCCAGTTATGGGCACCCAGATTTAGGGGGTGCAGGTTGGTGTTTCTGAGAAGCAGAGACCAAGGTGCAGGAGTGAGGTCTGCATTTAAGGTCTGGACTTGGGATGGAGGAGAGAGCAGGATGGGGAAGGACATGGCAAGCTGTTGTACAGGGTTGAGTTCAGCTGCAGCAGGCCAGCAGGGATCCCTGAAGCAGGAATTGTCCAGGGAGGGAATCACCCTGGAGAGCTGTTCCGGGTTGTGCTGTGATGACTTGGCTTTTATACCAAGGTTTGGCAAGTTACTGTCCAGCAGCCAAACTCAGATTGTCACAAGCTTTTGTTAATAAAGGTACTGGAATACAACACAATCGCTCCCATTTCACTTTTTTTCCCCTTTCTTTTTCACATTGACTGAGCTGGCTGAGTAGAGCAGCTGCCACAGACTGTGCAGCCTAAGTGTGTGGTATTTCATGTGTAGTCTTCTAGATGTGTAACGTCCCTGCTTCATGGCCCCAGGTTGATCAGCTGCTGGAAGAGGCATGACTTTGAGTTCAGGGGTTCTCCGCAGCAGAGAAGAGCTTTGGGGTGGGAGAGGCCAATGGGGTATCCACTGAGCCACATAGGGTGGCAGTAGGTCCTTCAGAGACAGGAACATGGGTGCTTCCCAGGGATACTGCTCTACTGGCCAGAACATCTATTCCAGTTTTCTCGTGAGATCTGGAAGTGTATCGGTGGACAATTTCTGATGTCCATGCTGTCCACTGGGTGGGATCTGCCCCAAGATTTTCTTCACTTGGGACTCTTTGGTTCTCTCTGTGGCTCTGTTTCATGGCATCCCCATGTGTTTTGTGAATAATCACAAGTGTTGTCTTACAGAAGGGATCATGTGGGATGAACCCCCTTGCCTATGAGGACCACCATGGAGTTGGCACATAGTTATTTCTGAGTTGTCCCTGTAGTTGAAGTAGTCACAGAGCTGCTGCACTCTGGAAGTGGAGCCGTAAATAACACCTCTTGAGGGAAGATGGTAGGATCCATGTGCAGAGTGGCAATGTAAGACTGTCTAGCCACCTTTAGAAAATAGCAGTGGCCAGCACCATGCCAGAGCCAGCCATTCATGTGACAGTGGTGATGTGTGTATACCTTTCCAACCTCACAGTGCTGTGTGGGTGGCTTGCAGTGGCCACATCGAGACCGCTTTTGTCCCATCCTGATTCCAGAGAGTTTTAGTTAGAAGCTAAGCAGGAAGAAAGATGTAAGTATTTGCTAACCACAGAGGGCCTAGATGTGCCTGGGAACCTCGGGACAACTCTATTTAAAAGTATGGTTGGCCTCCTTATAGACAAAGAACCAGAGTCTTCAGGGGGCTTAGCAACCCTGCAGGACCTGAGTTGGGATCACCTCATGTTTATCATTCTGCCTCATAGAGGCTGGAACTATTGGGGTATGGGTTTGAAGAGAAAGATTAGATTGGCAGGGGGTTGCTGGGGAAAGCCAGACACTGAAAATGACAGAGCCCAAAGCCTGGGGCAGCAGGAAAAACCTGGGGCAGGCAGGAAGAAGGGTCCATAGTGTTGCTAAGAAGAACCATCCGCTGGATACTGTGCTGTACCCAGCCCGGTAGGTGCAGTAACCAACAGGAGCATCCAGACCACAGATGGTGTTTCTCGTGGACAGGAAAAGGTCTGAGTGTGTGCATAGCCTATGTCAGATAGGAAGGCCTGTAAAAGGTAGAGAGGAAATGGGAACACCACCATATTCTGTAGGGCAAGGCCCTGCTCTGTTTGCTCATCTGTTCTTCCTTCTCCAGCCCCAGTGTGGGATAGCTGAAGGCAGAGAGCTTTCAGATCTGAGCCTGTCGGGCATCCTGTGTCCTGCACTGTGAGAACACTGCCTTCTTCCTTTTTTGTTCAGGACCCTCCCTGTTCCAGACTTGGGCAATGTTTAATAGTCACCCAACATCTATAACCACAAGGCCTCAAAGAATTATTTTGTGGGAGCTTCCAACTGATGGGAAAGTGAAGCTCAGAGACAAGGGATAACTTCAGGATGCAGGACTAGCTGAAAGAGTTCAGATTCTAACCTGGTGGCTGGAGAGATGGCTCAGTGATTAAGAGTACTGGCTGCTCTACTGTAGGACCAGAGTTCGGTTCCCAGGAACCGCATGACTGTGCAGTGTCTGTAACATCAGTTTCAGGAGATTACATACTCTCTTCTGGCCCCCGTGGGTACTGCGTGCATGTGATACACATACTCCTGTACTTGAAAGATTCCTTCTCTTGTTTTGATCCCAATAACGCAAAGGGCATCACATTTTCAATGGGAAGAAGCTGGGGACAGTGGTCAAGGGTATTACAGGGGCGAGGGTGAGGGGGCTGAATGCATTTCTCAGAGCTGGGCTGGGGGTGCAGCGGAAAATGCAGGTATATCACTGACAAAATTCATACCCTCCTTTGGCTCCTGCTGTCTTCTGGAGGTGGCCAGCCCTTCTGGGAATAAGTGAAGCTTACTAAAGGAGCATAGGATAAACCCCTGAAGAAGTGGTTTCCGGTATTTGGGATGATCATTAAACATGCTCAGTTTTCCGGTCTGAATTCTTGGAAGCCATCATGCACCAGGTTCTGCATTACCAGTGTGTCCCAAGTTCTGAGGTCAGCGGCCCTGAGCAGACAGCTTCTGAGTGAAGGCGGAGGAGGGGGTGAAAAGCTTTCCTTTAAGATAGGAGCTGAGGCCCCCACACACTAACATGCTTATGCTGAATGGTAGATCCACAAGGTATGATGTTTATGGAGTCGTTTTGCCGAACAATAAAGAATATAGCATTAATGTGCATAATCACATTTAATTGTAATGTTGTGAGAGTGTAAAACTGATAAAGATTACCTTACAAGAATTCTTATTAAATGTTCCCTGTGATTTTCCATTAATTACCACTGTGGAATTTGTTCTCTTCACTGGATAGAAAGGTTTTGAGTTGTTACAGTGAGGCTAGCACCCTGCAGGGCATGTGCGAGAGTCACTGACCCTCTGGGCTCTGACTGCTACTCTCCATGTGCTTCCTGCTGGTAGTGGCACAGACTCATAAGTCCTCTACCAGCCATTGCATAGGTTCATTCATAAACACTGAAATATTCTTAAATTCATAGGTAAATAGGTTTTTAAAATTACATTTACAAATGTGTATATATTTATTTATAAGTAAATACTAGACCAAAGAAAATCCTTATGACACCATGTTAAAAATCAATTTAAAATCATTTGAAATGCATACTAGGAATCTTCTGGTTATTGTCTAACAGTCAGGATGGATTATTTTATGAGTCCTATAAAAAAGTTCAGGTGTAGCTCCCCATCCTTGACCAGTTGAAAATTCTAAGTTTGAAATGTAAGTGAGATGCTGTAAAGAAACACTAGAGGCCAGAGTGATGGCTCAGTGGACAAACTGCTTCCAAGGCAAGTCCAAGGACCTGAGTTCAGATCCCTAGCTCCCATGTAAAAGCCATGTGAGACCACTGGCTTCTGTAACCCCAGTGCAGAAAGGCAGCACTATAACCACAAGGCCTCAAAGAATTATTTTGTGGGAGCTTCCAACTGATGGGAAAGTGAAGCTCAGAGACAAGGGATAACTTCAGGATGCAGGACTAGCTGAAAGAGTTCAGATTCTAACCTGGTGGCTGGAGAGATGGCTCAGTGATTAAGAGTACTGGCTGCTCTACTGTAGGACCAGAGTTCGGTTCCCAGGAACCGCATGACTGTGCAGTGTCTGTAACACCAGTAGAGAAAGGCAGCTTTTGGGGGCTCACTGCCCAGCCAGACTAACCAAGATGAGACGCTCTGGGCTCAGATAGAGGCTATATCTCAAAAAATAAGGTGAAGAGACAAGGAAGACATCTCTTCTGGTATCCACATAGGCCTGCACCTGGAGGGTAAACACACATACAATGTAAAGATACCTCCATCCAGGAGGTCCTCCACTATCAGTGGACTGGGGGAGGGGCATGGGAGGAGATGAGGGAGGGAGGGCAGGATTGGGAGGCAATGAGGGTGGGATACAAAGTGAATATAGTGTAATAAATTTAAAAAAATTTAAAAAATTTTTAAAAATACAAAAAAAGAAGATACCTCTATTCCTTTTTTTTAAAGATTTATTTATTATGTATACAATGTTATGTCTGCATGTACATTTGCATGCCAGAAGAGGGCATCAGATCTCATTACAGATGGTTGTGAGCCACCATGTGGTTGCTGGGAATTGAACCCAGGACCTTTGGAAGAGGAGCCAATGGTCTTAACCTCCCTTCCTTTTTAATTTCTCACAACCTCTCTTGATTCTGTTTCCTAGTGGAAATAAGGCACATTAGGAAAGTATCAGTAGTGATTTCAGCACATCTTCTGGAAATCTTGTCTGTAAGTTGCCTATCACCTATCATCTCATAAGATGACAAATAGCAGGCATGGGTGGAGGATCCCTCTGTTAACCCTGGCTCCTGGCTCTCAGTGTTGCAGGAGGTGAGCTGTTTGACTTCTTAGCTGAGAAGGAGTCTCTGACTGAAGAGGAAGCAACAGAATTTCTCAAGCAGATTCTCAGTGGTGTTTACTATCTACACTCACTTCAGATCGCCCATTTTGACCTGAAGGTAACTCTGTGGGAGTGGAAGCTAGATGGAAACTTATGCTAGCTGTGGCCTTTGTGGCTTCTTGACCAAGAGAAACTGAGGCCCCTGAGTAAAGACATTTCCCACATGCGATTTAACAAATGGAATTACTCATGTAAATCATTAACAGATAATGTCTTCTTGTGGCTGGGGTGTCCAGCCCCTGTTTTGTGATGTGAGGCTTAAGATCAGTGGTTACAGTCAGGAACCCCTGGGAAGGAGTCAAAGGGACTTACTAACAAGGTCCTTAAGTGATGCCTGCTTTTGTACACTGGGCCATTTTTGGCTGGTGGCTGGCATAGCTTTCATCTTTCTGTGGCCTCTTGATACAAGCCTGGGATCCAGCTCTTCTTTTTACTGTCAAGCAAACCCAATCATGACCTTCGTGTATGTAGGATCTTTATCTAGCTGGAGGCAAGGCTGTGTGGCTGATTAAAATGTGTAAGCCCCATTTGCAGCTGTCATAGAGGCACATTCTTTTGGAGAAAGGAAGACAGCACAAGGACAACAGAACTAACAGTGTTAGATTGACTGAAGGTGACCCACAGGCTGGTGCAGGCCATTGAGCTACAAGGCTGCAGAGGACCGAAGTGTCCTGTAGTTTTCACTCTAGCAGAGCCATCAAACCCATGTCTGTGTTCTCCAGTATTCACCAACACACACCAAAAGGTGGATTTCTGCCAGTGCCCATCTGCTTGATATCTTGTTTCTAATGCCAATAAATAAGTACCCTGTGGGCAGCTGTTCATACCAGAGGAAAGGAGATGACAGGAGCAGCCTCAACTTGCCCATGACTCGGCAGAAATGACCCTGAATTCTGCCCTTTCTCTCCACGTTGTCAGGAAGGGCTATGCTCTAGGCAGCCTACCTTAATGGAACAGATATCTCAGACCTATCTCCTGTTTCATGCCTGCCCTCATTACTAAGGGTTTTCTGGCCTCAAAATTTCACCTCAGACCTCCCTCCTGGAGGCCATGAGCCCCAAAGTTAATGGTCTCTTTTATCTCCCTCTTCTCTGTGTTTGTTTGTTTTTTAAGAAGTGAAGAAGACCCATTCTGCCACCTTTTACTTCTCTTTCTCCCTCTCTTTTTAAGCCGGAAAACATAATGCTTCTGGATAGAAATGTGCCCAAACCTCGGATCAAGATCATCGACTTTGGCTTGGCCCATAAAATTGACTTTGGAAATGAATTCAAAAACATATTTGGGACACCAGAGTTTGTGGGTAAATTTTCCTTGTTCTTGATCTCACTTATGTCTCATCACATTCTGCTGGCTGAATCTCCCTGGCTCCAAGACCATCACCTGTCCGTGTTTCTGCTTGTTACCTGAAGATACACTCTGTTGGCCTGCAGCTTTCCCAAGCTAATGTGTCTTTATTTCCTCTTAGCTCCGGAGATAGTCAACTATGAGCCCCTTGGTCTTGAGGCCGACATGTGGTAAGGAGCATGTCTTTGTTGTTGTTATCTTTCTGATCTATTTGACTGTGTTCTAACCTGGCTTTGTTTTCATTTTTGTGTGCAGGAGCATTGGGGTAATAACCTATATTCTGTAAGTATCAAGTCTACAGCTCATGTATTCTTTCTTTGTCTCTGGGATAGATCATGTTGACCCCTTCAAAACATGTTTATTTCATGCTAATTATATTTATTCTTCTTCAATCAAAACAAATTGCCAGAAATTGTAACATAATCATGGTGAGGAAATCCTAGCTGTCCATTGCTGAGAAAATAGGAAGAAGAGTTTTATTTTACACTATACCCTGGTTCAGATGACTGTGTGTGATGGTGTGTGTTTATGTGTAGTATTTAGTATGTGTACTTGTCAGTGTGTGCATGAGTATGAATGATCTTTCTGCATTCTGCTCTTAGTTTAATTTTTTGAGATGGGATTTCTCCATGAGCCTCATGCTCATCGATGTGGCTATGTTGGCCAGCTGGTGAGCTTCAGGGATCTGCTCATCTCAGCCATCCACTGCTAGGGTTGTTGTCACAAGCCCCAGTGCCTGGCTTTTTATGTGGGTTCTAGAGGTACAAATTCAGATTCTGATGATAGTACAGCAGGCACTTTATTAGCTCAGCCATCTCTCCAACCCCTACTGAACTTTCAGTAGGATTCCTTTGCACAAAATTGATACTTTTGTTCATATCTGGTCAGTATTCCATGAAGTGTGGTTCGATTCTGAAGTGACTCATTCCTTACTAGTCCCATTTGCTGTTCCCTACTTGAGACTTAGAAGAAGAAATGATTCCTCATGAGGAGTTGTCAATGACCTGTTAATGCCCCACTTTGTTTTTTAACAGCCTAAGTGGGGCCTCCCCATTCCTTGGAGACACTAAGCAAGAAACATTAGCGAACGTATCAGCTGTCAACTATGAATTTGAGGAGGAATTTTTCCGTAATACCAGTGCCCTTGCCAAAGATTTCATCAGAAGACTGCTGGTCAAGGATCCAAAGTGAGTGTCCCCTCTTCCTGTCAGGCGGAGCCTCGTGTGGCTGAGACCAGAGAGCAGCACCTGCTTTGTGTGGCCACCTTTTGTCAGACCCTCACCGTTCCAACTCCCAAAGGAAGAATGTCTGGAAGGAAGCGTTTCAGAAAACACACTCAGGGCCTTCCTGCCTGCCCACCCATTCTCTGCCCTGGAGTGAGCCTGTGTTGCTCTCTCTCTCTCACTCCCTCTCTTTCTCTTTCTCTCTCTCTCTCTCTCTCTCTCTCTCAACATGGGCCCCAAACTACATTTTTCAGAGTATCTGCTTTGTTAGGCTGAACTAGCATGAAAATAACCTTAGCTCTGTCTCAATGTCATGGGATTTTTTTTCTTCCTCTTTCTCTCCCCCAAAGGAAAAGGATGACAATCCAGGACAGTTTGCAGCATCCCTGGATCAAGGTGAGTCTCTTCTTAGGTTGGGGTTGTAATAATTTCTAAGTTATTGGTGGCAGCTCCTAGGGACCATGCAGTGTTAGTTGGCTCCTGATGCCATGGGGTTAAGACAGAGTGAGAGACTGCCCCAGCGATTAAAGAGGGAGAACAATTACGAGCATGGAGAAGTCCAGTCTACTGAGGAGATGTGGCTGGTGTAAGCTGTGGGGTTACAGTCCCGGCAACATTTTCAATTTTGAATTCTTTTCCATCGTATAGATGTTTCAAATCTCAGAGTCTTTTGAAGGTCTGTAGATACCACATCCTCTTTACATACAAGTGCAGGGGCATTTGCCCTTTTGCTGGAGCCCTTGACCCTGACCCATGGCGTTTTTTCATTGCTGCTCTATTGGCACTTGGGCTAACAAAACTGAATTTGCTTCAGCTTGAAATAAAAGGACTGAGGTTGATGAGTGTGTTAACTTTCTGTCATGGTGGCAGAATGCGGTAGAGACCTTTGAAGAAGGGTAAGCTGATTTTGAGTCAGTTTTAGTTGTCAGTCTGTTGTCTGTGGGCACTGTTGTTGGGGGCCTGTTCATTATGGCATTTAGAATATAGTAGAACAGAGCCACTGACTGGAGGGGAGGGGGAGCCAGACAGGATGGTGGGAGGAAGGGACCATGGTTCCAGTAGGTTCCTTCAAGAGAAGTTTTTGTCCCTCTGCAAAGTTTTCCTCCCTCCTAGCATTTGCACAAGCTGGCTACCAAACCTTTAGCATAAGAGGCATTGGGAACATTTAAGATCCAGTCCACAATAAAGATATCTCATAGTTGAAAACAAAACCATGGGCCTCATCAGTGGGCATTACAGAAGACCTCTGCTCCACCTCTCCTTCTTGGGGTAAGGCCTGTGCCTGAGTGCATCCACTGAACAATATACAGTGAACTTGCCCGAGTGCTGTTAGCATGAGCCAAATGCACATAGCTCTAGGATTCCTGCCAACTTGAAATCACTTAGTTGAGACTGAAGTTTAAACCTGTCACAAGGAGGCCTCTGCATGAATCTTGCCATTCCCAAACTGTTACTGTGGAAGATTGTAACTAATTGTGATTACAAGCCCGCCTCCTGTCCTATGTGTCCTATGTATACAAAACACGCAGCCATTGAGACTTAGAGGGCTGAGTCTAAATCTTCCTTTTGTATTTGTGAGAAGGTCTCAAGTGTGCCAGGTTAGTTTCAACCTTGAATACAGCCAAAGATGACCTTGAACTTCCAATTCTTCTGCCTCCACTTCTGGAGTGCCGAGGTTGTGGTCAGGTACCACCGTACTTGGATTATATGGTGCTGGGATCAAACCCAGAGCTTCTTGACTGCTAGGAAAATTTCCCACCTGCTGAGCTACATCCCAGCCTAGTTCCTGGATCTTGAATGTTATTCCCCCACTCCTTATGCTGTTTTAGGATAGCAAGTGTCTAAGTCCTTTAAGGTGATAAGGGACCTTAAACCATTGACATTTAACCCATTTTTGTAATTAGCTTTCATTATTTTCTCTTGAACTTTCATTTTAGCCTAAAGATACACAACAAGCACTTAGTCGAAAAGCCTCAGCTGTGAACATGGAGAAATTCAAGAAGTTTGCAGCTCGGAAAAAATGGAAAGTAAGACTCCATGCAGACACATTGAGTTCTATTTTCTCTGTCTGGTCTGGTCAGGGCTCTTGTCTTCTCAAGCTGGGAATCAGGAAATACATTCATTAAAAACAAACAAACAAACAAAACTCCACGCTGTAATCCTCTGTGCTATTATTGCTTACTTTCAAAGATAAGCCATATTTCAGTACTATTTAACTTATTCTTTGAAATGTAATTTTGCATGCTCTTTTCTCAGATCATCCCCAAGCCAATTTTTTTAAATCAATACAATAAAGTTATAGTGAACCCTTTTCCAACTGTAACAAACCATACTCTAAGTAAACCTGTTCTTTGTGGTAAGCAACCCGGAACTTGTACGAGAAATCCACCCTCCTCCTCTTGCAGGAGTTGCAGGGGGAACTGGGATGGAAAGGAGCCCTGGCAGTGTGGCCTCTCCTTCACTGTGGTAGCTTTCCTGTGGCTTTGGTGGGATGCTGGTTCAGGCATCTTTGAGACAATCAAATCCAAGAATCAGCAGGGGATGACATGGCTTCCAGTACCCAAGATTATGTCAGACCTAGAGGGAGTGAACACCTCTCTCCTCTCCCTGGCTGGTTCAGTGGTGTACCTCAGTTTTCTACCCATTAGGCTATGAATAGACTATCAATAAGGCTTAGAACTCATGTTTCAGTCTCTCTCCCTGTTCTTTCTCTTCTCGCTCTTCCCACTTCTTTCCCTTCATCCTGTTTCCCTGTTGCTTCAGCCTTTGAGGATATGAAAGAAACTGTACTGCAGACTAAAGTATCTGTCTCCCACCTGTGCATGTTGCTAGTCACATGTATTCCTTCAGCTGACTTGGGCCCAGAAAGCTCACAGCAAGGCCCCCATATCCCATGCTGGAGCCAGAAGGACCCTGCAAGGGGTTTGCTAATGTTCAGAAAATAAGGCATAAGAGAGAGATGGGATATGAGGCAACCACTTCTGCACGTCACAATGAATGCACAAGGGTCTTTCTGTGTTGCTATCTGGGCTCATGACCTTTAGAAGACTTCCCTAATCAAATAGTCTAACCTGCTGTCCAGTGCCCGCCCCAAGAGGGATGTTGGCAGTGAACATACTCTCAATGCTTCCTTTATAAGTTCTTTTTCCTCTCCTTAACTTTTTATGTTTATTTTCTTTTTAGCAATCTGTTCGCTTGATATCACTGTGCCAAAGATTATCCAGGTCGTTTTTGTCCAGAAGTAACATGAGTGTTGCCAGAAGCGATGATACTCTGGTAAGTAATCCTGTTTGCCTTGGCCTGCTTCTTTCAGAACTGTATTTAGATTGTTTACATTGTTCTGTTTGCTCACCAGTCCAGAAAGCTCCACATCACGGAAATGTCAGGCTTACACGTACTCCTGAGGTGGCTGACTCTGTGCCCAGCCCTGCCTTTTCTTCTTGATTTTGATTCAGTTTACTTGGCATTGTCTTATTGGCCATCCCGACTTTTTCTAAATACTACTTCTTCCCTCAACACTTGTATACACACAGACACACATGTATACACACACACCCATACAGATACACACATTTGAAAGAGATGGCAATCAGTGGAGGAAGAGAGAGCTTACACGAATTTCTCATGGATCATCATAAGAACTCGGATTGCCACCAAAAGGAGAATGTAGAGTCACAGTGAGAGAAAAGGATACCCTCACCTCCTTCGCCCACCAATGCCAAGGAAAGCACAATAATACTGTTTTGTGGTAGACCAGAAGTCCATATACACTTGGCTTTTTGACATTGTCCTGACTGTCCAAAGCCCTTGAGAATTGCACCACAATTTTCCCCAAGTCCAAACTGAAATGTAATCACTGAAGAGCTCTTCAGATTTAGTTAGACATCTCTCACTGCAGTGAGACTTTCCCCAGCAAGTCATACAACAGGGCTTTGTTCACTGCAGGTGAAGGGGACTCCAGGAAAGGCAGACACAGTGGTTCTGTGGGAACCACCCTGGCCGGTAACCCAATAGTTGGTGTTTCCTGGGTAGAGCTAGGGACTCCTAGGGCAGAGATCACATGACAAGAGACACTAGCTCTTCTTTTCTCCTGAAGCTACTCTCTGCACTGATGCTTCAGCTCTAGCCTACAACTGTAGATAAAAGGAGGAAGAAGAGTACTTGTGCACTCTGAGCACATACACACACAAATACAAACACACACACACACACACACACACACACACACACACGAATGAAAAAAAGCCAGAAAGAAGAAAGTAATGAAGAGGGGAGAAGGAAGAAGACCTCTTTGGAAGGGCAAAGGATGTTAGTGGAGCCAGGAAAAATGGCAGTGTGGGTCTGTGACTGGGGGAATGCTATTGGAAGCTGTAGTGTGGGTAACTGAAGCTCATGAATCAGCATTCTTCACAGTCCTGTATTACACTGAAAACTAGGGTAGGAGCCAGAGGAGAGAGCTCCATCTGCTCAGTCTTCTGCTCACTGTGGGTTGCAGTTGACTGTGTTCTGACTTTGGGTGCTGTAGTCTTTCTTCTATTGACTGAATTGCTGTAGGCTGTGTTCTGCTGACTGTAGGATACTATAGCTGTGTTCTGCTGACTGTGCGTGCTGTAGCCTGTGCTGACTGTGGGGTGCTGTAGGCTGTGTTCTGCTGACTACTGGTTTACTGTAGGGTGTGTTGTGCTGACTGTGGGGTGCTATAGGCTGTGTTCTATCCCTCCACTAAGATTCATCCCACCCATCCACTATAGTGTCTCCTAGTCATTAGCCTGGCCTGTGATAGAAACGTGTGGACCTTATTGCCTTTATTCATTGGTGCTCTTTGCCAAAGTTCTCCTGGAGTTTGCATTTAGAAGGAGTTAAGAGAAATGCTTTTCCATTCTTTCCTCAAAGGCATGAACCCAGCTACATGGCATGGCTTCTCCATTCTGCCCTCACAGGCATGAACATTTCAGTAGCTGTACCTCTACATTTTGTTGGAAACTTTTCTAACTCACTCCTTAGTTTTAATGTATTATATTTTGAGCCAGGTGTGGTGGTGCACACCTGTAATCAACAGCACTCAGGGAGGCAGAGGCAGGTGGATCTCTGGCTTGAGGCCAGTCTGATCTACAAAATGAGTCTAGGACAGCCAAGAATACATGGAGAAGCCCTGTCTTGAAAAACAAAAAACAAAAATGGTGTTATACTTTGGAAACATCTTGTGAGAAAGATATGATGAGGTAATCACAAACTTGTTCATTATTCCATAGTTATTTTTTTCTTGGTAATTAGAAGTGCATCCATTCTCTTTTTTTCTGGGAAAAGAATAAAAGGGGAGGGGAGGGGAAGGGGAGAGGAGGGGAGGGAAGGGAAGGGGAGGGGAGGGGAGGGAAGGGAAGGGAAGGGAAGGGAAGGGAAGGGAAGGGAAGGGAAGGGAAGGGAAGGGAAATAAAGGCAATTTTGCAACTGGAAAATTTAGCAAATGAGATTTTCTTCTTTAACAAACCATGGATTTCCTAGGTTCTGTGGTTTTTCTCCTTTATCCAGCAGGAGAGTTCAGGTCACAAAGGAACACAGTGCTTTCTGGTTACTGTATTTTGACAGATTCCTAAGACAAACCGAGGATCATTAGTCAGCATCTTTGTTCAAAATGTGAACCTCAAAACCAATTTGCTCTCGGTTACAATGTGGGTGACACCAGGCTTAATTAGGTATTAAGTGGTAATAGTTGGCAGCACGAAAGGTCAAAAGTTCACCACTCAGCTCCCTTTGTGACTGTGTGGATTGGGGATTAAGTGGCATTCTTCCACCAGAGTGCCCCTATGGCAAGCCAGGGTTCACTATGCTGACGAGAGTCTTGCCAGTATGCTAACTCTTTCCACTCCGCTGTCTCTCAGGATGAGGAAGACTCCTTTGTGATGAAAGCCATCATCCATGCCATCAATGATGACAACGTCCCAGGCCTGCAGCACCTCCTGGGCTCATTGTCCAGCTATGACGTCAACCAGCCCAACAAGGTCTGGCTCTCCTCTGCCAGGGATGCTAGAGGATTACATCTCAGACTGTGCACCCAGAAGTCCAAGTTCCAAGGGAACCCAGCTGCTCCTCCAACCCTACCATGCAAATAGAACCTCCATTCTGTGGGAAAATCCTTTCTGTTTAGAGTGATTTGAGTTACACAAATAAGGACATTTTACCTAGAGAGCCTTCCTTCACACCCCAGTTGCTCCTGCACCTTTGAAGTTCTGGCTCTTCTCCAACCAATAGCAGCACCATCATTGAGTGTCAGTCTGAATGAGGAGGGGCTTCTTGTCCTCTTGACAGTGTGTTCCCTTCCTGTCACCCAAACTTTGTGCCTGTGGAGATCCAAGGTCCGGTGTGGACACAGCAGGGCAAGGATATCCATGACAGTGTGGGCTTTCCCTTTCCTACCAAACCTGAAAAAAACAGAATATGTTCTTTCTCTCTTGCAGCATGGAACACCTCCGTTACTGATTGCTGCTGGCTGTGGGAATATCCAGATGCTACAGTTACTCCTGAAACGAGGCTCAAGGATTGATGTCCAGGATAAGGTCATAATTCTGTGCCATTAAAAATGAATTCATTGCATGCATTCCCAAATGTCTTCCTCACTGTAGATGCAGTAGGTGGGAGAGCATGTCTAGTTGTGTCATTTCCCATGAGAAGGGAGTGTAAAGAGCCTGTGTGGGCTGACACTACCAGGGTAAGGTGCCCCTCACCTCCCTTGCAGGCTCTGCTCCTGTCTTGTGGCCTCTTGCTTCTAGGATCACATTTATTCAACAGTGTTACAAGTTCACACTTGGAAAAGTTTTTACTGTGTAGTTAATCTACTCGGAAATTAATTAGCCTGTGTGTTTATTGTGCCTCTGGACGTGGACACCCATCCTGGTGCAGATAACATTATACATGCAGCTGTCCTTGAGGGACAGTCTATGACTGTGGCCCTGGAGCTGTCACAAGCTGCCATAGAAACTGTAGTTTGTCCCTGAGAATCCACACACTCAATCCCTGTTCTAATCAAATGTGGACAAGAGTGTTTGTTGGGGGGGGGATATCCAGAATGTTTGTCTTCTCATTAGTGTCTAGGTGATGAAAAATAACAACTGCTCCCGTGGCATTCCAGCTGCACCAGGTTATGAGTGGTTCACGGGTGATTTAGGGTGCATTGGAGGATGAGCCCAGTTCTATGCAAGCTGCATCATTGTACAGAAGCGCCTTGAACACACGTGGTTTTTTTTTTTTTCTTTCTTTCTTTTTTTTCTTTTTCTTTTTTGGTCACTTGTATAGAGGCTTGAACTGAAGTCAGTCTCTGCAGATTCCGAGGGAACTGTTAAAAAAGGCTGAGGTTGATATGAAGGCTTAAAAAAAAAGTGTTTTGTTTTTACATTGAAATACATATATATATTTTTTAAAAAAGGTACAAAGATAATACCGAAAACCCCCTTCACCTTGCCAGTAAGGCTCCCCTGTTACTAACATGGTTCATGACCACAGCGTAATTATCAAAACCCTGAAGCCAAAGAGGCTTGCTTGGAGTTTGTTATCACACAAGAAACAACACACTAGTTCTAAAGAGCGCCTGGTCCGGGTGCATTAGAGTTTTAGATGTGACTCTGGGTTGCTCTCTTTGCAGGGAGGATCCAATGCCATTTACTGGGCCTCTCGGCATGGCCATGTGGACACTTTGAAATTCCTCAATGAGAACAAATGCCCTCTGGATGTTAAAGACAAGGTAAGTTCTCCTCTTTGGAGGAACAGGAGGAAACGATCAGGGGTACACTGAAGTGGTGGCCTGCCTGGTGCACCAGAACTGACCCACAGATAAGGACTGAGGATCCAGTCCTCCAGGAGAGGATGGAAAGTTGAAGCTTTTCTGTTGTTGTTTGGCCGTGGCTTGACTTGGCCCTGCACTTTACTCGGGGTTTCTACCCTAGGTTCTCTGCTTCTGGTGAAGCACAGTGTTTAGTGTCGTGTGGTGGAGCAAGGCTGTTCACCTCATGGTGGCCAGGAAGGAGGGAGACAGAGATACCCACAATTTCTCCTTTATTGTGACCTAACTTCCATTAGCCTCTACCCCCTAAAGATTCCTCCACTCACAGCCTGGTGACCAAGCTTTTTGCACATGGCTTCAAGAGGTAATTAAGATCTGGACAGCAGCACATAAGTTCATCATAGTAGTTTTTCTGCCAGTTGAAAAGACAGTGTATTTTCTGTAGTTAGCATAGCCTGACATGGGGAGGTGCAGACATAAGCAAAACATCTGGAGTTGTATTTATTACTCACAGAGATTTGTTGAGGGGTCAGTTCCTTTAAAATCTCCAAGAGTGTAAGAAATATGTTTCTGAGCACAGATAAGGCAATGAAGGGAGAAAGTTGCTAACAAATAAAACTTCACTTTTGAATAATTGCAGGGTGATGAGCCTGATCTTAAAAGGGGATTGTACGTGAGAGAGAGAGAGGGAGAAAGAAAGTTGGACAAGGAGAGGAGGGAAAGAGGGAGAGGGAGAAGGACAGGAAGAGGGAGGAGAATGCTAGTTTCAAGTCCAACAGCTCGAAGCATGTCTTCAGGAAGCAGGTAGAGCATGGCCCTCATGGTAAAGGGTAAATCCTCACTAAGTTGTTTTCTGTAACAAGATGAACCAGGTGTGAGGATACAACACTAGCTGCCTATGGGTTCCCTGACCCCAGGTCCTGCCCTTAATCTCTGTGGAATAAATGGCTTGAGGGAGGGTGTGAAGGTATGGGACCAGCGCTCTTTATCTCATAAGTGGTTTTGAACTCTGGTCTTTAGATCATGGGTGTACTTCTTTTGCAGTCTGGAGAGACAGCCCTTCACGTGGCAGCTCGCTATGGCCATGCAGATGTGGTTCAACTCTTGTGCAGCTTTGGCTCTAATCCTGATTTCCAAGACAAGGTAGGCTGTGGGAACAAATCCCTGCCTGAAGGCCTCCGTGTACAGTAGCTGGGTGACCCAGATGACTCATGGAGGCCTCTTGACTTAGGTGTATTATCATCCATTGCAGAGCATGGGCCCTCAGAGAGCAGTCTGCAGCCAGCTTCCCGTCCGTCCAACCTCTCATTCACCTGTTTAAACCTCAGGGCCACCCTGTGTTCTCAGCACCCATGCTCTGCAGCTGAGAAAACTCCATGGCTTGCTGTCTCTGATGGGACCAGGGATTGAACCCTACCCAGTCTGAGTCTAGAATTTCTGTTTATAAGTACCACTCTCTCGTGGAACCTCGTAGACAGATGGACGTTTGACGATACTGACGGAGTGCAAACCTCTCAGTCCTCATGAGCCTCAGGCCAGCACTCTTTTGACTAGTTACAGGAAGGTCATCATGATAGCTCACTGTGGTCCTCTGACTCATCCTGGAGTTACATACCTGGCAGAAATCAAAGCACAGAAACTGCTAGAATAATTCATGCTCGGAGGAGTGCTTTCCTACCAGTGATGATTCTAGATAGACAAAGGCAATTTTGCCAAACGATGTTCTAAGTCCACCCACGTGAAAGCTTCACTCTTCAGGAGCCTGCGCCAGGCCTCACTGGGGCTCCAGTAGTGCTGTCTGTAAAATGCTGAGAAAGCCTAGTTCTCTTAGCATGCCTGCTGAGGGGACAGGCCGACCAGGGAGAGCACACTGGATCTGCCTCTTAATGACAGAGGCTCTCAGTGCTGCCATTATTTAAGATTATTTATTTATTTATTTATTTATTTATTTATTTATTTATTTTTGGCCACACTGTCTGCAATCTCTGTCCTCCATGGCCTTGATTTTGCTCTCTGTATTTTCTTTCCCGTCTGCATTTCCCTCCTCTGTGATCATGACCTGACCAGGAAGAGGAAACCCCCCTGCACTGTGCTGCCTGGCATGGCTATTACTCCGTGGCTAAAGCCCTTTGTGAAGTTGGCTGCAATGTGAACATCAAGAACCGGGAAGGAGAGACCCCATTGCTGACAGCTTCTGCCAGGGGCTACCATGACATTGTGGAGTGTCTGGTTGAACACGGAGCTGACTTGAATGCTTCTGACAAGGTGCTTTATGGGGGTAATGTTTGGCGCTCACGGTGAAGTGAGCTGGTGGGCTAGCGGGCCCAGGAGGCTTGCCTACTTGACTCCTTAAGATAACAAACATGAACCCAGAATAACGAACCCAGAATACTGTGATTCTTCCTTTCTTTGGTTCCAAAAGTTCTCTGTAATTCTTTAGAGGTTTTTTTTTTTTGGTAGCAAGTAACTAAGTTTAGGACTTATGAGAGCTGTTTGGCTGTGTTCTAATGTTTTGAATTTTGGAGCAGGAACAGTGGCACCATAGTGTCAGTTTTTAGACACATGTAGAAATAGGTGTTTATTTTGCCACCTGCTCTTTTGTAAAAAGACAATAAACCACTGTTATTTGTTTCACAATTTTACCTCTAGATCAAGTGTTCCCTTCTTCCTTAAGCAAATTCAACACAATATGTTTGAACTTAAATAGACAGTGATGGTGCCGTAGCCATCACTGCCAGGGGCTACCATGGGGGTGTTTGTAGTTCACATTGCAACCCCGCCTCTGTGGAGCGGTGCCTTGAAACAGTGTGTGGGTCTCTGGAGACATATTTTGTTTGCGATGATTGGGCTGGGTATCTGCTCCGGGCACCTAGTAAATAGAGCTAGTGTTTCTGTTAGACATTCCCAGGCCCCAATGATGTCAGGTATAGAAACTCATGCAGAACCTGTAGAGATGGGCTGGAAAGCTCTGCTTGCCCGTAGCACTCAGCACCTCTCTTCCCCAGGGGTCCTGATTGGGCTGCTGGTAGTTCTGAGGCCAATTTCTGTGCTGTGCAGAGGTTAAGCAACTTGTATCTGCTTTCTGAGCATTCACCAGCCCTGGGAGAAATTCTCTCCTCACATTCTCAATGTTTTTCTGATGCAAAATAAAGTAGTAGATTATCTGCTCAAGAATTTAGCAAGTGTTGCTGTGCAAATGCTTTAAAAATGTTTTTCAAATCTGTTCACCGGCAATTGACATACCAACAGTTAATTATGTCTTATCAATTCTAAGATAGAAGTATAGAGTCTTTCTGGCTGATCTACTGCCTCAACCTCAAAGAATCAGCAGGTGGTCAGTTCAGGCTTCAGTTGTGCAGAGTGGGAGAGATAAAGCCCCAGCCTTCCAGAGTCCAGACAAGGACCTTTGACAGTCTTGGTGTGTATGTAGTAGCCATCCTGTTTACAGCTAAGTCTCACACAGGGAAGAGTTGGGCTGAAGGCCTAAGCCAGAAGCACTCATGACTTTGGGTTTGGTTCCAGGATGGACACATTGCCCTGCATCTTGCTGTGAGGCGTTGTCAGATGGAAGTCATCAAGACCCTCCTTGGCCATGGCTGTTTTGTGGATTTCCAAGACAGGCATGGCAACACTCCCCTGCACGTGGCCTGCAAAGATGGAAGCGCGCCTATCGTGGTGGCCCTCTGTGAAGCCAGCTGCAATCTGGACATTTCAAACAAGGTACAAGGAGAGGCTAGGATCCCCAGATTCCCACTGGGTCTACCAGATGCTGTTGCTGGGTTTTTGTCATATTTATATAATCATGTTTATATTATCATGTCATGTTTATAATATCCCATCATCATTGAAGACTGTTGTCAATCACATGTACCCGCTTTCTAGAGGACAGTGCCATTAATGTGTACTTCTTGCCTATCCTGGCTTCCCACTGTTCTGCTTGTAGAATAAATGAGCACACATGCAGGGGTACAGGAGCCTGTGCATGTACATACATACATGTGTGTTCATGTTTCCAAGAAGAATCAGAGGTCATGGTACAAATGTAGCATTCCTTCTGAAGCACAAAGTCTTCAGTAAATACTCTTGATCCTGTGTTTTTTATCCAGGTTTCCAGGAGTATTGGCTGACTTGTCTCTGTTGAGCTGTCTGTGGGCAGAAGTTGCTAACACATTTGTGTATGTTTGCACGCATATACACTAAGCAAATTTGGAAAAAGCAAGTAAAGGAATACTGCTACCTTATAAATTATAAAGCAACGAAAATAAATATCATTTTCTTGGTCCATGAAAAGCCCCAAGTGCAGATTTCTGGACTTCGGCTGTCACCTTCTTTTCCCTGAATCCCATCCACATTTGCAGTGCAAAATAAGAGCATTTAGATGTTTGTGTAGCGTCAGTTGTGCAAGTGTATGCAAGGTGGGCACACTCTTTCCCAAGGACATGTTCAAAAGGAAGTCAGGCCGAGCTAATTTTAACTGTGGGAAATGTCTGTTTATGCATGATGTATATGGTGCCGTAGGGTTCATGATAATTTGTTTGAGGTAAAATAATTAATGCATGAAACATCTGGAGAATTGTCTTGTCATTCCTCTTGCGTATTATGTGATTAGTTGTGGTGGAATTTGAGGTTGGTAATCCTCATACTCTGGGACCCTGCAAAGGTGACATCCTGGGTCTTAGCTGCTTCTTGTTGTCTTGGTTTATCCTTTCCTAACCGTGCCAAGATAGTTATGTAAGTGGCTTAAGAGGGAAGACAAATGCCTCTCCTTCTAGGATTCCCTCAGTGGGCTAATCATGGCCTCAGTGAACATGTGCTTATTAAACCACCTTCAGCCTTCCCTGGGGAGGCATAGTATTTGGGCTGTACCAGCGGATTTCCTAGTCTGAACAAAGAAAGCCCTGAGTTCAGTTCCTGCTCTCCAGAAAACACAAAGCAAAGCAAAGCATATTTTAGCTTGTGCCTAAAGGCAAAATCTTGTTAAACGTGTTCATTACAAAATCCAGCTTTACTGGGCTGATGCACGGCTGTACTCCCAGCACCTGTGTGCTGGCAGAACTGTGTGGACGGAATTGTGAATTTGAGGTAAGCCTGGGCTACATGCAGAGAGCCTGTCTCCAACACAAATAAACTTCCAACAAGACAAGTCTGTTTCTGTGTTTGAAAACAACTGGCCTGGGCTGCAAGCATGAGGCCCATGGTCCTGTTCACAGCGCCACAAAAGTGGGCAAGCCAGAAACTTGGCTCATGTGATGGAAACTGGTCACAGTGGTTAGTGAACTTGGTGTTTCCATTATATACGATGCTGGGATGACACAGAGGGACTTTGGTGGGTGATTCTGTTACTCTGTTGAGCTCAGTATCAGCTTGAGATCTGCACCAGGTTCAGACTTGTGTGGAGTGGAACCTGATGGCTGTGCTCTGGCATGCCAAATGATGTCAGGCTGGGGAGGGACACAGGAGGAAGCCGAGTTTGCTTTGTAAGAGTCACTTCTGTAACCTATGCAGTCCTTCAAGGCCTGCCCTGCTCCTGAGAGGTAAAGCCCTGGTGACTCACTCACCTGCTCCAGACTTCACCTCTTCAACCTCCCCACATGATGCTGTGAACCAAGTCTATCCTGCATACCTTTAGATGCCCCCCTTCCCCTCTCTCATCCTCTGCCCATTTCTTTCTCTTTCTTTATTCAGGGGAGGAGGGAAAGATGTTTAAGGTACTTACAGATACAAAACCACCATTGTCAGATGATCATGTTTTAGCCGGTTCAGCCTCTTACTAAAGAGTCATAGAGAAGAGCTAGGAACAAAAGGCTCCAACATGTAGAGAGAGCTCAGAGCAGGGGATTGTGGGGAAGAGGTGTAGTGATGTTGAGGATTTAAATTTTTTTTACCACACCCCTATTTAAACATTTAAGATGACAATGCATTGACCCATGTAAAAATAAATACTGTGGAAGCAGAGATTCCCAAGTTTTGACTACTGGCATCCTCTACAGCGTCTCCATGATTTTTATTGATCGCTCCTGCTGAGCAAATGATTTTGCTATTTCACTGTTGTGATTGTGGGAGCATCTTAGCCCCAAACTTAGCAGCCTTTGAAAAAGACAAAACATCTTTCTTTCAGGAAAGAAATCTCTTGTTCTAATTTCACCCTTATAGGCCCACAGTCATCAGGGGTTGTGCGGTGCCTGAGCCAGCTTGCTTAACTGTGGACTAGAATTGGGTGCCTCCCACCCCATCTGCATGTGTGATTGTGCGCCATGTGTGTGCCTGTGCTAACTGGAGTCACATGGGGTGCTGGATCCCCTGAAACTGGAGTGACAGATGGCTGTGAGCCACCATGTGAATGCTAGGTCCCTGGGAAGAGCACCTAGTTCACTTAACTGCAGAACCATTTCTCCAGATCCTACTTTCAAAACCTTTGCTTATTATTATTACTCAGGGTAGCAGCTACCAACTCCTAAGGCCAATGAGTGGAAAGCCGACAGCCTAATGCCTCGGCTCTGAGATGCTTGGAGGAAATATTCACCATATATTCTTCAAACCTTGAGCTAGCCCTCACTAGTCTTGGGGGTTCACTACAGCACCCCAAGGAATTGATGCATAGTTTGAGAACCACAGGCATAAAAGCATTGTAGGCGTGGCCTCAAAGCTTCACCTCCTTAAAGAGCCCTCCGCAGCTGTCCTCTTCCTCAGTCCCTGGAGTGTGAATCTGAATTGTATGGTACCGGTACACATGCATGTCTGGGTGTTCACACTCTTGCCTTGCTCTCTGGCAGCACAGCAGAAAACTTGGAAAACCAGAGGCTAACCTCCTCATTCATCCTCTGAAGGTGTATTTGAAGCTAGTCTTTCAACTTCAAAGTACTTGAAAATGTTCTGCTTGCCAGGTTTGCCTCAGTAGGAGCCGGAGCCTCCTGTTTAGTTCTTTTGGACCCAGGCCCCTTACGTAATACTGTTTCTCTCCCAATAAGGATGGCTGTGAACCTCGGGCTTTCACAGGCAGCAACCATGAAAAATGCCTCTGCTATTTTTCTTTCTCTTCCCAGTATGGACGGACTCCTCTCCACCTTGCAGCCAACAACGGGATCTTGGATGTGGTCCGCTACCTCTGTCTGATGGGTGCCAATGTGGAGGCTCTGACCTCGGTGAGTACCAGGCAGGTGCAGGTGTTTGGCTGCAGAGAGCCATGGAAACCTCTCATGCCTCAAGGGCATGGGGAGAAAGGTATTGCCTGGCAACTGCATTCTAAAGCAGACAGGCTGCTATTAAGCCCTAACCCTCCACTGCAGTTACATAAACATTTGCCCACACAGACCCAGTTTAATATCTAGTTAATGTTTCATCCTCTTCTCATTTCGCCAGCCCTGCTCTGCCAGTGACCTGCTGGTTTGCACTGGCCTTTTGTTTACTGTATTACACAACAGTGTCGCTTGGCTTTTTATTCCATGTATGGGTTTCTCTTTCATAAGTGTTTTTTGTTGGCCCCAGGACACAGGGGGCCCAGTGCACTGTGGGAGGAGCTGGATCTTCTGTGTGACATCGGGGGTCATGAGCAGCCTAGAGGCAAAAGTCTGGTGCCTACTGTTTAGAGTCTGCCTTTGCTGCCGGGCCTGAAAATTATTTTTCAGTAAGACATAGTTCATTTCTCTGACTTCTCATTCCAGGCTTCCACCTTACCCCCACCCTCACCCCCCAGACAGAAGAAACCCTTTGCTTCACATTTCATAAGCTACCATAGATAAGAGTGTGGCCGATAAGGCAAGGTGGCAGTTGTGGCCGTGAATTACTGCTTGAGTTGTTGCTGGCCCAACAGTGTGTTAATTGCTTGTGTATGGGGCGGGGGTGGTCTTCATATTCATAGATGGGAACTTTGCTGAGGGTCAGTCTTGAAGGTCACGTGTGGTGTTTGATGTTGCAGTTCACCTGGGGCTCTGAGGTTCTTGGAGATCTTCAAGGTCTTAACTGAGCTGGCCCAGCCTGCCACTTGTTTCTATAAATGAAATTTCCATGAAGCACAGCCATGCTCATTCACTTATACCCATTGCCTTTGGTTGTGGGTACTGCAGACCCCCAGACCTCTAGGGATGGTCCTCCAGAGGGTGTGTGTCCTGAGCTTCGATGCAGTACGATTCTTCCCTGTCTGAGTGTAGGTCTTTGAAGTATCTGTTACAAGATGTAACTAGTCTGTTCTGTGCAGCGTTGGGCTCTCTGTAGCCACAGACATTAAGAGTGCTGTGCATGGAACGGGTGTACTTCTCAGGGCACTTGCTTACCTTGGCCATACAAGGACCTGCTAGGCCGGAATTGCCATCATCAGCATTTACCCACAGGCTAGTTATCCTGCAATAAAGTGTCAACTACGTTTTTAAGAGAGGAAAAAATATCTCTTTGTCTCAGATGATATCTCATGAGGAAAATAAAGACCAGGGTGACTTTGAAGATGCTGTAGGAGCCAGAAGTGTGTGTGGCTTCTTGCCTCTTCATGTTCCCCTGTGAGCCCATGGCTCTTCCCACTCACTCTGCAGTAGCTCTCTCTGCCGCTCTCCACCTCCACCCTGTTCTTACCAAACTTCTTCTGTCTTCCCATCTCTTCCAGCTTCTAGAGGAGCTCTTCAGGGTTTTTTGTCTGCACCTCAGAGCCCTTCACTTAGCCTCAATGTTTACTCAGACACATACCAGACACAGGGAAATGTCTAGAAAACAAGTGTGGGATACTGATCAAAGAGCCTTGATAGCCAACTTGTAGTCATTGGGTGGAGCAAGAGTTGGGACTGGGAAGCATGTGGAGCTGACCCCTCTGCAGGAGCTGGTCATGGAGTCTGGGAACTGAGTAGATAGGAAGTGGGCAGGGGCTTATAAAAAGCATCAGATACAGAGGCCTGAGCTTGGTGGCCACCGCTGTAAGGATTACCATGCTAGAGATACAGCCTCCCACCAGTGAGAAGGCTCAGGGGGCATCTGGCCTCCTAGCCAGTGGAAGCAATTTGTGTGACGAGTGGGGTGACTGTGTACTGAGGACATCGCCAAAAGACAAAGCCCAGAACATGTCTATTGTTTTGTAGTTTCTAGAAGAAGAAAGATGAAAACTTCAGCACTGCATGCAAAGTAGTATTTCAACAGGAGTATCTTCAGATTATTAATATTTTTTATATTCTCCTAACTTTACCGAGTTTCTAGTGCCTTGTATGTCCTGCACTGATAGTCATCTTTTTGGGACCACATTTCAGACCCATGGCTGGGTTGCTGCCCTGTGGGAAGCCAGCTTGAGCTGTAACTTTCTGGCTGCTGGGAAGACTGTAGAAATAACACGTGTCTCCACAGCGCCCCTTAGTGTGGCCTTTGTTCTCCTCATATGCTCGGAGTGATTTCTGAGCATTCCTGCCTCCCACCCTCACTCTGCACTGGCTTGTGTTCCTCCACCACTGACTCAGCAAAAGCAACAGTAACCTCGTGGGAGTTGTTTCTTTTATTATAAACTAAAACAAAGATTACAGAAGAAGCAGCCAGGTGTGGTGGTGCGCATCTCTGATACCAGTGCTTGAGAGGCAGAGGAAGGCAAATCTTTTGAGTTTGAGGCCAGCCTTGTCTACATTGGAAGGTATAGGCCAGCCAGAACTACATAGTGAGACCCTGTCTCCAGAATAAAATGAAATAGTGCATGATCAGCATGATCGAGGTGTAATCATGTATAGGACCTTTGTGGATCCATTCATGAAACAACTTTGAGAGCCACCCCAGGAAGTGGCCTGACTCCATGCTGCCTCCTTTCTCTGGATGAAACCCTTCTCTGACTTCTCTCTTTCCCTTGTCCTGATCACCAAGTGCCAGTGGCTCCTGGTAATCCTGCTTCTCATCCTGACAGTCTTCTGCCTCTGCCTGCCCACGGCTCTTCTGCTCGGTTCCTTCCTGGAACCTGCCCTACTATCTAGCCCTCCTTGTCTACTCTCTGGGCCCCAGGCCTGTAGCTTCACTTTGAACACCTAGGCCTCCTCTATATCTCCAAACCTCCCTGTCCTCAGAACTCAGCCTTGGATGCCACCTTGGAAAGTCGGAGGCACCCATATCCTGCTCCTCTTCCTCAAGGCTCACCATCACCAAAGGCATTCCATGCAAATGAAGCCAGGAGACAGTTTGATGGGAACTCTTACTCAGTTGGGGGTATGGTATCCAATAAGGAGCTCTCGGTTCAGCCCAAGCAAAGGAGAAGTCATGGCCTGCCTGTTGGATCTATCTCAGGGACACAGTAAGAATGGCATGGCCCTGATTCTATAGCCCCTCTGAGTAACACACACCTAGGCCACAACTTCAGCCTGGGGCAAACATTCATTCTTAGCCTAACAGTTTTGCCCCAGAAGACACAGAGATTTTCTGTAGATGTCGTTGAAGAATGTTACTGGCGCCTTGGTAGATGGCAGAGGTGTTTTTGACACTGTGTAAGTCTGATAATGGCTTTCCACAGCAGGGAGTCACACAGTCTAGTAGGACCAAGATTAAGATTTGCTGGTCCAGAGAGACCCATGTGTGTCTCAAGAGCAACGTGAACTGAGTTGCTGGGAGGCTGGCACGTAGATAGACTTCGGGTGTCCCAAGCCTTCATGGGATGTCTTACCTCCAAATACTGATAATAAAACCATAGACTTATTTTTCTTCTGTTAGAAAATTATATATTTATATATTTTGAAAATTGCATTTTAGGGCTGTAGAAAAGTTCAGCTGAACAGTTGAATCCATTCCTGTGGTGTGGAACGGGCATGGCCATAGCTCCTGTCCCCATGGGGGACTGTGAGGTCTTGCTTGTGCCACCTGGACCAGTTCTGGACTGGAAGGTTCTCAGCAGATATGTGTGTTCATGGTATAGAAACAAGAATAAATCTCTTCATAGGAAGCCATAGCTCCTTGAAAATCTCTAATTAAGCAGTAAATGTCGAAGTGCTGTGGGCCCTTAGGTCCCTGCTTTGTGTTTGTCAGCAACCTTAAAAGTCAAACTGTGCTAGGCTCAGCGTTCTTTGAAAGGCACAGTGATTACAAGCCATGGTGTAGTCTGAGGGCCAGGATTGTATGTGTGAGTGCTGAAAGACAGGTGCTGACACTGAAGGAGACACTCTTGACTGCTGCAGTAGAGCCAGGGGCTCAGTCAGGGAACTGTGAGCCAGAGGATGAGTGTTCACCGAGTCTGTGGGTTGAACCTCTTACTGTTGTCACCACAGGACACTGCTGCATTCCTTGCTCTGGCATCTTTCTTTCCTGAGCCACCAAATAAAATAAGGATTCCCCAGACAGGGAAGTAGGCCAGGACATGCTGTTTACCTGCCTTTCCTCTGACCCAGCTTGTTTCTGCGTTGAGCTAGTGTGTTGGGGTCACATGCATCTGTGCTTTGCAGGGCAGAGACACTGATCATCTGTCTCCTACAGGATGGCAAGACAGCAGAGGACCTTGCCAAGTCAGAACAGCACGAGCACGTGGCAGGGCTCCTGGCAAGACTTCGAAAGGTGAGCCTTCCTCCACCTGTGGTTCTCGGCTTTTGCTTATCTGAGAAGTTCTCAGTATTGTCCTTGTGAACTATTAGAAAAGACACAGGACATAGATTTAGGAACATTGTCTGCCCTTGGCCCATCAGTTGGTACACTTCTATAAGTGTCTACAAGGTTTCTTCTACAGTTGGTGTGAAAACAAAATTTGGGGGCTGGAGGAATAGGTTTAGTGGTTAAGAGCACTGGTGTCTCTTGCAGAGGACCAGAGTTTAATTCCTAGCATCTACACAGCAGGTCACAACCATCTGCCAGGCCATGTTCACAGGAGACACAGCAGTCCCTGCTGGCTTCCACAGGCACCAGGCATTGATTTTGTTTCCCCAGCCCTCTCTGTGCTGACCACCTCCAGAGCACAGGGGAAGGACACTGACAATGCCCCTTTTCCTCGTTTGTTTTGAGTTTCCAGGTATCAGCTAAGCTCCTGTTTAATCACAGCACTATAAAGTTAATAAAAAGAGAAAAATAGGTAAATACAGGTGCAAGATTTGCAACCCACATCATGCATCTAGAGACTTAAAAAAAAATGCCAAACCCTTTTGGCTAAGATGTATTTGTTAACACACAAAGATGTTCACTGCAGTTCTATTTAAAATATAGTAGCAAAAATTAGACCATGCAGGCTACCAACACTAATGCATAGCAAATTGTCATAGAGAACAGGATGGTGGTTGACATTTGGAAATATTTACAAAGACAGAGTAAGTACAGGAGTTTAATGCTTGGGATGTTTCTAGGCTGAAGCAAAAGGATGAAAAGGTAAATTATCTGCACATTTGAACCCTTACCCTGGGGCTGGGGATGTAGCTCAGTTTGTGATCTTATAGAGCATTCAGGAAGACATGACGTCCATTCCTTGCATGAAGGGGTGCTGCTTACTGGCTTGTTCCCTATTCCTTGCTCAGCCTGCTTTCTTACAGAACCCCAGAGCACCTCCACAGGGGTAGCACCACGCACAGTGGGCAGGACCCTCCCAAATTAATCATTAATCAAGAAAATGAGCCGAGCTGGGTGTGGTGGCAAATGCCTGTGTTCCCAACACTCAGGGAGGCAGAAGAGCAAGCAGGTGGATTGCTATGAGTTCAAGGCCAGCCTGCTCTACAAAGGGAGTCCAGGATAGACAAGGCTACACAGAGAAACCCTGTCTTGAAAAACAAACAACAAACAACAAAACAAACAACAAAGAAAAGAAAATGCCCCACAGACATGTCAGTTTAATGGAGGCAATTCCTCAATCGAGGGTCCCTCTTCTGAAGTGACTCTGATTTGTAGCAAAGTAAAGAGCACACGTGGCCTGCATTCTGAACCCATCTCCATGAAGCTCTTGCTGGATGAATTGGCCCATTGCTCACCAGCCTTGTGCCTCGGCATCTGCATTTGACCCATGGTAAGAGGTGCCACTTCAAAGAATGGTAATGAGGGCTGAAAGACTGAGGTAAATGATGGCTTGAGAACAGTACCTGCACACAGTAAGCACCACATGGTTTACTCTGTGGTTGGCACAGCATCCTGAAGAGCATCTTCAGAATGGACCTTGGCAACTGTGGTGGAAACCCTGAAGTCCTGTGGCCGGAACTGTCATCTTTTATCTCCAGGGTTCACAGAGGAGGATGCCCATGCAGGGAAGCCTGGCCTCAAAGAGACTGAAAGGGTTAGGGCAGAGCGGAGAGACCCATCTCGCGACACGTCTACTTTCCTGGTCTTTCTGTGGGAACGGGGCCTTTGCAGTGTGTATTTCTAGCCAGCATGGAGACATCTCCATGAGCCTGTGCGAGTCACCCTGCCTTGTAACTGGTTAGATGACTCCCTAGTGTTCTGAGCTGGCATTTCTGTTCCATCAGGCAGGATTTTATAGAGTTATTGTTCAACAGGACCCACACTTGCCTTCATTGTCCACGCATGACTTTAGCCTTCATCCTCTTGGTGTGAGGCAGGACCCTGCTAATCCATTCTTTTGTTCAGAGCTCTCGGATGTAAAAACTAAGTCCTGAACCAAATAATATTCTCTCAGATGTACCTGAATAAAATAACTCACCAGCACTTGAAAACACCTGATCAGAGGATTTGGTTTCAGAAGTCAAAGCAACAGCCTTGGGGATTGAAGAGTGAGGGCAGCAGCTTGCTGCAGAAGCCTCCAGTGCCTGCAGAGAAAGTCAGGGGTGCGTTTGTTTGCAGTTATCACTTATGTCACCAGTAGGAAAGATGTTCAAAAAGACTACTGTGTGGGAGGAGGGAAGGCTACAGCTTGTCTGCTGTGCTTGCCTGCCTTCCTGCCATGCTCCACGGTAGCTCTGACCAGGGTACTGCTGGCATTGCAGTGGGGTGGGAGTCCTGTCTTTGCAGAAGATTTTGGTCCCTGGCCTCCAGGCCCCTGTTCTCTCACCTCTTCTCTCCTTTCATTTTTGTGAAAGCAGAAGATTATCTCTCACACCATGCTGTGTTTTCTGCCCATGTTAGAGCCACTCAGGGGAGAGGTGGTCTGTGGCCTCCCTCACGTGGGTGCCCTTCCATGTGGTCGCTGCCTATGGTATTATCAAAAGCTACCCCTTGTGTTTTCACCAACTAGGAATGTAACTTTGAGCCTTTGTGGAGGAAATGTGGGGACTGGCCTATAGGGACAGAACCAAATCCATCTGTCACTGGTACCAGTGGAAGCCAACATGAGAGTTAGAGACTCTGTGCTCATCACTGTGCCCTGAGGGGCTAACACAGGCCCAGGGAGGGCTTTCCAGCCTGTCATCCAGGGGACCTTAGGAGCTTCCCTTCTTGGAGGGATAGAACTGCTAGGACCATGATTATATGGCCACATAGGCCAAGGGCATGACCACAGGATAAGCAGTAGGAACTTAAGGGGCTGAGCTGTGTAGAGTCTGCACTGGCCCAGTTCAACATGGAGGGCTTGGAACATTTGGCACTGTCTCTGAGAGCCAGCCAGTGTCTCCTCCCAGTCGGTGACATCGCTCTGGGCTCCAATAGTCAGATGTGGTGGGAATGTTTCAGCATAAAGAGCCTGCGGGTCCCCCAGGTGAGGTCCATCTATGGAGTGAGCTCCCAGCACACTGTTGTTTGGTGGGCTCTGGAAGCCCCACAGCTGCCCTCTGGCTGCCCCTAGCCAGAAGAATGAACAGGATGAAGCTGTCCTCTCTCTTCTATCTCAGGTAGATTCCTGCCAGGAAACAGCCCATTCAGTCCCTCCATCCTAACCGCCTGAATTTTGCCACCTAGCCAGACCCAGCCTCTTCCCCTAAATGCAAGGAAAGGGAAGGCGGCTGTGCTAGACTTGGAGTGGTCTGTATTAGACTTGGCCTTGAAGTCCATTTTCATCACCTCTGTCACTGCACTTTCCAAGTTTATCAGGGCTTTGGGGACTTGGTTTACTTCATTTGTCACATTTGTCAGATTATTTTTCCTTATACAGATACTAAAGAGGGGGAATGCTTTGGAAAATGGACAATGTTATGAGTTATCTGGGATTAAAATTCAGCATGAGTGAAGGACATTTGTATAATTAGGATTCTCACTCCTATTTGCTCTGACAGCTTCCGGCATGTGCAGTACAGAAATGTGTCTTCTCTGGGTTCCTCTCTGGCATCTTGAGATTGCTGGTGGCTTCCTTTTTAGTCTGTGGGTTTAGTCATCTTTCCTGGTGGGCAAGTGAAGCGAATCTGCCAGGGCAAATGTGCTGAAGAAAGAAAACTGCAAACCGAGAGACCCACCAGGTTCAGGCTTGGTGTCAGGATCTGGAGGAGAGGGAGGGTGCTATTGGTAGCCAGTGTGGTGCTAGCCAGTGTGCTGTGAGCGTGCCCAGAACCAAGCAGGCCAGTTGCTCTGTGAGTCTGAGGCAAGAAAACAAGTAGAATAACTCCCCAAGCAAGTACGTAAAGCAAGTGATGAAAGTGCTACTGTCTTGCAGATCAGAATCCCCCAGAAGCTTCTCAGTCATCAACCTGCACACCTTAGTGTTGGGAGGTGTCCTTTCTTACCAATTCACGTGCAGCCTGCACAGAGGACTCACCCAAACCTTTGATCCCCCGGGCCTTGTGTGTGGCCTAGTCACACCCATAGACTCAGGGGACATACACTGGAGGACATCATAAGACCTGAGAAAAGTTGCAGTAGCAGTTACCCCAGCTTGCTATTCCCCCTGGGTGCTGGATGGGCAAGCTTCTATCAGGCCCAGCACTGAGGGTCCAGCCAGGCTGGGTTTGTAGCCAGGTCTTGTTTCAGAGCTTCAGCTATGTATGTGGACTATTGTGCCCCCCTCCAAACCAATTAACATACGTAGCACCTTCTAGAACTGGCCCAGAGCCATTTCTTGGGCTAGGAAAACAGTTCACTGGGTTGGTGGAAACTGGCTTCCAGGGAGTCAGCCCCATTTGGGCTCCTCAGCTTGTCCCTGCTGTGCCATCTAGTGGCCAGAAGTGAGAATGCCATCAGAAACTTCTGGCAAGGCAACAGGGTTCAAAGTGAAGATTGTGAGGGACCTTCCTATAAGATGAGGTTAAATTCCCTCAGACATGAGAACACCCAAGGATGCTTTGCTTTTTCTTTTTTTTTCGAGAGTGTAGTGCGTTGCCAACCTCAATGAGAAAGTGGACCTCGTGGCTTATATTCTAAAACTGCTGTTCTCAACCTCTGGATCTTGGCTCCTTTGGCTTTTCAACTGACTGTTTCACAGAGGTCACACAAGGCCATCAGAAAACGGATATTTCATTACGATTCATAACAGTGGAGACATTATAGATATAAAGTAGCAACAAAAATAACTTTATGGTGGGGGGGGTCACCAAAACATGAGGAACCATTTCAAAGGGTCGCAGCATTAGAAAGGTTGTGAACCACTAAAATCTCTTGACTAAGGTCACCATTTTTTGATGGACAGAAAAGGAGCTATGAAAGGGACCTGGACACAGGCAGGAGGCAGGTGACACAGGATTTCTTTTGTGGGAATCCGCTCCTGTCTGATGCCTCTTGGTACAGACCTGAGAAGTGAGACCATGTGTTTGCTTGTGTGGTCCCCCAGGATCTAGGCCTCATCAAAACCAAGGTGTAAATTAGGCAAAGCACTGTTTTCTTTTAGACCAGCTGCAGCTCTCGAGATCAGGTGACCATACCCTATTGCTCCTAGCAGTGAAAAGATTTGCCTTCTGAAACAAAATTACAATGAGGTGCTAATGTGATGAGCCACATCCCAGTGGAAATATACGTAGGGAGGGCCTTCTTCTCATTTTTCACACTTTCCTAGTGATGGTTTATAAATCTTACTAATGTCAAGAAGCCCCCACAGCTATACTGTGTCTGAGACAGTGCCCCAGTGGGCAATGTTTTTCGTTTGTTTGATTTTGTTTGTTTGTTTTGTCTATTTCTCTCCACTGTTTGCCTCCCTCACACTCCAGGAAGGATAGAAGAACCAGTACTAGATTCTGCTTTGCTCTGTGGCCTCGGGTAACAGTTTTGGTTCTCAGTTTCCTTATCTGAAAAGGGGAGGATCAAACACAGCTCTGTGGCTGTCACCTGAGAGTTCACAGCATAGCTTTTGTAATGGCATCTCACTGATCTAAAGTCAATTCCTTACGCAGGAAAATTGTGCAAATACTTCTCAGTAGACTCTCATCAACAAGAAGACAAAACTTGGAAGAGAAATATTTGCAGTAAAATATGATGTGGCTCAATGTGTGCATGCGGAGACATGGGGCCCAATGCCAGTGATCTAGGAGTCTGCCATAGCCTTGGAATTACTAAGAACATTTACCACTGGTGTCAATTTTGCGGTTGTCATGACAACTCAAACAGCATGGTTTCAGGGCTACAAGGGCCCTAACGGCCTCAATGAATAAAGGCAAAACAGAAATTTAAGCTGGGCCAGGAAGATGGCTTGGGAAATAAAAGTGTCTGCTATGGTGGAAGGAGAAAACTGCCCCTCTCAAGCTGTCCTCTGACATCTTTCTGTGCCTGTGCCACAGCATCCACACACATGCGCACAAGACAAACACATGAAAGCAATGAAAGTTTTAAATACTGTGTGAGCCAGCCACCAAGTTGTTAAGAAATCTCCGATAATGCTGTGCTCTACCCAACCTCCCTCCACCCACCTCCGACGCCACTACCAGATTATGTGCAAAATAATAATAATAAGTCTTAAGCTGATATGACTGTAAACAAGATTTCTGATCAGGTGCTCAGAAGTCCCAGGGACCCAGAACATTCTCCACTGTAGGAGGTATACAGTCACACCTTCCATCCAGGGCTCAAATGTCCTCACTTTGTGGAATCTAAAATACATATATCTCTCCATAGTGCCCACCAGTGGCAAATATTCTTAGTAATTCCAAGGCTGTGGCAGACTCCCTAGATCACTGGCATTGGGCACCATGTCCCCAAATGCGCACATTGAGGGGGCAGTGCTGAGAAAGGGCTGGTTCCAGCCTTTTGGGAGTTTCATGCTCCTGTAAACTGTGATCACTCTGTATGCCGGGGCTGGGATGTCAACCCTGCCTTTCACTTGGCTCAGTCTGTTGGGGTTATGATGGCGATCCACACATGGGTCAGGCCTGCAGGAAAGGAAGCTTGCGGGAGATGACAGACAGATGGGTTTTGTGGGTGGATGGACATTAGGCTACATCACAGGGGAAACCCCTGCAGCCCAGTGAAGGAGGAGACATGCAATAACTACATGTCATGTCTTCAGAAAGGTCCTTCTCATTAGGGAGAGAGCAGGAGATGGTAAGAAGGAGGCAAGTATTGAGGACAGGGTGAGAGCTTGTGTCATCAATGATGCCTTAGAGCACAGACTTGAGATGAGCTCTCTGAGTGTGCTGTACCTCTTGACAAAAACATCCCATCTAAGGCACACGTGTCACCCCTGAGGTCAGTTTGTCCATATGGCTGCAGCTCTGGATGTGACAGTCTAAATTTTCTAGTTCTCAGCACTGAGCTTAACACTTAGATACCCCTGTGCTTATGGGAAAGCGAATGAGCAAGTGAATCTGAGAATCCTCCTGGGGAGACTCATGCTTCTCCTTAGGTCCCAGAAAGAAAAGAGCAAGACCACTCTGCTGAGCTTCAGCCCTCCCACAGCAGGTGGCCTCGCCTTGTGATGGCATCTCACCAGTCCCATAAGACAACAGGCTCTGCCCCTTGTGCTGTGGCCATAAAGGAACCCAACCTTTCAAACATACCAGAGCGCTTGCTCTTGAAAGGAACCAGAGTTTTCATACAAACAGAGACAACTCTCAAGGAACCAACTCACAGCCCAGAGAGGGGGCAGGGTGACAGTACCACCAGTGCCCCGGCCTCTCCATACAGAGAAGCAGGCACCTTGCTGTTCTGACTGATGGGGCTTATCTTATTTCATGTCCAAGTTGATGCTTCACAGGATTTTCCACCCAAATTGTTAGGATCCAAATGCCATAGAAACAGGCAGATGTTGCAGAGACAGAGCAGAGGTTGCCAGGGGCTGAACAGATGGCAAAGGTAGTGACTGCTAATAGGCCGGGATTCCCGGTGATGAGAGAATAGAAAGGGCTCTTGAGATGAGAGCAGAAATGGTTGACAGCATGGGGACTGGAGTCCCTGAATGCCACTCTTCAGAACGATGGCTGCAAAGCCACGTTTTCCTAATGTTAAAAACATTTCTGTGGAAACAGCACAGTAGTGTATTCCCAGCTCAAGCAGGAAGTACAGAGCCAGGACCCGAAAGCCTGAGCTCATGGATGCAGCCTGCCCAGAGCTTCACTTTTCCCATGACTAAGGGCAGGGCCTGTCATCTTCCAACAGGACACACACCGAGGACTGTTCATCCAGCAACTCCGACCCACACAGAATCTCCAGCCCAGAATCAAGCTCAAGCTGTTCGGCCACTCGGGATCAGGGAAATCCACCCTGGTGGAATCTCTCAAGTGTGGGCTGTTAAGGAGTTTCTTCAGAAGGCGCCGGCCCAGGCTCTCCTCCACCAACTCCACACGCTTCCCACCGTCGCCCCTGGCTGCTAAGCCGACAGGTAGCTCCGTGGTGGCCAACTCCTGAAGTTGTTGGGTTCAGCATTCTCCAGTGTGAGAGATGCCTGGAGGCAAAGGCTGAGACACCAGTCAAGACACACATAAACACACATACATACACACACACACACACCCACACACCCACACACCTTACAACTGAACAAATTCTCAGGCCTCCTAAAGTGAGATAAGCATTGGGGTGACTTAGACTGGTGAGGACTTACTTGACTTTTTTTCCCGAGGAACCTCATACTCACTTGTCACTGACTGTCAAATCTCTGTTTTCTGGCTCCCCTGGGGGCTGTGGGTGTTATGTTGTGTCTGTAAGGCCAGAGGGAAACCTCTGGCCTCATGGGAGGAACTCTTGGCAGCCTGCCTAGCAATTGCTAATGACCCTCACACTGAAATGGTTCTCCATTCATGCCTCTTGTTATCACTAGAGGGCAGTAGTCAGCATTTTTTCCCCCTGTAATTTCATAATTTACTACTTTTTGTTGTTGTTGTTGTTTGTTTTTTTTTTGAGACAGGGTTTCTCTGTGTAGCCTTGACTGTCCTGGACTCACTTTGTAGACCAGGCTGGCCTCAAGCTCACAAAGATCCACCTGCCTCTGCCTCCTGAGTTCTGGTATTACAGACATGCACCACTGTGCCCTGCATAAACCATTGTTTATATCCTGCTATCAGTAAGCCCATCCTGGCCTCTTATGCATGCAGCCTCGTCACTGAGCTGTAGGAAGGAAAGACCACATGCCAAATATTGCCTACCTTCCTCTGCTAGCTTGAGCCCACAGCCTGCTAATCATGTCTGCCCCTCTCAGGTGGTTGTCTTGGACACAGGTGCTGGGCATGAGACATTCCTGGGGAGCCCCAATGGTCTTGTGAGGCTTGGGAGAAAGACACATGGATCTAATTCCCCTCACCCCACAGTCCTTCCTTTCCATGGACCCATCTCTGCCTCCTTTACCCACCTCTTGTCTTAAAGTCCACCCTTCTCGTTCCACTGCCCGCTTTGGGGTTCCCACACCATGTCCTGAGCCTCACCCCTTTGGCCCGCAGTCTCCGTGAGCATTAACAACCTGTACCCCGGCTGTGAAAATGTGAGCGTGAGGAGCCGAAGCATGATGTTTGAGCCTGGCCTCACCAAAGGGATGCTGGAAGTGTTCGTGGCTCCATCTCACCACCTACACTGCTCGGCGGATGACCAGTCCACCAAAGCCATCGACATCCAGAATGCTTATTTGAATGGTACGAGACACCTTCCTGAGGGAAGGAACTTTGGTTTTCCTTTCACAGGGCTTTAATTCATCACCAAAAGGGAGCTTTTACCAGGTGATAGCGGCTATATCCAAAGTCCAGCTCAGCCTAATAAGGGGCCAAACCAGGCCTACATGTCCGAAGGCAAAACCACATGGTAGGGAGCTGTCAGCACCTAGCAAAGCACCTAGTACTCAGTAGGTGCTTAATAGATACTTATTGGTTGACTAGTGCCTTCTGAAAAGTAGAGCTGAGTGCCTCTTTAGATGGGGATCTAATGATTCACACAGCACCTCAAAGTTTGAGAAACCAAGTAAAAGGTGATGTTTAAACACATTGATAGTCATACCTAAGGCTGTGATGTACACATAGGGAATTCTTTGGATGTTTTGGTGTTGTCTGTTTGACATAGAAAGAGGCAAGAGCTTTCATGTCACCTAGGCAAGCCTCAGTATAGCAGCCCTCACAGTGCAGTCATTCTGTTGTCTTAAATTCTGTCATCTCAGCTCAGAACCCAAGTCCAAACCAGGAACTGTGGCTCATGCCTATACTACCAGCTCCTGTGAGGCAGGGGGTTACCACAAGCTTGAAGCCAGCCTGAGCTAGAGAGTGAGAGACCAAGTCTCAGCTCAGACTTGACCTCCGTGCAGCTAAGAAGTTATGTGAGGTCAGTAAATGAGTTGGCTACTTTCCCAAGACACAGTGGTGGGATGTGGGTGAGAATAACCCTCCAGATCCAAAGGGCAACCCAGGAAGAAGACAGGCTAGTTGGACTGAGGCAGAGTGCCTCCATCAAAGCAGATATCAAACCTTAGTCTCCAAGTGCCAAAGCCTCTGCCAGCTGATACTGCAGGATGCTAGCAGCTCTGCCTTCCCTTCGCCCTAGCTGCCGCCCACCCCGTGAGTTCATTGGGCCTTCTAGTCTCTCCCACAGGTGTGCCATTTTGACAGCCCCTGCCTGGCGTCTCAGGCTTTTCTTTGACATCTTAGTGATTGCTGCCATGACTCACAGCCCTTGGCATTCTGCATGCCTGCAGAAATCAGTACCATGTGGATGTCACATGTGTCTGCTCTCAGTATAGCCTACATGTATCATAACTGCAGCACCCACAGTGTCTCACCGTGAAGCAGGAGTCAGAATCCTGAGTGGCCCATGAAGACTGTGAAGTCAGTCTGACCTCCTAAGCTGTGGGCCTGTGATGGGTATGGGGGATAGGAGGTGGCCTGTGTCTCAGGACTCACTCAAAGTCTGTCTGTTACTCAGTTCCAAAGCTGATTCTCCATTTTCAGGTCTGGTCACTATCTTACCACTTCATTTCCCGCTCCTGTCACTCAAATACTTGATGCAGAGTACTTTATAAAGAAAAGGTATTTAGTTGATAGATTCACAAGCTGAAAACCCAACATCAGGTGGCCTCGTCAGCTCAGTCTCTGTTGAGGGTTCCCTTTGCAAGCAGATAGCATCATGATAGGAGGGTGACATTCTGAGAAACCAAACCAGAGAGCAGGGAAATGGGCAGCTTCTCTCTTTAGAGTCACCAACTCCCAAGGGTACTAAAGTACCAGGCCAGTGTTAACTTCTTCCTGAGGGCCTTGCCTCAACCACCTCCCACTAGGCCCCGCCTCTGCCATTCTATCACTTCACTGGGGATGAAGCCTGCAGCTCCCGAATCCTCAGGAGAAACAAACGGTCCCTCAGCAGGGACAGTGATACAGTCTGATGGGGGTGCTGAGTGAGCATGAGGAGGGATGTGTGTTTAAGAGCCTGCTGTCATGTCTGCCATGGGAGACTTGCAGAACACAGGAGGATCATGTCATGTTCAGATGTGTCCAACCCTTCATCACTGTGTCATGACATCATCATCTACAGGTGTGTTGAACCACATTCCTAAGCTATGCTGGAATGTGACCCAGGGGCTACAAGTTAGACACACTGGTGAGACCCTATGATTATCCTGTACCTAGTGAAAACCATCTCACACCCAAAGCTGTGAGTATTTAACACCAGCTTGCAAGGGGACTACCAGGGAGGTCTGTAAGAACACAGACTGCTGGGTCCCCAGGGCTTCCCCGGAGATGCCAGTGCTGCTTGGTTAGGGGACCCAGTGTGCGAGGATTGAAGTCCCTGTCTGCTTCCTCTGTTTCAAGCTGTGTGTCCTCCCAGCTTCCCAGGACAGAGCTGGTCAGGCAGCATGAAGAGAGAGAGCTTGTATTTGGGCCTCACTCTCAAAATCCCCACCACAAACCAGGCCTCCAGTGCTGGAAGGTCTGTTTCTGCTTCCAGAACCTTCCACTCTGTGCTGAGCTCCTTCTCCTGACTGGATCGCTACCTCTTTATATGATAATATTAAAGGGGAATCAAAGTCAAAGCTTGTTTGTATATGCAAACACTTTCCCATCTGCATCTTGGCCCCACATATCTACAACACACAGATATATCTGTGGAGAATCTAGAGTAAATATGCTGCAGATATAGCCAGAGTTATCCTAACCAAAGTCTTTAGGACGGAGTCACATAGTCATAGATGGGAACAGACAGGGACGTGTCCATTACAGAGGCTGGGAGCACTGCATATGGGGAGCACCTTGCATAAGTTGCTGTGTACTCACACAGACACATGCTGCAGGTGTCACTAGGCTTGTGCAGAGCCCCTGGAGTGCCAACGGCCACTGAAGTTGGGTGTTTCCCGACTGCAACATTTACTTCCTTCCTTCAGGAGTTGGTGATTTCAGCGTATGGGAGTTCTCTGGAAACCCTGTGTACTTTTGTTGCTATGACTACTTCGCTGCCAATGATCCCACGTCCATCCATGTCATCGTTTTCAGTCTAGAAGAACCCTATGAGATCCAGCTGAACCAAGTGATTTTCTGGCTGAGTTTCTTGAAGTCTCTGGTCCCAGTAGAAGAACCCATAGGTGAGCGAGGTCCTTCCTTCCTTGCCCCTCTGATGCTTCTATTGGGGTCCTCATGCTAGTCGCACACTCAGACCCTACAGGAAGGCATTCCCAGCTGTGGCTTCCTCCCAATCCCGAGCCATCCTTGATAGCCACTTCTCTCCTGTACTCCATCACCAAGGCCATCATTGCTGAGTGCACAGTGGAGTCCTCCACCTATGGCTCCTGCTCCCTTCTGGAAAGTCCTGGAGCAGTCATCAGTGGAAGGGGTTATCCTTCAGTATGCAGCTCTGTGCAGCCCTGCTGAAAAGACCCAGGTGGCCTGGCCTCAGCACACTGGCTAGAGGAGAGAATGATGGAGTGGACTTTGCCCATAGCAGGAGCAGCTGTCCCTGGTCCAGGGTGATGCTCAGTAGCTGCTTCCTTCTCCAGAAAAACCAGGCTCTTAGTATCAGCTGGGCTGACCTCCCAGAGGATGTTGTTCTGCCTTTTATTCCTCCCTTGTCTACCATTTAAAACCATTCCTGTGAGGAGCTGCCCTGCCTGTGTGAGTTGAAGACAGCTTCCCTCTGGGCATTCCCTGGAGTGTGGCTGCATTCAGGCTTTTTTGTTATTGTTCCAGTGAAAGCTGTCCCTGGTTGCAGTTTTTCCCGTTGTGTGTCAAAGCCTATTTAAGGAAGCCCCAACAGCTGCTTTCTATGCTGCAGTCTGCCCTGCTATCTTGTGAGAACTCTGGTGGAGGACCAGGATCAGGGGCCACACTCCATATTGTAGCCCTTGAGTCTGTGGGCACAGGTGGTCTAGGCATGAGACCATTCCTTCTGGGGCAGTAGAATCAGTTAGAGAGGAGATCAGATTCTTTCAGGGTAACTTTCTCCTTAGCATTTGGAGGCAAGCTGAAGGACCCACTCCGAGTTGTCCTGGTGGCCACACATGCTGACATCATGAACATCCCTCGGCCTGCTGGAGGCGAGTTTGGATATGATAAGGACACATCTTTGCTGAAAGAGATCAGGAACAGGTGAGAGCAGCCTGCTGGCGGGAACAGGTGAGGGAGGCCTGCTGGTGGGATGGGGTAAGCATCTGGACTGGGGAACTGTGTCAGGGGAAAGGATACAACAGGCCATGCTAGGGTGGGTTGGGGTAGGTGGCTGAAGGAACTTTCATCTTTGATGGATCCTTTTTTGAAATTTTATTTGCATAAAAACAATGAGTACACATACAATAAATGTTGCTAGACACAAAGAGACTAGGTGAAAGGCCACAGCCCACTCTCCTCTCATTTCCCAGCACCTCCACACAGAGCCGACTTCTCTCAGGCTTTGGGATTTATGAGGTTAGCACTTGAATTAGTATTTCACAACATTATACTAATTCAAGCGCTAACCTCCTAAATGGGTTAGGATGGGATGGGACAGAACAGAATAGAAAAGACCATGGTGCTTTTCCTGTCAGTATTATCATATAAGTCCTCTGCTTCTCTTACACAGGAGTGTGAGAATATAACTTTTTTCCTTAAAGCCTGTTAGTGATTTCCATTGCTGTAATGATATACCAAAAAGAAAAGATGTGTTTAGCTTAGGAGGTGAGAAGTCTGAAGCCCATTTCATCAGTCCTCGTGGAGTCCTCTTGGTCACATCCCTGTCACCACACTGGGGACAGAGCCTCTGTAGCACAGGCACCCCTGGAGGACAGACCACACCCAAACCAGAGCGGGCTCCAAGGCTCCATCAACAAGTTTGAACGTGGGGGCTGGAGAGATGGCCGAGCAGTTAAGAGCACCTGAACCCACATACACAGCTCACAACTGCATGGAAGTCCAGTTCTGGGGGATCCAGTGGCCTCAGTGGACTCTGTGGGCACCCATACAAGGCTGCCATACACAGAGACAGATACACATACATACAAATGAAAATGAATCTTTAAAACACAGAGTTTCAACTTGCAGCATCGTGTAACATATTGGCACTCAGGTCTTGCATTATCATTGAGAGACACAGTGTTTTCTTCCTGACAAGAAAAGAGGCCTTATGTGAATATTTTTAGGTCAGTGGTGGGACTTTCTTATTCTGCTTGTGCCCTTAGCCCTCCATCATCAGTAGCATTTCCTTCCCTGCCTGCCTTGGAAAGCCAAAACATAAGGGAGGAGGATGTGACATCAGGAGGGTGTGACATCATCCTACATTCTCTTCCTTTAACTGTGCTGAACTCCCAGATTATATTATGGAGAGAGCACACTGACTTCCTGTGCACTGTATCTAGAGGGACGACCAGAGTCCAAACAATAGCAGAGACAGAGAGGCATCTTCAGGGTCACCAGGACCCTTCCACCTTTCCTCCCATCAGCCACTGGGGCTAGTAGGAACCCAGCTCCTTCATGGGGAAGACCTGAAGTTGACTGAGGGCTGACAAAGTTCCTGCTCTTGCCATAGGTTCGGGAATGACCTTCACGTCTCAAATAAGCTGTTTGTGCTGGACGCTGGGGCATCTGGGTCTAAGGACATTAAGGTTCTTCGGAATCACCTGCAAGAAATACGGAGTCAGATTGTCTCAGTGAGTACGCTGTGGAGATGCCAGCATTGGTCAGGGTCCTGGCCCCACTGCACTGCCTTCAGTTTGTTTTGGTTTTCAGGGGGACAGGTTGACAGTAAGAGCCAAGATTAAGGTGTGTCCAGGTGCTGTTCTGCTGTTCCTGAGGGGCAGGAAGAGCAAGAAACACACAAAATAGGAGATGGAGGGTCGTTATGGGCAACAGTGGACCACCTCTGAGTATATCAAGTTCCTACAGTGGTTCCGGGCATCTTTAAATGGAACAGTTTTTTAGTAAGTTACAACAGCAATTCTGGTGTGCTTTATTTATTTTAGTATGTGTAACAAATTGAGGAAAGAAAAATACTCACTAGCAAAATTTACTGAAGGATGTGTGCTAACTGATGAGAATACATTGGATGAGACTGCTCTCACTGCACGTAAAATATGAACATGTGTTGCGTTTTCCTCACTTACACAAGTGAGCCAGAATCTGAATGGGATGATGATGGACGGCATTGCGATTTTCATCTTAAAGTTGAAATGAAAGAAGAGAACATGTTTCAAAGGTTTTATAATCGAAACAGATTATAAAACAGAAGAGCTTAGAGGCCATCCCCAGAAATCACAATGTCCATAGAAATGAACTAGCAAGCAGAGAGGCTGAGCCAAAGATGGCTCGGTTATTCAGGTGCTCAGTGCACAGAGGCCCGAGTTTGGATCTTCAGGACCCCGAGCACACAGGGGTGTACTTGTAGTCTTAGCACTGGGGAGTGGGGTGGGCAGAGACAGGAGGCTCCCTGAAGCTTGATGGTCAGCTGCTTCAGCCAATCAGTGAGTTCTGGTTGAGTGAGGGCCCCTGTCTGGTCACTCAGTGGAGGAGCTGTCTGAGGAAGACAGTAGATTTGAATCTTTGGCCTCTGCATGTAGGCATACACAGGTGCATGTGTAGTGTGTGCACACACACACATACACACAAATACACATACAGGCTTCAAGAAAGGAAGGGAGAAAGAAAAGATGTTACTTCAGTTTAATAGAGAAAACAGTTACTTAATAAACAAGCACAACTGGTTATTGCTCATAACGAAAGAAGTTGGATCATTCTGCTCACGACACATCCCCAAAGTGGATGGATTAAAGCTGTAACTGTACAAATGTAAAACAATAAGTATCATGAATTACAATTTTGGAGAATGTGTTTTTAAAATAGCTCGAGAGTGAGGAATTCTTCTAAACGTTTTCAAGTTTGAAAACTGTCCCCAGTTTTGCTTTTTTTAAATTAAGGAGTGGAATTTAGGTGACATAAGATGCAATTTTGCATAATTAATGGTGTAATGCTTCATTGATGTGTGGTTTCCAGGTAGGATGGTGTGGGATTATTTGAATGTGAAGCATAGGTTGGCTTGCTTTACCACCTTGATGTGTTTTATAAAAATAAAAAAAAAATTTGAGCCAATTTCTAACTATTGGTCTAATGATATTTCATCAGCAGATCATGTGAATCCACTCTGATATTGATAAAATTCTCATTTTCTGTCTGACTAAGATGGTTACCTAACTAGTGAGGTAGGAAGGGAAGAGATAGAAGCTAGAGGCAGGGAAGGTGTGAGTGAAACATCAGCCCATAATTCCTAAAACATTGTTGTAAGGCTGATCACACCTTGCACATAAAACCACTACCAAGCCTCTTGTGCCTGGTTATTAGATTCTGCCTAAATACAACAGTAGGAAGGAAACTGACCCCGCACTGACCCACTAAAGCACTTGACCTCACACTCCCGGTTTGTGCTTCATGAATGGAGTTGCTCCCTGGTACTTAGAGGGTCACAGTTATCAGTGGCTTACCTGTCTCCCTTACTTGTCCAGGGCTGTCCTCCCATGACTCACCTTTGTGAGAAGATCATCTCCACGCTGCCCTCCTGGCGGAAGCTCAATGGACCAAACCAGCTCATGTCACTGCAGCAGTTTGTGTATGATGTCCAGGACCAGCTAAACCCCCTGGCCTCTGAGGATGACCTCAGGCGCATTGCACAGCAGCTGCACAGCATGGGGGAGGTGAGTGCTGGGCATGGGTGAGCCCCAGTGGCAGAGCAGAAATGACCCTGCTACCTATACTATCTCATTCCATGAGTTTCTTCTCACCCCACCAAGTTACACAGAATCTCTGCTCTCTGCTTCTGCTTCACCTCAGTGTTACCAGCTGTCTGGGTCTGGGTTTTATGTCTCTGAGCCTTGAAATAAAGGCTCACATGGTTAACAAGAATAGCATGAATACATTTTCAAAGCAAAGTAATAGTGCGGAGTAGGAAGAAATACACTGACCAGAGTGACAGCAGGTAACATGAGTGAAGGTGCTCAGGAGTCTAGGCCTTCTTTATGAGGCCTAAAAAAGGGCTAAGTTTGCCTTCAAGGGACAAAGTCTGAGAGATTCTCTATTTTGATTGACAGGTTTGGGTTATATAAGTCTTTGCTTACTGAGACTATTTTCCTTTTATGCATCTGATTTTTGTCACATGCATGCCCAGTTAAGCATAGGCATGATGTGGTAAATGAGGCCTTAAAGTTTCCTTACCGAACACAGTTTTCCTTATTATAGCTGCACCAAAACCAGTTCAGGCTGGATTTGTTTCTAGACTGAATAGAATCTGTATGCTTTATAGTTGTTAAAAGGAGGACAAGCTTATTCCATTGTTCAGTGTGTGTGTGTGTGTGTGTGTGTGTGTGTGTGTGTGTATGTGTGTGAGTACATGTATGGGTGTGTAGCTTGGTGGAGGTTAGAGCCCTAGAATGTGTGTGTGTGTGTGTGTGTGTGTGTGTGTGTGTGTGTGTTGATGAAGTTGAAGTTCTAAGAAGTTAAGAGGCTGCCAGTTGCATTATTGGAAGTGAGGTGTGTGCATAGCTCATACCAAGTGGAATCAACTGTTCCCTTTGCATTTCTGCCTCTGTTTGTTGTTTATTTGTTTGCTTCGCTGTTGTCATCTAGGTCCTGTTAGTTAGTTGGTCTTGTCCTGGGTAACTGGGTCTCCATTGCTGCCTCAGGCACCCACTTCTTTCCTGTTTTTCCTGGCAGCCTTAGACTGGCTGCTCTGAGGGAACTGAAATGCTCCAGAATGGTCCTGGGTTGACAAACACTGAGAAAATCCTGCAAGGTGTATTCATGGGGGTGGTGTCTGTGGACAATGAGACACTGATATGCAGAGTGCCTGAAGTTAGGGCCACACATGTAAAGACCCCTCAAGAAGCAACACCCACTCAAAGTGACAGAAATTGGTCTTTGCTTGTGGTTGTGTGAGACTTGGCCCAGTATGGAAGCTGTTCTAACTGCAACACATGCTTGTGCCCAGAAAATGGCATAGCTATTCACAAATCTCTTTTCTCCTAGGAACTCAAGTGGCCACATGTGCCAAGAGTAACAATTAGAAGCAGATTATTAAATCATTTAATAATCTGAGATTATTAAAAACCAAAAGCTGGATTCTTTGGTTTTGGGTGCCACATCAAGATTATATTTGTCATGAGTTGTTTATTTTTGGAACTAATACTGAGTCTAGAGGTCCTGGCTCAGAAGGGCCTCAAACAGCAAGGTCAGCCTTTAAAATCCCAGTAAACTGCCAGCTGATTGGCTGACTGAGTAGCAATACTGTAAAGTAACTAAACGCAAGGAAGAAGATGGCGAGGCAAAGCTAGGCATGAAAGGCATCTTCCCCACAATACTCTTTCTCCTTTGACAGGATTCTCTTATATTGCAGTTTTTGACCAGAAATTTTCTATGTCATGATGTATAGCCCTCTTAATTTCATATCACATTCCCTCTCCCTTTGAGCTTAAAACTTTAAGAAATAAAGACTGGAAGAAAGAAAGAAAAGGAAAGGAAAGCTCCGTGATTGTGGGCCGGTTCTATGCAGCTGCAGCCTCTTAAGCCTGGTTGCAAACCATGAGCTCCTTGGTTTCCTCCTCCATGGGTCAAGTTTTATTTGTCTCGACTGTAAAGAAATAACAATAGTTGCTTAGCATGAAGCGGCCCTGTTGAAAGTGGACCATCTCCTCTGGAGAAGTTAAGTCTGAGGCTGGAAGATGAAGGTGCTGAATGCCCTAAGCCACACTAGTGCAGTAGACTCCCACGGCCAGCAGGTGGAGGCAGAGCTCACTGCAAGGAAAGCCCATCTGGAAAAATGCCATTTTTCAGACTATATCCTAAAAGGGCCCCCCCCCAAAAAAAATTCTAGATTTCTGGTGTTATTTCATTTTCTTCTCACATTTTTTCTCCAGCTTTCGTGCTTTTAAATAGACACAGTGGTCACCATTGGGTGTCATTCTTGTCCTCTGTTTCAGTTGAGGGGTTATCACAGGGGCAAACTTATGAAAATTCTATACAAAAAAAATTAGTAAATATATTTAAATTTTACATCTTATTAGCATGTTAGTTTCAATATTTGAGCCTTTTTTTTCTGGAAAATTGCATTATCATGATGTAAGCTAGGTGTTCAGGGACACACTTGTAATCCTGGCACTCAGAAAGCTGAGACAAAAAGATGAAGAATTTAAGCCCTGCCTGGGCCTAGGAAGTCACTGTATAATGACTCCTGTCTCAGACAAACTACAGACACTGTCATGAATCCTCAAGAACTGAACATCTCAGCTGACATTGGCCAGTTATTTACGTTTTGATTCCTTTCCCTCCGTTCTCTCATCTTTTTTCATTTATTTCACAAACATCACCATATTTTACCCATAAATCATTGAGTATTTCAAAAGACAAGGTTGTTCTCACACAAAACTTAGTAAAAACACACAGTCCAGAAACACAGCTTCAATTTGGGACAGTGGCTGAGCTTATTGTCTTCACACTGGGGTTTTCCTTTGCCCTGATAATCTCTTTTGATAGCTGCTTTTATTCAATGATGGGTTTGTTCTTGACTCAGATCCCGTGAGAAGCCAATCTTTCCATCTTCTTGTCTCCCTTCCTTTCCAAACCTTTCTTCATTTTTTTATTTGCTGCTTTGGTTTGTTGTTGGTTGTGTTTCTGTCTTTACATAATTGCAGTGTTTACCCCTATGGGAATAGCCTCTGTGAAACTCTCCTGATATTCAGGAGCCAGCCTGGGCAGGATTCAGCTTTGGTTTTAAAGATAGATCCACGTCTCCGAGTGCCTCCCCACTGAGCTCCGGGTGATAGCCGTGTTTGGCCTGGGTTTCCTTTTCCTCTGGTGACCGTGAGATGTTCCCTTTTGCAGATCAACATCATGCAGAGCGAGACGGTGCAGGATGTGCTACTGCTGGATCCGCGCTGGCTCTGCACCAACGTCCTGGGGAAGCTGCTGTCTGTGGAGACACCCCGGGCCCTGCACCACTATCGGGGCCGCTACACCATGGAAGACATCCAGCGCCTGGTACCTGACAGTGACGTGGAGGAGCTGCTGCAGATCTTGGATGCCATGGACATCTGCGCCAGGGACCTGAGTAGTGGGACTATGGTGGATGTTCCTGCTCTGATCAAAACAGATAGCCTCCAGCGCTCCTGGGCTGATGAGGAGGATGAAGTGATGGTGTATGGTGGGGTGCGCATCGTCCCCGTAGAGCACCTCACCCCCTTCCCCTGCGGCATCTTTCACAAAGTTCAGGTTAACCTGTGCCGGTGGATACACCAGCAGAGCGCGGAGGGAGACGCGGACATCCGTCTGTGGGTGAGCGGCTGCAGGATCACCAACCGTGGGGCTGAGGTGCTGGTGCTGTTGGTCAACCACGGCCAGGGCATCGAGGTGCAGGTGCGTGGGCTGGAGACTGAGAAGATCAAGTGCTGCCTGTTGCTGGACTCAGTGTGCAGCACCATCGAGAATGTCATGGCCACCACCTTGCCAGGGCTGTTGACCGTGAAGCACTACCTGAGCCCCCAGCAGCTACGGGAAAACCACGAACCAGTCATGGTCTACCAGCCTCGGGACTTCTTCCGCGCACAGACCCTGAAGGAGAGCTCGCTTACCAACACCATGGGCGGGTACAAGGAGAGCTTCAGCAGTGTCACATGCTTTGGGTGTCATGATGTCTACTCACAGGCCAGTCTCGGCATGGACATCCACGCATCAGACCTGAGTCTCCTGACCCGGAGGAAACTGAGTCGCTTGCTTGACCCACCGGACCCCATGGGAAAGGACTGGTGCCTTCTGGCCATGAACTTGGGCCTCCCGGACATGGTGGCCAAGCACAACATCAACACCAGGTCTCCTAGAGATTTCCTGCCCAGCCCAGTGCATGCCTTGCTACAGGAATGGACCTCCTACCCTGAGAGTACAGTGGGCGTCCTTATATCCAAACTTCGGGAGCTGGGGCGCCGGGATGCTGCGGACTTTTTACTGAAGGCCTCCTCTGTGTTCAAGATCAACCTTGATGGCAATGGCCAGGAGGCTTACGCCTCAAGCTGTAACAGTGGCACATCCTACAATTCCATTAGCTCAGTGGTGTCCCGGTGAGGGCAGCCTTGGCTTGGGCAGGGTCTTGATGGACCGAGATGTAAGGGTGGTGGGGAGGGGGCAACCCATCCTTCCCAGCCTAGATCCCCATGCATTCCTTCTGCTCCTGAAGACACCCTCCGCCCTGTTCCCTGCTTCCCAGCCTCCATCTCCCTCCCTCTCATGCATCCCCTAGTCAAGAGCAGACCGCATCCTTTACTTTGGCCACTTGGGAAGCTAGGCCCCTTCTAACAGTGTTTTGGACTCCATCTCTTGTCCTCTAATACCTTGCTTCTTGCTGATAATTTTATTGGAATCCCAAACTTTTCAATGAAAAGAAAATTTAAATTCCTTTATTAAATTATCCTTAAAAAAAAAAAAAGGAACACACATTTATCCACAGTGTGTAATTCTTTCCTTTTCTCTGCTGTGCCAGCTCCTCAGCTTATCTCTTTTATATTTGTAGGCGAGACTCCCATGCTTGGACCCCACTGTATGATTTATAAACAGACAATATGTGAGTGCCTTTTGCAGAAGAGGGTGTGTTGAAATCATCAGAGTCAGCCCGGAGCTGTCACCAAGGAAACGCTACCTCTCTGTCCCTTGCTGTGCGCTGATCATCCAGAGGTGCTTCACTCTGAGTTGTTGGTTTTGGTTTGTTTTCTTTCTTTCTTTCTTCTTCCTTTCTCTAGGGAGGGGCTCTGTGTTTCATTTGGCAGAGAAAGAGGAGAAAGGAGTCCTCCCCAGAGTGTTCATGGCCAGTGTTGCTATAAGAAGACAAATGTTCAGTTGCTTTTGTCAAAGTATCCACGTGAACATCCACATGAAACCTAAGACTGTCATGCCTCATCACTCCCTCCCGTTTCAGGTAGAAGGTGACACAGTGTAGTATTATGGAGACCTGTGTTAAGAATGCTGCAGAGCCCAGCTCACAATCCACGGCAGTCGGTTGTCGTTGGTGCATTGCAGATGTGCTCTCTGTTGAGATCTCGGTTTGATCACTTCCTGTACTTGAAGTCTGAAAGAGAGGAATGAGAGGAAACAACTTTTCTTGGGGTGATTGAGATTGTGATCGAATTTTAAATCTGTATGAGGGAACACGTTTTAATTCTTCTGTCCTGAGAAGCATGTAATGTTGCCGTATCATCTGTACATATATATGCACTATGTATATACATATATATTAATACTGGTATTTTTACCTTATCTATAAGATGTCGTAAAATAATTAAGTTTTTTCTTTTTTTTGTTTTATAAATAAACTGTTGCTTATTGCATTTGATTGGTTAGTCCTTGATTCAAAAGAAATTGTACTCTCTGTTGGATTTCCCCTCCCACTGTTCTGCACCCCATCATTGACTAATCCAGAATCCAGATAAACTTTAATCTCCAGGACTTGGAAAGTGCCACGCTTTGCCTAAGTGCTTATTTATTTATAAACTAGATGTGGCAGAGGGAATACAAGCTGGCTCTAAATTATTTCTTAAGTGATTGCATATGAACATTCATTGCTAAACATGGAGATTTCTACACAACATTAGATGGTAGTAAGTCATGTTTCAAATGGACAACATAATGACATTGACTGGCTAACACTGTATTTTATTTCTAGTGGTCATTCTTAGCTCAATGAGCATGGCCATACTTAAATGAGATAATATTTAGACGGGGTCTGTTGTGATGTTAGTGTCTTGAACACCCTTACAAGTCTGACAATTTCCCTATGGATTCATCTTCCATAGATGAATTCATGTTCTGTTACATGAGAAACCAAAATAAAGTTATGAAAGTTCACACAAGATGCATAGGACCTTTCAGGTGGTGATAAAGGTTATGGGCCATTGTGATGGGCTTTAGAACACAGATGTGGTCAAGTGTTCTGGGTGTTTCTGTTATGGTTTCTTAGATGAGATTGACAACTAAGTTAGTGGTCTTTGTGTCCACTAGGCTGCTTTCTGTCACAAATGTGGGCTTTACTTACCCTTCAATTGAAGAAGAGAGTAAAATGAAAGAATGATGGCCTGCAAGCAAGAGTGAGTTCGTCGGCAGACAGCCTTAAGCAGTGTTGTTTTCTTTGAGTCTGCTATTGTTTTGGTTTTTCAGACAAGGTTTAGCCCAGGCGCCTTGAGTTTGCAATTATTTTATCCCCAGGGCTGGGATTACATGGATGTACTATCAAGTCCAGATCCCACTGACAGCCTTTGAACTTGACTTACAACAACATCTTTCTCTGGTGTAACTGACTGCCAACCCACAGACAGACTTGGGGCTGGCAGGCAAAAGCCAGTTTCTGAACATCATACCCTTCCCTGTTCTACACAAAGCACCCCATTGATTGTCTGCTTCTGAAAAACCCTACTAATACACTAAAGTATTAAATTTTAAAAAGACATCAGGAAGTTCTGCCAGCTGTGTTGTATCAAAGACAGAGTGAAGGCTTGGTTGTATGAATAGAAAAGTCATTTTAAAAATTATTAGTTTAATATGCTGTGTTTTCTACCTACTTTCCTATATTGCAGTGGCTTGGGACTTTCAAACATCTTGCTCTAACTCTGCCTGTTTTTATCATAAAACCCAAAGAATTCCACCAATCCAGATGCAATGTATGTCATTTTTAGTCAAAATTAACAATTTTAGAAACTATAAGGAAAAGCAAGAAGACAGTCTAGCCTTCCAAGTGGCCAGGCATGGGTGGGTTTAGACAGAAGCTGTTGGAAACTTTTTTTTTTTGGGGGGGGGTGTCCAACTTGTCTACCTCCTTCCTTTCCCAAGGATGCAGAATTTTCACTGAGTATTTGCATTTCTTTATGGTTTCCTGAGTGGCCCTTAAGGCCTTTGAAAACTCACCAGTCATGAAAACAGGTGTTATTATATACACAGACATATGGGAAGAGATTCTTTAATAACCCAGGAACCTGTGGTGTAGCTTCAATGTCCTCTAAAGGTCCATCTTTTGAAGGCTGGTTTTCCAGACTGCCATGCTACTGGGAAAGGCTGAGACTTTGGAAGTGGAGCTGGAGGAAAAGTGAGTGAGTTCACTGAGGACCAGCCATGGAAGGGTATACTGGAATCACAGCCTCTCTGATGTGCCTTCTGGCCACCATGCAGTGAGAAGCTTTGTTCTAACACTCATCGGTCCATGCTATGTGGCTTCATCTTGGGCTCAAAAGCATTGAACCCAAATAAACACAAACTGAAGTTTCTGAAACCATGAACTATTCAAATTTGTCTTCATAAGTACTTAGTCGAGGGACTCTTTTGTTACAATGGAAAACGGATATGACAAGGTACCTTTGTGTAGATGCACACCTGTCATCTACATTATGAGGCCCAGAACCATTTTAAAATCTAGCCTCAAGCCTAGGAGTTTATACCTTCTCCCTTGGGAATCTCCTGGGAATCCCCTAGTATTCTGCCTGCCCTCAATTACAGACTGACCACGGGGTCTTCAACTGCAGGTGAGGCTGGTTAAGGGACATTGCTTCCTAACCTTTACTAGGCTGTAATTGTCTTAGGAGATGTAAGAACTACCCTCCACATGCTTTCTGTGTCCATCTAAGAAGTGAGGGCTGTTTCACTAGAATGGTTTTTGTTTGTCCTTATAGTTGCTTCATAAAATTTTACTTCATAAAATTGGCTCAGCTATGGCCTCAGGGTAGGCAGATGACATAGATCTGCATGTGCATTGCTAGGGAGTCTGAGGTTACCAGTCTTCTTTCTAGTGTACTGTCTTAGTCAGGGTGTCTATTGCTGAGACAAAACACCATGATCAAAAAGCAAGTAGGGGAGGAAAGGGTTTTTGGAGGGTTTATTGGACAGGAACTTAACCAAGGCAGGAACCTGGAGGCAGGAGCTGATGCAGAGACCATGAAGAATGCTGCTTACTGGCTTGCTTCCCCTTGCTTGCTCAGCCTGTCTTCTTATAGAACCCATAACTACCAGCCCAGGGATCCCCCATTGATCACTAATTGAGAAAATGCCTTATAGCTGGATCTCAAGGAGGCATTTCCTTGGCTGAGGCTCCTTCCTCTCTGATGACTAGTCTAAGTCAAGTTGACATAAAACCAGCCAGTACATGTACCATCATGCATTCTGCTTTGTCTTTAGATTTCAGTGACATGTTTGCGATACATAGTCATTTTATTAATCTGAGATGTTTCATGCCTTTTCAAAAACTTTAATTTTTATTCAATTAAATGTGCTGTTAGGCGAATCCATACAAGTCACTAGTGTCAAAGAAATCTTGACATAGCTTGTACTTACAGTGACTCCTATGTCCTATCAAGGGCCTGTCAGAGTGAAGGTGAATTACCTTATGTAGGCATGCTGTCCCCAACCTAGTCTTCCTTGTTACAGTACAGTATCTCATACCAAGGGGTATAGCACTGTTAATGCAGTCCCACTATTGTTCAGATCTCTGGCAATCTTTCTGCAGCCATCCATCTCCTGTTTGTACCCCAGCTGAAAGCACAGCAGTATGTGAAGGCTAAAGCACATGCTCATTCCTAGCCCTCATCAGACCTGATGCTATTCCCCCACCCCCTTCCTGGGCTGTACACAAAGGGTGGGGAGAGGCGGGCATTCCTGAGTCTAAATTTGCACAAATTTCCACCCTTAAGGCAAAACATTACCTCAGATGGGAGTGTAAAATTCAGAGAAAGAAGGGTATCTTTCTTTCCTATCTTTCTTAGGATATCTTTCCAGGTAGATGTGCTTTAGAAATAAGAAAAATGCTCAGTAAGGAAGGAGAACAACAGAGCCAAAAAACCTGGGCCTGGGCCGGGGGTGGGGGGAGCTTCAGAGACTGAGACTCCAACCAAAGACCATGCATGGATAAGACCTAGAACTCCCGCTCAGATGTAGCCCATAGACAGCTCAGTGTCCAAGTGGGTTTTCTAGTAAGGGGAACAGGAGCTGTCTCTGACATGAACTCAGTGGCAGGCTCTTTGATCAGTTCCCCCTGTGGGGTACAGCCTTGCCAGGCCACAGAAGAAGATGATGCAGCCAATACTGATGAGACCTGATAGGCTAGGGTGAGATAGAAGGGGAGGAGGTCCTTCCTACCCTACCAGGAGACTAGAGAAGGGGCTTAGGGGAGAAGAGGGATGGTGGGTAGGAAGAGCCAAGGCAGGGGGCTGCAGTGGGGATACAAAGTGAATAAATCATATTAAATAAATAAATAAATAAATAGATAGATAAATACATAAATAAATAAATGAAAAATGTTCAGAATTTATAGAGTGGTAACAGAACCAACACAGCATCAATACCCTTGGGAAACCTGCAACACCATCCCAGTATGATCAGGTGTGAATGGTGCTCTGTTCAGTGTAAGAGCAAAAGGCCTTTGGAGACCTTTGTCCAAGTATTACTTGCAGGTAGGAGGCCCATTTTAATGCTCAGATGTAGACATGTTTGGCCATTTCCACCTATTCTTGATGAGCCCAGTATTCCTTATTGTCCAATTCTGTTCCTTCAAAGCCATTGTCCACCATGAGAACAGTGTGAATCAGGGTTTTGTTGAAATTTGGGTCATAATAAATGTCTGAAAAATAAAACCAACACTCAGCCAAGCAGTTCTCTGTACTTGTCAGTAATACATTCTGCCATCCATCTCTAATAAAATTCAGGAAAGTGACATAAAAGTCGGGAAAGACTTCAAAGTATGATCTGTTTTTTTTTATAATTAAAGCTCAAGATTTAGGCTCTAATTTCAAACCAACAGTAGTTCGAACTAGTGCACATCCTTTTGTAAAGAGCTTGGTGAGAACCATAGATGGTGATCCTTGTGTATTTGTCTATTGACATAAGTTATACTGTTCTACCCAGGATAGGTTCAAACTCCTAGGTCAAGCCCTGAGTTGAGCCATGCCCAACTTCAAGACTGTTCTCTGATAAGCCGTTTAGTGTGTCTGGTTTTATATTGAGGTCTTTGATCCACTTGGACTTTAGTTTTGTGCAGGGTGATAAGTATGAATCTATTTGCATTTTTCTATATGTAGACATCCAGTTAGACCAGCAAGATTTGTTGAAGATGCTGTCTTTTTTCCATTGAATGGTTTTGGCATCTTTGTCAAAAGTCAGGTGTCCATAAGTGTGTGGATTTATGTCAGGGTCTTCTATCTGATTCCATTGATCCACCAGTCTGTTTCTATGCCAGTACCATGCAGTTTTTAGAATTGTTGCTCTATAGTACAGCTTGAGATCAGGGATGGAGATACCTCCTGAAGATCTTTTACTGTAGAGAATTGTTTTAGCAATTCTGGGTTGTTGTTCTATATGAAGTTGAGAATTTTTCTTTCAAGGTCTGTAAAGAATTGTGTTGGGAATTTGATGGGAATTGTATTGACTCTGTAGATTGCTCTTGGTAAGATGGCCATTTTTTTACTATGTTAATCCTGCCAAGCCATGAGCATGGGAGATTTTTCCATCTTTTGATATCTTCTTCTATTTCTTTCTTCAGAGCCTTAAAATTTTTTTCATACAAGTCTTTGACTTGCTTGGTTAGGTTCACACCAAGGTACTTTATGACCTTTGTGGCTATTGTGAAGGGTGTTGTTTCCCTAATTTCTTTCTCAGACCTTTTGTTTTTGGAATACAGGAGGGCTAAGGATTTTTTTTTTCAGTTAATTTTGTATCCAGCCACTGGCTGAAGGTATTTATCAGCTGTAGGAATTCCCTGGTAGGATTTTTGGGGTCACTCAGATATACTAAAACGCTTAGAAGAAAAAGTGGGGAAGACTCTTGAACTCATTGGAACAGGAGACAACTTCCTGAACAGAAGACCAACAGCACAGGCTCTAAGAGCAACAATAAATGGGATCTCATGAAATTGAAAAGCTGCTGTAAAGCAAGGGACACTGTCTTCAGAACAAAATGACTGCCTACAGATTGGGAAAGGATCTTCACCAACCCTATATCTGACAGAGGACTAATATCCAGTATATATGAAGAACTTAAGAAGTTAAACAGCAACAAATCAAGTAATCCAATTAAGAAATGGAGTACAGAGCTAAACAGAGAATTCTCAATAGAGGAATATTGAATGGCAGAGAAACACTTAAAGAAATGTTCAATGTCCTTAGACATTAAGGCAATGCAAATCAAAATGACCCTAAGATTTCACCTTACACCCATCAGGATGGCTAAGTTGAATAACTCAAGTGACAACACATGCTGGAGAGGTTGTGGAGAAAGGGGAACCCTCCTCTACTGCTGGTGGGAATGCAAACTTGTACAACCACTCTGGAAAGCAATCTGGCATTTCTTCAGACAACTAGGAATAGCGCTTACTCAAGATCCAGTTATACCACTCCTAGGAATATACCCAAAAGAGGCTCAAGTACACAATAAAGACATTTGCTCAACCATGTTTGTAGCAGCATTATTTGTAATAGCCAGAAGCTTGAAACAGCCCAGATGTCCCTAAGTGGAGGAATGGTTACAGAAATTGTGGTACATCTACACAATGGAATATTACTCAGCAATAAAAAACAAGGAAATCATGAAATTTGCAGGTAAATGGTGGGATCTGGAAAGGATCATCCCGAGTGAGCTATCCCAGAAGCAGAAAGATGCACACGGTATATACTCACTCATATAGACATATAATATAGTATAAACCTACTAAAATCTGTACACCTAAAGAAACTAATCAAGAAGGAGGACTCTTGCTAAAATGCTCAATTCCTATACAGAAAGGCAAAGAGGATAAACATCAGAAGAAGGAGGAAACAGGGAACAAGTCAGGAGCCTGACACAGAGGACCGCTGAAAGGCTCTGCCCTGCAGACTATCAATGAAGATGCTGAGATTTATGGGCAACCTTTGGGCAGAGTGCAGGGAATCTTAGGAAAGAAGTGGAAAACAGTAAGATCTGGAGAGGACAGGAACTCCACAAGGAGAGCAACAGAACCAAAAAATCTGAGCACAGGGGTCTTTCCTGAGACTGATACTCCAACCAAGGACTATGCATGGAGATAACCTAGAACGCCTACACAGATGTAGCCCATGGCAATTCAGTATCCAAGTGGGTTCCATTGTAATGAGAACAGTGACTGTCTCTGACATGAACTGATCAGCCTGCTCTTTAATTACCTCCCCCTGAGGGGGAAGCAGCATTACCAGGCCACAGAATAAGACAACACAGCCACTCCTGATGAAACCTAATTGTCTAGGATCAGAAGGAAGGAAAAGAAGACCTCCCCTATCAGTGGACTTGGGGAGGGGCATGCATGTAGAGGGTGGAGGAAGGGAGTGATTGGGACGGAAGGAGGGAGGGAACTACAGGGGGGATACAAAGTGAACGAAGTGTAATTAATAAAGAATAAAAAAAGACTGTTCTCTGACACCCTGTAATTGTACTCGTATATGTTCAGTCTTAGAGCACAGTACAGAACACAATTCCTTGGATCAAAAGATTTAAATTTAAGGTGAAAAGCTTCTTTTTTTTGGGGGGGGAACAAATTAACAACTTAAACAATGAAGCTATATATGTAGCAGTGTAGCTATTTAAGGATTTGTGAAATAGTGACATATTTTGGGTTGTGCCTAAGCTAAGTAAAATGGGAGTACCAGGTCGAGCTATTGTCTACCCAGAAGAAAGAGCTGTATGGAACACCAATGTATTCTCATCACCATTTGTGCTGGATGGTCCTGGAACTTTTACATCATTTTTGCATAAACTCACACCCCCAGGGCCTACTTACTCCCCTTATAGACCTGGAAGGAATCCCATAGTCCATCAATAGCAGCAAAGGTGGGCTCCACCATTATCACAGCTCTCTTAAGAGGGTCTCCATTCTCTGGTATGAGCACATAGCCCATGAAATTAGCAGCCAAGGTCATATATGCTGGGTCCTTCCTTTTCAAGGTAAAGGGGAAGAGATTCAGTTACTTCCAGGTACCTTCTGGGGAGCATGAGTCAGAACCTCAATACTCCACACCTAATAACTGAGTATCTATGAGTCTGGGCTCTTATATCTCATCCCAGGAAGTTCAGTGCTACTTGTTGATCTAGGCTGAAAATTAGCTTCTGTCTTCAATGGCGTTTTCTAGGTTCATCAGTACATAAGAGGAACGTGTTAGATATAGAGTGACGAGCATTTGCTCCTTTCAAGTAACAATAGGACTACACCTCCACTGAGCTGCTCACTGCCGAACCATGCAGATGATGATGCTTCCTAATGACAGAACTAGGTGGGCAGACATGGCTTCTAACATCTAATGTGTCGTTTCTGAAACAGACACTTTATCCCTCCTGAAGTGTCCCCCTCTCTAAAGCCAGAGGAGGGGTAATAATGACTTTTCCCTTTGCTTTGTTGGATAGGAGCTTTCTGTGTCCTGGCCTTCAGCTCTCTTCATTCACTGAAAGGCTCTGTGCATCAGCCTCATCTTGCAACCCTTACTGAGTTGAGAACAGCCTTCCACTAGGCTCTGCTTGCTCAGTGAGAACAGCTTTTCCATTACCCGGAATGTCTGTTCTTCCAGGATTCCTCAAAATGTTTGTCCTTCTACAGTTCCAGAAGCATTAAAATCCCAACAAACACTACACTGACCCTGAAGAGGGAGTGGAAAGCCCCTCACCTACAGAGCCAACAGTAATAACAGTAACACGTCAACAGCAATTCACAGGTCTGAGTTCTTTAAAGGAAACCAGCAAGCAGTGTGTCACTCCACGAAGTGGGGATGGCAGCTCTCTCTTGGCTTCTCCCATGGACAGTTAACAGTAAGAATGTGACAATCATACCTGGTCTTTCACGGGAGTCACGTAACTTTTCCCTGTCTGATCCATGGATCTGGGGACCTCTTCCTGTCGAGGTTCCTAGAATTCTCCATCTCTGTGTTTCAGGTTCTGAAATCCATTCTTCAACAGACCCAGTTCTTCAGTGTTCTTCAAGGAAGAGCAGATAGCACATTAAGGGAGTGTTTGTTTTGTATAAAGAAAGCCGAGGAGAAGGCAGCATTGAGGTAGCCATGTCAAATGTGCTATATCTCCAGAGGTGTTCATCTCCATGGTGAAGCCATGCTTCCTTTCAAGGTGTCCCCATTGTGCAACTGGATCATTTTCTTTTTCTTTTTTTTTTTTTTTGATAGTTCAGTACTTTTAATATAATCATTCTTTATGTTAATATATATGAAGTTTGTGTTTGTGTGTATGGATAAATATACATGTCATTATACAGGAATATATGTATGTATGTATATGTATGTACATATATAACAGTCTAAGGTCACATGCTATCATTCTGAAGATTTTTTTTTTTTTCAATGCAGTTTATTCAGGAACCTTGAACAATCATCGGACCCTGGGGAAAGCCAGCCCACAGCTTAAATAGCCTCTGGGTAGCCAACCCCAGCATGCCACGTGGGCAATGCAGATAGGTCCACATACATGGAAGCAAGCCAGATCCTCAGCCTTAGTCAAATGTGGAGTTGTTCGTGATGGAGAGCACTCACCATCGGGAAGGTGGAAGGCGGAAACCAGCTCCATCTTTAAGGCACAGCATTACGCAGCTCTCTACAGTTCCCCCTTTTGTTTTAGATGCATCAGGCAAGAGTAGAGGTCTGATCTCTGATATTAGAAATAAATTGGAACTTTGTACCGATGTTCATTTAGGTGTCATCCACCCAAAGAGCATCAGACGCGTCCGATACCTTTTTCTCAGAGGCAGGACCTGGGGCATCAACCTGCATGCAATCAGACATGCTCTTCTCTGGGTCCAAAGCGGCTGATCCTGAGTGCAGTGCTTAGCCTCGCATCCTGAGCATAACATTTTAGCTTTTTATGGTAGCTAACCATGCTTGGGGAGACTGTCCTGCTTCAATGGCTGTAAAGGCCTGAATGGTCATGGCTGCATTACGCTGTTGTGAGACTCTAATCTTGCATATACATCACAGGCAAACCAAGGAGACCAACACCAGAAGGCCTGCTAATGCTCCCATGCCCGCCCATTTCTTCAGATGATTCATGGCTGCAGCAATCCATGATGCTAATCCTGTGGCTAGTCCTGCATCCACTCTGGTAGAATTTACCGTGACAATGGCCACTCTCAGCTGCTCCATCATAGTATCGAATTCTCCAGTCCAATTACCTAAAATATAGCTAGACAATTGTTTAGACAGATTTGCAGCACAGGGAAAATTCTCATGTTGTATGCTAGTGACTCAAAGTCCAGCATACTTTCATTGACAGCCAAGTTGAGCGATTTGCCATAGGGTATCAATTTGCTCCTGCACGAGGTCAATCCTCTGATTGAACACCATCAAGCCTCCTTTTAGTTGAGCATTAATTTCTTTTAGTACATCTAAGGCATGAGCTACATTGGCTAAAAGGTTATTCAGGGTCTGAGCAATTTGCACAGTATGACTCCTGGCTAATGCCGCGGTGGTAGCTCCAACAGCTGCCAATGAGATGGCAGTAACAATGGTGGCTGTAATTCCAAGATTCCTTTTCTGTCTGAAGAGAGTCATAGCGTGAGGGGCATCAACGGGCACAGGCACCCAGTGAGGCATGCGAGTAACCAGCTAGTAAATTTGCTAGCATTCAGCTGGATCATTTTCATGTCCTTCTCCCATACAGCTGTTCTTTGTCACTCTAGAAGCACAGAACCAGCAGGGCTTATTTTTTCCCCTTAAAACCCAACATAAGTTTACCAAGTGGTCCTGTAGCCATGGATAAAAAGGACTTGTGGCCAGGAATGGATGTATATTTTTGGAAGCCTTTCTGGCGGCTAGAGAAAATAGGGGTGTTTACGCACACTGTACTCAATTATGCTACGCCTTGGGAAGATCTGGCTCCTAGAACCTACAATACAGTCATGCTGTGTTCCCCACAGCAAGGGCCATTCTCCCTGGAGTCTCTCTGAACAGTTTCTACGTTACCCAACCAGACTGTATGTTCCTTTGTGTTTCATCTTCCACTTGTGCCATTGAGCACTGAAACTGGAGTCAAATATTGGTGTAGCTAAGGCCACCTTCAGCAGAGGACAGCTGAGCAGAGAGCAAGATTCATGTCTTAAGACTTTACAGGGAAAAGTGAAATGAGGGCGTGATTAGACCAATGCTTCTAATAAATGTTTTGTACCTCGTCAATTAATCAAGGCTACCGAGGTGTAATAAAAAGACATACTAAATTGGATGGGGAAAATTCATGAAGCCTCAAACTACGCAAAGAACTACAAGCAACTAAGGAAGAGTGAGAGAAATAGCCACTCCTAGGACTAGCACACCAATTGGTTATCTAATACCAGATGTTAGGAACTGAAAAGATACATACAAATAACATTATACAGACTAAGCAGGGTGTGTTTTGGATTGTGTGTGTGTGCAACAACAATGAAAAAAGAAATCATGAATTTGGAAGGGGGAGGAGGGGTATATATGTGAGGGAGAAAAGAGAAAGGGCAAATACTATAATTATATTATTATCTCAAAACATAAACAAAGTAATGAAAAGCCTTTAGTCTCAGAAGAAAACAATTGCAGCAGCAGCAGCAACAACAAAAATACCCACAGAACCCAGAACTTGTCCCAGATCCTCCTACCTCTCCTCACCTAAGCTTGTTCTCTTTGTGCCCCCTCTTAAAAAAGAAATAAGAGACAAAACCAAAGCAAGAAACATCTTCTCCTCCCTAAAAAAATCATACAGGCAAAAGACCAGTAAGGCAAAAAAAAAAAAAAAAAAGTCAAATCAAAGCAAAACAAAATAAAATGTTTATAAACATAGTCTTGAGTTCATTCTGTGCTGGCCAACTACTCCTGGGCGTGGGGCTTGCTCTGGAATGTGGTTGACACACAATGACACACATTGGAGGAAACTGATTTTGTCTTTGCCGGTGGGTATCAGCTGCAGCTAGACTTTTGTTTAGAGGTGGAGCCCTTGTCTACTTCACACTTGCATGAGCTTCTTTGTGAGATGAGGGGAGGTTAAATGACAGAAGTGATGCAAGAAGAGGTGAGCATCTCAGTGTCACATGCAGGAGTCCAGCTTTGCTTTCCTGGCTCACTTTGCCAGATTCCTACCCCGACAGAGTTACACAATCTGGGATGCCTCAATTCACTCTCTCCCATTGGTTCCACTGGCAGTGTCGGGGCAGACAAGAATTCTTGTTCCTGGAGGCCCAGTTGGTCTGATAGACCTTGTTCCGGGAGGAATCTCCTTCTCAAATCCCTCCTTCAGACATTTCTCTCTGGGGTTGAGGAAGCTCACCTGAGGCAACATGGATGCACAGGTGCACGCTTAAATTTAGCTCCTTAAAGATCAAGATCTTTCAATCCTGACTCTATTACCTGGCCTCAGGCTCTAAAATCACAGACTTGCTGGATGTCTAGTCTACCCCTCCCCATCTCGTGCACCTGCAATTTGCTATGCAATTTGCTATCACAGCTGGTGGGTGTGGGCTGTGAACTCTCCACCCCTACAGGCACGGTGTTTCTCTGTCCCAGGCTGTTCCCAAATGTGCTGTTATCTGGGATGGAATACCCTGAAAAGACCTTTGGCCTTCACCCTCTTGTTGCTCTTTTGTCGTAATGATGTCCTCTGCCACATTAAGGTCCAGTAGGAAGGTTCTCATCAGATACTAGCACCTTGATATTACACTTCTCAGTCCCTGGAACTATGAGGCAATTAATTTCCATTCATCATAAATTACCCAACCCCCACTGCTCTAGGACTGCAGTACACAACAGACATTTCTAGGTGCTACGTGAATGGAGCCATTCTGGATTTGCTCTTTTACATCTGGGTATTTTCCTTCACATTATAACTTCACAATAATGCTTAGATGGCATGCCATACATTTATTTATTTTTAAAGTTGAATAACAATATTCTATTTTTTGTAGATACCACATTCATTCCTTGATGGGCATTTGGACACTCGTAACAATGCTGCTGTCAACACTGACATACAAATAACTGCTCAGTAGCTGTGCTTTCAATTCTTTTACATATTTACTCAAAAGTGAGGGTCCTGGGGAAATTGTTTCTCTCTCTCTCTCTCTTGGACTTTTGGGACAGTGTTTCTCTGTGGCTCTGTTGTTTTCTTTGGCTGTTTATAGACCAGGCTGGCCTCTAATTTAGAGAGGTCAGCCTGCCTCTGCCTCCCCGAGTGCTGGGATTACAGGCGTGTGTAACTGTGCCCAGCTTTCAATTTTGTCTCTTTTGTTTTCTTAAGACAGGCTTTCTCTGTGTAACTGTCCCGATTGTCCTGGAACTAACTTTGTAGATTGGGGTGACCTTTGCCTCCAGAGTGCTGGGATTAAGGATGTGTGCCACCATGCCCAGCTAAAATTTTTTAATAGTGGATGCTGCCCCATGCACAGAACATATCTCTAGGCACCTCTGCAATCTCTTTCTGTTCTTTTTCTTTCTTTTTATCTTATTATGAGGCTAATTTGTCCCGTTCTAGTGATTAATGGTTCAGAGTATCTTTTCATTGCAGATGGGAGCTAAGTATTTATTTTGAAGGACTCTCCCTTTCTCCTTTAGGGCTTTGCATTAACTGGGCTGTTTGTTTGGTCTTGGTGGAGTTGGATCTTATGAGTTCTTTGCATCTTTTAGATGTTAGCTCCTTATTAAACTGTGACTGACAAATGTGTTTTTCTCTGACCATTTGTTTTTCTATTACACTAAATGTAATAAGGAGTCTACTTTTTGAAAGTCACAATCACATCTCATTTTTGCTTTTAAATTCACTCTGGAAATCAATCTGGTGTTTTCTCGGATAGTTAGAAATAGTGCTTCTTCAAGATCCAGCTATACCACTCCTAGATATATATCCAAAAGACGCTCAAGAATAAAACAAGGACATTTGCTCAACCATGTTTGTAGCAGCTTTATTTGTAATAGCCAGAAGCTGGAAACAGCTCAGATGCCCCTCAGTTGAGGAATGGATACAGAAATTGTGGTACATCTACACAATGGAATATTACTCAGCTACAAAAAACAAGGAAATTATGAATATTGCAGGCAAATGGTGGGAACTGAAAAGATCATCCTGAGTGAAGTATCCCAGGAGCAGAATGACACACAGGGTATGTACTCACTCATAAGTGGATACTAGGCATATAATATAGGATAAACATAGTAAAATCTGTACAGGTAAGGAAACTAATCAAGAAGGAGGACTCTGGCTAAGATGCTCAATCCCCTTTCAGAAAGGCAAAGAGGATGGACATCAGAGGAGGAAGAAAACAGGGAACAGGACAGGAGCCTACCACAGAGGGTCTCTGAAAGGCTCTACCCTGCAGGGTATTGAGGCAGATGTTGAGACTCATAGCCAAACTTTGGGCAGAGTTCAGGGAATCTTAAGAAAGAAGTGGGAGACAGTAAGACCTGGAGAGGACAGGAGCTCCACAAGGACAGCAACAGATCCTAAAAGTCTGGGCACAGGGTTCTTTTCTGAGAGTGAAACCCAGGCAAGTACCACTCATAGAGATGGGCTGGAACCCCTGCACAGAAGTAGCCCATGGCAGTTCAGTGTTCAAGTGGCCTCCATAGTAATGGGGACAGGGATTGTCTCTGACATGAACTGATTGGCCTGCTCTTTGATCACCTCCCCCTGAGGGGGGATCAGCCTTACCAGGCCACAGAAGAAGACAATGCAGCTACTCCTGATGAGACCTGATAGTCTAGGATCAGAGGGAAGGGAAAGAGGACCTCCCTTTTCAATGGACTGGGAGATTGACATGGGTGGGGAAGAGAGAGGGTGGGATTGGGAGGGGAGGAGGGAGGGAAATACAGGGGGGATACAAAGTGAATAAACTGTAATTAATAAAAATTAAAAAAAAGAACCAAATTAAAAAAAATCAGTTGATCTACTCTCCATTATTTGAAAGTCACAATCACCTCATTTTTGCATATACTGTGGTGTGTGTGTGTGTGTGTGTGTGTGTGTGTGTGTATACATGTGTTTTGGGGCACATATGCCACTGTGCACCCTTGCAGATCAGAGGACAGTTTGCAGAAGTCCCTTCTCTCTTTCCACCACCTAGATTCTGAGAACTGAGCTCAGGTAGGTGGCAAGTACCTTTATCCACTGAGCCAACTCTCCAGTTAGTAACAGTCTTATTGCTCAGCAGATCCACTAAAGTAATATCAGTATACATTACAATCTAATGGTAAACTCTGTTGGTTATGTGTGGATAAGTGGACTTCCTGGCACCATTGCTGCAAATAATCTACTTTCCCTAGTAAATAACCTTGTCAGCACTGGAAGAATTTTCAAAACGACTCATACAAACATTGCCTTAAGATCTCAAAGATAAAGAACCTCTTCTCCCCACAGCCAGCATCGGGAGCTCAGGGGCTTGTGAAAGTTCAGTATATTGGGTGTGACTGGAAGACTGTCTATGGAATGGCACCAAGGTTCTGTGCAACCCATCAGTCACCAGGTCTCCATTCCTGCTCTAAAACACAAGCTTTACCTTTACCTAGGAGGGCCCTAAATGGTGGAAGCTTTGTTACTGCAGTAGCAACAAAAGTAACAATACTCTCTATCCCTTGAGGCAGGCGAGGCTGTGCTGGGGGGAGGTCACTTCTCTGAACAGGGGTCTTTGTCTGTTGGAAAGTGATGTTAAAAATGAATATTAAATATTTACCGGAAAACATTAAATATGGCTATATGTTTAGAGGCATGGAAAGGGTTCAACATTCAGGACTGAGTACAAAAATAAAATCCTAGAACAGTACATATCATATAATATCATTAAAGACCAAATAAAATTAAAGGCTCTATCTATGAAGCTGGTAAATAGTTCTGTGTTCATTCTTTTTTTATAATAATTTATTTTTTATTAATTACAAATTATTTGCTTTGTATCCCAGCCGTAGCCTCCTCCCTTGTCTCCTCCCAATCCCACTGTCCTTTTCTCTTCCCCTCATATAGCCCTCCCCCAGTCCACTGATAGGGGAGGTCCTCCAATCCTTCCACCTGACCCTAGCCTATCAGATCTCATCAGGACTGGCTGCATTGTCTTCTTATATGGCCTGGTAAGGCTGTTCCCTTCTCAGAGGGAGGTAATCAAAGAGCCCACCACTGAGTTCATGTCAGAGACAGTTCCTGTTCCCCTTACTAGGGAACCCCACTTGGAGACTAAGCTGCCATGGGCTACATCTGTGCTGGGGTTCTAGGATATCTCCAGGCCTCGGCCTTGGTTGTAGTATCAGTCTCAAAAAAGATACCTGGGCCCAGATTTTTTGGTTCTGTTCCTCTCCTTGTGGAGCTCCTGTTCCCTGCAGGTTTTTCTACACTCCCCGCCTTCTTTCAAAAGATTCCCTGCACAATGCCCAAAGTTTGGCTATGAGTCTCAGTATCTGCTTCAATATCCTGCTGGGTAGAATCTTTCAGGGGCCCTCTGTGGCAGGCTCCGGTCCTGTTCCCTGTTGTCTCCCTCTTCCAATGTCCATCTTGTTTGCTTTTTTTGAAAGAAAACACAGAAGTACATACGGTAAACTGTTAATAGTGATGGCAATGGGAGGAAGTGGGAGCTGGGTTGGAAATGATAGCTTTTAGTGTCATGTTATTTTTTGTTATTCAGTGTTATCTGAAATGTTATAATGAAAAATTGCTATAATAATAAAAGACATGGCAAGCAACTTTATGTAGTTCAGCTGCTTGCACTGTCAGGACAGGGCCAGGAAACCCTTCTTTCATTCCAGTCACCAGCCCCTCCCCATACTGTCAGCTTCTTCCAAACAAGCCAAAAATTAATTTATGCATCTCCATATATGCATATATTTGCAAACAGACCATATGTGTGGAAAGAAGTTTTTATGCTCTGTTTGTAAAATGATACCATCTTATATATCTTAACTTTAATATTCCATTCCCCTCTGAGGTAGGAAATAAATAACCTTCCTGAAATTGTAGTGCCCTCTTTCTTCCTCCCCAACATTTCTCCTGATCTGAATATCAAAAAGATATATTGTAAACAATTTTTGAACAATAAAAATTAATGAGTGAAGCAGAGTGATGACTTTGTTCTGATGTGCTTGAAACAGTGGCTAAGACCCAGGCCCCATTCAGGGGAACAGCCCACTGTGCCATCTCACTGCCTAGAATTTAGACTATGAAAATCTGTGTGGATTAAAAGAATTTACACTTCACTTAGATTTTTCATTATTCTTTGTACCATGGTTGACAGTGAGTACACAAACTCTGGAGAGAACTCTAATGAGGTCCTTAAGGAAAGACTCTAATGAGTCTTAAGGAACTTGACTAAAAGAACATCCCACGCCATCCCCTAGAACACCATGACCACCTTCATAACCTCTTCACACTGAACTACAAGTTTGATTAACAAAAGCCACAACAATAACAATGGACCATCAGTCATCTAAACATAGGTTTTATTAAAAAATTATGTACATCTTGTAAAAAATGAAAATTCAGAACTCATTAATACAATGCTCCTCACCGCAGCAGAGGGACAGTCTCATTTAACTGGAGTAAAATGTCCCGGAATTCACACCGTAGCATGGACCTTCAGTGACTCAGCTGCCATCTTCCCCACAGCAGAGGCTGGTCTGTGAAGGCAAAGCCCTCCTCTGTACATGCTCTCCTCAGTCACGCCTTCCTTCTTGCTGTCCAGCAGCTCACACGATGGGATAGACAGCAAAGGTAGCAATTCCACAGTTGTTGTCCCGGTCTTTGGCCATCTTTATATAGCCATTCAGGCCCCAGTTTTCACCCCAGCTGGAAGAGCATGTTAGCCATTTAGTAGAGGGAACACAGCAAAGAAACTTCATTCAAAGAAACTTGATTCTTCATTGAAACACAGAGACTGAGGCCACACATAACAGACAGGATGAGAGAGGGCAAAGGGTCAACTCTTGGACACCAACTGTTGAATCAGTCACTTGAGTTTGGGAATCACAGCAGAGAAAGCACAGGCCATCTCCACAGCCACATTTGGCTCAGAACTAGAAATGCAGTGGTTCAAATTCTATTTTAACACTCCTCAAACCATGTCAGAGTCTTATCGTGATTACTTCACCCTGAAACTTCTGTATTCAAAATATGTGAAGTAAATTGCTGAAACCTGCACCCAAATACTGCCTGCAAACAGTACTTTTCCCTTAGTGTTTCTGGATGTTTATACCTATTCTTGACCAGCCAGTATTTCCTGCCATCTGATTCTTCACCATAGCCAACCACCAGGACAGCATGATCCAGACTAGTGCTGCTGCAGTTTGGCTCATAATACATGCCTGGAAGAGAAAATCAAAGCTAGAATGAGAGGCTCCAGTGACCCCACAGTGACCATGTCATCCACAGTCATGGAAACGTTTCTAATTTCAGTGCAATCACGTATACTCCAGACTTTTGTGACATCTGCTCTTATGTAACATAACAGAAGTAAAGATTAGCATAAATCCTCAGGAAAAATGCTTGCTTGGAAGGAATCCTCCACCTGCTGCAATCAAGAGGCTTCCCTAAAACTGAACTGGAAAAGTGGAATATTATCAAAGTCTTAAAGTTTCACAACTGCCAAAAAAATCAATAATATTAAGCCACATAAAACCTGATTTTGCTAATTAAAAAATAATAGATACACGTTCATGGGATTGTGTTTAATTAATGCCAAGTAAAAAGCAACACATAAATATTGTTCCTGTTGAATGTAACATATGCAATTCACAATGTTTACAGATTTTATATACCAAAAGGTAATCAAATTCACGGGCTGCGGTGGAAGCACAACCTTTCCTTGTGACTGCTGGAAGGAAGCACACTTACCGCCTTTATAGAACCTGAAGGAATGGTGTTGACTATTAATTCCAACTGAGATGGGGCCCACAGTGGCCACGGCCGTCATCAGAGCATCCTCACTCAATGGGATTTTTACATAGTTTGTGACATTAGCTGCAGAATATTCAGGATCATATCTGCAGGGTCCATTCTTTGAATGGCAAAGGAGAATAAAAACATCATGGTTATTGCCATCCACCTCTGGGGAAACGTGAGTTATTCAGAAGTACCCTCAGCTGAGTTGTCACTACAAAGGTGACTCAGCATTTGCTGTGGAGGAGCTCCTCGTGTAAGTGCTTACCAAATGTCACAGGACATGTTAAGCTGATAGATTTCAGTAGCTGGTAGAAACTAGCTCACATGTCTTCAATGACATGCTATGGATATTTCTATAGATAATAGCGTTCCACATTGGAGAGAAATCGGTATTACCTGTGAATTGTTTTACATATAATCCATGTGAGCAGAAGCAGGGACAGCTACATGGAAACCATGGAATCAAAGTAGCCTGCAAAAGGCTGACATTTTAATGGCAGCACTTAGGATTTAGTAAGCTGGCTTCTACCCTTTATGAGTCCTGAGGACAGTAACATAATTGTTTTGTTTTCTGAACCTAGTTAGGAAAATCAACACCTTAGGATTTTTACTTACCTGTGCTTCATATGGATAGAAGACCATTGTGTCAAGGCCTTTGTTTTCAATCACATACTGGAAGGCAAGGTTCATTAAGCCACCATTACAGCCTTGGTTGCCATATGACCAGGAGCAGTCCACTAGGTTCTGTTCACTCAGAGGGACCAGTTTGCCTGTTTTGCGGAACATCTGTCCTTCTAGGGAACCAACTGCACTAAAAGCCCAACAAGCACCACAACGACCCTAGAAGAGAGAGAGAAAAAGAGTAGAGGTGTTTCAAAGCAATGCACATGACACAATAACACAGTGAACTGCGTGAAGCAAGACTTCTGGCTCCACGGTGGACAGTGAGTGATGCCTGACAATGTGCTGTGTCCTACCTGATTCTTCACAGGAGTCACATAGCCATGATCTCTCCAATCCACAGACTTTGGGACATCTCCCAGCAAAGGCTCCTGGAAAAGGTTCTCCTCGTTGGGTCCCATGCTTTGAAAGCCAGTCATCAATTCTCTGAATTCTGTATTGGTCTTTAAGAAAAAAGAGACAAATCATTGCAAAGGGAGGGATGACTTACAAGGTACCAAAGGGAGGAAGTATGATGTGCTGCAACCCACGTCACACTCACCAGATCCCCAAAGGCATTCATCTCCAGGCTGAAGCCATGCTTCCCCTGAAGATAGTCCTGATTGTGCAGCTCGATCATTTTCATGTTGTTCTCCCACACTGCTCTCTTCTGTCCTTCTTCACTCTGGAATAAACACAGTGTGTGGTGGGTCAAGCCCAATCCTATAGTTCCCTCAGTGGCCCTGCTGCTACAGGTGATAAGAACCAAGGGAAGCTAGAATCCAGACCCTATGGCAATAGGGTATTTAGACATTAGTGTCCATAAAGCATGCCATGTGGGATGCCGGGGGGAGGGGAACTGGCTTCCACAATGCAAACTCTCTATAAACAAGTCACAGCAAGGACCATTGTCTCTGTGTTGCCTCTCGACATTTCTATGGTACCAACCATATGGTATGTTTTCCCATGTTTTGTCTTCCATTCCTGCCATACAGCATCCAAACTGGGATCGTGTGTTGGAGCAGCTGAGACTGCCCCCAGGCAAAGAGTGGCCAGGAAGAAAACTGGAATCATGCTTCCAAAACCTAGAGATGATGAAGAAATGAGATTCTGATCATGGAAATTCTTCAGTAAATTCTGGTTTCTACATAGGATGTGGAATTCTGGTCACCATGGTAGAATGAAATTACTTTAACCATCTCTCAGTGATCATTGGCATGGCTAAGAATGAGGTTGGCTAACAGCACATATGTAAAAAATGATCCCATGAGTCAAATGAAGAAAAGAGAAGCTGCCTAGATCTCCAGACTTTGAGTGTGTGCACTGTGCACTTGGCTCACCAGAGATACTGGATGAACCCATGGTTAATCCAGTCAAAGCAGTAGCTAACTTCTTAAGACATAGCTGGCCCAGGTTTTGTCCCATTGATATTGAGGTCTCCTAACCTAACCATAACTCATGCACAATGTGATTCCTCTGTACATACAAAGAGATCTGCAAGACTTTCTTGGTCAGTGTACACTAAGCCAGAATATGCCCGGGCTCTTTCCCTTCTGGAATCTTTCTGGTATGTCCCCTCTAGAAAAATCTTGAAAGACAACAGTTAGGAATCTGCCCCACAACAGTGATGTGCCTTTGGAGTCCCACCTCACTGTCTCAATGAGGAGTGCCCCGTGGCTGAGTACAGGACGCCTCAGCCACCAGTTTAGGTAGGAAACAAGGAGAGATCAATGCCAGATTTAGGATGTATAAGGTTTTGCATGAGGCACTTCAGAAAGGGTCATGCAAGAGTCAAGCCATAGGCTATTCCTTGGGCACCTGCCAGATGAGACCAGAGAATTGTCCCTGTCCTTGGCTTACATGACAATGATGATCCCTTCTGGCATAGGGAGTAACGGTCATGGCAGCTTATATACAGAAAAAAACTGGTTCTTTCTGTGCCTGTGTGACTAGAGGCAGCCCGCTAGGTTCTGCTCACACAGAGGGATCAGTCTACCTGATTTCACATTATTGATACTTTGTACACACCTGGCCCCCTGAAAGATCTGGTGACGTCCTGGGCTTCCCCACCCAACCTCCTCTGGATCCCCACCTTCCGTCTGCTAAGGTTGAGTTGATATTGTCATTCCTGAGGTAGCTGCATGATGCTGCAAGGAGGCTCTCTAGGCTGCTCCTCCAGTGTCAGTTCCCAGTCTGCCTTGATAGAGCTATGGGCTCACCTGGGATGTCCAGAGCTGGGCAGCTGTGCTTCACAGTCTCCGGTCTTCAGAGGTTGCTGAGATCCTAGGCTGTGTCCCAGCTGCATGTGGATCCAGGCTTTAAGTACCAAGTCTGTGGCTCCAGGACAATGTCCCTGCCCAGTTGCCCCTCCCTGCAATTGGCTGGGTAGGCTACTGGACTGGATCTCCAGGCCACGTGATTGTAGGCATGTATTGACACTGACTCCCACCCTGTCCTGGGGCCTTGGGTGTGTGCTGCCTAGGTGGACTGTGGGGAAGGGAGCAGTGGGTTCCTGCTATAGGAAAGCAGCGTTTGTGAGTCTAGTGACTTCAGCTGAGAAAGTGCTATAACAGAAGCCTTGGCACTTGGTTCATGATGGAAGGTTCTAGCTAACTGGGTGTGGATTTACAACCCTGAATTTGCCTTTGAGGTAGAGATTTTGGTTAAAACAATTGCCAGTGTTGCCCTGTGAGCTGTTCTATCCTAGCCCAGTGTCTCCTTTAATTGACAGCTAAGCTAGGTCCTCTGGTGGGTACAGAATGGGCTCATTCTTCCCATTGTTTGGGAGGTGGACAACTATGTTTCTAAGAATCTTTAGGAGATGGCCAATGCAACCTACAGATGATCTGGGCTGAGGGTGTTCTGAGACTGCGGGCCACCTGTCACTCATTTCATACTGTCTGTTCATTTCTGTCTCCTTTCTCTCTTATCTTCAACTACAGCAGAAGTTGTGAGGTGTCTGCACAAACCTAGGTGAAGGATAGGAAAGTGACCGGTATTTTGGAGTCTTTTTTTTTGCATTTACCTCTGAGTTTACATTATGTTTTCTCAAATGCTGCCTTAGGGTTGAATTTAGGAGTATTACAGAGGCTAATGCTAGGAGTGAGATAGGGTTTGGAAACTCTTTAGGTGAGAGAAGCATATGTAAATAAAAATGAGGAGTAATAGCTCTTCTCATTGTGCCATTAAGAAAAATAAACCACAGCTGTTCTCAATCCTCATTTACTCACATTGTGGAAAACAATTTTTAGTGAAATATCGCTGTGATCTTTCTCAAACAGCCTTTGCTAATCATGTTCTGAGTTCTTTGATTAAAGCTTGGAGTCAGCAGCAGGGTGGTGGTGCATGCCTGTAATCCCAGCAGATGGGGAGGCAGAGGCAGGTGGAGCTCTATGAGTTTGAGGCCAGTCTGCTTTACAAAGTGAGTACAGGATAGGCAAGGCTACAGAGAGAACTCTGTCTCGAGAAAACAAAAACAAAAACAAAGCTTGGAGTCATATGACATTCTTAGCTATAAGCTTCTGTTTACTTAAGACTCTATTGATATTCTATTTAGAAACAAAATCAGACCGATAACTTTTTCATTGTGATACACTGGGGTCACATGCAAATCAACCTTTCAGCAGCACATCTTTGGAATTAGCAGCATACATACTGTCTTGCAACTGTCAGGACCATAGAACTCCAGAGTCTATTATTCCGTATCCCTAAACTGAAAGTGTTCTCAGTAAGTATCTCCTCTCTCTCTAGTCCAGCACCCACTACTCAATTCTCTGTGTTTGCGTTTAAGAATGGCTGCAGGTAGAAACCTTGTAACGTCCTTTACACTCCAGCTTGTTAAAAGTGAATTGGTATTTCAATTGTATAAAGTGATATGACCATTACAGCATGAGCAGCCCCCATAGCATATGTCAGTCTCCATATTTCCTGAATTTGTGTCACTCCTCCAATATGGAGATCTTGGGCTTTGTTTATGTGTTTAGGTCCTTGCTGGACCTTTGTTCTGCCTTTATACCTTAAGTGACAAACATTTTTCAACCTCTGCCTTTAATCTCTTGGGTACACAGTCAGAAGGGCAGCTCAGGGGTGTCTAATTCTCTACTTCAATTTTCTCCACAGTCCAACAGAGCAGGCACCACTGCTTTACCACCAGCCATGCCCAAGGGTGCTCTCCCCCGACAAATGTTGCCTCCTGCCTCTCTTTCTGAAGAGGCCTTTCCCACTGTGTGGAGAGGTTCTGAGCTGTGTTTTTCAAGAATCAGTGCTGTGGAGAATCGTTTCAGTGCCTCAGTTCTCATCGGTATCTTACTAACAGAGAATTCTCTAATAGTTCTTTATTGGTTTATTTATTTTGTGGCTTTGGTGAGTTTTAGGAGTTTCAAATTTATGTAAACACACACACACACATACACACACACACACACACACCAAAATGTATTGTGTCTCCTGCATTAAGTAAAAGGACAACTTCTGGTAATAGAATGTCCCCTTTTAGCGAGTGGGTTCTGAGTACTTGACCTAAGGACTCAGAGATAGACATTTTACCTTTCAAGCCTTCAGACAGTGTGGGATTTTTACTTGTTTGTTAGTTCTTTTTTTACATTTGGAGTTTCAACTAATTTCCAGGTACATAACATTTAAATATATTAGACACTTGGGTGGATTTTTTTTTCAGTGTTGATAGCATTACTTAACAGGAACTCCACAAGGAGAGCAACAGAACAAGAAAATTTGAACACAGGGAACTTCCCAGATACTCATACTCCAACCAAGGACTATTCATAGAGATAACCTAGAACCCTGACAATGCAGCCACTTCTGATGAGAACTGATAGACTAAGATCAGAAAGAAGGAGAGGAGGACCTCCCCTATCAGTGTACTTGGGGAGGGGCATGCATGCAGAAAGTGGGGGAGGGTGGGACCGGGAGGGGAGGAGGGAGGGGCATATGGGGGGGATACAAAATGAATAAAGTGTAATTAATAAAAGTTCAAAAAAAAAATAAAATGACCCACCAAAAAAATTTTTTTAAACATTGATCAAATTCTGTTTTTCTTATCAACTTTATGTTACATCCAAAATCAATTAAAAAAAATCCTCTTCAACACCGAGGCCACTATGTTTGGCCTTAGGTGCATACACAGCTCTGCTTGGTTCTGGGAAGTAAGAATCCATTTCCTGCAAAGCTACACATCTCTAGAAATGTTCCCATAGCCTCCTGCCCGCCCAGCATTTTTTCCCTAGGCGGCCTCTGCAGGACTTCTCTAAGCTAGCCTGTCAGCAAGCAAGATAGCGGACCTTCCTGCCAGAGGGTTTGCCCACACCCAGGAGGAAGGAATGCTGCAGAGAGGCAAGAAGATCCTGAGCAGACACACCTTGCTGCACTTTCCACTGGAATCAGAAGCTTTTGGGAAATCACATTCCAGCAAGGTTGTGGATTCCCCATCAAACCCGAGCTCACACACTGTCCTTCAACTTCATGGTTTCTTTTTTCATGAATTGTTTTTACATGCTTATATGTATTTGCATAACTATATATATGTATTCCTCCCCCCTCAGGAAACCACAACCAATCAAAATGCTGAATAGTGGAGCCCAGTCCAAATGGGAACATCTCATCTACATAACACTCTCACACCCAAGTCCCAGGAAACACTTGGGAAAGGAGAGCATAAAGACTGTAAGAGCCAGAGGGTCAGGGTCTTTGCTGTGAGCTTGTTCCTTATCAAAATGCTAGAAGCTGTACTCATAAAATCTTACCAAAATAATTGATTAAACCTGGATCAATTTCAAGCATGACTTCTGTAACAGGTGAAAAAACTATGACAACTTCCCCTACCATGCCCAAAGTGCTCCAACTTTAAAATTAAACCACAGAACTCAACTTTTGGAGATGTAGGGAAGAAAATTTAAATAAGAGAACTGAAGGCACCGATATTCATACCAGTCACTGAAACACTTGTTCATACAAAATCTGTGGAATGATGCTAGGCCCAAATCATATCACACTGTCCCACTATGCCTTTTCCTGTTACATGCAGTTATGGCCAGGAACCAGAATGTCCTTACAGCAGGAGCTCAATCCTGTCTGGTCACACTCCCCCTCTGAGCAGGATCTTCTTGCTCCTTGTGCCCCAGACAGCATGTGCTCATGCTGGCCTGTCTGCAGCAACAATCCTGCAGTTGTGCTGAGCAGCACCCCTCATTCTGATGCCTCCTGTTGGTATTCTCATGTACTGAGCCCTGCTGGGCCCCTTAGCTACAAACCCACATTCCCTTCCATTGGGGCTGTTGCTGCAGATGGCTTCCTCACTCTAGGACCTCACCACCATGGCAGCTGGGACTGTCCTCATGGTCCTTAATGAAGTCTTCCCAGCCATGCTATTGAGTGCTATGGAGCAAATTTCCCTTAAACTGTCCTTCACCTGCCATTTATATCTTTATATTAAACTTACATTTATTTTCATTTTTATGAGTTCTCTAAATGCTTACTGTATTCACAAACTCTCCGCTCCCGCTCCCAATTCCTCTGCTTTGCACTTTCGCTCAAATTCGTGACCTCTTCTTTCTCTTTTAATTACTATTTTTCCATAAACTCCTATTCTTTCTCTGTCTGTCTGTTTAAATGTACATCTGTCTGTCATCTGTCTGTCTGTCTGTCTCTCTCTCTCTCACACACAAACATACACACACATTCTGCTGAGTCTTATTTTTTTTCTTGCATTGAACCATGTGAGAAGGCACCCTCATCAAATGAAGCAATGTTTTTTGGAGGGTAGGGGGCTTGTTTATTCATATTCTAGGACCTTGGGATTCACATTCCACTCCCTCTAGTGCCCTCATGCTTCTAGAACTGAACATACAAAGCAAGAGGTTAGGCCTGGGAGGAGGGATACAGGTGAAGACTAAAATGCTTAGTTGTGTTTCTGGTTTCTGCTGGTCTAATTTGCATGGAAATTACTTTCCCTTATTAAGAAGGTGTATGACACCACCTGTGACCTCCATCTTCACCGCAGTAATCACTCACACCTGCTTATCTGCAATGGAAATGATTTTAGTTGTAAAGTCCACAATCACCAGCATGTGCATTCTTGGGAACTTACTAGAACACCACTTTCTTGGACCTTTTTGTTGGTCCACAAGATCAGATACAGCATGGAGCTCAGCACTCATTGCTCCTGGGCCTTCCATGTGATTCTGACCCACTGTCTGTGAGGTGCTGTCCCAGGGGTTGTGTAAGAATGACAGGAGGAGCAGGTGTGAAAAGATCAGAGCTGTGTTCAGTGGTGACACCATCTGCACCAGCCCCACCACAGCATCATTCTCCTCTAGCAAATCTTCCACTGCCAAGAGTAACCGTTCCTCAGAGCTGGGGACATCCTTCCCCTGGAACACCCAGGTCAGGCATGTGTGCACCTGGCTGTGTCCAAACAAAAGTCTTGACTCTCCTCACCATGGGCCCAGAGGGCATTGGTTTCAAGCTTGGCTTTGTTATGTATTTTGTATGTTTGTACTTTTGTGCAGATAATATATATCATTACTTGTGTGGGCACACTGCACTTAACACAAATACCCCATCTTTAATGAGAGTGCTGTGGTTAATTGATTGTCATGAAGAGTTTAAGTTAGCCTAAATACAAATCCATTTTGAAATAAAGATCTTGACTGGGAACTGAATTCAGGTACAGACAATATCACAGAATGTACACCTGGCAGAAAACAAAGTTAACTCTCCTAGCAACAGCCTCCAGGAAATATAACAGAATAAATGCTTCATAGAAAGTAGAGACAAACTCCCTGGCAATAATCAATGGGAATCGGTTGGGAATCGGGTGGGAAAATTCTCCTCAATGTTTCAGATGTGGTTTAGAAAAATAGCCATTGTGATTATATGAATTAGTCATTGTGATTGTGTGCCTCAGAAAAGATCACCCTGCCCTGCTAAAATTCACCTAATTCTGTAAAGCCAAGACTTGTGCCCCTCTGCTTGCTTCCATGGAAACTCCCTAATCACAGACTTTCCCTTTAAAAATCCTGTTCACTCAGAGCTCAGGGTCCCACTTCTCTACTGCTGTGTCAGTGAGACTTGGGTCCTGAGTTCGATCGCTTTCATAATAAAGCTCTCTTGCAATTGCATCGAGTTGTCTCCTGGTGGTCTCTGAGGGTCCCATGAACCTGGCATTGCAGTCCCTGTGTTATGCATCCATCACTGTCCTCTAGATCTGGTACACTTACAGTATATCAGAATTTGTCCCAGATTTATTGGTCACTTTTAGTCTCAATTCCCCTCCTCTACATTTCCACAAACTACCCTTTTTCTCTATGGGCTCATCTGATCTATACATGTCATAAAAAGATTCATAAGTTATGCAACCTTCTGTGTCTGTCATATCCAAGAAGAGGCTTTTATAGCCCACCCATTCTGTAGCTGGCATCGGTACTTTACATGATTTCAGGGCTGACCATATTTCTTATGTGGATACACACTTTGTTTATCCATTCTATACTGGAGAGGCTTTTGTTTCTCCCCAGATTCTTGGATATCATGTGTAATGGTAGCAGACCATTAGTGCGTGGGATTTTGCATTCACATGCATTTTCTTTTTCCCTGGGTATAAGTTTTGGAGAGAACATGTATGTTTATCTTTTTGAAGACCTACTCCACATGTCCACAGATTACCATTTCATGTTGCATTTTCAGACAGGAGGTAAAAGGAAGATACTTGACCTTTCTGCTTTTTCTCCCAGGATTTTGTGAAGGGCTGATCAGTTACACAAAGATCCCATGCTCTTGCTGACTAGGCAGGTCCCAATCACTGTGCTAGGAGACACAGAGATTCTCACTTCATACAGGAGCTCCAGGTCTGTGTGATCTTTTTATTTGTGTTTTACTCTCTGCAAAAGCAGAATAATCTATAATTATTCTGACTGTGGTGAAAAACAGACTTCACAGATGAGAATATTTTGCCAAAGTTTCTTAACTTTGATACCTCAAATTACAGAATATCCCACATTGAGTTCCATTCTAAACCATGACAGCAATATCTGCATTGAAAAGAAAGTGTAAAACACAAATGAGGAGCCCTGGGCAAGAACAACCTCAGCATACCCCAAGTGCAGGCTCATCTCCGGCAGCAGCTTTGGAGCATTGAACAACTCCAGCCTCTACTGCAGGAGACATAAAGGCTGGATAGCACATATGACTGCCCACCCCCCACCAAAAAAAAAGTTATAGGAAGCACCCACAACCACATAAGATTAAGTGACATATTTGGACATGAACATGGAACACAGACATACATGGAAACACTAGCCCACTTAAAGTAATAAATTAAACCTAAACAATAAAAAAAGATGATTAAGAGAAAAATGAAATATCACATTTTGATATAGGCAGTCTCATTCAGAATTTCCTGTTCAATAATTGGCCTATCCTTGAGAAATGACATGGTGTCCAAAGACCAACCTCACTATCACTGAGTTAGTCTGGAAGACTGTGTACTATATATGGTACACTATACCGCTTACCAGTGGTACACGTGTAGACTCTCACTATACTAAAGTGCATTGGACTTACTTGTGAACTACCCTCTGTAATCATGAAGTGTGGGAGATGGTTTCCTCCCACCGGGAGGGGCTCTGCAAGCACCTGTGTTCTAGGAAGCTCTTTTCTCCTAGGAGTTGCCATGAACCTGTGAATAAATTTGAGGTTTCCTCAAAAGGGTGTGAAGTAGCATCTGCCGGCTTAGCAGATGTGCCCGAGTTTAAAGTGGCACAAACGGTGGGTCTTCAACCTTTCCTCCAGTTCTTCAGCCCAATCCCCAGCACAGTCTTGTCATCATTTCTTGTAGAGTGAGTCTCTACAATATTACCTCTATGGAAGAGATTCAGTTCATTGTTTGAGCCCAGAATGACTGTGCACATTTTAATTCTAGCCATGAATGGCAGAGCTAGAAGGATCTGTGTGCATGTGAGGCCAGCCTGGCCTAGTGGTCTAGATAGCCACTTCCAGGAGAGTGAGGGCTACCTAACGGAACCTTGTCTAAGAAAAAAGTGGATTGGGGAGGCAGAGCTCTTAGGTGGAAGGACGTGCAGCAGCTTCCTGGAAGCAATGATAACTCCTGCTCAAATTTCTTGCCATCTTCTTGATTCTCTTTCTTGCTGTGCTCTGCGATGAAGAATCACCTTGGTCTAATCACTGGTGCATCCCTTATATTTGAGGAACTTACAGTCAAACTGAGAGATGGGGTATCATCACCCCATTTAATTACATGTAGGATTTGAGATTTTTGTCCTCTCCATGGATCTAGTTAATTCCTTTCAGAGTCTTTGGACAGTGAAGTTTTCACGTCACTTTTTCATTTTTCTGGTACAGAAACACTCTATAAAATCCTTCCAGGTTTCATAAGGAAAAAAAAAACAGCATTAACTAAGTGATTTGGGTCTACCTTTTTGTTTCAAAAGATATTCTGACTAAGCATACCCCTTGATCTTCATCATGGCTGGCATGTGTCTTGTTGTTTTCAGGGTTTCTGCACAAACCAGGGACTCACAATCTGTTGCTTGGCTCTACCCCTGGTCACCCTGCTCGTGACTCAGTATTTAAGGAGCTGTATCAGTGAACAATGAGATGATAGACTATCCCACACAAAGGTGGGAATCCTTGGTGTCCACATACAGTGAAGTGAAATCAAACCTGTGTCTATCACAATGCATAAAATTATTTTCAAAAGTACAGAGAGGTCCAGGTGGAACCTGCAAAGCTAAAATGCCAGAAGGAAACATAGTCAATAACTCCCCTGTAGGTATAGTCCTGAATAGGACTCCATTCTCACAGGATTTAAGAATAACAATTGACAAATGGGACTTTAAAAATCTATGAGGCTTCTGTAAGGCATTGAAAACAGTCAAAACATCAAAGAGGAAGTCCACAAAGTGAAAAACAATCTTTGCCAACTGAGCACCCCATTAGGATTTTTATCCAAACTATTCCAAGATCTCTAACAGAGTTAGAAAACAAAGAATCAAGGGGTGAAGGGGTCATAAATATGATCTGAGTCCTAAAGAGAAGAAATAAAAATGCTTTAAAAAGATCTTTAAAACTGTGAATGTAAGATCATTTAGGAAAATTCCGATTAAGCTACTTAGAGGTTTTCTCTTAAATCATCCTCTATGAATGATTACAAATAAATAAGTGGATGTGTAGAACAGGAAACACTTATTTACTGCCCATGGGAGCAGAAATTGATGAGGTCACTATAGAAGCCAGAATGAAAAATTCTTAAAATGCTAAAAAAACAATCTACCACTCTATCTAGGTATAGTACTTCTTGGCAAGTGCCTGAAAGATTTCACATACTTCTTTGTACATATAGGCTCAGCCATGTTCTTCACATAACAAATAGTAAATGGATAGGAAAACTTAAATGTCCATTATTTCTTATTGAATATACAAAATTCAATACATATGTATGAATACAATTTTATTCAGTTGTAAGCAAATATTAAATCACTGTGGTATGGCAGCCATTTAATCCCAGTATTTGGAAGACAGAGGAACCTTGAACTCAAGGTCTGCCTGGTGTACATAGTGAGTTTCAGTTCAGCTAAGTATACATAGTAAAATCCTGGCTGGAAAAAAGAAAGCAAAGAAAAGAAGGAAGGAAGAAAGGAAAAAAGGGAAGAAAGGAAAAAAAGAAAATAAGAAAGGGAAGAAAAAGAAAAGAAAAATAAAATAAATAAATTTGGAGGTAAATGGAAGAAAGCAAGATAGATATAGATATAGATATAGATATAGATATAGATAGAGATAGAGATAGAGATAGAGATAGAGATAGAGATAGAGATAGAGATCGAGATCGAGATAGAGATAGAGATAGAGATAGAGATATATATTACTGAGTAAGGGAACCCAGAGCAGAAAACAAGTGATTCATGTTCTGGTTTATTTGTAGATCCCAGCTCCTAATATTTAGATATGAGTATACAACCTGGAGTGTCCAGAAAGAGCAGGAAAGTAAAAAGGGACCCTGGGGAGGGAAAAGTACTCTAGAGAGAGCAATAGCAGTTCATAGCTGCTATGAAATGGGGGCTGAGACAAGAAGGGGAGGTTTAACAAAGGAGCCTGGAGGCAGGGTAGTGAGGACAGAGAAAGGAAGGAACAGGATGAATAAAATTAAGGGTGACTGAAAAACCAAAAGGAAAACATTATCTTAAGTTTTCTTAAAAATACATACACAGTATATGTAAGTATGTGTGTCTGAGCACGCATGCACCCTTGCAAGAGCATAACTTCAACGGAATTGTGTCACATAGGATTATAATGCATCTCCAAAGAAAGTAAAGATCATAGATGGGGACATTTAACAAGACTCCTTTCTCAGGTGAAGAACTCCAGGAAACCAATGGCTACTGAGAGGGAGAATCAGTCTTGTGCAGGGGAAAGACCCTGGATGAATTATAAAGTCTTAGGTGGTCAGCTTTAAACACATGTATGTACAAGCAACTCTAAATCCATCCTGTCTTTTATGTATAATAATAGTGATAAAAGAAGAAGTTCTGAATCTGAGAGAGCCAGAAAGTCACAAGAGGAAATGAAGGGGGAGCAGAAGGATGGGAAATGATGTAGATACAGTTATTTTTTTTCTTTTTTTGATTTTAAAATTATTTTTATTTTATTTCACTTTTTAAAATCTTTTAAAAAATTTATTGAAAGCTGAGATAAAAAGTAAATACTCTAATTAATATAAAAATAAAACTATTGATTTTTATTTGCTTAAATATTTTATTAATAACAATTTATTCACTTTGTATCCCCCCTGAACCTCCCTTCCTCCTCCCCTCCCAATCCCACCCTCCTTCTTTCTTCCTCATCTATGCCCCTTCACAGTCCACTGATAGGGGAGGTCCTCCACCCCTTCCCTCTGATCCTAGTCTATCAAGTCTCATCAGGACTGGCTGCATTGTCTTCCTCTGTGTCCTGGTAAGGCTGCTCCCCCACTCAGGGGGAGGTGATCAAAGAGCAGGCCAATGAGTTCATGTCAGAGACAGTTCCTGTCCCCATTAGTACGGAACCCAATTGGACACTAAACTGCCATGGGCTACTTCTGTGCAGGGGTTCCAGCCCATCTCCATGAGTGGTACTTGCCTGGGTATCACTCTCAGAAAAGAACCCTGTGCCCAGACTTTTAGGATCTGTTGCTGTCCTTGTGGAGCTCCTGTCCTCTCCAGGTCTTACTGTCTCCCACTTCTTTCTTAAGATTCCCTGAACTCTGCCCAAAGTTTGGCTATGAGTCTCAACATCTGCCTCAATACCCTGCAGGGTAGAGCCTTTCAGAGACCCTCTGTGGTAGGCTCCTGTCCTGTTCCCTGTTTTCTCCCTCCTCTGATGTCCATCCTCTTTGCCTTTCTGAAAGGGGATTGAACATCTTAGCCAGAGTCCTCCTTCTTGATTAGTTTCCTTACCTGTACAGATTTTAGTATGTTTATCCTATATTATATGTCTAATTATCCACTTATGAGTGAGTACATACACTGTGTGTCTTTCTGCTTCTGGGATACCTCACTCAGGATGATCTTTTCCAGTTCCCACCATTTGCCTGCAAATTTCATGATTTCTTTGTGTTTTTTTAAATTAATTAATTAATTAATTAATTTATTTATTTATTGCTGAGTAGTATTCCATTGTGTAGATGTACCACAATTTCTGTATCCATTCCTCAACTGAGGGGCATCTGGGCTGAATCCCAATTCTGGCTATTGCAAATAAAGTTGCTACAAATATGATTGAGCAAATGTTCTTGTATACTTGAGTGTCTTTTGGATATATGCCTAGTAGTGGTATAGATGGATCTTGAGGAAGAGCTATTCCTAATTGTCTGAGAAAGCACCAGATTGATTTCCAAAGTGGTTGTACAAGTTTACATTCCCACCAGCAATGGAGGAGGGTTCCCCTTTCTCCATATCCTCTCCAGCATGTGCTGTCACTTCAGTTTTTGATCTTAGCCATTCTGATGTGTATAAGGTGAAATCTCAGGGTCCTTTTGATTTGAATTTCCCTGATGACAAAGGACATTGAACATTTCTTTAAGTGTTTCTCTGCCATTCGATATTCCTCTATCAGGAATTCTCTGTTTAGCTCTGTACTCCATCTTTTAATTGGATTACTTGATATGTTGCTGTTTAACCTCTTGAGTTCTTTATTTATACTGGATATTATCCCTCTGTCAGATATAGAGTTGATGAAGATCCTTTCCCAATCTGTAGGCAGTCCTTTTGTTTTGTTGACAGTGTCCTTTGCTTTACAGGAGCTTTTCAGTTTCATGAGGTCCCATTTATCGGTTGTTGCTCTTAGAGCCTGTGCTGTTGCTGTTCTGTTCAGCAAGCTGTCTCCTGTGCCAATGAATTCAAGGTTCTTCCCCACTTTTTCTTCTAACAGGTTTGGTTTGTCTGATTTTATGTTGAGGTCTTTGATCCACTTGGACTTTAGTTTTGTACAGGGTGATAAGTATGGATCTATTTGCATTTTTCTACATGTAAGACACCCAGGTAGACCAGCACCATTTGTTGAAGATGCTATCTGTTTTTTTTTTTTCATTGTATGGTTTTGGTATCTTTGTCAAAGATCAGGTGTCCATAAGGTTTCCAATTATTTCTGGGTCTTCTATTTGAGTCCATTGATCCACCGTTCTGTTTCTATGCCAATACCATGCAGTTTTTAATATTGTTGATCTATAGTACAGCCTAAGATCAGGGATGGAGATACCTCCAGAAAATCTTTTATTGTAGAGGATTGTTTTAGCAATTCTGGGTTTCTTGTTATCCCATACGAAGTTGAGAATTTTTCTTTCTGGTTCTGTAAAGAATTGTGTTGGGAATTTGATGGGAATTGCATTGACTCTGTAGATTGCTCTTGGTAAGATGGCCATTTTTTACTATGTTAATCCTGCCAAGCCATGAGTATGGGAGATCTTTCCATCTTTTGATATCTTCTTCTATTTCTTTCTTCAGAGACTTGAAATTTTTTTCATACAAGTATTTGACTTGCTTGGTTAGGTTCACACCAAGGTACTTTATGTCCTTTGTGGCTATTGTGAAGGGTGTTGTTTCCCTAATTTCTTTCTCAGCCCTTTTGTTTTTGGAATACAGGAGGGCTATGGATTATTTTTTCAGTTAATTTTATAACCAGTCACTTTGCTGAAGGTATTTATCAGCTGTAGGAATTCCCTGGTAGAATTTTTGGGGTCACTCAGATATTCTATCATCTCATCTGCAAATAGTGATACTTTGATTTCTTCCTTTCCAATTTGTATCCCCTTGATCTCCTTTAATTGTCTTATTGCTCTAGCAAGGACTTCCAGAACCATGTTGAAGAGATATGGAGAGAGTGGGCAGCCTTGCCTTGTCCCTGATTTCAGTGGAATTGCTTTAAGTTTTTCTCTGTTTGGTTTGATGTTGGCTATAGGCTTGCTGTATATTGCCTTTACTACCTTTAGGTATGTGCCTTGTATCCCTAATCTCTCCAATACTGTAAGCATGAATGGGTGTTGGATTTTGTCAAATGCTTTTTTGGTACGTAAGGAGATTATCATGTGGTTTTTTTCTTTCAGTTTGGTAATATGGTGGATCACATTGATGGATTTCCGTATATTGAACCACCCCTACATACCTGGGATGAAGCCTACTTGGTCATAGTGGATGATATCTTTGATGTGATCTTGGATTTCATTTGCAAGTATTTGGTTGAGTATTTTTGCATCAATGTTCATAAGGGAGATTAGCCTGAAATACTCTTTTTTTGTTGTTGTGTTTTTGTGGAGTTTAGGTACCAAAGTGACTGTGGCTTCATAGAATGAGTTTGGTAATGTTCCTTCTGTTTCTATTTTGTGGAATAGTTTGAAGAGAATTGGAGTTAGCTCTTTGAGGTCTGGCATAATTCTGCACTGAAACCATCTGGCCCTGTTTTTTTTTTTTTTTTTTTTTTTTTTGTTTGTTTGTTTGTTTGTTTTTTGATGAGAGACTTTTGATGACTGCTTCTGTTTCCTTAGGAGGTATAGGAGTATTTAATTGATTTACCTGGTCTTGATTCAGCTTTGGTAAGTGGAATCTATCAAGAAAATTGTCCATTCATTTAGATTTTCAAATTTTGTTGCATGTAGACTTTTGAAGTAAGTACTAATGATTGTTTGGATTTCCTCAGTGATTGTTGTTATGTCCCCCTTTTCATTTCTGATTTTGTTAATTTGGATAGTGTCTCTCTGCTTTTTAGTTAGTTTGACTAAGGGTTTGTTTATCTTGTTGATTTTCTCAAAGAACCAGCTCTTGGTTTCACTGATTCTTTGGATTGTTTTATCTGTTTCTAATTTTTTTATTTGAGCCCCCAGTTTGATCATTTTCAGCCCTCTACTCCTCTTTGGTGTATCTGCTTCTTTTTTCTCTAGGGCTTTTAGGTGAGCCATCAAGTTCCTTGAATGAGATGTTTCAAATTTCTCCTTTAAGGCACTTAGTGCTATGAACTTCCCTCTTAGCACTGCTTTAATCGTGTTCCATACATTTGGGTATGTTGTGCCTTCATTTTAATTGAATTCTAGGATGTCTTTAATTTCTTTCTTTATTTCTCCCCTGACCCAGCTGTCATTGAGCAGCGAGTTACTCAGTTTCCATGTGCTTGTAAGCTTTTTGCTATTTCTGTTGTTGTTGAGATCCAGCTTTAGTCCATGGTGATCAGATAAAATACAAAGGATTATTTCCAACTTCTTGTATCTGTTTAGGCTCACTTTGTGACCAACTATATATGGTTTATTTTGTAAAAGGATCCATGAGGTGCTGAGAAGAAGGTATATCTTTTGTGTTTGGGTGAGAGGTTCTGTAGATGTCTGTTAGGTCCGTTTTATTAATGACCTGTGTTAGAGTTATTGTTTCTTTGTTTAATTTCTGTTTTGTTGAACTGTCCTTTGTTGAGAGTTGAGTGTTGAAGTCTCCCACTACCAATGTGTGGGGATCTATGTGTGGTTTAAGTTTTATTAATGTTTCTTTATAAATGTGGGTGTCCTTGTATTTGGGTTATAGATGTTCAGAATTTCCATGTCTTCCTGGTGGAATTTTCTCTTGATGAGTATGAAGTGTCCTTTTCCATCTCTTTTTATCAATTTGTGTTGAAAGTCTATTTTATTAGCTATTAGAATGGCTACTCCTGCTTGCTTCCTGGGTCCATTAGCTTGGAAAATCGTCTTCCAACCCTTTACTCTCAGGTAATGTCTATCTTTGTCACTTCGGTGTGTTTCTTGTATGCAACAGACTGTTGGGTCTTGTTTATGCATCCTTTCTGTTAGTCTGTGTCTTTTTATTGGAGAACTGAGTTTATTGATGTTGAGAGAGATTAATGACCAGTGGCTATTAGATCCTTTGATATTGATATTGGCTGTGGTAGTATGTTTGTGTGCTTGGCTTCTTTTTGTTTTGCTGTAGTGAGGTTATATATTTCCTGTGTTTTCTTGAAAGTAGTTAGTTTTCTTGGGTTGAATTTTTCCTTTTAGTATCTTCTGTAACACTGAATTTGTGTGTCTGTATTGTTGAAATTTGTTTTTGTTGTTGAAAATCTTGTTTTCTCCATCTATGAGGAGTGAGAGTTTTGCTGGGTAGAGTAGAGTGGGCTGACATCTGTGTTCTCTTAGGGTCTGCATGATATCCGTCTAGGCCCTTCTGGCTTTCATAGTCTCTGTTGAGAAGTCAGGTGTTATTCTGATGGGTTTGCCATTATATGTTACTTGGCCTTTTTCCCTTGCAACTTTTAGTATTTTTTCTTTGTTCTGTATATTTACTGTTTTGATTATTGTGTGGAGGGATGGTTTTCTTTTTTTTTTTATTTTTTTTATCAGTTACATTTTATTAACTCTGTAAGTTTTCTTTCTTTTTAAAATTTATTCATATTAGTTACAGTTTATTTACTTTGTATCCCAGCTGTAGTCTTCTCCCTAACTCCTTCCCAGTCTCACCCTCCTTCCCTCATCTCCTCCCTGCAACTCTCTAAGTCTACTGATAGGGGAGGTCCTCCTCCCCTTCCATTTGACCCTAGCTTATCAGGTCTCTTCAGGACTGGCTGTAATGTCCTCCTCTGTGGCCTAGCAAGACTGCTCCTCTCTCATGAGGGGAGGGCAAAGAGCCAGTCATTGAGTTTATGTCAGAGACAGTCCCTGTTTCCCTTTCTACGAAACCCATTTGTATACTAAGCTGCTATGGGCTACATCACAGCAGGGATTTCTAGGTTATATCCACACATGATCCTTGGTTGGAGATATAGTCTCAGAAAAGACCCCTGTGCCCAGATATATTTTGTCCTTGTGGAGCTCCTGTCCTCTCAGGGTCAAACTAACTCCCCCTTATTTCATACAATTTCCTCTATTCTGCTGAAAGTTTGGTTATGAGTCTCAGCATCTGCTTTGATACACTCCTAGATAAAGTCTTTCAGATGCCCTCTGCCATAGGCTCCTGTCTTTTTACTTGTTTTCTCCTACTTCCAATGACCATCCCATTTGTCTTTTTAAGTAAAGATTGATCATCTTACCAGGAGTCCTCTTTCTTGTTTATCTTCTTTAGGTGTACAGATTTTAGTATGTTTATCCTATCTTATAGATTTAGTATCCATTTATAAGTGAGCATATACTATGTGTGTCTGTCTACTTCTGGGATACCTCACTCAGGATGATCTTTTCTAGATCATACCATTTGCCTGCAAATTTCATGATTTTCTTGTTTCTATTTGCTGAGTAGTATTCCATTGTGTAAATGTACCACAATTTCTGTATCCATTCCTCAATTGAGGGACATCTGTTTTTTTTCCAGGTTCTGGCTATTATGGATAAAGCTGCTACAAACATGTTTGAGCAAATGTCCTTATTGTGTACTTGAGCATCTTTTGGGTATGCCTAGGAGTGATATATATGGGAGGATTTTCTTTTCTGGTCTAATATATTAGGTGTTCTTTAGGTCTCTTATATACTTATAGGCCTCTCCTGTAAGTTGGGGAAATTTTCTTCTATGATTTTGTTTAAAATATTTTCTGCACCTTGGAGACAGGAATCTTCTTTTTCCTCTGTTCCTGTTATTCTTAGGTTTTCTCTTTTCATTTGTCTTATATTCCTTGAATGGTTTGTGTTTGGAATTTTTTACATTTATTATTTTCTTTGATGGATACATCAATTTCTTCCATTGTATTTTCCACACCTGAGATTCTTTGTTCCATCTCTTGTAGTCTGTTGGTTATGCTTGCCTCTGTAATTTCTGTTTTCTTTCCTAAATTCTCCCTCTCCATGATTTCCTCCATTTGTGTTTTCTTTAATTTTTCCGATTCTATCTTCAGGTCTTGAACCATTTTGTTGAATTCCTTCATCTGTCTGACTGTATTTTCCTGTTTTTTCTTCAATTCCTTCATCTGTTTGTTTGAACATTCCTGTGTTTCTTTTATTTCTTTCAGTGATTTAATCATTTCCTCTCTGAAAGCTACAAACACTGTTTGGTTTCATCTTCCTGATTTCTTTACAGATGCCCATAATCTGTTTGATTATATCTTCCTCTAATTCATTATGCATTTTATTTGTTTCTTCCATTAACCTTTTCATAAGCATAGATGTGAGGCCATCTTATTGAATTTCACTTATGTTAGGGTGTCCAGGGCTACTTACCCCTGGATACGTGGGTTCTGGGGGATGCCATACTGCTTTGCCTTTTGTTGGTTGTGCTTTTACTCTGGACTCTACCCATCTGTCCATCTCAGGTGTTGTCTGTTAATTTCTGGTCCCTGCTGCAGTCCTGGAGTCAGGAGAATCCCCTTGGCAGGGTTCTGAAGGAGATCTTCTCAGCTCTTTGAGTATGGTCAACTGAATGGTGGTGCTTCTCAGGAATTGTCACAGTTCACCTCAGGCATATGGACCTGTGTAGTCACTGTGGTGTTCAGGAAGGATCTCCTTTCATCAGGAGAAGTCTTGAATATGGCTGTCCTGCTGCTGGGTTTCTTGCTCTGAGTTTAGTGAGCTGCTGCTGCTGCTCTTAAGCTGTATTTGCAGTGTACAGCCCTCATGAAAAACCACATAGTCCTGTGATTTCATCAGTTTAGCTAGAAATAATTGGTCATACCTTGGAATAGTATCAGAGGGCTGCTCCCATGGCTCTCAGGCTTTTCTAGGTCTGAGATTGGAGAGGTGTGCCCCAGTACCCTACCCGTAATCAGTGACAGGTGAGCATAGCACTTGTGTGTGCAGTAGAAGGCCAGAGCTTAGAGCCTGTGAAAACCCAGAAACTTTTCTTGGGATGGGTGTCCTGAGGGTTGGAACTGAATCTGCGGTCTTTTGGGGTTCACAGGTTTGTTTGGGATGGCGCGTACAGCAAGCAGGCACAGGCACATGGCTCTGCCTTTTTGTCAACTGGGCATCAGGGTGCTTGCAGGAACCCAGGGACTTTTCCTGAGAACTTTTTTTGTCGGGGGGAAGGGTGGGCTGAGTGCTCTGAGGTCAGACTTGCTGTTCCCCTCACTGTGGGCTTCCACCTGACAGAGAAAGTCAGTTGCTGGTGCCCTGGGGCCCTCAGTTCTGTCTGGTATGGTAAGTCGAGCAGAGCTTGCAGATAGGACTCTGTGCTGGTGGCTAAGCATCCCACTTTGTGCTGGCATCTGGACACCCGCTTGACCCAGGTCTTTTTCCAGAGATTGTATATGTGACCTAAGGTCGGTCCCGATTATTTCCTGCACCGTTGTGTTTTCTTTCGACTGGAAATTCCAGTCTCTGGTGTTGTGGGGCCCACAGTTTAGTTTGTGACAGTGATCAGAGTAAGCTGGCTGCTTTGACTCTAGGCTAGAGACTGAATGCCTGGTAGGACCTGGGAACTGTTCTGTGGTTTAGCTGGGTAACCTGAAGCTGATTGAATCCCACACAATGGGGTTTCCTCTCCCCTGGGAAACACAGTCACTGGTGTTTTAGGGCTCAGAGTTACATCTGTTGGTCACTTTGCAGATCCTGCTGTGATGCCAGCCAGAAAAGAGTGACCTCCTGGCGCCACCATCTTGGATCCCCCTCCAGAATACCCTCCTATTGATTTTTTAATAAATTATGGTTTATTATTTATTATTATTTTAATAAATTATGATTTGTATCCCCACTGTAGCCCCTCCCTCATCTTCTCCCAATCCTACCCTCCCTCTCTCCCTCATATTCTCCCATGCCCCTCCCCCCAGTACACTGATAGGGGAGGTCCTCCTTCCATTCTCTCTAACCCTGCCTATCAGGTCTCATCAAGACTGCATTGTTTTCCTCTGTGTCATGGTAAGGCTGCTCCCCCCTCAGGGGGAGGTGTTAAAACAGCCAGACACTGAGTTCATGTCAGAGACAGTCCCTATCCTGTTACTAGGGAACACACTTGAAGAGTGAGCTGCCATGGTTCATCTGTGCTACAACTGTGCAGGGGTTCTAGGTTATCTCCATGCATGGTCCTTGATTGGAGATTCAGTGTCAGAAAAGACCCCTGTGTTCAGATTTTTGGTTCTGTTCCTCTCCTTGTGGAACTCCTGTCCCCTCCAGGTCTTTGTATCTCCCCCTTCTTTCATACGATTCCCTACACTCTGCCCAAAGTTTGGCTATCAGTCTCAGCATCTCCTTTGATACCTTGAGGTGTAGAGTCTTTCAAAGGCCCTTTGTAGTAGGCTTCTCTCTTGTTCCATTTCTCCCTCTTCCAATGTCTGTCCTGTTATAGCACTCCTTGGCATATATCCAAAACCCTCCCTCTGTCTCCCCCCCCTTTCCTCTCCCCTGGTCCACCTATAGTGGAGATCCTTCTTCTCTACTCTCTGACTCTAGCCTTTCAGGTCTCATCAGGACTGCCTGGATCCTCCAGCAGTGATAATCAGCATCTTGTTAGGCATGTCTTCCCTCTCATCTCCTCTGTCTTGTGAGAAACATTGTGTTAAGGAGTCTCTGCAGGGCAAGGGGCAGTATGGAAGCAAGATGTAGGGGAGAGGCAGTGAGACCTAATACATGCACTCACAGAGACTGTGGCAGCAAAAGGCCCACATAGGTTCAAGCCAGATGCTTCCCAACACTGAGAAGAAGTGTCAAAGCTGACCACCTGGGACTGCATAGCCTATCAGGGTGTTTCTTTCCCTGCAAAGACTGATTCTTGCTCTCAGCAGCCATTAGCTGCCTGAAGTTCCTCATCTGAGAGTGGAGCCTTGTGAAATTTTTCCATTTATGCTGGCATACTAGCTCAGATTGTCATTGTTCAGGCAGCCACACAGCTACAGTTTCATGGATTTAGGTTCCCTGTCATGTACAGAAGACACTATCTAACTGTAGTCCTAGCTTTCATCCCATGTTCTACCCTACTCATGAAGCTATTTGCCGTTGATACTCTCTGGCAAAGGAAAAATCAGTTTTCCCCAGTGGAGTTTCCTTGGGTATATCAACCACACTCAAGGGCAGGCCCCACACCCATGAATAGTTGGCCAACATGAACTGGACTCCATGTCTTTTGGGGGAAGGGTTAGTGGGTTTTTAGTTTAAGTTTTTTTGTTTCATTAAAGTTAGGTAGGTTCAGATGTGCAGAGGATCTGGGAGGAGTTGGGAGTTGAGAAAACACATTCAAAATACAGTGTATGAAAGAAATTTTAATAAAAAGGAAAAATAATAGTGAAAAATCAGAGCTTAATTCAAAGTTCCTCACAGTCTCATTTAATTGGAGTAAAATGTCCCAGAATTCGCACCGTAGCATGGACCTTCATTGACTCAACTGCCATCTTCCCCATAGCAGAGGCTGGTCTGTGAAGGCAAAGCCCTCCTCTGTACATGCTCTCCTCAGTCACACCTTCCTTCTTGCTATCCAGCAGCTCACACGATAGGGTAAGAAGCTTCGGTAGCAATTCCACAGTGGTTGTTCCGGTCTTTGGCTATCTTTATATAGCCATTCAGGCCCCAATATTTACCCCAGCTAGAAGAATATGTTAGTCATTTAGTAGAGAGACACAGCAAAGAAACTTCATTATATTGACTCTCCATTGAAACACAGAGACTGAGGTCACACATAACAGACAGGATGAGAGAGGGCACAGGGTCAACTCTCAGACACCAACTCTTGAATCAATCACTTGAGTTTGGGAATCACAGCAGAGAAAGCACAGGCCATCTCCACAGCCACATTTGGCTCAGAACTAGAAATGCAGTGGTTCAAATTCTATTTTAACACTCCCCAAACCATGTCAGAATCTTATCATGATTACTGCACCCTGAAACTTCTGTATTCAAAATATGTGGGGTTAATTGCTGAAACCTGCACCCAAATACTGCCTGCAAACAGTACTTTTCCCTTAGTGTTTCAAACATGAATGTTTCTGGATGTTTATACCTGTTCTTGACCAGCCAGTATTTCCTGCCATCTAATTCTTCACCGTAGCCAACCACCAGGACAGCATGATCCAGACGAGTGCTGCTACACTCTGGCTCATAATACACACCTGAAAGAGAAAAATCAAAGAATGAGAGGCTCCATTAACCCCACAGTGACCATATCACCAACAGTCATGGAAACGTTTCTTATTTCAGTGCAATGATGTATACCCCAGATAGGACTGATTTGGTGTTAGTAAGGGTTGGGACATCAGCTCTTTTGTAACATAACAAAAGTAAAGATTAGCATAAATCCTCAGGGGAAACACTTGCTTCAAAGGAGGTAAGAAACCTCAACCTGCTTCTAAAGTGTGTGTCCAAGGAAACAACATGAAAAACAAAAATATGGGAGTCAAGAAGCATCCTGGGACTGAACTTCAAAAATGGAATATTTGTTTAAAGTCTTAAAAATTAAGCAACTGCAGAAAATTCAGTCAAAGCAAGTCACACAAAACCTGATCTTGCTAATTGAATAAAACAATGGTGGGCACATGCTAATGAGATTGTTCTTAATGATGAGTAGAAACAACACGTAAATATTGCTCTTGTTGAATGTAGTATCTACAACTCAAAATATTTACATCAACTTTGGAGTCATTGAGATGATGAGATGTGGTAGAGGCTTAACTCTTCCTTCTGATGACTGAAAAGAAAGGCACGTACCAGCCCGATAGAACTGGAACGAATTGTGCTTAGTGTCAATTCCAACTGAGATGGGCCCCACAGAGGCCACAGCCTTCATTAGGGTATCTTCACTTGATGGGAGTGTCACAAACCCCTTGACGTTAGCAGCAGAATTTTCATGATTGTACCTGCAGGTTCCATTCTTTGAAAGACAAAAGAGAAAAAAAAAGTTACTGCCATCTACCTCCTGGGGAACATGAGTCAGAATTACAACTCAGCTGAGTTGTCATCCACATGGGTGACTAACACTCCTTACTGAGGACCTCCAAGTAGATGTGTTTATAAAATGTCACAGGACCTGACAAGCTGGTAGATTTCAGTGGCTATTGGAAGCTAGCTCATGTGTCTTCTATGACGCTCCATATATACTCCTACTGATAATAAATTTTCACAGTGGAGAAATGTGTCTTATTTGTAGAATGGTTTGCATGTATACACACAGAAGTAGAGGAAGCTACACAGAAACCATGGAATCATACCAGTATGCAAAGAATGCTCTACTGGCAGCATTTAGGATATAATAGGATGGATTCTATCATGGAAAGATGAGTTCTTAGGACAGTGCACTGTCCGCACAATGTTGTTTTGTAAAATCTAAGCTGGAACAACAACATAGGACTCTACTTACCAGTGCTTCATATGGATAGGACATACTGGTGTCCAGGCCTCCATTATCCTTCACATACTGGAAGGCAAACTCCGGTAAGCCACCATCACAACCATGGTTGCCTTGTGACCAGGAGCAGTCCACTAGGTTCTGTTCACTCAGAGGGACCAGTTTGCCTGTTTTACGGAACATCTGTCCTACCAGGGAACCAACTGCACTAAATGCCCAACAAGAACCACAAAGACCCTAGAAGAGAGAGAAAATGCTGTCACCCACACAATTAATACAGGTGTTTCAAAGCAATGCACATGACACGATAAGTTCACGAGCAGTGAACTGCATGAAGCTCCAGAGTCAGCAAGACTTCCTGGCTCCACGGTGGACAGTGAGTGATACCTGACAATGTGCTGTGTCCTACCTGATTCTTCACAGGAGCCACAGAGCCATGATCTCGCCAATCTACAGACTTTGGGACATCTCCCAGCAAAGGCTCCTGGAAAAGGTTCCCCTCGTTGGGTCCCATGCTTTGAAAGCCAGTCATCAATTCTCTGAATTCTGTATTGGTCTTTAAGAAAAAAGAGACAAATCATTGCAAAGGGAGGGATGACTTACAAGGTACCAAAGGGAGGAAGTATGATGTGCTGCAACCCACGTCACACTCACCAGATCCCCAAAGGCATTCATCTCCAGGCTGAAGCCATGCTTCCCCTGAAGATAGTCCTGATTGTGCAGCTCGATCATTTTCATGTTGTTCTCCCACACCACTCTCTTCTGTCCTTCTTCACTCTGGAATAAACACAGTGTGTGGTGGGTCAAGCCCAATCCTATAGTTCCCTCAGTGGCCCTGCTGCTACAGATAAGAACCAAGGGAAGCTAGAATCCAGACCCTATGGCAATAGTGTATTTAGACATTAGTGTCCATAAAGTATGCCATGTGGTCATGCCAGGGAGGAACTGTCTTCCACAATGCAAACTCTCTATAAACAAGTCACAGCAAGGACTATTGTCTCTGTGTTGCCTCTCGACATTTCTATGGTACCAACCATATGGTATGTTTTCCCATGTTTTGTCTTCCATTCCTGCCATACAGCATCCAAACTGGGATCATGTGTTGGAGCAGCTGAGATTGCCCCCAAGCAAAGAGTGGCCAGGAAGAAAACTGGAATCATGCTTCCAAAACCTAGAGATGACGAAGAAATGAGGTTCCAATGACACCAGTGCTTCAATAAAATCACATTTCTACCTCAGTTGTTCAGGCTACCATAGTAGAATAAAATTATTTGACCTATTCTAGTCAATGATTTACCTGAAGATTGATGAAAAGCATAAGAATTCATTTGTTTCAAGCACACATGTATGGGAATTCATTTAGTTAAAAAAGAATAATAAGAGGAGGAGCCTTGTGGAACTCCTGTCTGAGCTCCACAAGGACCAAATATGTCAAGGCACAGGGGTTTTTCATGAGACTGTTATTCCAACAAAGGACCATGTACGGATATAACCTAGAACCCCTGCCCGGATATAGCCCATGGTAGCTCAGTATCTATGTGGGTTCTCTAGTAAGGGGAACAGGGACTATTTCTGACATGAACTCAATGGCAAGCTCTTCAAACTCCTGCCCCGAGGGAGGAGCAGCCTTGCTAGGCTACAGAAGAGGACATTGCAGCCAATCTTGAAGAGACCTGATAAGCTAGGGTCATATGGAAAGGAAGGAGGTCCTCCCCTATCAGGGAACTTGGAAAGGGGCATGGAGGAGATGAGGGAGGGAGGGTAGAATTGGGAGGGAATGAGGGAGGGGTTTATGGCTGGGATACAAAGTAAATAAGCTGTGATTAATATTAGAAAATAAAAAATAAAAAAAAATAAAAATAAAGAAGAAGAAGAGCAGGAGGAGAACCTGCCCAGGCCTCAAGTGCACTGTGTCAGTCTTAGTCTTTTCTGAGACTGATACTCCAATCAAGGACCATGCATGGAGATAAGCTAGAATCCCTGCACAGATGTAGTCCATGGCAGCTCAGTCTCCAAATGGGTCCCTAGTAAGGGGAACAGAGGCTGTCTTTGACATGAGCTCAGAAGCTGGCTCTTTGATCACCTTCCCCTGAAGGGGTAAGGGCAGCCTTACCAGGCCACAGAGGAAGACTATAAAAGACTGTCCTGATGAGACTTGATAGACTAGGGTCGTCAGGTGGATGGGGAGGAGGTCCTCCCATATCAGTGGACTGTGGAAGGGGCATGGGAGGAGATGAGGGAGGGGGCTACAGCTGGTATACAAAGTAAATAAATTGTAATAAATTAAAATTTATATAAAAAAGAAGTGCACTGTGCACTTAGCTCACCACAGGGTCTAGATTCACCTTGTGGATAAGAAGCTTAAAGACATAACTAGTTTATTAAGAGGTAGCTGGCTTGGGTTTCATGCCTTTGATAATGAGCTCACCCAAGTTACACTTGACTTATACAAAGTGTGATCCACAGAATACACAAACAGCTGCAAGAATTGGGAATCTCCAGACACCTTTTTCCTGGCCAGCATACCCAGGATAGAGACTATGCCTTGGCTCTTTTCCTTCTGAAATCTTTCTGAAAGATTTCCCCTCTAGAAAACCTTGGAAGATCAACATTTAAGAATCTGTCTGCCCTATAGCTGCCTTCAGAATCCCACCTCAGTGTCTCAGTGTCTCAGTGAGGAAAGGTCACAAGGCTAAGCCACTGGATGACAGAGCCACCGGTAATAGTACGGGATTGAAGGATAGATTAAACCAGAATTCCAGGCCTAAGTCATATAAGTTTTTTGGTACAACACTCCAGATATGGCATTTTACAGGAGGCATGGAACATGCTATGTGTCTTGGGCCTGCCAGATTAGACCAATGGATTATACTTGGTAGCGATATGCATGAAGTTGATGCCTGTGGTGACTGGAGTTATGTCCATGGCACCTAAAGTTTAGGGGACAAGTTGGTACTTCCTGTGTCTGGATCTTGACTTTCAATTTACTTGGACACTAAACAATATTGTTCCCCTGAAAAAAAATATTGGTCCCCTGGTGACCTCCTGGGCTTCCCCACCCAACCTCCTCTGGATCCCCACCTTCCGTCTGCTAAGGTTGAGTTGATATTGTCATTCCTGAGGTAGCTGCATGATGCTGCAAGGAGGCTCTCTAGGCTGCTCCTCCAGTGTCAGTTCCCAGTCTGCCTTGATAGAGCTATGGGCTCACCTGGGATGTCCAGAGCTGGGCAGCTGTGCTTCACAGTCTCCGGTCTTCAGAGGTTGCTGAGATCCTAGGCTGTGTCCCAGCTGCATGTGGATCCAGGCTTTAAGTACCAAATCTGTGGCTCCAGGACAATGTCCCTGCCCAGTTGCCCCTCCCTGCAATTGGCTGGGTGGGCTACTGGACTGGATCTCCAGGCCACGTGATTGTAGGCATGTATTGACACTGACTCCCACCCTGTCCTGGGGCCTTGGGTGTGTGCTGCCTAGGTGGACTGTGGGGAAGGCAGTGGTGGGTTCCTGCTATAGGAAAGCAGCGTTTGTGAGTCTAGTGACATTAGCTGAGAAAGTGCTATAACAGAGGCCTTGGCACTTGGTTCATGATGGAAGGTTCTAGCTAACTGGGTGTAGATTTCCAACCTAACCCTGCCTTTGTCTTAAAGGTTGAATTTGGGGTATATGCCTAGAAGTGGTATAGCTGGATCTTGAGGTAGCACTATTCCTAATTTTCTGAGGAAGCTCCAGATTGATTTCCAAAGTGGTTGTACAAGTTTACATTCCCACCAGCAATGAAGGAGCATTCCCCTTTCTCCACATCCTCTCTAGCATGCATTGTCCCTTGCGTTTTTTGTTTGTTTGTTTAAAAAATATATTCTTTTATTTTCTTATTATTTATTCATTTTACATCCCTATTGCAGCCCATTCCCTTCTCTACTCCAGATCTCACCTTCCCACTCTCTTCCCCCTTTCACCCATTCCTTCTCTTAAGGAAAGGGACATTCCCCCAGTACCAATCACCACTGACACCTCTTATTTCCCCAATCCCAACCTCCCAACAGGCACATCATATCAGAATTTCGTGCATTCTCTTCCACTGAGGCCAGACATGGCCGCCCAGCTAGGGGAAAGTTGTCCAAAATCAGCAACAGAGTCTGTGTCAGAAACAGCCCCCTCTTCACTTGCTAGGTGACCCACATGAAGACTTAGCTGCCTGTCAGCTACATATGTGCAAGGGGCTTAGGTCCAGTCCATGCTTGCTCTTTGGTTAGTACTTTAGTCTCTCCGAGCCCCTCTGAGCCTCGGTTAGTTGACTCTTTTCGTTTTCTTTTGGAGTTCTTGTCCCCTCCAGGTTACTCTATCCCTCCCCCAACTCTTTCACAAGACTTCCTGAACCCCACCAAATGTTTGGCTGTGGGTTCTCAGCCTGTTTTGATCTATTGTTGGATGGAGCCTCTCAGAGGAGAGTTATCCTAATCTTCTGTCTATAAGTATTGAAGAATATCATTAATAGTGCCAGCAGTGGGCTTTCTCCCATGGGGTGGGTCTCAGGTTGGGCAAGTCATAGTTTGGCCATTCCATCAATCTCTGCTTCATCTTTTTCCCTGTATATCTGGTAGACAGGGTAAATTTTGGGTTGAAGGTTTTGTGGGTGGGTTGGTGTCCCTGTTCCTTAACTGGCTCAGTTAAGAGCACTGGCTACTTCTGCAGAGGTTCTGAGTTCAATTCCTAGCATGGTGGCTTACCACCATCTGTAATGGAATCTGATTCACTCTTTTGGTGTGTACAAAATATATTCTTAACAGCTATTCCAAAGCCAAAGTTAGTCCATCTCAACATTGTTAATATATGCAAACTTTAAATTGACCAAGCCAAAAGATTCTGTGTATAGAGGTCTACCCTGAAAGTGATCCTTTAATTTTACATTTTAAGTTTGTCTAAGAAAATCTGTTCCATAATTTTTAATTTAATAAAATGGTATTTTTAAGCTATCTTTAGGTGGTCCCTTGAGTTTTTTGATCTTAGCCATTCTGATGGGTATGAGGTGAAATATCAGAGTCCTTTTAATTTTCATTTCCTGAATGACTAAAGATGTTTAGCATATCTTTAAGTGTTTATCTGCCAATCGATATTTCTCTGTTGAGAATTCTTTGTTTAACTCTGTACCCTAGTTTTTAATTGGATTACTTGGGGGACTGAAGAGACAATACTCCAACTAAGGACCATACATGGAGAGGACTTAGATCTCCTGTTCAAAGGAAGCCCATTGGCTGCTCAGTTTCCAAGTGGTCTCTCTACTAAGGGGTATGGTGGCTGTCTCTGACATGAACTCAGTGTCCTGGCTCTTTGATCACCTCCTTTTGGGGGGTGCAGCCTTGCCAGGCCACAGGGGAAGGTGATGCAGCCAGCCTTGATGAGACCTGATAAGCTAGGGTCAGATAGAAAGAGAGGAGGTCCTACCCTATCAGGGGACTAGGGAAGCGGCATAGAGGAAGAATTGGGAGAGTGTGTGGGACTGGGAGGAGATAAGGGAGGGGGCTGCAGCAGGGATACAAAGTGAATAATTGTAATAAATAAATATCTAAATTAAATTAAATTGAAAAAACAATGAAATGAAAATAGAAAAACTGAGAAGTAAAATGAGAATAAATACATAAAAACAATTCCCTTAGATGAAGTTAAGAACAAAATAATGTTGGAGGTGGGCCTTTCGGGAAACAGCAAATTGCGTAAACCTATAAAGTCAGTAACTGAAGTAGGCATACAAACAAGTACAGTCACTCAAAAATGCTAGAGAACATGCATTGCCGTTACAAGCTGTTATAAAAAGAGTCACAGGGAATTTAGCAATGATGTTATTTGAAGAAAAGAAATGAGATGTGGAAGAGCTAGGCTCAGTGCTATATATTTTTGGCTGACTCTACTCCAACATATAGGTACTGTATGTAGATCAAGATAGATGTTAGCACAGCTATGTATACATATAAACCTTTGAGTATTTACTTAAGTGTGCAACGTATCTGTGTGTGAGTATGTGAATGTGTACCTCTAGGTATATTTCTAAGTTTTTATACATGCCTATATATGCCTGGATGTATATGTGCTGTGTGTATATCCATGATTGCATATGAATTTACCTATCTGTGAACATCTTTATGTCTTTCCCATTGGGCATATCAATAAACATGTATGTGTCTAAGGAACAAAAAGTTGAATTTTGGTTAAAATAATTGCCAGTGCTGCCCTGTGAGCTGTTCTACCCTAGCCCAGTGTCTCGCCATTAATTGACAGCTAAGCTAGGTCCCCTGGTGGGTATGGACTCTGGGCTCATTGTCCCCATTGTCAGGGAGGAGGACAACTGGATTTCTAAGAATCTTTAGGAGATGGCCAAAGCAAACCCTGGAATGGATTGGGTTGAGAGTGTCCTGAGAGTGCAGGCCACCTGTCACTCATCTCATCCTATCTGCTCACTCTCTGCCTCCGTAGAAGTTATGAGGTATCTGCACAAACCTAGGTGAAGGACAGGGAAGTGACCAGTATTTTAGACTCTGCTTTGATTGGCACCTTTGATTGTGTTTCCTCAGTCTTTGCTTTTGGTTTAAAGTTTACATTTATGGTTGTGAGTCTAGCCTTGATCAGCTGAGCCATCTCTCCTGCCCTTGGTTTAAATTTTAGAGTGTTAGTTTTACAGAGGTTAATGCTAGAGGTGAGCTAGGGTTTGGACAGATTTAGGTGAGGGAAATATATAAATTTTTAATGTGTATGTAGGTAGTAGCTCTTAACATTGAACCAAGAAGGAAAATAAATGGAAATGTTCTCAACCTTCATTCCTCACAGAAGGTATATTCGTAGGAAACGTATTTTAGGGAAATATTAGTGTGACTCTTCTTGAACAACTTTTGTTAAGCATGTTCTAAGTTATTTTATTAAAATACAGTCACGGCATTCTTATTTATCATCTCATTTCTACTTAAGAGTCCATTAATAAAATATATACAAATCAGACCTGTGACTTTTTCTTTGTGGTACACTATGTCTAAATCAAAATGACATTCTAGCAATACAGATTTGCACATCAATGTCCTTAGTGACATACACACTGTCTCATAAATGTCATTACCATAGATCTTCAGAATTTATTCATTTCTTCCTTAAACTGAAAATTTGCCCTAAATAACATTCATCTCTCTCCCAGACTCTGCATCTCCCATCCTGTTTCCTGTGTGTGAATTTGATGACTGCTACGGGCTGAAAGCTTAGCTGTGCCACAGCCCTGTTGAAAATTAATTACTATTCAAACTAGAAAAAATTTGGGATGATTATTATTTTTTTATTAGAGAATGAACAGGCCAGACAGAACATGTCAGTCTCCATATTTCCTGAGGTTGAGTTAAGCCTCCATATGGAGATCTCAGGCTTTCTTTATCTGCTCATTCCTTGCTAGACATTTGGCTGCCTTTACACCTGCTTCTTGCTAGTAAAGCTGCTGTCCCATTAGGTGACACTTGTATTTCCACCCTTGTTCTTTAATCCTCTTGGGTGCACATTCAGAAGGGCAGTTTTGGGGTGTATAAGTCTGCCTCACTCTTCTCCACAGAGCAGGCAACACTGTGCTTTAGCACCAGCCATGCCCAGGGGTGCTGATTTCAGACTCCGCTGACAAATGGTGCCTCCTGTTTCTCTTTCTGAAGATGCCTTCTCTGTGGTGTGATTTTAGCTATAGCTCCTGAGAACATGTGCTGTGTGACTCTTTTGTTTACTTCATCAGCTGTTCATTCATCACATGCAAAGGATTTATATTAAATCACTATATATATATTCCAGAAAACCACAATCAATCAAAATGCTGAGTAGTGGAGCCCAGTCCAAATGGGTACATCTCATCTACATAACACTCTCACACCTAAGTCCCAGGGAACACTTGGAAAAGGAGAGCATAAAGACTGTAAGAGCCAGAGAGTCAGGGTCTTTGCTGTGAGCTTGTTCCTTCTCAAAATGCTAGAAGCTGTACTCATAAAATCTTACCAAAATAATTGATTAAACCTGGGTCAATGTCAAGCATGACTTCTGTAACAAGTGAAAAAACTATGGCAACTTCCCCTACCATGCCCAAAGTGCTCCAACTTTAAAATTAAACCACAGAACTCAACTTTTGTAGATGTAGGGAAGAAAATTTAAATAAGAGAACTGAAGGCACTGATATTCACACCAGTCACTGAAACACTTGTTCATACAAAATCTGTGGAATGATGCTAGGCCCAAATCATATCACACTGTCCCACTATGCCTTTTCCTGTTACATGCAGTTATGGCCAGGAACCAGAATGTCCTTACAGCAGGAGCTCAATCCTGTCTGGTCACACTCCCCCTCTGAGCAGGATCTTCTTGCTCCTTGTGCCCCAGACAGCATGTGCTCATGCTGGCCTGTCTGCAGCAACAATCCTGCAGTTGTGCTGAGCAGCACCCCTCATTCTGATGCCTCCTGTTGGTATTCTCATGTACTGAGCCCTGCTGGGCCCCTTAGCTACAAACCCACATTCCCTTCCATTGGGGCTGTTGCTGCAGATGGCTTCCTCACTCTAGGACCTCACCACCATGGCAGCTGGGACTGTCCTCATGGTCCTTAATGAAGTCTTCCCAGCCATGCTATTGAGTGGTATGGAGCAAATTTCCCTTAAACTGTCCTTCACCTGCCATTTATATCTTTATATTAAACTTACACTTATTTTCATTTTTATGAATTCCCTAAATGGCAAGCCCTCCTCCCCCTCTGCCAATTTTTCTGCGTTGCACTTCTAAACTTCATGACCTTTTATTTTCTTTTTGTAAAAAATGATTTATTTGTTTTTATTTTATGTGTATTAGTGTTTGCCTGCATGTATGTCTGTGTAAGGCTGTCAGATCTTGCAGGTATAGACAGTTGTGAGCTGCCACGTTGGTCTTTGGAATTGAACCTGGGTCCTTAGGAAAAACTCTCAGTGCTCTTAACCTCTGAGCCATCTCTCTCCAGCCCCTCATGACATTTTTGTTCTCTTTTAATTATTATTGTTTCACAAACTTCCACTCTTTCTTTGTCTATCTGTCTGTTTCTCTTTCTCACAAACATGTTGGAGGATGCATGTTACTGGCCCTCAACATCTGGTAACACCTATTCTTGTTTTGTAAACTTGCCTAAGACATACCCGATTGCTTGATTAACGGCCTATACCTGGTCAGGGCAAAATGGGGTAGGCATGTCTAAAGTTCCTGGGCTTGGAGAAGACAACAGAATCATAATAAACAGATGGACAGAAAGAGAGAAGGAAGGAGGACCTCATGATGGGTTAGTGTGGAGAAAATGTGGGCTGAGAGGAAGGACTCAATAATTGTGTGGAGAGGCCGGAATGAAGGATTACAAGCAAGTACCACGGGATTATGGATGGATGGTAGACCAGATGAGGAGGATTGGGGTGGATGGCATTGGATGCAGCTGGGAGATTGATGGTGAGGTTATTCAGACGGTGTAGGTGAAATACCTGCCCAGCCCAAGGTAAATAAGGCAATTGTAAAATCTAACAGGTGTTTGTGTCTTATTATTTGTGATAGCAGGTTAGATAATACCACCATGCTAATCATAGGGCTAATAATAAATGTTACATAGCCCAACCCTAATTTTTAAAATTTACTACAACACACACATACTGCATTTACAACAAGCTCTCCCCATTCCTGCTTTTTACTTCCTTACAAATTCATGATCTCTTTTCTCTTTTAATTATTATTGTTGCACAAACTCCCATTCTCTGTATCTCTGTCTCTCTCTCTCTCTCTCACACACACACATTCTGCTGAATCCTATTTTTTCTAGCATTGAACCACGTGAGAAGGCATCCTCACCAAATGAGGCACTGATTCTTTTTTTTTTTTTTTGAGAGCCTTGGTTAGTCATATTCTAGGACCTTGGGATTCACATTCTACTCCCTCTAGTGCCCTCATGCTTCTAGAACTGAACATACAAAACAAGAGGTTAGGGATGGGAGGAGGGATACAGGTGAAGACTAAAAAGCGTGGTTGTGTTTCTGGTTTCTGCTGGTCTAATTTCCATGGAAGTTACTTTCCCTTATTAAGAAGGTGTATGACACCATCTGTGACCTCCATCTTTACTACAGTAGTCACTCACACCAGCTTATCTGCAATGGAAATGATTTCAGTTGTAAATTCCACAATCACCAGCATGTGCATTCTTGGGAACTTACTAGAACACCACTTTCTTGGACCCTTTTGTTGGTCCACAGCATCAGATACAGCATGGAGCTCAGCACTCATTGCTCCTGGGCCTTCCATGTGATTCTGACCCTCTGCCTGTGAAGAGCTGTCCCAGGCGTTGTGCAAGAATGACAGGAGAAGCAGGTGTGAAAAGCTCAGAGCTGTGCTCAGTGGTGACACCATCTGCACCAGCTCCACCACAGCATCATTCCCCTCCAGCATAGCTTTCAGATGTCAGTACTGTATGTGTTTGCATGGATCAAAATATTCCTTTTATGAATACACATTTTGTCTATCTACTCTATATTGGCGGGGTCTTTGTTTCTTCCCCAAGTTTTGGATATTAGGTATAATAGTCACAGAACATTAGTGCATGGGATTTTGCATTGGCATACATTTTCTTTTTTCTTGTGTGTAAGTGTTGTAGGAAACATGTATGTTTATTATTTGAAGACTTCCCCTAGATATTTCACTTTGCATTTTCAGACAAGAAGTGGAGGGAAGAAAATTGGAGCTGGGTTTGACCTTTCTTCTCTTTTTTCTCCTAGGATTTTGTGAAGGGCTGATCAGTTACACAAGTATCCCATGCTCTTGCTGACTAGGCCAGTCCCAAGCAGCAAGCTGAGTGACACATAGATCTTTTCTCCATATAGAAGTTCCAGTTTTGTTGATCTTTATATTTGTCTTTTATTTTTTTCAATGCAGTTTATTCAGGAACCTTGAACAATCATCTGACCCTGGGGAAAGCCAGCCCACAGCTTAAATAGCTTCTGGGTAGCCTACCCCAGCGTGCCATGTGGGCAATGCAGATAGGTCCACATACACGGAAGCAAGCCAGATCCTTAGCCTTAGCCAAATGTGGAGTTGTTTGTGACAGAGAGCACTCACCATCGGGAAGGTGGAAGGCGGAAACCAGCTCCATCTTTAAGGCGTGGCATTGCGCAGCTCTCTACAGTTCCCCCTTTTTGTTTTAGACGCATCAGGCAAGAGTAGAGGTCTGATCTCTGATATTAGAAATAAATTGGGATATTTCACTCAGAATGATCTTTTCTAGATCCCACCATTTGCCTGCAAATTTCATGATTTCCTCCTTTTTGATTGCTGAGTAGTATTCCATTGTGTAAAAATACCACAATTTCTGTACCCATTCCTCCATTGACGGACATCTGGGTTGTTTCCAGGTTCTGGCTATTACAAATAAAGCTGCTATAAACATGGTTGAGCAAGTATCCCTGAACAAGGACTATTTCTAACAGGAACTCAATGACTAGATCTTTGGCCTCCCCACCCCCGAAGGGAGGAGCAGTCCTGTTAGGCCACAGAGGAGGGCTTTGCAGCCAGTCCTGAAGATACCTGATAAAACAGGATCAGATGAATGGGGAGGAGGTCCCCCCCTATCAATGGACTTGGAAAGGGGCACGGTGGAGATGAGGGAGGGAGGGAGGGACTGGGAGGGAATGAGGGATCAGGACATGGCTGGGATACAGAGTTAATAAAATGTAACTGATAAAAAAAAATTAAAAAAAAGAAATAAATTGGGACTTTGTACCGATGTTCATTTAGGTGTCATCCACCCAAAGAGCATCAGACCCGTCCGATACCTTTTTCTCAGAGGCGGGACCTGGGGCATCAACCCGCATGCAATCAGACATGCTCTTCTCTGGGTCCAAAGCGGCTGACCCTGAGTGCAGTGCTTAGCCTCGCATCCTGAGCATAACATTTTAGCTCCCATGCTTGGGGAGACTGTCCTGCTTCAATGGCTGTAAAGGCCTGACTGGTCATGGCTGCATTACACTGTTGTGAGACTCTAATCTTGCATATATACCACAGGCAAACCAAGGAGACCAACACCAAAAGGCCTGCTAACGCTCCCATGCCCGCCCATTCCTTCAGATGATTCATGGCTGCAGCAATCCATGATGCTAATCCTGTGGCTAGTCCTGTGTCCACTCTGGTAGAATTTACCGTGACAATGGCCACTCTCAACTGCTCCATCGTAGTATCAAATTCTCCAGTCCAATTACCTAAAATATAGCTAGACAATTGTTTAGACAGATTTGCAGCACAGGGAAAATTCTCATGTTGTATGCTAGTGACTCAAAGTCCAGCATACTTTCATTGACAGCCAAGTTGAGTGATTTGCCATAGGGTATCAATTTGCTCCTGCACGAGGTCAATCCTCTGATTGAACACCATCAAGCCTCCTTTTAGTTGAGCATTAATTCCTTTTTGTACATCTAAGGCATAAGCTACATTGGCTAAAAGATTATTCAGGGTCTGAGCAGTCTGCACAGTATGACTCCTGGCTAATGCCGCAGAGGTAGCTCCAACAGCCGCCAATGAGATGGCAGTAACAATGGCGACTTTAGTTCCAAGATCCCTTTTCTGTCTGAAGAGAGTCATAGTGTGAGGGGCATCCAGCGAGGCATGCGAGTAACCAGGGCATACCTAAATTCACTAGCATTCCAGCATTGGGCAAAAAAGCAAGTATCATTACCACAATTACTTGGCTCTATCTGGCTAATAATGAATAAAAAGAGGGGATATAAACAAACAGGTGAGAGGAGAACCTCCCCTATCAGTGGACTTGGGGAGTGGCATGCATGTAGAGGGAGGAGGGACAGTGGGATTGGGAGGGGAGGAGGGAGGGGCTTATGGGGGGATGCAGAATGAATAAAGTGTAATTGATGAAAAATTAAAAAAAAGGGAAAAATAATTTAAGAACCTTAAATGACTTTCAAAAGTGGAGGAAAACATGGAGTTAGTCAATTTACATGGAGCACGTCTCATCCCTGGGGGCAATTGTCTCCCGAACCTACTCAGACCTCGGACACTACCACTGCTAGTTCTAGAACTGATGCAGGATGTTCCATCGAGGGGGTTAAGGCTTCTCATAATGTATTTGTCTTTTGCAAAACAAAAATCTTCCCTTTTTCCTATAATTATTCTGACTGTGGTGGAAAACAGACTTCACAAATAAGAATATTTTGCTGAAATTTCTGAATTTGTGTACATTAAATATTTCAGAGTTACATTCCAAAACTCTATGACAGCAATGTCCTCATTAATAAAAAGTGTAAAGCTTTATTTTTCAGCATGTACACCTGCACAGCTGGAGACAGCATCAGACAGTGGTGAACTGTCATGTGTGTGTGGTGAATTGAATTCAGGACCTTCCTCTCAGTGGATCTCTGAGGATGAGGATCAGGGGATGCCTCTATCATGAACTCAGTTGACTTCTCTCTGATCACTCGCTCTGATGATGCACCCTTGCCAGGCCACGGAGGAAGAGGATCCCAGCAATACTGATGAGACTTAACAAGCTATGTGCAGATGGCAATAGTAGAGAACTCCCCCTTTCAGTGGACTAGGAGAAGGGGATGAGGGGAAGAGGGAGGGGAGGGTAGGACTGGGGGAGTTGACAGAGGGAGCTTCAGTAGGGATATATAATGAATAAATTGTGAAGAAGAAATAAAAATTTAAAAAAAGGATAAAAAGTAAAGCACAAATGAGGAGCCATGGGCAAGAACAGTCTCAGCATACCTCATGTGCAGGCTCATCTCCTGCAGCAGCTTTGGTGCATTGACAACTCCAGCCTCTGCTGCAGGAGACATAAAGGCTGAACAGCAGCTACTACTAGGCCTCAGTTTCTTCAGCTAAGAGTCATAGATACAATCTACAGCTTTGTAAGATTGAGAAGAAATATAATATATACAGTCATACCGACAATTTTCTCTTTAAAGTTGGTCTATCCTAGAGAACTGGCATTGGACACAAAGGAAACCTACAGAAATACCTGGTGAACCTGGGAAATTTTATTTTGTTTCTTTGACTCTCCTCTGAGTCTGATCGCTGCAATTGTCTGTGACACATTGGGATGAACTGTGAACTCTTTTTTTTTTTTTTTTTTTTTTTAGGAAATTAGGCTTTAATAATCTATATAATAATTGAATTTATGAATACTAAATTATAAATTAGTAGTGACTGAAGGATTTTCCACTTTCTTCTCTATCTCTCTCTTTCTCTTTCTCTCTCCCTCTCTTTTCTCCTCTCCCTCTCTTTAGTTTTTTGAGACAGGGTTTGTTGTGTAGCCCTGTCTGTCCTAGATCTGTAGACCAGACTGGCCTTGAACTTAGAGATCTGCCTGTTTCTGCCTCCAGAGTGCTAGGATTAAAGTTGTGTTACTTCTGGCTTTTTTTTTTTTTTCAATGCAGTTTATTCAGGAACCTTGAACAATCCTCGGACCTTGGGGAAAGCCAGCCCACAGCTTAAATAGCCTCTGGGTAGCCAACCCCGGCGTGCCACGTGGGCAATGCAGATAGGTCCACACACATGGCACCCTGAACGCGCCCGATCTCGTCTGAACTGTGAACTCTTGGTAATAGCCTTCTGAAAGAAGGAAATAAGGGAATTGAGTCCCTCTCAGCAGCAAAGGGCTCTACAAGATGTCTTCCATCTACTCCCTGTCTTCCTGGATGCTGTCCACTCCAAGGAGTTCCCAAGAACCTCTGAAATACTTTGAGGTTCTCCAAGAAAGATCAGTGATTGTAAAACCTACTAGCTTATGGAATAGCCTTGAATCTACAGTGACACTCAGGATGGGTCTAGGTATCTAGGGAAGTCTCTGGAACAGTGTGTTATCATAATTCCCTATGCAGTGATTCTGTACAATATTTCTTCTAATGAAGTGAAATGAACAGCTGTTGGAAAGGCCAGTAGCTTAGGAAAAGGTAACAAGATGGATGTATGAGGAAATAATGGCTTCCGTTTCTATTTCTTGGAACCTTTCTTAAGTCTCTTTCATGCCATTCTCTTGATGAAGACTCAACATGATTCAAATATTGGTTCATTTCTTGTACTTGATACACTTACAGTCAACCTGAATGATGAAGATAAAAACAACACCCCATTTCAACAACATGCTGAATTTGGAAGTTATTTTCTCCCCATTAATATTGCCTTTTTCCTCTTTTCTGAGTCCTTGAACAATGAGTGAGGTTTCCACTTAGTCATTCCATGATACTTATAAAGGGATGTTCTGTAAATCTGAAAATGAAGTTTAGTCCATCCTTCCACATTTTATTAAGAAAAAGGGATGATATTCTGAAAGTCATTAAATAGGTATTTTGGGTTTTTCTCTTTGTTTCAATGACATTCCAACTAAGAGTATCTCTTGGCCCTCATCATGGTTAGCACATGTCTCACTGATTCCAGTATTTCTGCCCAAACTGGGATCTCACAGTCTGTCACTTGGTTCTACCTCTTGTCACCCTAAAATTACCATCATTTTGGTTCAGTGCTGGTTCAATTCTCAGTGCTCCTTGAGCTGCAGGATCCCGCAAAGAGGGGGAAATCCTGTATGTTCACATGAAAGAGAATGAAAATGAATCCATATCTGTCATTACAGAAGTCATGTAATGAACAGAGATACTGGTGTGGAACCTACAAAGCTAAAATGCTACAGGAAAACACAGATAATACCCACTCACACTGTTGCAGCTGTCAGTACTTTGTATGTTTTCATATCTAAACATAGTCATTTATATGGACACACATTTGTTTTATGCATTCTTTGTTTCCTCCATAGATTTTGGTTGCTATGGATAGAGTATTTGTGGACAGAATTTTGCATTGGCATACATTTTGTTTTCCCTTGGGAGTAAGCCCTTGGTGAAAAGGGTTATTTATATTTTTGAAGCCCCATCCAAGTTGTCTCTAAATTGCTATTTCATTTTACATTTTCAGGCAAGATGGGAAAGGAGAGGGCTTTCTGAATAGGACTTTACCCCCACAAGAATTAAGGGCAACAATTGATAAATGAGATATCATAAAACTTAAAAGTGGCTGGAATGAAGAAGAAACAATGCATCAAGAAAAATTAAAGCCCACAAAATGGGAGAAAATCTTTGCCAGCTATACAGCTAATGTATTGTTAATATCCAGACTATATAAAGGATTCTAAAATCAAAGACTGAAGAAAGCAAATGACCCAATTAAATCACCTCCCTCTGAGGGGGCAACAGTCTTGCCAGTCCACAGAGGAAGACAATGCAGCCAGTCCTGATCAGACCTGATAAGCTAGGGTCAGATGGAAGGGGAAGAAAACCTCCCCTATCAGTGGACTTGGAGAAGGGCATGGGAGGAGATGAGGGAGGGAGGGTGGGATTAGGGAGAAATGAGGGAGGGGACTACAGCTGGGATACAAAATGAATAAACTGGAGGGAGGGGCAAGATGGCGGCGCCGGGAGGACTCTCATTCTGAGCAGCAGCACAGCAGGATCAGCACAGTGAACAGCAATCAGAACTCTCGGCCATAAAACACAGTCATTGTGTTTCCCAGGTGAGAGGATACCCCACGGTGGGGGATTCAATCAGCTTTTAACTCACCCGGCTAAACCGCGGAAGAGATCCCGGTTCCGCCAGACGCTTGGCTGCCAGCCGCCAGTCTCAGCCCCAGCCCAGAGCCACAAGCCAGTGTCTCTGGTCACGGTCCCAGACTGAACCTTGGGCACCACACTATCAGAGACTGGAATTTTCAGTCGAGAGATAACCCCAGGGTACAGGAAATGATTGGGACCGGCCTTAGGTCACCCAGACATCCCCTGGAAAAGACTCGGGCGGGTTCCACGGGCACCCCAGGAGCCAGCCCTGAGCCAGAGCCAGAGCCGGGGACCCAAGTTCCGGCACAGAGCCCTGCCTGCCTGCGCGCCTGATTCGCCGCCGGAGATAGAAACGGCGGGTCTGATCTCAGAGCACTCAGCTCACCCCCAACCTGAAAAGGTCCCCGGAAAATTACCCAGCTTAGGGAGCCACTCAGGCTCCCAAAAGCCGCAAAGGCAGACACAGGCAGTTTCTGCACACCAGACAGCTGGCAGAAACTGAGCCGCCATCACACAGCTGTGCTCCAGGCACAGGCAAATTTCTGTGGCCAGCCAACTGGCGGACACTGAGCAGTGTGCACCAGGGCAAAAAAAGACACTAGGAGTCCGTGTCTCCAGAGAATCCACGGGGAAGGAAGGAAACTGTACTGATCTTAATCACCCAATCCTTCCCTAGAAAAAGTCTAGCAGTCTAGTGGGGCCGAGGCACCAGCACTCAGCTGTGCTCCAGACACAAGCACAAACAGTTGAGGCGCGCCTGATGTCCAACTGGGTCACAGCAGCTGATCATTAAATTTGCAACAAGAAACCCAGAAACAGGGCAGCTGCCCTCAGGACTTCCCTGGGTGAGAGGAGAACCCTCTCGACTAACAAAGACCACAGTTACCACCCAGGTCTATATCCCTGAGGTGAGCAACTCCTGAAAAAACACCAGCCATCCAGGGACTATACCCAAAAAGCTGAGAAGACATCCTTCAGGAAAATCCAGCTTTCTGCAAAGGGGATTCTCTCCACCACAGGATCCCCAGGAACCACCAGAAAATAACCCCAAACTCCTAAGATAACACAATGGGTAGAGGCCAGCGTAAAAGCTCAAGCAACAAAAGACAGAGCAATATGGCATCTCCAGAGCCCAGTTACCCAGGGGCAAGTAGCCCTGGACACCCCACCATAACTGAAATCCAAGAAGATGACCTAACAAGTATGCTCATGAAGATGATAACAGAGGAAACAAATAAGATTCGTAAGACATAGAGGAAGATAAACTCAAACAGAATATTGCCATCCGTAAAGAAATAGAGGAAGCTGCAGCCAAACAGTTTATGGCCTTTAGAAAGGAAATGCTTAAAACACTGAATGAAATGATAGAAACAGAGTTGAAGGAACTAAAAGAAAAACAGGAAAGTACAATCAGACAGGTGAAGGAAGTAAACAAAACAACTCAAGACCTGAAGATAGAATTGGAAAAATTAAAGAAAACACAAATGGAAGAAATAATGGAAAGGAAGAATCTAGGGAAGAAAACAGGAACTACAGAGGTAAGCATAACCAACAGACTAAAAGAGATGGAAGAAAGAATCTCAGGTGTAGAAGATACAATGGAAGAAATCGATGTATCTGTCAAAGAAAATGTTAAATCCGAAAAATTCCTGACACAGACCGTCCATGAAATCCAAGACAATATGAAAAGACAAAACCTAAGAATAATAGGTATAGAGGAAAAAGAAGACTCCCTTCTCCAAGGCCCAGAAAGTATTTTCAACAAAATCATTGAAGAAAATTTCCCCAAGCTAAAGGAGAGGCCAATTAGAATACATGAGGCCTACAGAACACCCAACAAATTTGACCAGAAAAGAAAATCCTCCCGCCACATAATAATCAAAACAGTAAGTATACAGAACAAAGAAAAAATACTAAAAGCTGCAAGGGAAAAAGGCCAAGTAACATATAATGGCAAACCCATTAGAATCACACCTGACTTTTCAACAGAGACTATGAAAGCCAGAAGGGCCTGGACGAATATCATGCAGACCCTAAGAGAACACAGATGTCAGCCCAGGCTACTATACCCAGCAAAACTCTCAGTCCTCATAGATGGAGAAAACAAGATATTCAATGACAAAAACAAATTTCAACAATACCTACAAACAAATCCAGCATTACAGAAGACACTGGAAGGGAAAATACAACCCAAGAAAGCTAGCTACATTCAAGAAAACACAGGAAATAAATAACTTCACTTCAGTAAAACAAAAAGCAACCAAGCACACAACCTGATGACCACAGCCAACATCAAAATCAAAAGATCTAACAGCCACTGGTCATTAATCTCTCTCAACATCAATGGACTCAACTCTCCAATAAAAAGACACAGATTAACAGAATGGATACGTAAACAAAACCCAGCAATCTGTTGCATACAAGAAACACACCTAAGACACAAAGATAGACATTACCTGAGGGTAAAGGGTTGGAAGACGACTTTCCAAGCAAATGGACCCAAGAAGCAAGCAGAAGTAGCCATTCTAATATCTGATAAAATAGACTTTCAACCAAAATTAATCAAAAGAGATGGGGAAGGACACTTCATACACATCAAGGGAAAATTCCACCAGGAAGACATCACAATCCTGAACATCTATGCCCCAAATACAAGGGCACCCACATTTGTGAAAGAAACATTGATAAAATTTAAAGCACATATAGATCCACACACATTAATAGTGGGAGACTTCAACACCCCACTCTCAACAAAGGACAGGTCAACCAAACAGAAATTAAACAAAGAAACAATGTCTCTGACAGAGGTCATGAATCAAATGGACCTAACAGACATTTACAGAACTTTACACCCAAACACAAAAGAATTTACCTTCTTCTCAGCACCTCATGGAACCTTCTCCAAAATAGACCACATAGTGGGTCACAAAGCAAGCCTCAACAGATACAAGAAGATTGAAATAATCCCATGTATCTTGTCTGATCACCATGGAATAAAGCTGGACCTCAACAATAACAGAAATAACAAGAAGCCTACACACACATGGAAACTGAACAACTTGTTACTAAATGACAGCTGGGTCAGGGAAGAAATAAAGAAAGAAATTAAAGTCCTTCTAGAAATCAATGAAAATGAAAACACAACATACCCGAACTTGTGGGACACAATGAAAGCAGTACTAAGAGGAAAGTTCATAGCACTAAGTGCCTTCAAGAAGAAATTCGAGACAGCTCATTCAAGCACCCTAATGGCTCACTTAAAAACCCTAGAAAAAGAAGAAGCAGACACACCAAGAAGGAGTAGACGGCTGGAAATAATCAAACTCAGGGCTGAAATCAATCAATTGGAAACAAATAAAACAATTCAAAGAATCAATGAAACCAAGAGCTGGTTCTTTGAGAAAATCAACAAGATCGACAAACCCTTAGCCAGGCTAACTAAAAGGCAGAGAGACACCACCCAAATCAACAAAATCAGAAATGAAAAGGGGGATATAACTACAGACACTGAGGAAATCCAAACAATCATTAGGACTTACTTCAAAAGTCTATATGCCACAAAATTTGAAAATCTAAATGAAATGGACAATTTTCTTGATCGATTTGACTTACCAAAGCTGAACCAGGACCAGGTAAATCAACTAAATAGACCTATATCCCCCAAAGAAATAGAAGCGGTCATCAAAAGTCTCCCATCCAAAAAAAGCCCAGGACCAGATGGCTTCAGCGCAGAATTCTACCAGACCTTCAAAGAAGAGCTAACACCAATTCTCTTCAAACTATTCCACAAAATAGAAACAGAAGGAATATTACCAAATTCATTCTATGAAGCCACAGTCACCTTGGTACCTAAACCTCACATAGACTCAACAAAGAAAGAGAATTTCAGGCCAATCTCCCTTATGAACATTGATGCAAAAATACTTAATAAAATACTTGCAAACTGAATCCAAGAACACATCAAAGATATTATCCACTATGACCAAGTAGGCTTCATCCCAGGTATGCAGGGGTGGTTCAATATACGGAAATCCATCAATGTGATCCACCATATTAACAAACTAAAAGAAAAAAACCACATGATAATTTCCCTAGATGCTGAAAAAGCCTTTGACAAAATCCAACATCCATTCATGTTCAAAGTATTGGAGAGATCAGGGATACAAGGCACATATCTAAACATAGTAAAGGCGATATACAGCAAGCCTATAGCCAACATCAAACTGAATGGAGAGAAACTTAAAGCAATCCCACTGAAATCAGAAACAAGACAAGGCTGCCCACTCTCTCCATATCTCTTCAACATAGTGTTGGAAGTCCTTGCTAGAGCAATAAGACAGTTGAAGGAGATCAAGGGGATACAAATTGGAAAGGAAGAAGTCAAATTATCACTATTTGCAGATGATATGATAGTATACGTGAGTTACCCCAAAAACTCTACCAGGGAACTCCTACAGCTGATAAACACCTTCAGCAAAGTGGCAGGATACAAAATTAACTCAAAAAAAAATCAGTAGCCCTCCTGTATACAAAAGACAAAAGGGCTGAGAAAGAAATTAAGGAAACAACACCCTTCACAATAGCCACAAATGACATAAGGTACCTCGGAGTAACCCTAACCAAGGAAGTCAAAGACTTGTATGAAAAAAATTTCAAATCTCTGAAGAAAGAATTAGAAGAAGATATGAGAAGATGGAAAGATCTCCCATGCTCATGGCTTGGTAGGATTAACATAGTAAAAATGGCCATCTTACCAAAAGCAATCTACAGATTCAATGCAATGCCCATCAAATTACCAACACAATTCTTTACAGACCTGGAAAGGAAAATTCTCAACTTCATATGGAATAACAAGAAACCCAGAATTGCTAAAGCAATCCTGTACAACAACAGATCATCTGGAGGTATCTCCATCCCTGATCTTAAGTTGTACTATAGAGCAACAGTTTTAAAAACTGCATGGTACTGGCATAGAAACAGAATGGTGGATCAATGGAACCGAACAGAGGACCCAGAAATAAACCCACACACTTATGGACACCTGATCTTTGACAAAGACGCCAAAACCATACAATGGAAAAAAGATAGCATCTTCAACAAATGGTGCTGGTCTAACTGGATGTCTACATGTAGAAAAATGAAAATAGATCCATACTTGTCACCCTGCACAAAACTGAAGTCCAAGTGGATCAAAGACCTCAACATAAAACCATACACATTAAATCGGCTTGAAAAAAAAGTGGGAAATACCCTAGAACTCATTGGCACAGGGGAAAACTTCCTGAACAGAACACCAACAGCACAGGCTCTAAGAGCAACAACCAATAAATGGGACCTCATGAAACTGAAAAGCTTCTGTAAAGCAAAGGACACCATCATCAAAACAAAGCGACCACCTACAGATTGGGAAAGAATCTTCACCAACCCTTTATCTGACAGAGGACTCATATCCAGTATATATAAAGAACTAAAGAAGCTGAAAAGCAGCAAACCAAGTAATCCACTTAAAAAATGGGGAACAGAGCTAAACAGAGAATTCTCTGTAGAGGAATATCGAATGGCAGAGAAGCACTTAAAGAAATGCTCAACCTCACTAGCCATTAGGGAAATGCAAATCAAAACAACCCTGAGATTTTACCTTACACCCATGAGAATGGCCAAGATCAAAAACTCAAGTGACAACACATGCTGGAGAGGTTGTGGAGAAAGGGGAACCCTTCTCCACTGCTGGTGGGAATGTAAACTTGTACAACCACTCTGGAAATCAATCTGGCGCTTTCTCAGACAACTAGGAATAGCGCTTCCTCAAGATCCAGCCATACCACTCCTGGGCATATATCCAAAAGAGGCTCAAGTACACAAAAAGGACATTTGCTCAACCATGTTTGTAGCAGCTTTATTTGTAATAGCCAGAAGCTGGAAACAACCCAGATGCCCCTCAACTGAAGAATGGATGCAGAAATTGTGGTACATCTACACAATGGAATATTACTCAGCAATGAAAAATAAGGAAATCATGAAATTTGCAGGTAAATGGTGGGATCTGGAAAGGATCATCCTGAGTGTGTTGTCCCAGAAGCAAAAAGACACACATGGTATATACTCACTCATATAGACATACAACATAGGACAAACCCACTAAAACCTGTGCATCTAAAGAAACTAAGCAAGAGAGAGGACCCTAACTAAAACGTCCAATCCCCATCCGGAAAGGCAAAGAGGATGGACATCAGAAGAAGAAGAAAACAGGAAACAACCTAGGAACCTACCACAGAGGGCCTCTGAAAGCCTCTGCCCTTCAGACTATCAAAGCAGATGCTGAGCCGGATGGGCAACTGTTGGGCAGGTGAACGGAATTTTAGGTAAGAACTGGGAAATAGTAAGAGCTGGAGAGGACAGGGTCTCCACAAGGAGAGCAACAGAACAAGAAAATTTGAACATAGGGAACTTCCCAGAGACTCATACTCCAACCAAGGACTATTCATGGAGATAACCTAGAACCCCTGCACAGATGTAGCCCAGGGCAGTTCAGAGTCCAATTGGGTTACATAGTAATGTGAAGAGGGACTGCCTCTGACATAATCTGATTGGCCTGCTCTTTGATCACCTCCCTCTGGGGGGGGGGGGAGCAGCCTTACCAGGCCACAGTAGAGGACAATACAGCCACTTTTGATGTGAACTGACAGACTAAGATCAGAAAGGAGAGGAGAACCTCCCCTATTAGTGGACTTGGGGAGTGGCATGCAAGCAGAGGGAGGACGGAGGGTGGGATTGGGAGGAGAGGAGGGAGGGGCTTATGGGGGGATGCAGAATGAATAAAGTGTAATTGATGAAAAATTTAAGAAAAAAGGGAAAAAAATAATTTAAGAACCTTAAATGACTTTCAAAATTGGAGGAAAACATGGAGTTAGTCAATTGGCATGGAGCACGTCTCGCCCCTGGGGGCAATGGTCTCCTGAACTTACTCAGACCTCGGACACCACCACTGCTAGTTCTAGAACTGACGCAGGATGTTCCAACGAGGGGTTAAGGCTTCTCATAATATTTCCTATAAGCCCACACCTGTTTGTCTATATCCCCCATTTTTATTCATTATTAGCCAGATAGAGCCAAGTAATTGTGGTAATGATACTTGCTTTTTTGCCCAATGCTGGAATGCTAGTAAATTTAGGTATGCCCTGGTTACTCGCATGCCTCACTGGGTGCCTATGCCCATTGATGCCCCTCACGCTATGACTCTCTTCAGACAGAAAAGGGATCTTGGAACTACAGCCACCATTGTTACTACCATCTCATTGACGGCTGTTGGAGCTACCACCAGGGCATCAGCCATGAGTCATACTGGGCAGACTGCTCAGACCCTGAATAATCATTTAGCCAATGTAGCTCATGCCTTAGTTGTACATAAAGGAATTAATGCTCAACTAAAAGGAAGCTTGATGGTGTTCAATCAGAGGATTGACCTCTTGCAGGAGCAAATTGATACCCTATGGCAAATCGCTCAACCTGGCTGTCAATGAAAGTATGCTGGACTTTGTGTCACTAGCATACAACATGAGAATTTTTCCTGTGCTGCAAATCTGTCTAAACAATTGTCGAGCTATATTTTAGGTAATTGGACTGGAGAATTTGATACTACGATGGAGCAGCTGAGAGTGGCCATTGTCACAGTAAATTCTACCGGAGTGGACGCAGGACTAGCCACAGGATTATCAACATGGATTGCTGCAGCCATGAATCATCTGAAGGAATGGGCAGGCATGGGAGTGTTAGCAGGCCTTCTGGTATTGCTCTCCTTGGTTTGCCTGTGGTATATATGCAAGATTAGAGTCTCACAACAGTGTGATGCAGCCATGATCATTCAGGCCTTTACAGCCATTGAAGCAGGACATTCTCCCCAAGCATGGTTGGATACCATAAAAAGCTAAAATGATACGCTCAGGATGCGAGGCTAAGCACTGCACTCAGGGTCAGCCGCTTTGGACCCAGAGAAGAGCATGTCTGATTGCATGCGGGTTGATGCCCCAGGTCCCGCCTCTGAGAAAAAGGTATCCGACGGGTCTGATGCTCTTTGGGTGGATGACACCTAAATGAACATCTGTACAAAGTCCCAATTTATTTCTAATATCAGAGATCAGACCTCTACTCTTGCCTGATGCGTCTAAAATAAAAAGGGGGAACTGTAGAGAGCTGCGGAATGCTATGCCTTAAAGATGGAGCTGGTTTTCGCCTTCCACCTTCCCGATGGTGAGTGCTCTCTGTCATGAACAATTCCACATTTGGCTAAGGCCGAGGATCTGGCTTGCTTCCATGTATGTGGACCTATCTGCATTGCCCCCGTGGCACGCCTGGGTTGGCTACCCAGAGGCTATTTAAGCTGTGGGCTGGCCTTCCCCGGGGCCCGAGGATTGTTCAATGTTCCTGAATAAACTGCATTGAAAAAAAAAAAAAGAATAAACTGTAATTAATATAAAAAATAAAATAATGGGCTGGATATGAACAGAGAATTCTTAGGAGATGAAATAAAAATCTCTAAGAAATATCTTTAAAAGCATCCAAAATATTTAGCAATTAGAGAAATGCAAACTAAAGTTACTTTGAGATTTTACTTTATTCCAGTCAGACTGGCTGAAATAAAAAATAAGCAAAACAAAACAAACAACAAGAACAACAAAACTAATGACAACCAATTTAGTCTGGAGAAAACCAAAGATCCCTTATTTACTGCTCCTAGGGTGAATACTGTTGCAGCCAACCTTAAAATCAGTGCGGAGAGATCTCAAAAACCAGAAAGAAGATTTCCCAAATGAACCATCTACACCATGCCTCAGCACATTCCTGAAGGATTCAACATCCTACTCCATAATACTTTCTAAGACATGTATGTTTTCTCACAATAGATAGGAAATGGACACAACCTTATTGAATATTATCTGATGAAGGGATAAATGAATATGATACACAGACACACACAATGAAATTTAATCAGCTCTTAAGAAAAATAAAACCTTGAAGTTTGCAGGTAAATGGATGAAAAGCGGAAGACTTGTTGCGTGAGGTCACCCAGACCCTGAAAACTATGCTCACACACTCCTACTTGTGCATCGTATCTCTGAATCCTTGGATGTGAATTTATAACCAGGAGTAACTGCAAAAACTGGGAAAATAAAAAGATGCCATTGTGGAGGAAGAGGGTGAGTTGGTTCTGCATATAAGGAAGAGGCCAGGTGGGAGACATCTTGGGAGACAAGCTTGGCAAGGGGGGTGGGAAGGTGAGGTCAAGGGAGGAACCCTTCTTGCTTTTGAAATTGTGAAGGGTTTTGCACGCTCAGCAAGGAGCCATTTGCACTCTGGGGTCAGTGATGGGTCTTCTAGAAAGACTGGGTATGTCACTCAGTCACATTGTACTTCCAGCAGTGATAATCAGGGTCTCATTAGCCTCTGCCTTGTGAGGAATATCAGGAATAAGGAGGCTCTTCAGCGCAAAGGAAGCAGAATGGGAACTGTTGGAATGGCCTTGATTCAACTTCAATTTGCATTTGAAATCTCTAGACATATCAACTAAAACCCATCACAAGATCAGCTCCCTTACTATTTCCCAGTTCTTATCTAAAATTCCATTCACTCTGCCCAACAGTTGCGCTGGAGAGGACAGGGTCTCCACAAGGAGAGCAACAGAACAAGAAAATTTGAACACAGGGAACTTCCCAGAGACTCATACTCCAACCAAGGACTATTCATGGAGATAACCCAGAACCCCTGCACAGATGTAGCCCAGGGCAGTTCAGAGTCCAATTGGGTTACATAGTAATGTGAAGAGGGACTGCCTCTGACATAATCTGATTGGCCTGCTCTTTGATCACCTCCCTCTGCGGGGGAGCAGCCTTACCAGGCCATAGTAGAGGACAATGCAGCCACTTTTGATGTGAACTGACAGACTAAGATCAGAAAGGAGAGGAGAACCTCCCCTATTAGTGGACCTGGGGAGTGGCATGCAAGCAGAGGGAGGAGGGAGGGTGGGATTGGGAGGGGAGGAGGGAGGGGCTTATGGGGGATGCAGAATGAATAAAGTGTAATTGATGAAAAATTAAAAAAAAAAGTGTTCTAAAAAGAAAGGCAAAAAAAAAAAAAAAAAGATCAGCTCGCTAAGATAACTCCTGCTGTGCGTTTGTTCTAGAATTCCTTTGTGGAACTGTCACAGTTCCCTTTGTTTTAATGCAAGGGATCTTTTCTGCAATGTGGGAATTCCCCAAATCTTCTGAGCACGATCAATTTCTGGACAATAACCTCATAAAAAGTTTCTGAAAAAAATTGGTCCTGTGTTCAAATAAGCCCTTTAAGTATGGCATCTGATGACAGGAAAGGGGGCACTGGGAAGATATTCTTGGGCCTTTGTTTGATCCACAAGGAAGTTGTATTGTTTGAACCAGAGTGTCCTGGAGCTACAGGAGTATTTACTAGGGAGAGTACAGGGCAGAGTCTGAGCCGAGGCAGGGAATCTCATCAGTCAAATTCTTTTTGTTTCTTGTCTTCAGCAGGTACCAAGTTCGACTTCATCTCATGCACATGCAACTGCAAACAATCACTGAAAGTGTCCAAGATAAGGACGGTGATAAATGGTCCCTACTTGTCAACCAGTCATTTGTTTGAAGAGGCTCAAGTGCAGTTATCACAAAATGTTGCTTCACAAAATGACATTTAACACCTGAGGTGACACAACCCGTGTTCAGTATTTCAGTAAGAGCCTTAAGGCTTTTCCCAAGAATCGGTTTCTGGAAACCAGTTACCTATACTGACTCTACGTGTCTGAGATAAAATTACTTCTTTTGGTTCAGGTGTCGCTCAGATTGCTATGAAACTCCTGGTGCAGTTGGCAAGCAAACAAGGATAAAATATGAATCAGCAGCAGGATAATGAAAACAAACCAGCCAACAACTACCAATTTTATTGGCAAAGAAAAACAAAACAAAACAAAACAAAACAAAAAAAAAAAGAAAGGAAACTCAAGATGAATGTAAAATTAGTAGGGCATGGTGAACTTTAATCTCAGCACCCGGGAAGCAGAGGCAGGAGTATCTCTGTGAGTCCCAGGCCTGCCAGGATTACATAGTGAGACTCTGTCTCAAAATAAAAATAAATATAATTAAATAAAAGAGTAAGAAGGCAGGAACTTATATTCTAAATTTCTTTAGTACCTTTTTGTGTGGGCAGACATGTCCAGCTGAGCTTCATATTAAATGAAGACAGTACCAGAGCTGCATTTTTTAAAAGTTATTTTATATGCATTGGTGTTTTGCCTGCTTGTATGTCAGTGTGAGGGTTCCAGATCCCCTGGAACTGGAGTTACAGACAATTGTTAGCTTCTGTGTGGGTGCTTGGAATTGACCTTGGATCCTCTGGAAGAGCAATCAGTGCTCTTAATCTCTGAGCCACCTCTCCAGCCCACCTCTGAACTTCTAACCTGCACTTTGATGTAAAAAAAGAAGTTAAGAATCCTTTGTTAAGTCACCACAATGAAAGAATAATTACCTATCCTTATGCCACGGCCTTCAGATTTGATTAATGTCCCCTTCCCCATCCCTGTGCTGAGGTGTCTTTTCTCACCCCTGGAGTGTGTACTTTTTCTAGAGAGCATGCTCAGTGCTTTCAGCTACGGCAAGAGGATCTGAGTTCCATTTACAGCACTCAGATAATATCTGGATGTGGTGCCTCAGGCCTGTAACACTGGAGCTGGGAGTCAGGGGAGGCAGGCCCTTCCTTGCACCAATCTGGCCAGCTGGACTGGCTGAGTTAGCTAGCTCTAGATCCAGTGAAACACTCTGTCTCAGAAAATAGAGAGCAACTGGGAGGATACCCACCCTCACACTAAGGTCTACACATATGAGTGTGCATGTGAGCACATGCAGACATGTACAGGCACATATGTGCATACACTATATACACATGCATGTATGAACATACCCAAATTTAAACATATATAAAATGCTCGCACATTTTTTTTTTGTCTCCTTAGTCACTTCAGTCTTTGATGGAGGCAGAAATCTGGAAACACTGCCTATATGTGTCAGTTGTCTCTGAGATCCCCTGGCCTTCATGACCACTACACAACTAATACTGGACAGCCAGGAGGATACAAAGAATTTAGTGTTATTCCAACTACAAGTCTCATCCTTTTGGGACTGAAATCAAGTTTCCATGCCTCTGGAGCAGCTGGATATTATTAGGGCATTCACAACTTCACAACACCCATGAATATCCCAGGGTGGGTTAGGATAACATTGAGTCTTCTATCCCAACACAGAAAAAAGTTGGTATGCCACAAAGGCACAAGGTAAAGATGCTCACACCTCATGCCTATGACTTCCTACATAGGAGCAAATTTATTTTCTTGTCTCAACTCTCTCTTGTTGATCCCTAATGACATCACCAACTTTTGGTCTTAGTACCTCCCCAACCTAAAGACCTATTTTCTTGCCCCAAATTCTTACCATCCACTCCCACGCCAAGAGAATTGTGGACCATGCAGAAATACAATTTACTTAGACACGGTGTACCTGCACTCACACAAGAATGGTTCTTGTGAGTTGTTGGCATGGAGTGTCTGAAAGCTTCCTCTTCCTCCTCCTCTTCCTTTTCCACCTCCAACCCCTCTTCATCTTTCTCCTCTTTGTTGTCCTCCTTCTCTTCTTCGTCCTTCTTCTTTGTGCTGTTACAACACATTTTTTTTTTGCCATTACACTTGCACATATTGATACTTGATTTTTGACAAATAAGCCAAAACCGCACAATGGAAAAAAAGACAGAATCTTCAACAAATTGTGCTGGTCTAACTGGATGTCTATGTATAGAAAAATGCAAATAGATCCATATTTATCACCCTGCACAGACTAAAGTCTAAGTGGATCAAAGACCTCATCATAAAACCAGACACAATAAATCTGCTAGAGAAGAAAGTGGGGAAGAGCCTTGAACTTGTTGGTATAGAAGACAACTTACTGAACAGAACACCAAGACTCTAAGATTAACAATCAATAAATGAGATCTCATGAAACTGAAAAGCTTCTGTAAAACAAAGGACACTGTCACCAGAACAAAATGACAGCCTACAGACTGGGAAAGGATCTTCACCAATCCTACATCTGGCAGAGGGCTAGTATCCAGAATATATAAAGAACTGAAGCATTTAAACACCAACAAACCAAGTAGTCCAATTAAAAAATTGAGTACAGAACTAAACAGAGAATTCTCAACAGAGGAATATCAAATGGCAGGGAATTTCTGAAAGGGCACCCAGGAAAGAATTGGAGGAATTGATGAGATCATATAAAGTAAATGCTTCCTCACTGTGTCTGAGATAACCAACAGAGGGAAGTAGCCTATAGAACAGGAGAAAAATCTTTCTCACACAGTAACCCAACAGGGAATTAATATCAAGAATACAGAAAGAGTTTCTCTCCATTGAGTTTGATGTTGGCTATAGGCTTGCTGTATATTGCCTTTACTATGTTCAGGTATATGCCTTGTATCCCTGATCTCTCCAGTACTTTAAACATGAATGGATGTTGGATTTTGTCAAATGCCTTTTCAGCATCTAAGGAGATGATCATGTGGTTTTTCTCCTTCAGTTTGTTTATGTGGTGGATCACATTGATGTATTTCCTTACACTGAACCACCCATGCATGCCTGGGATGAAGCCTACTTGGTCGGAGTGGATGTTGTCTTTGATGTGTTTTTGGATTCGGTTTGCAAGTATTTTGTTGAGTATTTTTGCATCAATGTTCATGAGGGAGATTGGCCTGAAATTTTCTTTCTTTGTTGGGTCTTTGTGAGGTTTAGGTACCAAGGTGACTGTGGCTTCATAGAATGAGTTTGGTAGTGTTCCTTCTGTTTCTATCTTGTGGAATAGTTTGAAGAGTATTGGTGTTCTTCTTTGAAGGTCTGGTAGAATTCTGTGCTGAAACCATCTGGCCCTGGGCTTTTTTTTGCATGGTAGACTTTTGATGACAGCTTCTATTTCCTTAGGGGATATAGGACTATTTAATTGGTTTACCTGGTCTTCAGCTTTGGCATGTAGAATCGGTCAAGAAAATTGTTCTTTTCATTTAGATTTTCAAATTTTGTGGCATATAGACTTTGGAAGTAAGACCTAATAATTGTTTGGATTTCTTCAGTGTCTGTGGTTATGTCCCACTTTTCGTTTCGGATTTTGTTGATTTGGATAGTTTCTCTCTGCCTTTTAGTTAGTTTGGCTAAGGGTTTGTCTATCTTGTTGATTTTCTCAAAGATCCAGCTCTTGGTTTCATTGATTCTTTGAATTGTTTTATTTGTTTCTAATTTATTGATTTCAGCCCTGAGTTTGATTATTTCCAGCTGTCTACTCCTTTTTGGTGTGTCTGCTTCTTTTTTTTTCTAGGATCTTAAGTGAGCCATTAAGTTGCTTGCATGAGATGTTTTGAATATTTTCTTGAAGGCACTTAGTGCTATGAACTTTCCTTTTAGCACTGCTTTCACTGTGTCCCATAAGTTTGGGTATGTTGTGCCTTCATTTTCATTGAATTCTAGGAACTTGGGGAGGGGCATGCAAGCAGAGGGTGGAGGAAGGGAGGGATTGGGACGGGAGGAGAGAGGGAACCAAGGGGGCGGGATACAAAGTGAGTAACGTGTAATAATAAAAAAAGAAAAAAATAAATAAAAATATAAAATGGAATCACATAAAAAAAAGAATACAGAAAGAGCTAAGAAATTAAACAAAAAGCAAAAATTCAACAATTAAATGGACATTAAAACTAAACAGATAGATTCTATTCAGAGGAGAAGTGTGGATGGGCAGTAACCACATGAGAAAAGGCTTGACATAACTGCCAGGGAAATGTGAATAGATCACTGAAAGTCCATAAAGAAAATAGCTGCTATCTGTTTATACACTATCTGACCTTATAAAATGCATTTATTAGCAGATTGTAGCAAAAATTGCTAAAGATAAAAGAGATATCCCGAGGGTTAATCTTGATTGTCAACTGGATGGAATTTAAAATCATGAAAATAAATCTCTGGTAAGTCAGTAACGAACTATTAGGTTACATTAATGTGGTTGGTACTACTCCATAACCTGAAGTCCTGCACTGAAAATGTAGAAAAAAAATCAAGTTAAGAAGCAGCATATATGTGTTTTTTTTCCCCCTGTATCTAGGAGTGCAGTGGGCTCAGCTGCTTCAACTGCCATGCCTTTCCTTCTCTATGCCATGAAAGCAGGAACAAAAATAAACTCTTCATTCCAGAAAAAAAAAAAGAAGAAAACCAAAAAGAAAAAAGAAGAAAAAAAAAAGAAGAAAACAGCCTGTGGATCTGGGGAGAGGCTCACACACAGGGTACGGAGCAATAGAAGAAGACTTAGGATATGGATATCTGGACTCTATCTGTGCATACACCTGAGAGTGCACCTACACATCACATATAAACTACATATATCACACACACTGTACACACACTGTATGTATACATAAATACACACTACACACACATACATATAGACACACATGCACACAGTACATATACCCACATAGATAACACACACACACATACATACATACACCATACATGTATTCACACACCAAATGCATGCATACACACTATACATATACCAACACACCAAACACACTCACATGCATCACTCAGGCACAGACACATGGACACATACACACCAATTACATACACACTGTACACATAAACACAAACATAGAGAGAGATAAACATGCATCATACACATACACAAACACATACCACACACATACAGACACACATGCACACACACAAATAGCTAAAACAGATGCTAGTGGAAGTTCGGAGAGAAAGGATCTCTTTTTCATTGTTGCTGGGATGGTGAACAGTGCAGCCACTTAGGCAATAAGTATTAGGTTCCTCAATAAAACCGAAGTAATTCCATCATGTTCCACCCATATAATTTCTGAGTATGAACCCAAAAGTGTTTAAGTCTGCCTATAATAGAGAAGCCTGACAACTGTGTTTGTCATGGTAGCTCTCTATAGAATCAGTCATGGGAATCACAAAGAGAAAAAAAATGATCAGAAAGTGTGCTACATACATGTCCAGATTCACCCAGCCACAAAGACAAAGGTCATATGTTTTCTTTTTTATGTAGAACCTGAGTGTGGGAGAAGGACTTGAAAGTAGACAAAGATTACTGTATTATTTTGAAGAGGAGACAGGTGGCAGCAGGAAAGGCAAGAAAGAAAAGGTGGACATGATCATTATAAGCATGTATAGAAATGCCATCATGAAACTCCTTTGTACAAGGATGCAGTAAAACTGCTAATTAAAAATGAACAATTGAATCTTGTTTGCATTAATTATCTTGATTATTCATTCCACCTTGCTGAAACATTGCAGATCATAACATTTTTCAGGAAAGACGCATATAATTTCATGTGTGAATTTAAAAGAGAAAGGTAAACATAAAATATTTAACCTCTAACCAAGGAGAGAGGAATGTAGTTTTATTTAGGAAAACTTAAGAACTCAATGAAAACAGCACAGCTACAAAACATTTCTGCCCTCTGATTACTGCAGCACTATTCACAGTGCTAAAAATGTAGAATGAAGCTGCTGATTCATCAACTAAAGATTAGAAAGTAAAGAAAATGGGGTCTATCTACATCATGCAATATGATTTTTCTTTTAAAAAAATCAATCTAGTCATTACCAGCATCATCAACAGGCCTGAAGGACAGTGAGTTAAGACATACAAAGACAAAATACCACACAACTGCACCTGTGTGTGGAATCTAAAAACTGACCTTGGACATGCAGAGTGGAGAGTTTTTACTGGGCTCTGGAGGAGGTAGATAGCTCCTCAGATCAGTACTCTGGGAACTCAAAATTTTAGGATAGGAATACTTGATGGGGAAGAGGAAGAGGAGAGCAATGAGAGTGACAAAAATTTATTTATTTATTATGTATACAATGTGTGTTATCATGTACACCTGCATGCCAAAAGAGGGCATCAGATTTTATTATAGATGGTTGTGAGCCACATGTGGTTGCTGGGAATTGAACTCATGACCTCTGGAAGAGCAGCCAGTGCTCTTAACCTCTGAGCCACCTCTCTAGCCCTAAATCCATCTTTTAATGAAGATGAAATGAGGTAGTTTGTGAAAAGGCTCCACATGATTAGGGTGTGGACCTCACTTCTCTGGAGAAACATTGGCCCAGAATCAGTGCAGTTTCCAGGGCAGTCTCTCCTTGTTGCTGTGCTCTGGAAGCTACAGAGCCGCTCAGGTGTTTCTGTGGCAGGCACCTTCTGGATCCTGAAAAAATTGTTTTCTCCAAGGGAAATGAACTTTGGTTTTACAGAGCACACATCTCCCTAGACACAGGAATCTATGCTGGTGTTTAGCTGGGTGAGGGAATGCCTCTTGGTTTCCTGGGAGTTACCGGCTACCACGTGGTGGGCAGAGCTTCCTGCAGATAATAATGGAATGGACTTGGGCTCCAGACTTCTTGTCATGCACATGAGACAGGCCAACTCGCTTGGCATGTGCAGGTTCCAGGATGCACCCACTTTGTCCATGTGGGAAGCTGGGGTGTGATATGCCTGAGTTTCAATGCTATTTTCCTCCAAAGCAAGAAGGAGAAAAATGTAAACATGAGTCACAATCTTTTCTACGCCTGAAAGCCTCAGCACTGGCATGGGCAAGGCCTCAGCAAATAGACACCAACCTGCAAGAGATAATGGACATGGCCTCAGATGGGTAGAGTTCAGGGAGACAGCATGTGTTGATGTCTGACTGGGAACCCAACAGAATGGCAAACAACATTTCTTCTAGTCTCTATTTTCAGGAGTATTGTTGAAGGAGGGAAGATGACTGTTCTCTTCCCTTAGGTGAACTGGTTCTGAAATGGCAAATGTCATCTGACAGAGCAAATAAGTCACTCGAGACCCCATCACCCTTTGCAATGGTTCTCAGCCTTTTGTCCATGTACCCATGTCTAAGAAAAAAATAAATCTCCGTGAGTTCCTTTTGTCCATTTATATCAAATTATGCTTTATGTAACACTCATTTTTGCTCAGTAATATGAAAATGTCAGCATTTTACATTAGTACCTATAGCTCATGTTAAAATCATGTTTTACAATTGAAATTTGCATATCTTATTTGTATGCATGTTGTCTAACAACTAAACCAAATGATTTATTGTAAGCAGTATCTGACCACTTAGCTTCTGGTACAGAGCATTTGTGCAATCAACCCTCTTACCAACACTTCACTATGCAACATGTTATTAACTCTAATCTCTCTCACCTCTGTTTGCTCCATCAAGCTTCTTCCTAATGCCTTTTATGGATATGTGGAGGTCAATTCCACAGGTGGACACACCTTGTTCTTTGACTTTTCTAAGGAACAGAGAACACTGTAAAAAGGTATTGTGAAGAATGCAAGAGCTAAAAGATTCAAACAAGAGATGTGAAATATCTTTAGTGCATGATACTGTCATGGTGAATACGATCTCATAGCAGCTGTGGCTGCCTGTGTGGTCCTTGCACAAGACTGAACCCATCAACAGCCTGGATGGAGTCTACCACTCATTACTGAACTATTGGTACATGATAGGTTCTTGGGGGAGAGATAATCATTGCCTTCAGTTGTGTGTCAAATAGTGAGTCTACCATGCTCCAAAACAAAATGAAAAGGCACAAACCTAGGAAAAATAGCAAATTTTGCTGACAGTATGAACAAATTACTGTAGAGAGGACTGAAAACTGGTTCAGTTAGTATAGACATTAGTATGGAAGTAACTAGAGAAATGAAGATCAGATCTACTTGAAGGAGTCAAGGCAACAACACAGAGCTATTTGCACATCAGTGCTCATTGTGGTGCTGTTCCCAATGGCTAAGTTATGAAACCAGCTTAGCTGTCTATCAACTGAGGAATAGATAGACAGTAAAGTATATATGCACACTGAGATATATTTAAACCATAAAAACTGAAGTTATGCTGTAGGAAAATTGATGCAACTGCATGATGACTGTCTTTCTGATACCAGCTTTCATGAGCTATAGTATTAGAAAGACAATTGCTTTGTTTTCTTTAATAAATTCTTCCCAAATTTTATACAGATACATGAATCATGTATTTCTATTTTTAATTAAATTTTTATTTTTATATATTAATTACAGTTTATTCATTTTGTATCCCAGTTGTAGCCCCCTCCCTCATTCTCTCCCCATCCCACCCTCCCTCCATTATCTCCTCCCATACCCCTTTCCAAGTCCACTGATAGGGGAGGTCCTCCTCACCTTCCATCTTACCCTAGCTTATCAGGTCTGGTCAGGACTGGCTGCATTGTCTTCCTCTTGTGTCCTTGGAAGGCTGCTCCCCCCTCAGGGGAAGGTGATCAAAGAGCCAACCACTGAATTCATGTTGGAGGCAGTCCCTGTTTCCCTTACTAGGGAACTCACTTGTATACTGAGCTGTCATAGGCTACATCTGAGCAGGGTTTCTAGGTAATAACCATGTATGGGAAATCATGTATACATAAAAGTGGAAGTGAAATTGTCTTAGGTAACAAAGTGGGCTAAAAGAAGATGAAAGAAAGGACTGGGGTAGGAAAGTTTGTAGTGAAAGGTCTTTAATGTATATGTACGCAGTACCGTGTTTAATAACATACAATGAAAATTTGTAGTTATAACAAAATGTAGACTAGTTTTATCTAGTTTTACCCCAAACAAGTTAGTACAACAAAAAACAATTAAGTCACAAAGACGAACAGTAAAAAGAAGGAACAAATGATACAAAAAACTTTTGGAAAACATTAACACAGCAGAAATAAATATTGCCTATGGCAAAAAGTCTACACTAGTGTGTTCTGTTCAGAAAGTCTATTTCTGTACCAATGAGTTTAAGGCTATTCCCTACTTTCTTTTCTATCGAGTTCAATGCATTTGGTTTTATGTTGAGGTCTGTGATCTATTTTGGAGTTGATTTTTTTATGCAAGGTGATAGATAAGTACGGATCTAGTAGAATTTCTTTTACATGTTAACCATCCGGTTTGACCAGCACCATTTGTTTTTTTGTTTTTGTTTTTTTTTTTTTTTTCAATGCAGTTTATTCAGGAACCTTGAACAATCATCGGACCCTGGGGAAAGCCAGCCCACAGCTTAAATAGCCTCTGGGTAGCCAACCCCAGCGTGCCACGTGGGCAATGCAGATAGGTCCACATACATGGAGGCAAGCCAGATCCTCAGCCTTAGCCAAATGTGGAGTTGTTCGTGACAGAGAGCACTCACCATCGGGAAGGTGGAAGGCAGAAACCAGCTCCATCTTTAAGGCGCGGCATTACGCAGCTCTCTACAGTACCCCCTTTTTGTTTTAGACGCATCAGGCAAGAGTAGAGGTCTGATCTCTGATATTAGAAATAAATTGGGACTTTGTACCGATGTTCATTTAGGTGTCATCCACCCAAAGAGCATCAGACGCGTCCGATACCTTTTTCTCAGAGGCGGGACCTGGGGCATCAACCCTCATGCAATCAGACATGCTCTTCTCTGGGTCCAAAGCAGCTGACCCTGAGTGCAGTGCTTAGCCTCGCATCCTGAGCATAACATTTTAGCTTTTTATGGTATCCAACCATGCTTGGGGAGAATGTCCTGCTTCAGTGGCTCCATCATAGTATCGAATTCTCCAGTCCAATTACCTAAAATATAGCTAGACAATTGTTTAGACAGATTTTCAGCACAGGAAAAATTCTCATGTTGTATGCTAGTGACACAAAGTCCAGCATACTTCCATTGACAGCCAAATTGAGCGATTTGCCATAGGGTATCAATTTGCTCCTGCACGAGGTCAATCCTCTGATTGAACTCCACCAAGCCTCCTTTTAGTTGAGCATTAATTCCTTTTTGTACATCTAAGGCATGAGCTACATTGGCTAAAAGATTATTCAGGGTCTGAGCAGTCTGCACAGTATGACTCCTGGCTAATGCCGCGGTGGTAGCTCCAACAGCCGCCAATGAGATGGCAGTAACAATGGCGGCTGTAGTTCCAAGATCCCTTTTCTGTCTGAAGAGAGTCATAGCGTGAGGGGCATCAATGGGCACAGGCATCCAGCGAGGCATGCGAGTAACCAGGGCATACCTAAATTCACTAGCTTCCAGCATTGGGCAAAAAAGCAGGTATCATCACCACAATTACTTGGCTCTATCTGGCTAATAATGAATAAAAATGGGGGATATAAACAAACAGGGACCAGCACCATTTGTTGAAGCACCATTTTTTTTCCTAGTGTGTATTTCTGGTTTCTTTTTTTTTTAAATTTAAAATTTTCTTTATATATTTATTTATTATAGTTTATTCACTTTGCATCTCCTCTGCAGCCCCCTCCCTGGTCTTCTCCCAGTCCCATCCACCCTCCCTCTTCTCCCCCTATGCCCTTTCCCTAGTCACTAGATAGGGGAAATTGTCCTCCCATTCTATTTGACTCTAGCCTATCAGGTCTCATCAGGACTGGCTGCATCATCTTCCTCTGTGACCTGGTAAGGCTACATCCACCAGGGGGTGGTGATCAAAGAGCCTGTCACAGAGTCACGTCAGAGACAGCCCCTGTGCCCCTTAGTAGGGAACCCACTTGGAAACTGAGTAGCCAATGGGCTTCCATTGAACAAGGGTGCCTAGGTCCTCTCCAGGCATATTCCTTAGTTGGAGTATTGGTCTCTGCAAGCTCCCCTGGACCCAAATGGAGTCTGGTTCTGTTGTCCTACTTGTGGGGTTCTTGTCTCCTCCAGGTCTTTCCTTTTTTTAAGTTTTTTTTTTTATTTTTTATTAATTACACTTTATTCATTTTGTATACCCCCATAAACCCCTCCCTCCTCCCCTCCCGATCCCACTCTCCCTCCCGTTTCTGCATGCATGCCCCTCCCCAAGTCCACTAATAGGGGAGGTTCTCCTCTCCTTCCTTCTGATCTTAGTCTATCAGTTCTCATAAAAAAAAAAAAAATCGGGACTTTGTACAGATGTTCATTTAGGTGTCATCCACCCAAAAAGCATCAGACCGTCCGATACCTTTTTCTCAGAGGCGGGACCTGGGGCATCAACCCGCATGCAATCAGACATGCTCTTCTCTGGGTCGAAAGCGGCTGACCCTGAGTGCAGTGCTTAGCCTCGCATCCTGAGCGTATCATTTTAGCTTTTTATGGTATCCAACCATGCTTGGGGAGAATGTCCTGCTTCAATGAACATCTGTACAAAGTCCCAATTTATTTCTATTATCAGAGATCAGACCTCTACTCTTGCCTGATGCGTCTAAAACAAAAAGGGGGAACTGTAGAGAGCTGCGGAATGCTATGCCTTAAAGATGGAGCTGGTTTCCGCCTTCCACCTTCCCGATGGTGAGTGCTCTCTGTCACGAACAACTCCACATTTGGCTAAGGCCGAGGATCTGGCTTGCTTCCATGTATGTGGACCTATCTGCATTGCCCCCGTGGCACGCCTGGGTTGGCTACCCAGAGGCTATTTAAGCTGTGGGCTGGCTTTCCCCGGGGTCCGAGGATTGTTCAATGTTCCTGAATAAACTGCATTGAAAAAAAAAAAAATCGGGTGTCCACAGGTACGCGAACTCATGTTTGGGTCTTTAACTCAATTCCATTGACCAATGTGTCTGTTTTTTGTGGCAATATCATGCTGCTTTTACTGTTACAGTTTTGTAGGACAATTTGAGGTTAGAAATAGTAATACTTGCAGCAGTTCCTTTATTATTCAGGATTCTTTTAGTTACCCTTGGTTTTTTGTGTTTCCGTATGAAACTGAACATTGTCCTATCAAGATCTGCAAAGAATTGTGATGGAATTATGATGGGGATTGCACTGAATCTGTAGATTTCTTTAGGTAGAATGGACCTCTTTTTTTTTTTTTTTTTTTGTTAATCCTACCAATCCATGAGCATGGAAGATCTTTCCATCTTCTGATATCTTCTTCAATTTCTTTCTTTAAAGACTTAAAGGTTTTATCATACAAGTCTTTTACTTACTTGGTTAGAGGCATCCCAAAATAGTTTATATTTGAGGCTATTGTTAAAGATATTGTTTCTTCATTTCTTTCTTAGACCATTTGTCATTTATATAAAAATGCTAGCAATTTTTGTGCGTTCCTTTTTTTAAATTAAACTTTATTTTATTAATTACACTTTATTCACTTTGTATCCCCCTATAAACCCCTCCCAGTCTCACCTTCACTCCCCCTTCTTCACACATGCCCCTCCTCAAGTCCACTGATAGGGGAGGTCCTCCTCTCCTTCCTTCTGATCTTAGTCTATCAGATCACATCAGGAGTGGCTGCATTGTCATCTTCTGTGGCCTGGTAAGGCTGCTCTCCCCTCAGGGGGAGGTGATCAAAGAACAGGCCTATCAGATTTTGTCAGAGGCAGTCCCTCTTCCCATTACTATGTAACCCACATGGACAGGAACTGCCATGAACTACATTTGTGCAGGGGTTCTAGGTTATCTCCATGCCTGGTACTTGGTTGGAGTATGAGTCTCTGGGAAGATGCCTTGGTTCAAACTTTCTGGTTCTGTTGCTCTCCTTGTGGAGCTTCTATCCTCTCCAGATCGTACTATTTCCCACTTCTTTCATAAGATTCCATGCACTCTGCCCAAGAGTTGGCCATAAGTCTCAGCATCTGCTTTGATAGTCTGAAGGACAGAGCCTTTCAGAGGCCCTCTGTGGCAGGTTCCTAGGTTGTTTCCTGTTTTCTTCTTCTGATGTTCATCCTCTTTGCCTTTCGGGATGGGGATTGAGCGTTTTAGTCAGGGTCCCCTCTCTTGATTAGTTTCTTTAGATGTACAGATTTTAGTAGGTTTATCCTATATATGTCTATATGAGTGAGTATATACCGTGTGTGTCTTTCTGCTTCTGGGACAGTTTACTCAGGATGATCCTTTCCAGGTCCCACCATTTACCTGCAAATTTCATGATTTCCTTATTTTTCATTGTAGAGTAATACTCCATTGTGTAGATGTACCACATACATCCTGGGGACCCAAATTCAAGGCCTCACTCTCATGCACCAAACAGTTTACCAACTGAGATATCACACCAGTCTTTTAGTCTTAATATCTCTAGACAGTATCAATCTATATTTATATTCTGATTGAATTTTGTGTGCTTTTTTAGTGAATAATGCTCTCTCAAGCTTTTCATTCTATTTGTTACTATCTTATTTTAGGAATTTATTTTTAGTTCAATACCTGTGAGCTTTTTCTCATTTTTTGTATTGCCTCGGTGTTTTCTTTAAGACATGTTCTATTAATTCATAGTTTGGCAAGTCATACATGACCGTGACTTTGGCACCTTATCAGTCTGTTTGATGATCTCATAGCTCTTGGTGAATGAATGTTCTTGGTGTCTGTACAATGCACCAGTGTCTGTGCGATTAACAGTTAGGTGCTTCTCCTAGACTTCATAGTGTGGTGAAGGAATTTAAATAATTACTTAATATGTGTTATGAACTCAGTTTCTTCAACTGGATTTCCAGACATTCTAAACTAAGCTCTGGTCACTGTAGCCATTTGGCACTAGGGGGCAGGCTATGCACAGATTTACCACAAGTTTTGCTGTAGCTGTTTAGTCAGATGGACCTAGGGAAAACCTAAGGAAGTACTGAAGTATGTGGGTGTACTGGACAGGGAACCAGTGATGTTCTTCACTGTGGCTCAGACAATGTCTCACAGAAATGCCCACAGCTGAGATTGGGTTCCTTAGAGTCTATTGTGAGACTGAGGTTAGAGTACTGACCTCATTGGCTTAAAAGGGTGCATGTCTGCTAGCAGATTCCTGCAGGGCTGGCAGAATTTCTAATTGCAGTGAAAGATGATGGAGCCAAGTCTGGACTCCTTCAGGATTACCATGAGATAGAGACTGATGAGACCTTCACAAAGTTTTGGATGGATGAGGGGTTCCTGGTACTGAGATGAGCCTGAGTCTTCTTTGGATGTCTGTCTGTCTGAGCAGGCACTGAGATGTGCCCGAGTCTCCTTTGATGACTGTCCGTCTCAGGAGGTGCTGAGATGTCCTGTACTCTCCTTTAAATGACTGACTGAGGAGAATTAAACTCACACCACTTCTTACTGGCTGCAGCTGACTGACAGGGCAGTTTGAGCCCACTGCCAGTAGGCAATGCTGGTGAACAGAAGGGACTTTTTGGCTGAGGCACAAGGGTGGGCGACTGCTCCTGGATCACGTGGTTGTAAGTTCACTTCCAAAAGACTGCAGGTGTGCTTTCTGGGAAACATGAAATCATCAACTTAGTCTGAAGCTGTGTAACTTTCTATTTTGCATCTGAAGCAAAGTTCTCAGCCTTCCCGTTTGCAAACCAAGGCTTCGACAGAAAAAAAAAATTCTCTAGCATGCAGACTTTTATTTCATGGAAGACCATGAACGATGAGATCCTTATGGAGGAAGTATCTTTCAGACTTTTTCTTTCCCTTCATTTCTGAAGCTCATACTACCATACCAGCTCCTCAGTAGTTTCCTCAGGAACTGCATTCAGTTACTTCATTGGAGTACCTGCCTGTACCACTAACCTCATTCTTCATGCCCCAGCGTTTGCAGAGTGGAACATAATATTTTACCGTAAATATCTTCCTCCCCAAAGTTTGTAGCATTCCAGTCAAGGTGTCTTATTAATGGCTGGTATGGTCTTATCTGTAGACTTTATTTCAGGGAAATAAGGAGGGTACACAATAGGTATGTTACAAAATGCAGGGGCAGTTAAGGGAAGTAAACATAAATGCTGGATTCCTCAAACAAGTCTCACTGGGTTCATAAATTACTGCTGTTAAGGATAAAGGTGCTTGGAGCATTTTCTCAGTGACTCTACTACTCAAGAGGTAGTTCTGGAATAAAAACTGATCCAAGAAGCCAGCTCAGGCTTCGTGATGTTGATTCTTGGTAGTAATAAAACCAAACATGTATTCTCATCTTTCAAAAGACAGTAGGTGGGGAAGGATTCCCAGGACAAAGAAAGGGGAGAGAAGACACATGCCACTCTCTCCTGCCACTGTGTCTGGAATCTCCTATCATCTTCCTAATGCATCCATCTTCATTCATGCCATGACTTTGTGGTCTTCTTGACAGGGGCCATTTAATCTATGGTTTGGGGAATATAAACTAGAAGGATAATTTCTGAGAGACTGGCTTGAGGACACCATCATCTCCATAGACAAGGAAAAGCAACAAGTGATCTTTCTCACTTGTAAGGAAGCCTAGCATCATCTTGCATGAAGTTTCCCTCCTCCCTTCTCTCTGAGACTCCTAGAGAATCTTGACAATACTGCACATGCCTCAGTTGCCTACTGGAGAGCTTCTGAAGTTGCTTCTTACTTGGTGGAAGGTGGGTATGTATTTCACAGAAGACTCCTCCTGGGAAAGCATTTTTCAGTACACAAAAGGTCTGGAGTTTGGGTTCTCCAACATGAACCAAGGATGTAGTTCTAGAAGGTGGTGGAGTGTTGTTTTGTAGAGTGCAGCACAGAGTCCAACAATGCTTTCTGTTTTTATTTAATTATTTTTAAATTTAATTTTATTTATATGTTTATTTATTACAATTTATTCACTTTGTATCCCCTCTGCAGCCTCTTCCCTCATCTCCTCCCATTCCCCCTCCCTCTTCTTCCCCTGTGCCCCTCCCTGGTCCCCTGATAGGGGAGGACCTCCTCCCCTTCTATCTATCTTTAGCTTATCAGGTCTCATCAGGGTTGGCTGCATCTTCTTCTTCTGTGGCCTGGCAAGGCTGCATCCCACAAGGGGAGGTGATCTGCCACTGAGTTCATGTCAGAGACAGCCCCTGTACCACTTAACAGGGAACCCACATGGAAACTGAGCAGCCAATGGACTTCCTTTGAACAGGGGTCTAGGTCCTCTCCATGCATGGTCCTTGGTTGGAGTATTGGTCTCTGCAACCCCCCCCCCCCCCCAGTCCAGGTATTTTGGCTCTGTTGTTCTCCTTGTGGAGTTCCTGTCCCCTACAGGTCTTTCTGTCTCCCTCTTCTTTCATAAGGATTCTGGCACTCTGCCCAAAATTTGGCAATGAGTCTTAGTATCTCCTTCGATATCCTGGTGGGTAGAGTCTTTCAGAGGTCTCCTGTGGAAAGCTCCTGTCCTGTTCCTTGTCTTCTCCTACTTCATATGTCTGTCCTATTTGCCCTTCTGAATGAGGATTAATCGTTTTCCCTAGGGTCCTCCTTGTTCTTTGGCTTCTTTAGAACTATAGATTTTAGTATATTTATCCTATATTATATGGCTAATACTCACTTATAAGTGAGTATATATCATTTGTGTCTTTCTGCTTCTAGATTACCTTACTCCAGATGATCTTTTCTAGTTCCCACCATTTGCCTGCAAATTTCCTGATTTCCTTGTTTTTAATTACTGAGTAGTATTCCATTGTGTAAATGTACCACACTTTCTGTATCCATTCCTTCATTGAGGGACATCTAACAGCTTCTGGCTATTATAAATAAAGCTGCTATGAACATAGTTGAGCAAATGTCTTTATTGAATGGTGGGATATCTTTTGGGTAGATGCTTAGGAGTGGTATAGCTGGATCTTGAGGTAGTACTATTCCTAATGCTCTGAGAAAGTGCCAAATTGATTTCTAAAGTGGTTGTAAAAGGTTACATTCCCACCAGCAATGGGGGATGTTTCCCCTTTCTCCACATTCTCTCCAGCATGTGTTGTCATTTGTGTTTTTGATCTTACCCATTCTGATAAGTGTAAGATGGAATCTCAGAGTTGTTTTGATTTGCATTTCCCTTATGACTAAGGATGCTGAGCACTAAACACTTCTTTAAGTGTTTCTCTGAAATAATGACATTTGCAGGCAAATGGATGGAACTAAAAGAGATCATTCTGAGTGAGGTAGCCCAGAAACAGAAAGACAGGCATGGTATACATTCACTAATAAGCTGATATTGGCCATATAATATAGGACAGCCATCGACAGACTTAAAGAAGTTAAACATTAAGGAGTACCCTAGGGAAGACGCTTAAATCTCATTCAGAATGGCAAACAGGATAGACACCAGAAGTGGTGGAAGAGAGGAAACAGGATGGGAATCCACTATAGAGGGTCCTCTGAAAGGATTCACGCAACAGGGGATTGAAGCAGATGCTGAGACTCAGGACCAAACTTTGGGCAGAGCACAGGGAGTTTAATTTCAGCCCAATTCTGATTTTACTTTAGAGAAAATAGTTTTGTTTAAAATGTCTTGGAGTGGGCTGAGTCACTGTACTTTACTTCAGTGTTTCTGATTTAAGCTAAGGTTAGACCCTGTATGTATGGATGCTAGAGCACAATGGTTTCAGTGTTGGGTAGGACTCAGGTGTCATAAGTTTTAACAGATGATCATCTCTAATCAGCAATGACAAGGTGAAGGTGAAGGTCTAAGGAGAAAAAAACAGAGGTGCCAGCTCTCCTGATACTGCCTGGCACTTGGAATGTTCCTTTTCTGTCTTTCTCCTCTCTTGTCTTTAGAAACTAAGTTGTGATATATGAGCTATTTCTTAAAAGCTTGGTTAATAGGTAAGAAAAGTGACTGAGACCTTTGGAAAATGGCTTCCATTTTCTTTTCTGCCTTTTTAAAATTTATTTTTATTTTTTATTAATTACATTTTATTCACTTTGTCTCCCTCCTGTATTCCCTCCCTCCTTCCCGCCCAATCCCTTCCTTCCTCGCCCTTCTCCACAAATGCTTCTCCCCAAGTCCACTGATAATGGAGGTCTTCTTTTCCTTTCTTCTGATCCTAGTCTGTTAGGTCTCATCAGGAGTGGCTGCATTGTCTTCCTCTGTGTCCTGGTAAGGCTGCTCCCCCCTCAGGGGGAGGTAATTAAAGAGCAAGCCAATCAGTTCATGTCAGAGACAGTCCCTATTCCTATTAGTGAACTGCCATGGGCTACATCTGTGCAGGGGTTCTAGGTTATCTCCATGAATGATACTTGGTTGGAGTATCAGTCTCAGGGAAGATCCCTGTGCTCAGACTTTTTGCTTCTGTTGCTCTCCTTGTGGAGCTTCCGTCCTCTTCAGATCTTACTATTTCCCACTTCTTTCATAAGATTCCCTGCATTCTGCCCAACAGTTGGCCATAAGTCTCAGCATCTGCTTTGATAGTCTGCAAGGCAAAGCCTTTTCAAAGGCCCTCTGTGGCAGGCTCCTAACTTGTTCCCTGTTTTCTCCTTCTTCTGATGTCCATCTTCTTTGCCTTTCTGAATGGGGATTGAACATTTTAGCCAAAGTCCTCCCTCTTGATTAGTTTCTTTAAATGTACAGATTTAGTAGTTTTATCCTATATTATATATCTATATGAGTGAATATATGCCATGTGTCTTTCTGCTTCTGGGATAGCTCACTCAGGATGATCTTTTCCAGTTCCCACCATTTACTTGCAAATTTCATGATTTCCTTGTTTTTTTATTACTGAATAGTATTCCATTGTGTATATGTACCACAGTTTCTCAGTTGAGGGTGTTGAAGAGATGGCTCAGAGATTAAGAACACTGACTGTTCCTTTCTGCCTTTTTAAAACTGTTTTTCTTAATCTTTATTCTGAGCTTTAATTCTAGAAACTTATTATCATGAACAATAATGCCAGAAGTTAAGATAAAGAAAATTGAAGAGGTTTAGATAGATGAAAACAGTAATAGATATGAATTTATAATATTTACATGTTAGCTCCCATAGTTCAAGAGGTAAGGAACTTGATCCAGAAACATATTAAATATTACAATTCTCCTAATTATATAAATACATATTCAATATAGAAATATTTCAAGGAATTTCTCATGTAATTTTGATAATAGTATTTAAACCATACTTTGGCTTGTTTGAGAAATTTGGAATCATTGTACAATCTTATTTATTCCCTAATTTCTGCTGAGGTTAAAGTGGTTGCCCATACAGAAGAAAAATCTGAACCTTCAGTATTTTTATTATGGCAATATGTATATATTATGGTATATATATATATATATATATATATATATATATAATAAAAGTTCCCATTTTGATAATTTAAATACTTAGATCAATGGCATCAGTGACATCTACACTGTCATGCAAATACCATCATCAGATATCTGAAGGAAACTGTATTCATTAATCTGTAATCCTCCTCTTTCTCTCAAACCCAGAATCTACCATTTTGCTCTCCATGTGTGTAAATTTGTCTTCTAATGCATTATTTGTGTCCTATCACAAACATGTTGCCTTTACAGTGTGAAAAGTCGGATCAATATATGATAAATTAGGCCTCAAAGCATATGTCAGCTTTCCCTTCTCTCTAGGGTTACATAGTATTCCACAGCATGGCAGAACCATATTTTTCTTATTTGTTTATTGCTTTATGGATATTTGTTGCCTTTTATATGACTGTTGAGGAATGATACTTGTCTCTCATACACAACACCAGATGTATGCAAAACCTAAACTTACACCAAGAAACTTTCAAATTGAAGAGAAGCATTGGAGGAAACAAGTCAGAGGGAGTATAGCATTATACTTGTATACTTGTATAGCATTATTGTTGTAAGCCACTGGACCAGATACTTATAAAACCTGTTTTGAATAGTGATTTTTCCAACTATACATTCAATGTCGAGTCCTCTGATAAGAGTGTGTGAACATCCTAGTGTCATTCTATTTCAGTCAACAATCCTGATGAATCAGTTCAGCACAAACTCCATCCTTGCTCTCTGATTAGAATCCATATCTGATCAGAATCCTCTTCCTCTTATATCCAAGGTAAACTCTTCTCTAGTGACCTGTGTGAATCAAGATCCTCTTCATCTGCCTATCTCAAATGCCCCTTAAAGTGTTCATGCTTATCTTAATAATTTCAAGCATTCTGAGCTCTATGCCGCAGCTTTGAAATATCCTCTACTCATATGGCTATGAGTGCTCTCTTGTTCACTTCTAGGCCCAATAGTAAAGACTCTATATCTACCTTAAAGCTCCCTGATAAAATTTTCTATCACATTTTTAATGAAATGATAAAATGACTTTCCATTTCAGAGTCACTCATCTGTTTGTTTTTTTTTTTTTTTTTTTTTTTTTTTTTTTTAGGTGAGCAGGAAATGTCATCAAATGCAGATACTGTTATTGTCAAGCCTGGGAATATAAGCATGTTTTCAGGAATCATGGCCCATTACTTCCAGTATTCTTGTGAGTCCAGAGGTGAGTTCTTCAAACAATTGATGAAGTTTAAGTGGGGGTTATATGAGGTGAAGGTCTTAAAATTTAGCTTCTGTATCTATGCTTTGCTAGACTGATGTTCTGAGGAGTATAAATAAATGTATGTTCTGCTTGATCAGCACCCAAAATAATTACCCCAAAGTTTAACTTAGTGAACTAGTGAGTTTACTGAGAAAAATTTAAGAAAATATGTATGAGGAGTTATTTATAGGATCATGGTACATTACATTACCAAGATTCCCACCCCAGCATGTCTGATGACTTATGGGGGCTCCTGTAGTACTCAGAAGTAAGCACAACTTGAAAGGATCAGGAAGCTCCTGAATCTTACATGATTCAGCAGTCCCCTCCTCAAGTTTATAGGAGCCATGACCACCAGCATAGGTTGGAAGTTCAACCAATACTGACTTTATTTCAAGCTCAATGAGTTACATAGTAGCAATTGAACTACAAGTTTCTTACATAGTGTCCCTGAGGGTATTTTTATGAGTGAGGAGAGTGCTAACTAATACCAAAGACCTCATAAAAAAGTCATATGAAAATCTTGTACTACAGAAGCTTTATGAAATACAAATAAAGGTATATAAAAAGAACATAAATAGAGTAATCCTAAAACAGAGCAACAATGACCTAGGTAGACAAAAGAGACAAATAAAAATTCTTTTTATTTATTTATTTTTTATTTTTTATAGAAATTCTTATATCAGAAATGAATTGTCTCTGATGGAATTGTTGCCCAGTGAGATTCCATATAATCACAATATCACAGGCTATTGCCATTGCTTTTGAATACCCTCCAGGACTTGGTGAAAGGCCTTATTGATGGGACTTATTATCTACTGAGTCAAAGAACATGGAGAAATTAAGCAGGTAGTGAGTGACCTGGAGCCTTTATCAGTTCTGTCTAGCTTTCATAGTGCTACAAGTTGCTATGAATGATATTGAAAGTGAAAAGTAAATATCAATCTTATCTGACTATGAATTCTTCCAGTTTCAATAATGACCTATGTGGCAAGTTATGCCCACTAGAGAAAGAGTGGTACAGGCGTAATGGGCGTAATTAACTGCTTTCTTACTAAAGACCACTTCACAAGACCTGACACAGATATCAGAGACAAGAATCTGTATAAGCTATGTCAGAGGTCACTTACAACATTTCTGATAATGAGACTTTGTATTAAACCAATTACTAACAAATCCTTGTTAGACCCATACATTAGTACACTCTCTCTTATAAGAGAACATTAGTTTTGCAGTAGATGGCCATTAGCACAAAGACACACAGCTGTTACAGGTACAGAAAATAAATGTCTGGAGAATTCTAAGCTCTAAATGGGACATTTATATCACACCCTTCTTTTCCAAAGGCTTAGGGACAATTGAGGATGAGAGGGTGGAAACAGTGTAAGACCCAGAGGTGATTACTACAAGTAAGCAATGCTTTACACACACAATAGGCAAGTTGCCCAAACGAATGCACAGTCGATATCATAGCATGTAGAAACTGTGCATAAACACAGGGCAAATTCCTAGCATAAAGAAGGGAAATGGCATGAAGGTGCACCCCTAGATGAATTGTACCTTCCAAGAGAAGATTTCCAAGACTTAGTTTTTCTTTTTTTTTTTTATTTTATTTTATTTTTTTTATCAGTTACATTTTATTAACTCTGTATCCCAGCCGTGTCCCGATCCCTCATTCCCTCCCAGTCCCTCCCTCCCTCCCTCCCTCATCTCCACCGTGCCCCTTTCCAAGTCCACTGATGGGGGGGACCTCCTCCCCATTCATCTGATCCTGTTTTATCAGGTATCTTCAGGACTGGCTGCAAAGCCCTCCTCTGTGGCCTAACAGGACTGCTCCTCCCTTCGGGGGTGGGGAGACCAAAGAGCCAGTCATCGAGTTCCTGTTAGAAATAGTCCCTGTTCCCCTCACTTTGGGAAACCAATTGGTTACTGAGCTACCACAGGCTACATCTGAGTGGAGGTTCTAGGTTATATCCATACATGGTCCTTGGTTGAATGTCAGTCTCAGAAAAGACCCTGTGCCCAGATATATTTGGTCCTTGTGGAGCTCCTATCCTTTCCCCATCAGACTAACTCCCCTTCTTTCTTATGATTCCCTGTACTCTGCCAAAGGTTTGGTCATGAGTCTTTGCTTTGAAAACACTGCTAGTTAGAGTCTTTCAGATGCGCTCAGTAGACTCCTGTCATACGTTCAATGCACATCCCATCTGTCTTTCTAAGTGAGGATTGATCATCTTACCCCATGTCCGCTCAATTGATTATCTTTTTTAGGTGTATAGATTTCATTATGTTTATCATATCTTATAGGTCTATATAAGTGAGTATATCCCATGTTTGTCTTTCTCCTTCTGGGATATTTCACTCAGAATGATCTTTTCTAGATCCCACCATTTGCCTGCAAATTTCATGATTTCCTCCTTTTTGATTGCTGAGTAGTATTCCATTGTATAAAAATACCACAATTTCTGTACCCATTCCACCGTTGATGGACATCTGGGTTGTTTCCAGGTTCTGGCTATTACAAATAGAGCTGCTATAAACATGGTTGAGCAAGTGTCCTTTTTGTGTACTTGAACAAACTTTGGGTATATACCTAGCGGTGGTATAGCTGGGTCTGTAGGAAGCACTATTCCTATTTGTCTTAGAAAGCGCCAGATAGCTTTCCAGAGTGGTTATACCAGTTTACATTCCCACCAGCAGTGGAGCAGGGTTCCCCTTTCTCCACAACCTCTCCAGCATGTGTTATCGCTTGAGTTTTTCATCTTGGCCATTCTGATGGGTGTAAGGTGATATCTCAGGGTTGTTTTGATTTGCATTTCCCTGATGGCTAATGAGGATGAGCATTTCTTTAAGTGTTTTTCTGCCATTCGATATTCCTCTGTCGAGAATTCTCTGTTTAGCTCTGTTCCCCATTTTTTAATTGGATTACTTGGATTGCTGCTTTTCAGCTTCTTTAGTTCTTTGTATATACTGGATATTAGTCCTCTGTCAGATAAAGGGTTAGTGAAGATTCTTTCCCAATCTGTAGGCAGTCGTTTTGTTTTGATGACGGTATCCTTTGCTTTACAGAAACTTTTCAGTTTCATGAGGTCCCATTTATTGATTGTTGCTCTTAGAGCCTGTGCTGTTGGTGTTCTGTTCAGGAAGTTGTCTCCTGTGCCAATGAGTTCTAGGCAGCTTCATATGGAGAAACAAAAAACCCAGAATCTCCAAAACGATCCTGTACAACAACAGATCATCTGGAGGTATCTCCATTCCTGATCTCAAGCTGTACTACAGGGCAACAGTAATAAAAACTGCATGGTACTGGCATAGAAACAGAAAGGAGGATCAATGGAACCACATAGAAGACCCAGAAATAAATCCACACACCTATGAATACTCGATATTCGACAAAGAAGCCAATTCCATTCAATGGAAAAAAGACAGCATCTTCAACAAATGGTGCTGGACCAACTGGATGTCTACATGCAGAAAAATGAAAATAGATCCATATTTATCACCCTGCACAAAACTAAAGTCAAAGTGGATCAAGGACCTCAACATAAAACCAGAAACCCTAAATCAATTGGAAAAAAAAGACTTAGTTTTTCTGAATGGAAAAGATCTGCCTCTTGGTCAGGCTAATACCCGTGAGTGGATGGCCACATACATAAGACTATATACAAAGAAATGACTGAAATGGTTAGGATTTAAAAAAAAATGAGAACATAAAATGGTATGAACTAAGGTGGATCTCAGAGCATATGGGGAAAGGGAAAAAATATAAAGTAAAAAATTCTCAAGGAATTAACAAAGCCATTATAAAATAAAGGTTATTACCAAAAGGTAAAAAAGAGCCTTACACAGAGTTCTTGGGTGTGATATTGAGACTAAGGGTGGATGTTTCATAGAGGAGAATAGGATTATGTAGTTCCACCACAAAGGTAGAGGCAAAGATCTATGACTTTAGGTGGTACCAGTTCATGTAAATGCTTCTATTTCAGATTCAATACTGTCCTATGGATGTCTTTCTTCTTCAATAAATTTATACCATTTCATTGTTGACAAAAATTCTATTGATGTAACAAGCTCTTTTTTTTCTTGTGATGGATACACTATTATTTCTCCTTTTTATTTCCTAATAATGCCACAACAAATATCATTGCAAATGTGATATTTTCAGGGGTAAATAATATCATAATTTCATTTCTTGCCATGAAAGTGACTATTGTAGAAGAGATGGTCTCAAGCACACTCTAACATGTAGCCAGCGGATATCCATCTTTTCAAGCTTTATAAGACTTTGTATGCAAACTCTGATGTAATTTATTACTTCTATTTTAATATTTGTCCTAATCTAAAAATATTATCACTAAAATTCAATGTATTATTTATTATTACATTAATCAGAATGCTGATTGTTTTAAAAATATGATATTAAACTTGTCTGTGCTGAGAACACGTGCTCCCAGAACTTACTATATATAGCTGAGATTTATTCCATTTGTTTCCCATAGTAACTCTAGAAAGGAAAAGTCACAGCTTCATCCTTTGATTGAAAAACAGATGAGATATTTCTGAGTGCATAGAAAGCTGCTTCAAGACTCTTTGATTCCAGGTTTCCAGTATAAAAATGCAAAGACATTATAGTATCCATGAGCACAGATTGTTAAAACGTGAATTCTGTACTTGTCAGGTGTCTCTTGGCCTGTCCACACTATGTGTTGGATTGTTGCACACACATTCAAAACGAGGAGAAGAGGAAAGAAGAAGCAGAATTAGAGTGGAAAGACAGGATTTATTTGAGTGTAGAGTCCCTAGGAAAACCCCATCTTGCTCTCCAAACACAGAATGGACCCACACTAAACACAGAAGATGCGTGCTCACTGGGGAGTCAGTGTTTGAATTCTGTGGAGAACTTGAATGGCTTTTCACTGTCATGTGCTTCAAGCAGCCATAGAAGAGGCTGTGCCCATTAGGCTTTCTTTTTAGCCTGTCTCTATCTCAGGAAAGAAGTAAGTAAAAAGAATATAAAGCAGTAAGGAACAACCTAGAAGCAGGGTGATGAAAACAGAAAAAAAAAAAAAAAAAAAAAAAAGACGTCGCTCTGACTCCAAAGCTCCCCTAACATCGGTTATGGCAAACAATTGTATAATGATTTATGTAAGATACATGTATTGCTTCTTACCCCCAAATCCTTAAAGACCTGAATGAAGGACACAGACATGAGAAAAACACTTTAGAGAGTTTGTTTGTATGATCGGTAAAAGTGCTTCTAAGGCATTAGTGTGGTGCCCCAATGACCCTGGGCACCCTTCTCCTTAAATTTTATATTGAATGATCAGGTCCTTTCTTCTGTGTTTTATAATAGCCATTGTAAGATCCAAGATGAATGTTTACGAGTCATTCTGTCATTTGTGACACTTGTAGGCTTGTTTTCACTGTTATCAGTTCTGTGATTATTGTTTTTATGTATTTCTCTCTCAGCTTACTTTTTTTTCAGGTTTTTAAAATTTAAGTTTATTTACTTTATGTCCCCAAAGCAGCCCCCTACCTTCTCTCCTCTCAGTCACTCATTTTCCCCCTCCTCATTCCTTCACCTCTTCCTTCCCCCCCAAAAAAGGGAAGCCTCCCTTCCCTGTATCAATTCTTTCCAGCAATCAAGTCACATCTGGACTGAGCATATCCTTATCCACTGAGGCCAGGCCAGGCAGTCCTCCGGGGGGAAGTGATCCAAAAGCAGGCAATAGAGTCCATGTTAGAAATAGCCCCACTGCACCATTCCCCACTGCTCCATTCTCCAGGAGAACCACATGAAGACCAATCTGCCCATTGTCCCATATGTGCAGGGCACCTAGTTCCAGACCATGCATGTTCCTTACTTGATGTCTCAGTCTCTGTAAGCCACCATGGAACTGGATTAGTCATATCTGTTGGTTTTCTTGTGGGATTCCTGTCTCCTCCAGTTCCTTCTATCTTTCTTCCCACACTTTCACAAGATCCCTGTAATCCAGCCCCTTGAATGGCTGCAAGTCCCAGAATCTGATCTGCTGCTGGATGGAGCCTTCCAGACTACAGTCATGTTAGGTTCCTGTCATGTGTGGCTTTCTGGGTCTGGGTTACTTCACTCAGGGTAATAGTTTCTAGTTCCATCCATTTGCCTGCAAATTTCACGAGTTTTTTTTGTTTTTTTTTTGTTTTTGTTTGTTTGTTTTTGGTTTCTTTTTTTGTTGTTGTTGTTTTTGTTTTGTTTTTAAGAGCTGAGTAGTATTCCATTGTGTAAATGTACCATGATTTCTTTATACATTCTTTGATTGAGGAACATCTACATCGTGTTTCCAGTTTCTGGATATTAGGAATAAAGACATTATGAACATAGTTGAGCAAATGTCCTTGTTATATGGTGGAGCATCTTTTGCGTATATGCCCAGGAATGTTATAGGGTCTTGAGGTAGAATTATTCCCAATCTTCTGAGAAAGTGTTAGATTGATTTCCAGAGAGGTTCTACAAGTTTACATTCCCACCAGCAATGGAGGAGTGTTTCCCTTTCTCCACATCCTCACCAGCATGTGTTTTCAGCTGAGTTTTGATCTGAGCCATTCTGAAAGGTATAAGATGGAATCTCAGAGTTGTTTTGATTTGCATTTTTCTGATGACTAAGAACAGTTAACATTTCTTTAAATGCTTCTTAGCCATTCAAGATTCCTCTGTTGTGAATTCTTAGTTTAGCTCTGTATCCCATTATTTAACTGGATTGTTTTATTTGTTGGTGTTTAATTTTTTTAAAGTTTTTTTGTATATTTTGGATATTAGCCCTTTATCTGATGTAGGGTTGGTGAAGATAGTTTTCCAATACCCACAGCTTACTTTAGATGTAGTGCTGTTTGACTTTCTTTTTTTATTTTAATTTTTATTAACTGCACTATATTCACTTTGTATCCCTCCATAAGCCCCCCTACACCCCTCCTAATCCCACCTTTCCTCCCTCTTCTCCACGCATGTCCCTCCCCAAGTCCACTGATAGGGGAGGTCTTCCTCTCCTTCCTTCTGATCCTAGTCTATCAGATCTCATCAGGAGTGGCTGCATTGTCATCTTCTGTGGCCTGGTAAGGCTGCTCCCCCCTCAGGGGGAGGTGATCAAAGAGCAGACCAATCAGATTATGTCAGAGGCAGTCCCTCTTCCCATTACTATGTAACCCACTTGGACACTGAACTGCCATGGGCTACATCTGTACAAGGGTTCTAGGTTATCTCTGTGCATGGTACTTGGTTGGAGTCTGAGTCTCTGGAAAGACCCCTGTGTTCAAATTTTTTGGTTCTGTCGCTGTCCTTGTGGAACTCCTGTTCTCTCCAGATCGTACTATTTCCCACTTCTTTCATAAGATTCCATGCACTCTGCCCAAGAGTTGGCCATAAGTCTCAGCATCTGCTTTGATAGTCTGCAGGACAGAGCCTTTCAGAGGCCCTCTGTGGCAGGTTACTAGGTTGTTTCCTGTTTTCTTCTTCTGATGTTCATCCTCTTTGCCTTTTGGGATGGGGATTGAGCGTTTTAGTCAGGGTCCCCTCTCTTGATTAGTTTCTTTAGATGTACAGATTTTAGTAGGTTTATCCTATATTATATGTCTATATGAGTGAGTATATACTGTGTGTCTTTCTGCTTCTGTGATAGCTCACTCAGCATGATCCTTTTCAGTTCCCACCATTTACCTGCAAATCTCATGATTTCCTTATTTTTCATTGCTGAGTAATATTCCGTGTAGATGTACCACAATTTTTGTATTCATTCTTCAGTTGAGGGGCATCTGGGCTGTTTCCAGCCTCTGGCTATTACAAATAAAGTTTCTACAAACATGGTTGAGCAGATGTCCTTGTTGTATACTTGAGCGTCTTTTGCATATATGCCTAGGAATGGTATAGCTGGATCTTGAGGAAGTGCTACTCCTAATTGTCTGAGAAAATGCTGGAGTGATTTTCTAAGTGCTTGTGCAAGTTTACATTTCCACCAACAGTGGAGGAGGATTCCCCTTTCTCCACATCCTCTCCACCATGTTTTGTCACTTGAGTTTTTGATCTCTATTTTTAAGCAAACACATTTGCATATTTATGTAATGGATAAAGCAGCACACATCCCTTCTTATTCCTAACTGTTTCTGATGTCAATCCCCTGCTCATCTAGTGAGAACTTCCTGATTTTAGGCCCAGATTGTTGCTTTCTAAATTGACCAAATAACATGTATACTTCAATACCTTAACATCAAAGAAAAAAAATACCCACAAATCCATAAAACCAAAAAACAAACACCACCAAAAACACTGTTAGTATTTTCCAGGACCCAACTCCTTATTTCATTTCTGTAAGACAAGAGAAAGAAATGAAGAGAAAACAAATTGACAAGGAAGAGGTGACCTGCAAAGTATCCTTATTTACAGATGTTGTGATTCTTTATGCAAAGGACTGTGAAGACTGTATTTTCTACTAGAAAATACCTATAGCTGATTAACACATTTAGCAATTTAGCAATCAGGATACAAATATCAGTACCTCAACTATATCCCAATAACAAATAAACTTAGAAGGAAATGGGGTAAAGAATATGTTTATAATAATTTCAAAATGTTTTGTAATAAATCTAACCTGGTGAGTGAAGATTTGTATCATGAAAACTTCAAGAGACTGAAGAAGATACCAGAAGATAAACAGACACAACCTGTTCCCATGCCCAGAAATAGGTAGGGTTAACATTGTGAAAGTGCCATTGTGCCAAAAGCCATCTACAGACTGCATGCAATCCCCATCAAGATGCCAACACAATTCTACATAGAGATGAAAAAAAAATTAAAATTCCTATGGAAGCACAACCCCCACACCAAAAAAAAAAACCAAATAAAAAATAAAACAGGACAGCCACAACAATTACAAGACATAAAAACACAGTCGGAGTTATCATCATCCCTGATTGTAAATCTACTGTAGAGATACAGTCATGAGAATAATGCGGTAGTGGCATCAAAACGACACATCCAACTGAGGCACATATTAGCCCACTTTCCTACCCCGAGAAGCCAACAGTATCAGTTGGAAACAAAAGAAAGAATCTTCAACAAATAATTATGGTCAGACTGGTCAAGCATAAAAATATTAGACGAGATTCTTACCTTTTGCTCTACACAAAACTCATCTCCAAATGGATCAAGGACCTCAGCATTAGATCTGATAGCCCAAATTTGTTAGGGGAGAAAGTAAGGAACACACTTCAAGTTAGACACAGGGAAGAACTTTCTGGACAGGGCCCCAGTAGCACAGGGCATTAAGACCAACAATTTAGAAAAAAATGCAGAAGGTCCATTCTCTATTAGCAAGGAATTATTAATATCACAGTCCATGAATTATTCATGACCCAGAAGAAATTAGTTATGTAATACAAATTCAGTTGATCTTTCCTTTGGGGTACAGAGAGGAAGACACATGTGAGGTAGATGTTCTGGGAGCCATTTCTTTCTGAGAGGGAAAGGCTATCTTGAATATTTGCAAAAACATTTTATGAGCCTGGTATGGTTACGCCTGCCTTGAATCCTAGCTCTTGGAAAGCAAAGGCTGCCACAGATAGGGAAGCTCAGTCCATGAAATAAGACTCGGAGTCTGCAATGTGAATTACCAGCAAGGGCCACTGGGGCCCAAAAAGCTTGTAAGAACCTTGTGCTGAGTTTGTATTAGGGGCAACTACATGGAAAGATAATATACAATCATGAAATTGTTTCCAGGCAGTAAAACATTTTATTAATATGTCCACCAGGGGGGAACAAAGACAAGGAAGCAACAGTAGAAAAAGCACTCATACTTCTTAAGAAATAACACATTCCCAGACACTTGTGCTGGAAATGGCTGTTAACAGATCATTTCCTTTGTTGTTAGTGTGCCAAAGCCAGAGCTCCTAGACATAGGATATGTTTCTTTCCCAGATTATGCTGTCAGAAACAAAAGGCAGGCAGAGAGCTCTGAGTTCACAGTCTTCTCAGTAAGATCATTGCCAGCCAAGGCTGCATAGTAAGATGGCTGCCTCAGAACCAAACCAAACAAAAAAATATTTTAGAAATTGGTGACAAATCTTGCCAAATTCACAGAATTATTGATTACTATCCTTATAAAGTAGAATGTGTGGATGTTTTCAATAAATTTACATGAAAAAAAATCATAGTACAGATATCAGAGGAGAGCCAAAACTAATCTAGACAAATGTATAATTATTTTTCCAGTGAGCATGCCACAAAACTCACCCCTTGCCTTATGCCTTGGAAATGATAATGATCTCCAGGTTTTCATATAGTAATGTTTTCCTTCTGTGCTTGTGATCTGTGTATTTTTAATAACATCACACGTATATTTTTAAAAGTTTTAAAACTCTATATAAGCAGATCTTATCTTAAACAGATGTTTTTAAAAAGAGTTTTACATGGAAATTCAATGAGTAAATGTGTTCTAGTCTTTATAAGAAGATCAATAATGGACACATAGAGGAACTCAGAAAACTAAAACCCTTTTTAAAATTTTATTAATTACAGTTTATTCACTTTGTATCCCAGCTTTAGTCCCCCTCACCCCTCCCCTCCTAATTCCACCCTCCATCCCTCCTCTTTCTCCTATGCTCCTTCCCCAGTCCGATGATAGGGGAGGTCCTCCTCACCTTCCATCTCACCCTAGTTTATCAGGTCTCATCAGGACTGGCTTGTTGTCCTCTATGGACTGGTAAGGCTGCTCACCCCTCAGGTGGAGGTGATCAAAGAGCCAGCCCATGAGTTCATGTCAGAGACAGTCCCTGTTCCTATTATTGGGGAACCCTCTTGGACACTGAGCTGCCATGGGCTACTTCTGTGCAGGTGTTCTAAGTTATCTCCATGCATGGTCCTTGTTTGCACTATCAGTCTCAGAAAAGACCCCTGTGCCAAGATTTTTTGGTTCAAATCCCTTAAGTACAGCAAAGGAAGCCATCATTCAAAGAAAGAGCCAGCATGCAGAATAGGATTTAAAACAAACAAACAAAAAACAGTTATACATCTGACAGATGATTACTATCCAGAACACACAAAGATTAAAAAAAAAACCCAAACACCGTGAAAACAAATACCCAACTAAGTTTGGGGGTGATTAGAACTAATCACAGTTCCCAAAAGAAGGAATAAGATAGCCAGGAAATACTTTCTAAAATGTTCAACATAGTTAGTAGTCAAGTAAATACAAAATAAAAATTGCTTTGAAATTTCTTCTACTCTGACCAGAATAGCTAAGATCATAAAGTAAATGACTGAAATAGGCTGGTGTGAATGAGGGTAAAGGGGAGTACTTATTCACTGTTGGTGGGAGAGCTAATTAATAGAGCCAGCATGGAAATCAGTGCAGTTTCCTCAAAAAGCCAGAGATGGAACTAGCTTACAATTCAGCTACAGCACTTCTGGGCATGTAACCATGGGGGTCTATGTCCTAGCTCTGAAGTACTCACTTGCTCATCCATGTTCATTCCTACTTTATTCATAATAGCCAGAAAAGAGAAACAGCCTAGATGTCCATCACCTGGTATATGGATAATCAAGACTTGCTGCATATACACAATGGAATATATTCAGCTATAAAAAATGAAATTCTAAAGTTCGTAGTGAGTGGGTGGAATTGGAAATAATTCTGAGTGAGTCAGGAAAAAATCAGAGGCTAGCTTAGGCTTAGATATCATTGCATAAGGTGTGGGGTGTCTCTAGATTGTAAAAGAGATGGTGAACATCTGCAATGAAGAAGTATGTGTTCTAGAACTAGCAGTGGTGGCGTCCGAGGTCTGAGTAGGTTCAGGAGACCATTGCCCCCAGGGGCGAGACGTGCTCCATGTAAATTGACTAACTCCATGTTTTCCTCCACTTTTGAAAATCATTTAAGGTTCTTAAATTATTTTTTCCCCTTTTTTTAAAAATTTTTCATCAATTACACTTTATTCATTCTGCATTCCCCCATAAGCCCCTCCCTCCTCCCCTCCCAATCCCACCCTCCCTCCTCCCTCTGCTTGCATGCCACTCCCCAAGTCCACTGATAGGGGAGGTTCTCCTCTCCTTTCTGATCTTAGTCCATCAGTTCACATCAAAAGTGGCTGCATTGTCCTCTACTATGGCCTGGTAAGGCTGCTCCCCCTCAGGAGGAGGTGACTAAAGAGCAGGCCAGTCAGTTCATGTCAGAGGCAGTCCCTCTTCACATTACTATGTAACCCAATTGGACTCTGAACTGCCCTGGGCTACATCTGTGCAGGGGTTCTGGGCCATCTCCATGAATAGTCCTTGGTTGGAGTATGAGTCTCTGGGAAGTTCCCTGTGTTCAGATTTTCTTGTTCTGTTGCTCTCCTTGTGGAGACCCTGTCCTCTCCAGCTCTCACTATTTCCCAGTTCTTACATAAAATTCCATTCACTCTGCCCAACAGTTGCCCATCAGGCTCAGCATCTGCTTTGATAGTCTGTAGGGCAGAGGCTTTCAGAGGCCCTCTGTGGTAGGTTCCTAGGTTGTTTCCTGTTTTCTTCTTCTGATGTCCATCCTCTTTGCCTTTCCGGATGGGGATTGGACATTTTAGTCAGGGTCCTCTCTCTTGCTTAGTTTCTTTAGATGCACAGGTTTTAGTGGGTTTGTCCTATGTTGTATGTCTATATGAGTGAGTATATACCATGTGTGTCTTTTTGCTTCTGGGACAACTCACTCAGAATGATCCTTTCCAGATCCCACCATTTACCTGAAAATTTCATGAACTGATGCAGGATGTTCCAACGAGGGGGTTAAGGCTTCTCATAATATTTCCTATAAGCCCACACCTGTTTGTTTATATCCCCCATTTCTATTCATTATTAGCCAGATAGAGCCAAGTAATTGTGGTAATGATACTTGCTTTTTTGCCCAATGTTGGAATGCTAGTAAATTTACTAGCTGGTTACTCGCATGCCTCACTGGGTGCCTGTGCCCGTTGATGCCCCTCACGCTATGACTCTCTTCAGACAGAAAAGGGATCTTGGAATTACAGCTGCCATTGTTACTGCCATCTCATTGGCGGCTGTTGGAGCTACCACCGCAGCATTAGCCAGGAGTCATACTGTGCAGACTGCTCAGACCCTGAATAACCTTTTAGCCAATGTAGCTCATGCCTTAGATGTACAAAAAGGAATTAATGCTCAACTAAAAGGAGGCTTGGTGGAGTTCAATCAGAGGATTGACCTCATGCAGGAGCAAATTGATACCCTATGGCAAATCGCTCAACTTGGCTGTCAATGAAAGTATGCTGGACTTTGAGTCACTAGCATACAACATGAGAATTTTCCCTGTGCTGCAAATCTGTCTAAACAATTGTCTAGCTATATTTTAGGTAATTGGACTGGAGAATTCGATACTATGATGGAGCAGCTGAGAGTGGCCATTGTCACGGTAAATTCTACCAGAGTGGACACAGGACTAGCCACAGGATTAGCATCATGGATTGCTGCAGCCATGAATCATCTGAAGGAATGGGCGGGCATGGGAGCATTAGCAGGCCTTTTGGTGTTGGTCTCCTTGGTTTGCCTGTGGTATATATGCAAGATTAGAGTCTCATAACAGCGTAATGCAGCCATGACCATTCAGGCCTTTACAGCCATTGAAGCAGGACAGTCTCCCCAAGCATGGTTGGATACCATAAAAAGCTAAAATGTTATGCTCAGGATGCGAGGCTAAGCACTGCACTCAGGGCCAGCCCCTTTCGACCCAGAGAAGAGCATGTCTGATTGCATGCGGGTTGATGCCCCAGGTCCCGCCTCTGAGAAAAAGATATCAGACAGGTCTGATGCTCTTTGGGTGGATGACACCTAAATGAACATCAGTACAAAGTCCCAATTTATTTCTAATATCAGAGATCAGACCTCTACTCTTGCCTGATGCATCTAAAACAAAAAGGGGGAACTGTAGAGAGCTGTGGAATGCTGTGCCTTAAAGATGGAGCTGGTTTCCGCCTTCCATCTTCCCGATGGTGAGTGCTCTCTGTCACGAACAACTCCACATCTGGCTAAGGCTGAGGATCTGGCTTGCTTCCATGTATGTGGACCTATCTGCATTGCCCACGTGTCATGCTGGGGCTGGCTACCCAGAGGCTATCTAAGCTGTGGGCTGGCTTTCCCCAGGGTCAGATGATTGTTCAAGGTTCCTGAATAAACTGCATTGGAAAAAAAAAAAAGAAAGTAAATAGAATAAGAGGAATGAATAAATACATGATTCCTTAGCTATTGGAAAAAAAAAGTATGTGTTGAGACATGACAGGGACATTGCACACATGGAATCACAGAGTTACTATGTTTAATCACAGAATAAGCACAAGCTCTTCACAAGGTCCATCCACTCAGATGAAGTAGCAACAGTGGGGAGAATCATGAAGTCCCATCCCAGCAGTAAAACTGTTGGCAGTTGATAACTGCAATAGTAGAAGAGTAAGTTTTCTTTAAAGATGTGCCCCTGAGAGTTTGTTTACGATCCAGTAATCGTCTTATACTCATGTATACACACATGGTATTATGTGAGCTTAGTGGGTTTAGTAAAACAAACAAACAAACAAACAAACAAACAAACAAAGAGCAGTTTGGAAAGAAAATTTCTTGGAGGTGACAGATGAGGAATTGGAGGCAAAGGAATGGTGTAGATTTGATCAACACACATTATAAGCATGCATGTAGTTCTCTAAAAGTAAAAACTAAATCAATAACAGTGTGGATTTGAGGAAAGCAGGTTGTCTCTGAACGTGTTTTGCCTTCTGCAGATTGAGTTGACATGCAGCAGCCCAGGAATTCTACTTACTTGCCTTCTGTATGCATAGGATTCTTCAGCTGCCAGACTGCCATTGTCCTTCACATACTGGAAGGCATTCTGCATGAAGCCACCACTGCAGCCATGGGTAACACTGAAACCCATGCAGTCCAGTAGGTTCTGCTCACTCAAAGGGACCAGTCTCCCTGTTTTCCTGAATATTTGTCCTTCTAGGGACCCAGCTGCACTAAAAGCCCAAATAGAGGTACAATGACCCTAAGGCATAAAGAAAAAGCTGCCATTCATTCATATATCTAATCACAGATATATGTGGATGATTCATACATCTGAATACTTTCATGAAACAGTAAATTGTATGCTGCTCCACGCTTAGAAAAAGCAAAGAAGATGTTTCCTTCATAGCTTCCTGTGAGTGGTAAAAGTTGGGAATGTCACAGTGCCATACCTGATTCTTCACAAGAGTCATATAGCCTTGCTTTTTCCAATCCACATATTTGGGGACATAATGAAACAGATAATCTTGAAATATATGCATCTTCTTGATCCTCTGCCTTCGAAACCCAGTCATCATTTTCTCAAATTCTGTATTAGACTTTGAAAAAATCAACAAATCACTGATTGTATTTATAAAGAACTGAAGAGAAGAAATACTAAGTAATGTAATTTATGTCACACTCACCAAATCACCAAACACATTCATTGCCATGGTGAAGTCATGCTTCCCCTCAAGGTATTCCCAACTGTGCAAATCAATCATTTTGAAATTCTTCTCCCGCACTGCTCTCCTCACTCTTTCTTCATTCTGGAAAAAAAAAATACAATTTGTGATCTTTCGTTCTGTTTCAAGTTCAACCCAAGTTCACTCAGTGGACCCACTGATGGAGAGGAACCATGGTGAAAGATTGTTGTACTCTTCTGGAAGTTGATAACTGCAATAGTAGAAGAGTAAGTTTTCTTTAAGGATGTGCCCCTGAGAGTTTGCTTACGATCCAGTAATGGTCTTATACTCATGTATACACACATGGTATTATGTGAGCTTAGTGGGTTTAGTAAAACAAACAAACAAACAAACAAAGAGCAGTTTGGAAAGAAAATTTCCAAGCCATTATTCACAGGTAGTAACAACAGAAATTTTTGTTACATAGTACACATGACGCATGTCTTCAGGTTAAGCCTTGAACAGAGCTGGATTACAGAACCCTTGGCTAGAGTGCACACATCCATAAATACACAACACTGGAACAATTGTCTATGGGAATATCCACATTACTAACCATGTCATGTTTTACCATTCTTTATCTTCCATTCATGCCAGTGAACGTCCAAACTCTGATCTAGTGTTGGAGCAGTTCCATTGACTTCCAAGCAGAGGATGGCTAGGAAGAGAAAAACAATCATGTCTCCTATACCTAGAGAAGACACAAGAGTGCAATTTCATCAGTGCTTCAGAAAAGCCTTCTTATTCCTATCTAGAAATTAAGACCACAGTGGTGCAATAACATTATTTAAACTGTCCTCCTAAAGATTATACTATGGAAGAGGCTAAGGATCAGGCTGACTTAAAGCAGACACACAGAGGAATTTGGTTCATCCACTAGAATGAAGAGCAACTGGCCAAGGCTCCAGGAACTGGACTATGTGCGCTGTGAACTGTGTGTGCTAGCTCAGCACAAGGCATGTATAGCCTTGTGCTTCAGAAGCTTAAAGTAAAGACTTCAGACATAATTGGCCCATGTTTTGTGACATTGGTACTGAGGTCACATGAGCAAAATTTCTCTACTATCGAAGAATATTATCTCAAGTAGAGAGCTATACATCCCAACAGTTGGGGCCCATAAGATATCTTTTCCTTGGCCAGAATGCACCAGGAAATGTCTCTGCTCATTCCCTTCAGAAATCTTTCTGGAACATTCTCTGTAGACCATCAGAGAAAGACACATGCATTATTTCTTATTTTCTTTACTTAGGAATGTGACTGAAAAACCCAGTTCACAGCCTCTGTGAGGTCCTCTGGCTGAGACCCTGTACAAGAGAAGTCAGAAGAGCCCATAAGTCCCAAGTCAGTTTTGAAGATGGGACCTGTCCTCTTCACTGAGGACATGGGGTCTCCAGAATTTCTACCAGAACAATGGTACATCCTGTAGGGAGGAGAGAAAATGGAGATTGACTCATCCACTGTGCTCTCAGAGGAAGCCACATAGTTGGCAGGACTATGATCCAGCCATTAAGTCACTAGGAGTAAGCCATAAGTAGTTTCAGTTGAATCTATCCTATCTATCTATCTATCTATCTATCTATCTATCTATCTATCTATCTATCTATCTATCTATCTGGTATTAATCTGTGACCACTTACATGGTCTAAACACCCAAGATCAAAGTGTAACAAGGAACATAAGATAATTCTACCATCTTTGGCCCAATTCAAACAGCAAAAATTTAATACTTCTTTTCTAGTATCAAACACTCTTTTTCAGAAGACACTTAAATACGAGAAACAGGAAATATCTACTGTTTTCTAAGTCAGTTGAGGATTCTCACACTTTCTTCAAAAGGAACTGCATGGGTTAACTTTGGATAAGTACCTGCGCCCACCAGGAAGGCTTTCCTTAAGCATGGCCTGCCTCCCTCAATAGCTAATCAGAGTTGCCTCTTCAACAACTTGCCCCTGAAACATCATACTCTATTGTGGATCTTACTATTTTAATTTTTCTTTGTTTCTTTGGTCTTTATTCATTGTGTGGTTACTGTGAATGTTTGGAACCAGAATAGACTGATATTCAGAAGTTTAAAGCTTGAGGTACTTAAGGTGTACTTAGCTTAAGATTTGAAACAATAATACTGAGGTCACCTAAACAACACTTTTCTAACCTGACATTTGATCCCAAGTGCACACAAAGGGGATTCCAGGAGTTGGGCATGCATAACACATCCTTCCAGACTAACATAGAACAGGAGACACACTGTGTCTTTAAACTTCCCCCTCTGGAATAAAAACTTCCTGGTACATCCTCCCTAAAGAATCAGGGAGGAACAACATACACCAGTTACTCTGTTCTACCTTAAAACTGTGCACTCACTTTAAAATATGGAAAGAGGTGACATAATCAAGAAACTGGAAGCCAGAAACGCCAGTGTAAGCGAGGCACAAGGGACAGGCCACTCTCAAAACCAGGCTCTCAAAGCCAGACCAGGGACATTTCACAGGCAAGAAAATGATACCTATCAACACAAGGAGTGAAGAACACAGCATCGGTCAGCAGGCAACACCTTGAATGTATGTCCCTGTGGCCAGATTTTCCTCACTGGAAACCAGCAGAATTGGGACCTGGGGGTTCTGATATCACGTAGCTTTCTCTTTCCAACCTCACAAGCTCCTGCACACTGGGGCTGCAGAGGTTGAAGAGATGTTGGCATCCTTGAAGGGTCTGCCTGCTTCCCCAGGAGACTCTGTCTGGGGTTATCCTCCAGTGTGAGTTCCTCATCTACCTGTCTACTTTCACTGGCCGAGTGGGCCCGCCTGGGCTGTCTGCTGCTGTTTGCACAATCTCCTCAGATTTGAGGTTCTTGAGTTCCACAGATCTCCCTTAGACTTAACATCTTAGACTTTGCCCAGGAAGCCCCTCTCCTGATTCCTGTCTTCCATATGACTGGATGTATCAGTGAGTAAACTTGCCCTGTAGGCCTTGAGACTCCAGGAATGTATCCACAGCTGATCTCAACTTGTCACGGAGTGGGACAATTTGTAGGCTGTTACTTTCAGGAAATGTGACAAATTATCCTTGAGACCTTGAATCCTGACAATGTATTTGGAGGGTTTATCAAGAAAATAGTTTTCGATTATTCTCTGTTTATTTTTAGCCCAACACTGATTTTACTTTAGAGAAAGTGGTTTTGGTTAAAATATCCTGGTGTGGGCTGATTTATTAAACTCTACTGCAGTGTTTCTTGTTTAGGCTAAGGTTGGACCCTGTGTGTACAGACGCTACAGTGCATTGCATTCAGTGTTGGGTAGGACCCAGATGTCATAAGAGTTTTAACAGAAGACCATCTCCAATCAGGAACAACAAGGTGAAGGTCAACTCTAAAGGGAAAAGGAACTGATGAGGTACCAGGTCTCCTGATGTTTCTGGAACTTGAAATGAGTTTGCCCTGACCCCTTGCCTAGGAACTATTTTTTCTCCCTTGTCTTTAGCAAACATGTCATGAAATATAAGTCATTTGCAAAAAATGTATGGATAATAAGTGGAGAAAAGTGACTGAGACGTTTAGAAAATGGCTTCAGTTTCTCTCCCTGCATTTTAATTTTCTCAATATTTATTCTTAGATTTAATTCTAGAAACTTCATGAGTCTTAATACCAGAATTTAAGACACAGAGAACTGAAGAGGTTTTAGATAGATAAAAATAGTAGTAGATAAAAGTATGCATGTAAATCTTAGCTTCTACAGTTCAGCAAGGAACACAGCCCATATTCTAATAAAGTTTGTAACTGTCCTAATTGTATAAATACATATTCATTACAGAAGTTGTTCATTATAAAAATTAATTTATCATGTAATTTCATGTGGTTTTTAAACCAAATTTTTTACTTGCTTCATAAAAGTGGATTCACTGTACATTTGCACTTATGTACTAATTTTTTTGCTTGAGTTTAAAGTGACCCCCTCCCATCTAGAGGCATAATCTGAATTGTCACTCTCCATGTGGTAAAATATTTGTAACATAACATGTTCCATCTAAGCCACGTTGGGTGCTCAGTTCAATGGCACTCGAAACAGTTACACAGATGTGTAAACACCACTCTCATAGAGCTCAAGGACATTAATTAATGTCTTCATTAATCAGTAATCCTCCACTCTATTCTGCCAAGCCTGCCAGCCACCATTTCATTTTTGGTTTGCATGAAAATTCACCTCTTTCTATGAGTTAAGTGTTTGTCTCCTACCACAGCCATGTTGAAATGTGATTGCCCTCATAACATCATGAAAACATAGAAGCATTAGGTGATCAAATGGGCTCCAAAGCATGTGTCACTATTTACCTGCTGCTATTAGTCAGGCTATTAGTGCTCTATTCCATGGCAACAGCATGCTCTCCTTGTCTGTTCATTGCTTTATAACATTTGTTTTCTTCCTCTGTGTCTCTTGAAGATAGATTTGGTACTTGTCTTCCCTACATTCCCCAATGTCCACAAAATCTAAACTTACACCAAGAAACTTATAAATGCACAAAAAACAAGCCACAGTGAAAAAAAAAAGGTCAGAGAGTAACACATTACCTGTTTATAAGTCACTAAACCTACTTTAGAAAATTGAATAACTTGGTTCTCAGACCACCACAATTCAGACCTCTGAGTCATGTGCTCTTTCTGACCTCCCATTTCCTTGTATAAAGCCATTTGAGCTGACAAACCAGTTCACTATGAGCTCCAGCTGCTTGTCTTATTGCCCTCCAGACTTGTTCTTCTTCCTCCACCATGCCTGTAGTAAGCTCTGCTCACCTGGGTGTCTGCAGCAATATCCTAAGGACACAACCAAATCCTTCTCAACCAGACTTATTTTAATTGTTAGAAGTATGTCTGTTTAGTAACAATAATTCATTTTAGAATCACAGCATATAGTGAAAAGAAGCTATTTTCAGTTTTTTCAAATTCTTGTGGCAATGCTTCCTCAGCTTCAATGAGTTAAATAAATCAGTGTTCCTAGAAGTTCTCAAAAATTTCAAAACTATGATTATTTTAAATATATTTCTAACAATGTTCATATTTTATTACTTAGATAGATATAATTCTTGTTTAAGGAATAAATATACTAACTTTAGCAGAGCTTACAAGGAACCACTTCCTATATAAGCATGTAAGTTATGAGAAACATAACTTAAAATTTAGGCCTACCAGGTACATAACATCTTTCATGGCCTCACATGTGGACACTGCTCAAAGGAAGGATTTATTTTGTATTGAGAATGTGTTTACACTTTGAGAGTTTACACATATGGAGTTTCATCCTTCTCCTTGGCTATAACATTCCTCATCCATGTCAATGTGGCTCTGAGCACAGACTCTCTTTCTCAGGTCCAGGCTTATTAGCTATGACCTCTCTACCAAATTCCATGGTCCTTAAAAAAGTTTTCCTAACTGGGCTTTAATGAGAATCATGGAATAACTTCCCCTTAAACAGGTTGTCTATACTTTATTTTTCCAGTGTTATAAAAGGTAAGCAGGCACCCTTATCAAATGTAGAAATTGTTATTAGCCATTCTGAATGAGGATTGTTCATATTACCCAGGGTTTTCCTTCTTGCTTAGCTTTTAGGGTCTACAGATTTTAGTATGATATATCCTATATTATCTGTCTAATATCCACTTATAAGAGAGTATATACCATGTGTGTCTTTCTGCTTCTGGGATACCTCAGTCAGGGTGATCTTTTCTCGTTCCCCCCATTTGCCTACAAATTTCATGATTTCCTTGTTTTTAATTGCTGAGTAGTATTCCAGTATAAATTGTGTGAATGTACCACAATTTCTGTATCCACTCCTCAGTTGAGGGGCATCTGAGTTGTTTCCAGGTTCTTGCTATTACAAATAAAGCTGCTACAAACATGGTTGAGCAAATTTCCTTGTTTTGTATTTGAGCATACAGGACGGAGATCAGAGTGAGAGAAAACAGGAAACAGGACAAGGCCTCTGAAAGACTCTACCCAGCAGTGTATTAAAGCAGATGCCGTAGCCAAACTTTGGGCAGAATGCAGGGAATCTTATGAAAGAAGGGGGAGATAGAAAGGCCTGGAGGGGACAGGAGCTCCATAAGGAGAGCAACAGAACCAAAAAATCTAGGCAAAGGGGTCTTTTTGAGACTGATACTTTAACCAAGGACCAAGCATGGAGATAACCTAGAACCCCTGTACAGATGTAGCCCATGGCAGCTCAGTCTTCAAGTGGGCTCCCTAGTAATGGGAACAGGGACTATCTCTGACATGAATTCAGTGTCTGGCTCTTTGAACACCTCCCCCTGAGGGGGAAGCAGCCTTACCAGGCCACAGAGGAAGACAATGCAGCCAGTCCTGATCAGACCTGATAGGCTAGGGTGAGATGGAAGGTGAGGAGGACCTCCCCTATCAGTGGACTTGGAGAGGGGCATTCGAGGAGGGAGGGTGGAATTGGGAGAGAATGAGGGAAGGGGATACAGTTGGGATGCAAAGTGAATACACTGTAATCAATATAAAAAAGAAAAATTAAAATTAAAAAAAGAAATTGTTATTGACAAGCCTTCAGGCTTCAACACCATTGACCTCAGATATTAAGATCTATTGACTGTTGTCCATTCATGATCCAAGATTTGAATTTGCCAAGCAAGTGATAGAGACTAGATGTAGGGGTAACTATGAA